>NC_067153.1:41551196-42276821 GCF_903995435.1 Acomys russatus | reverse complement strand
GGGCTGAAGATAGGACACCACTGGTGCTTGCTGTGTTCTGTTCAGTCTCTGCCTGGGCTCTGACCACAGGGGCTGACCGCTGTCCAGACCAGCTGCTTCTGGTGAAGATTTGTGCCCAGTGTGGTCAAGGCTTCGGGAGAATGAGGGCCTCTAACACAAAGTCAGCCAATTGTGAATCAACTGACAAAAACAAAGCCAAGAAGCACCAAATAGGCCAAGCTCTGCCCACCAGCTGGCTGATGGTCCCTGCCTGGGTAAAGGTGGTACAGAGAGCCAGTGCCCCATTTACCATCCCAGTAGCCTTCTGGGGGTGGCTCCTCCTCTCTCTCCTGCTCTTCTGGACAGCATCCTCAGGACCACCAGAAGACCTTGGCCATCTTGCTGGGCTGGATGGGCCTGGGCAAACCTCTTGCCCTCTCTGGGCCACAGTACCCTGTCCTGTGATAGGACCTGTCTGTAGGATTCCCAGCAATTTGGAGAGCATCTGAGTAAGTCCCTTGGCCTTGGGGAGAAGATGCAGGTATTAGGAAGTGCCTCTTTCAGAGAGATGTGCTTCCGGGGTGATCAGAGGTATTGTGGTGTCCACAGTCACTGTGTGTGTGTGTATGTACACGTGTTTGTGAGAGAATGTAGGTGTGTCATAGGTTGGAGCTTTGCATGACCTAGTGTAAATATCATCATTTTAATAGCCTCCTTGTGCTGGGACCTTTCATGGCTGTGCTGGAAGCTGGTGGGAAGCCTTCATTAACTCTCCCGTGACCTGGGGAGGGTATAGTCCTTTCTCCTTGTTTGTAGTTAAGGAAACCCAGGCCTTGTTTGGGCAATGACTTGGCTGAATGAGCTCCTCTGGGCCCCTGACTCATGTGTGAGTTCTTGGTGGAAGCAGGGGGCTCAATGGTGCGAAGAGACTACATTGGGATCTGAGGGCCTGCCACAGTGGAGGCGAGCGGTAGGGAGGAAAGAGAAAGTCTGCCCTGAGCTTTCTTAGGCTATCTCCTTGGCCCTTGTCCACCCGGCTCCAACCTAGCCCCAAAGCGCCTAGACAGTGTTCTCTGCAGCCTCCAGGCCCCAGAGCCCTACATCTCTTTTTGCAGCGCCAGGAGTGTCGGCCGCTCCTCCCGCTCCTCATCCGCCCCCCAGCCCCCGCAGCTTTGACTGGAGATGGGGCCAGAAGGACAAAGTGTAGGAAATCCAAGTTTTGTGTGCCCCTTCACCCTGGGTGGCAGCGTCAGCGCGCGTTCCCGGGGGCTGCGGGCCCTTTAAATTCTCCGGGGCGGCGGCAGCGGGCGGGGGATGACATCAGCGGGCGGGCCCGGGGCTCAATGGGAGCCGCGGGGACGCGCGCGCGGGTCGGGAGCGCGCGAGCCGGCGGCGGGGGCGGGCAGCGGGAGGCGGCGGCGGCGGCGGCGGAGCGCGGAGCCTGAGCCCGGCCGGGCCGAGCGCAGCGCAGCGGGCCGGGGAGAGGCTGGCGCGCCCGCGGCCCGGCGAATCCTCTGGCATCCGCTCCCGCGGGCCGCCCCGGCGCGGTGAGCATCGGGGGCCGGGAAAGCGGGGTTCCCTCCACCTCTTTGTGTTTTCTTATTGCGCGAGCGCGGGGCGGACACGCGCGTCCGCGCAGGGCTGGGGGCGCCGCCCGTGAGGACAAAGGCGCGGCCGGGGACGCGGAGGGGACGGGCGCTTCGCAGGCCATCGGCTGCACCGAGGCGGCCCCGGGCTGGGGCGGGGGACCTGCGTCAGGGGCCTGTCTAGGGTTCTGGGGGCACAAGGGTTCCGGGCCGGGTGCGACCCCTCCTCTGTGCCCTGGGCTCGGGGTCAGCGAGGCCGTTCGCGTGTAGTGTGGGGGCTCCTGGGGGGGGTCCTAAGTGATCGGGTGCGTGGTCACCCGGGCCACCGGCTTTGTTTTCCTTTGTGGCGAGAAGAAGGGAGGGGGTTATTTATCGCCTGGATTCTCATTGCGGTGTGTGAGACAGCCTTGTGCTGCAAGCCTCCGAAAGCTGGGTGCCTGGGCGCCTCAGAGGCAGGACTCCGACTTAGGCCAGCCCCCTCCCCCTACTTTGTCCTGAGTTTTCCCATATATTTCGTTGGCATAACCTCCCTCTGGGAAGGGGGTCTAATGAGACAGAAAGGGGTACAGTTCCCATGAATACTTGTGTTTGGGACACCTTTCCTAGGCTTAGGATATTCCTTCAGTTTTTATTTCACTGGTTCAATGCCCAGGGTCTTTCTTGGCCCTGGGGAAGGTGGGTGGCATGTGTGAGTCGGGAGGTTGCGTGGGGGGCAGGGGGAGGAAAGGACTGCCCATGTGGCTGGTTGTAGTTTGTAATTTCTCTAACCAGCTGAGAAGTCTTGACTCCTCATGGCCACCCCCTTTTTTTTTTAACTTTGTTTATTCCCCCTCCCCCGTCCCTCCAGTAGGGGGACAGGAAGTGAAGAATTGGAAAGCTACTCTGATCCCCTGAAGAAGCTCCCAAAGAAGTCGTTTTTGGGAGGTGGGGGGCCTTTTAAGTGGAGGAGGGCTAAGACAGACTAGACTTACTCTAAGGTTCTGAGTCCCCAGGGTGGGAGATCCTAGCGTTGGTGGGGTCCTACAGGGTTGGTAGTTTGTAGCCCTTTGCTCTTCTGTGCAGACAGCTGTGAGTGGCGAGGGCTTGGGGGGTCATGTGCATCGAGCGTATTTATGTAAGACTCCCAGACAGAGGGCACTGGTATTTATATAACCTGGTGTGGGTATTTATGTAATATAGGATGCAGTATATTTATGTGCCTTTTCTAACCTGTGGCTTTCCCAGCTGCCATGTATGGTCTCTGAGTTGGCGTTGGTGGAAACCCAGCTTTGGGGGTGGGGGCGGTGTTTGTGCGTACACACCCAGTCCTGTTCCCCCACACACACTTCCTGTAGGGATCTTAAAGTGTGAGCCTCTGCACCCATCTTCCCTTGGCGGGTGTGCTTAGCAAGTTAGACCATGTGTGGACCTGTGGTGCCTGGCTGGTGGGTTTTCTGCAGATATGCAGTATTACTGTTGGCAACCAGGGCAACGCAGCTGGGCCAGGCCTCAGCCATGTGAGCAAAAGCCCATGATGGAGAGCTCAGAGTTTGGCTGGTACCCCGTGGGCCCTTCCTTGTGGTGGCTCTCTGGGAGCTAGTACTAGGCTGGGGTGTCTCTTCTGGCTTGGTTCTCTTTGCTCATAGGCTGACCAAGGAGCCCTAAGTGAGTCTCTCCTGGCTTCCTTCTAGGCTTGGCAGCGGGGGGGGGGGGGGGGGGGGGGGGAGTAGGCTTAGCCCAGGGAAAGGGCAGGCACCCCCTCACGCCACAACAGTTATGGTCTCATCTTCTGGTTCTAATTCTCAAGCCTGGAATGAAATATGTTTTGGGTAGGAGACCACCAGGCAGGCCAGCCTGATTCCCCCTTTCGGTCTTTAGGTGAAATTATGCTGTTGACTTGCTGCTGGCTGGTGTTGGGGGTGGCAGCAAGGCCACTCTAGGCTTGGGTTCCCACACTAGCTTGTATGTAAACAAAGGTCTCAGGAGACCAGCCCTCCACCCCCCACCCCTTTCATAGTTTACCATTCCCTGCGTCCCCATCCCCCAGCAGCCCAAACTTACCCATTCCCTGAGTCTTTTATTTATTTATTTTTTTTTTCTGGCCCGGACCGGACCGTGGGTACCCAGACCTCTACCAGGCCCTCATAGAGGAGTCCCTGCCGTGATGGCCCCGTTCTTGTTACCCATGGGCTTGAGGAGGCATCCAGAGTGTCTCTGGCGGGGGGGGGGGGGGACGACGACGACTGATGACTTAAAATCTTGCTGTACCTGGCATTTCTCTCTTAGAGAAACCCTGCCTGCTAGTCTTCAAGGAAGCCACTCTCTCAGGTGGGGTCTGCTGGGACTGGCCAGCCTAGCCCGGTGCGAACCTAGCAGCTCAGAGATGGGGATGGTGATGGGTACCCTGTGTCCTCAGGAGTCTTGGTGCTGGGGGTGCCAGTCCTTCCCCTCCTGGAGGTTGGGACTTGGCTGGTGGTGGCAATGGTAGTTTTCAGGATGGTTTGCTCCCATGGACCCTGTTCTTCCTATTTCTGTCAGATTTCTGGGGCCCAGGACCTCCCTGGGGGTATTTTTAAGTGTTTTCAGAATGCATGCAGATAAAACATCTTGGAGAGATGGTGGAGATTTACTGCGGAGCGAGCCCAGGATGCAAGACTTGGGTCTCCTGGCTCTTCCCCGTTGCCCCCTTTGTCCTTGATCTTACTTTAGGGCCTTAGCCCATTGTAATCAGCCTCCCCCTGAGAAGGCCCATGTTGGAGGGTCTGCTTGGCCTGCTCTTCCTGCGCCTTGGCCCAGATCCCACCTTTTCTGGACTAAGTGAAACTTGTTCTAAACCTGCCTCAGCTGTGCCCAGGTGTGTGGGCATGAGGGCTCCCTGACACCTGGCTGCCCTTGAGCAAAGTGGAGCCAGATTGCTTCCCAGACTGTGGGAGGGAGAACGCCAGCCTCCAGCGGAGGAAGGGTCCAGGCCCTCGGGTGCTCGAGGTCCTGTCTCTGACCTGTTTCTGCTTCTCCCGCAGCAAGGTTGAAGCATGGAGCTGCGTGTGGGAAATAAATACCGCCTGGGCCGAAAGATCGGCAGTGGGTCCTTCGGCGACATCTACTTGGGTAAGTAAAATGTGGCCCATTGGGGCAGCTCTGGAGATGAGGATAAGAGGAGAGCCTGGGGTTTTGGGATGTGGGGGGCAGAACTTCGCTCTGGTCACGTGGCATGGCCTGCAGGCCTCCAGGGTCATCCCAGGTCCAGAAGGAGGTTCAGGTGATCTGGGGATGCCGCTCACAGCTGGGTAGGCGGGGCTCAGGAGGCTGCAATGGTAGACGGGAGATATATTTAGCAGATTTCCAGCTGCAACTGACCTGGGTCTCTATCGGGACATGGGAAAGCCCTGGCTGGGTTGGCATCTGCACCCCTGGCAGAAGGATAGATAGGAAAGGCTTCAGCCATCCTGGACCCCTGGGGAGGCTCCCAGGAAGTCCAGGCCTCTCCCTTAGATGTGGCTTTCTGGAGTGATGCCTGGGCCTGCTTTGGAATGTCACACGGAGGGTCTCATCCCCCTGGGAGTTCCCTGTACCCTGGATGTGCTTCCTTTTGGACATCTGAGTGTGCCTTGATGTCACTTAGAGCAGATTTCTGACATCTCAGCCTCCAGTGAGGGAGAAATGAGCACCCCCTCCCCCAGTGTTGCTTTCCTAGCTCTGCCATACGCCTTATTGAGTGTTGTTGGCCTGGAGGGGAGAGTTAGCTTCGTAACTGCACAGATGGAGTTGGTAGTCTTGAAGCTGCTATAATGGGATGGCAGGCAAGCCTCCTATGCCATCCTTGGCGCTGCCCCTCTGCCCTCAGGAGTAGGACCCAGCTACCTCTTGTTTTCCTCCTCAGAGAATGAAAATGAATCACTTCTGCCCTGGGCAGAGAAAATGGACAAGTCAGAACACCGTAGTCATTAATCAGTCCATTTGCTCCCCACCCCCCCCCCCCCCCCCCCGCTACAGCTCAGAGTTCCTGTTCCTCAGAATTCATTCCTTCGAGTATGAATTCTGCCACTCAGCAAGCCTCAGAGGCAATGGGTAAGGGGTGCCCAGGCCTTCCTAGCTCTTATCTGCAGGCCCCTTTCTGAACACTGTCATCCTCAAGGCCACCCCAGAACTTCTGATGGCAGAAGATCCAGCATGGCTAAAGTGATGACTGGGGATTGCTCTAGAAAACTAGCTGGGGTGGCCCTAGCCGCCACAGCTCCGCTGAGCGCAAGGGTAGAGGACAGAATGGGAGACGGCCATACCTAGATTCCAGACCTTATCTTGGACAGCTGCCCTGGGACCTCAGTGCCCCCACCCATCTGTGCCCCCAGGTGACCAGGCACTGTTGCAAGACACAAGCAAAGCAGCCACCAAGCACAGTGTTGTGTCTCATATCAAGTAGGTCACTGTACCTTGGTGTTTGTGGAGTATGGTGGTGTATGCCTGTAGGGCCAGCTACTCTGGAGGCTGAGGCACAAAGATTGCCTGAGCCCATCGCAGTGTAGTGAGATAACTCAGTGAGAAGAATAAGCCATATGAGATCAGGGTGTTTTCTGGGATCTCTCATTCCTTTTAGGAGGGGCTGGTATAAGCTTGTGTCTGCTCCCTGACACACCCCACCCCAAAATGTGGCCTGTCCACGGTGGCTATCCAGTGAAGGCTTGAGACATGAAGAGCAAGGAAAGGGGGCATAGGCTGTAAAAGCCTTGATGTGCTAGGATAAGAGAGAGTAGGGATTTGGGAATTGGTGGTCCAGTTTCTGGTTCTTGGTGGTCCTTATTTACTGTGTGATCTGGGCTGTCCTTCTCTCTGAGCCTGAAATAGGTGTGAGGAATCCTTTCTCCCCACCCCCACCCCGTGTGTGTGTGTGTGTGTGTGCGCGTGTGTGTGTGTGCGCGCGCGCGCGCATGCAGCTCTTGAGACATGGTCATCTACCAGCTATTAGACAGCAGCCTGTGCTGGCCCCTCTTCTGCAGAAAGGATGTAAAAGCTTGTGGATGGAAAGGCACAGCCCAAGGCCAGAGGCCCTGGTTCCTGTGGTCTACCTCCCTAGGGGCAGGACTTCCTGTTTATCTGTGGTGTCCCCTGGATTATGATAACCGCCGGGTCAAGATTTACCCCATCTTTGTCAGCTCTGGAATAAGTTGACCCTGGGTCTTTTCCTTTTGCTAGCTGTAAGCTCTGGTTTCCTGCCAGCCTTGACTTCCCCATCTGAGATAGAGTTGTGAGAAGTCGGGCCGTGCTGTGTGAACCCCTTGCCTGTGCAGGCATGGGCGCTTGTGCCTTTACACTGTGCCCACCTTCGGCTTGTTAGGAGCTGTTTCTTTCTATAAAGAACTCAGTCTTCTTGGGGCCTAAGAGGAGGGGAGCCTTTCCCCCCCCCCCCAGTCCAGCTTTGACTAGGTGCATCTATGTTGGGGGTCTATGTGGTGCAAACTTCATGCCTGCCCCATCCTAGACTCATATCTTGCTTGTGTGGGAACAGGCGTGGTTGAAGGTCCTTTTTGACTGGCCTTGCGGGCACACTGTTCAGCGTGCTGGCCACATTCTCGTCATGGTGTTAGGCCAGGGCCTGACTCCAGATGCCTCTACAGGTGGGGCCAGGCTAGGCTCCTACATCTAGCTTTCCAGGATTGGCTTCGAGGAAGTCTTGGGATGAGAAGATTGTGGGGGTGGTTGTGAGGCCCTTAGCCCTCCTTCGAGTCCATCCATAACTCTTTCTCTTTAGGATCTGAAGTTGACTGTGCATCCTGGGGAACTCTCTAGATCTGTTAAAGTGTGGGGAGGCTCTGGGCCTCAACCCTACAAGGGTTAGGGAGCAGGTGGTTATATATAGGGGTGGCCTTTAGTTTGTTTGAGACAGGTTCTCACTGCATGGGCCTAGCTGGTGTGGAACTCACTATATGGACCAGGATGGCCTTGTATTCAGAGATCTGACTGCCTCTGCCTCCCTATTCTGGGATTAAAGCTGCACATCACATGGGCACTGTTCACCCTTTCAATATGGGAGTCAGAGTTGGCTGCTGCTGGCTGGGCACACCCCTCCCCAAGTCTGCTTCTGCATAGGTGGCCATAGTGAGCTCAAGGGGCTGCTCACCCTCTGCCTCCCTCCAGCTTCTTGCCAGGTTTCTAATCCATCTGGAGCCAAGCAGGATCACACCTTCTCTATGTGCAAGGCTGCTTTGGGGACCAATCAATTTCTCCATTTTGGTGTTGTGTGGACCTGCGGACCAGGAAGCAGGTTATTTCTTCTGGCTTCCAAGCCTTCACATGGGTAGCCCCTCAGCCAGGCACCCATATCTGCCATCTGCCCTCTGTCACCCCCACAGAAGGTGAGCCGAGCCTCAGGACGGCCTGGCAGGCTCGGTGCGGTCCGCAGCTTTGTGCTTGGGAACTGGAATGGAGGAAGATGCAGAGGCGTTGGGAGACCTAGGAAAATCCTGGCTCTGCTCCAGCCAGTTCTGTCTGGCCTAGGCCAGTCACTTAGCCCCACTAAACCTTTTCTCAGGAGTTGGCAGGATTAAGGGAAGTCAGAGAAAAGACTGGCTGCCTCCTGATGGGCACCAGACTGCCAAAGGCCTGGCAGTTGGGGAGGGGGAGGGAGCAGAGGCCAGTGTCTGGGGCCTCAGAAGGCTTTGTTTAATAGCTTGGGTCTCGGGTCCCTAACCTGGGCAGTTGTGTAGCATATGGTCATTCAAGCTTTGATGTGTTGGGTTTTCCCTGTATCAAGCAGCGACAACTGTAGCACTGGCAGGGTGGTGTCAGAGTTCAAAGGGTTGGAGAGCCCCTGTCTCTGCTCCCTGCGTGACTGCTGAGTCACCCCGTGCTAGTAGAGACCAACTCTGCACTCTGCTTAGGCATGACCCCCTGCCACGGCCTCTCAGACTTCCCTTCGCTCCTCAAGTCCCTTCCCCGTCGCTTTCTTGTTACACCCACCGGCGATTCTTAATGAGGGTGGCTTTTGTCTCTTGCAGGGCATTTTGGCAAGTTCTGAAGACACTTCTGATTATTACAACATGGGAGTGGGGGTGTGATGTTGGCATCCAGTCTGGAGAAGCCAAGGATATTGCTAAAACCCCCTGACAGTGTAGAAAGAGTTTCCTAACTCAAATATCACGACTGTTGAGATTGGGACCCACAGCTGGGTGACCAAGTTCTTAGCCCCTCGGATCTCAGCTCTTACCTTTACTGTCACCTTTCTTCAGCTGTCCCTGGTCCTCCTGCACCAGACCCCTCAGCTGCACCCTTCCTGCCTTTGCACAGTCCATGTCCCCGGTGTGTCTGGCAAAGCTCCGTCCTGTCCCAGGAGCTCGACAAACAGCCTTCTCTCTAGGGAAATGCTCCCTCACCCGGACTCCATGTTCTCCCTCTTCCTTTGCGCCCATGTGGACAGTTGTCTCTCCTGGCACCTCATTCATCCATCTCTGGCTGGGATGGGTCGCTCAGTGGCCCTCACTGTGGAGTACTTGCTCACCAAGTTCAGCTAGCGGTTTGCAGGAGAGGCACCTGGGCTCAGAAGTAGATGAGAACCATCTCTCTAGCCTGTCTTAAAATAATAATAATAATAATAATAAGGTGGAAGCTGGGCGGTGATGGGGCACACCTTTAATCCCAGCAGAGACAGGTGGATCTCTGTGAGTTCCAGACTAGCCTGGTCTACAAAGTGAGTTCTAGGACAGTCAAGGCTACACAGAGAAACCCTGTCTCGGGAAAAAAAAAAGGGGGGTGTGTGGAGTGGGGTATGATTGAGGAAAATTGCCAACACCAACTTTGGCTTCTGAATAGATGTGTACAGCTATATGTACACACACACATACCATAATGATGATGATGATGTCGTCGTCCCATGTCCAGGAAGTGACAGGATCAGGACTTAGCACCAAGCAGCTTGGCTCTGTAGCAGACAGGCTTATGGTATGTAGCCAGACTGGATTCAAACTCATCAGCCTCCAGCCTCGGCCTCCCAAGTTCCATGCCATCACGCTTACTCACACCCTCCATGTTCTCCTGCTTTTGATGCCTGAGGCAAGACAGGGTACACCACAGCACTCCAGGTCCCTTTTTGTGCCATATCCTCATGACCCCACCCCCACCCAGAAAACTGTGGGCTCTATGGAATAATGACTGTTGATGTGTCAAAAGTACTTAATAGAGCCAGGCGTGGTGGCGCATGCCTTTAATCCCAGCAAAAACAAAAAACAAAAAACCGCTGGGCCTGGTGGCTCAGATTTGTAATCCTAGCACTGGGGATGCAGAAGCCGAGAGATAAGAACTTCTGGGGATTGCTGACCAGGCAGTCTAGCTGATTGGACAAGTGCCAAGCTTAGTGAGAGACCCTGTCTCAAAATATTTATTTATTTTTATTTTATGAGTCTGTGTGTTTTGCCTGCGGCTGCGCCTGTACACTCTGTGTGCAGTGCCTGTAGAGGCCAGAGAGGGCGCTAGATCACCCAGATCTGGAGTTACCAATGGCTGTGAGCTCCCATGTGGGTGTTGGGAGCGGAACTAGGGTCCTCTGGAAGAACAGCACATACTCCTAACATCTCAGCCATCTCTCTAGCCTCTGTCTTAAACAATAAGATGGAGAGCGGGTGAGGAAAATTCCAATACCAAGCCCTGGCAACACACAACTAATAGTAACAATATAATGTAACATAATAACAATAGCTTTAAATGTCTTTCTTTTGTTTTTTGGTTTTGGTTTGGTTTGGTTTTGGTTTTGGTTTTTGAGACAAGGTTTCCCTATTTAGCCTTGGCTGTCCTGGATTCACTTTTGTAGACCAGGCTGACCTCTAACTTACAGAGATCCGCCTGCCTCTGCTTCCTGAGTGCTGGGATTAAAGGTGTGGCACACGCTGGCTAGCTCTAAATTGTTTTGTTTTGTTTTGTTTTTGTTTTTTGAGACAGGGTTTCTGTGTGGAACACCGGTTACCATATAACAGGTGCTTTTATTTCATCGAAGTGTCCAGGCTAGGCAAGTCCATAAGCAGAAAGTGGTTGTGGTCACTGGGGGTGGGGGTGGGGGGCTAGAGGAAGAAAGTGGGGGGCACGGTTACTGAAAGGCATGGGTATTAAAGGCTGTAGCAGACACTTTCTCAGACTGACTGTGAGATGGGTTATATGACCCTGTGGACATCTAAACAAGAAACATTTTCACCGTGCCCATGACCGTATCTCATAGTTTACATATTACATTTCAACAAAAGCGACGCATGCTAAGGCATCCGTGAAGCGCCTCCCCAGGCAGCCATTCTTGTTTCTCGTCATGTGACTACCACCCAGCACAGAAGCTTCCCTGTCTGAGAGAGCAGGGAATACGTGATCTGTGCTTCGCGTTTTCGCTTCCTGTATCTTGGAGACCTTCCACTGTTACACAGAGCGAGCTTCCTCCTTCTCTCCCCGTTGTGCTCTGTTAGGGATCGGCTATTCTTTATTTAGCCGGTCCTGAAAGATGAACATGTGGGTGGCTTTCAAGCTTTTACTTAGTGCAAACACTCTATAGTGGACAGCCTCAGCCAGGCTCTTGCACCATACAAGGATGCTGGTAAACTGGGCTGGGGAGATGGCTCTGCAGTTGTGTACACACCAGATGGGGAGGCGGAGGCAGATGACTCTCTGAGTACCAGGTCAGGCAGGCTGCATAGCGAGACCCTGCCTTCAAAAAGAAAAGGTGCTGGAGCCGGGCGGTGGTGGGGCATGCCTTTAGTCCCAGCACTCAGGAGGCAGAGGCAGGTGGATTGCTGTGAGTTCGAGGCCAGCCTGGTGTACAAAGTGAGTCCAAGAAAGAAAGAAAGAAAGAAAGAAAAGGAAAGGTAAGGTATTGGGCAGTGGTGGTGCACACCTTTAATCCCAGCAGTTAGGTATCTGAGTCTGAGGCCAGCCTGGTCTATAGAGCAAGTTCCAGGATAGCCAGGGCTACACAGAGAAACCTGTCTGGAAACAGAAAAACAGTAACAGCAAAGAGAAAGAAAGGAAGAGAGAGAAAGAAAGGAAAAGTAGGAGTTCAAACTGCTCTTGCAGAGGACCTGAGTTTGGCTCTTGGTTCCCAGCACCTACAGTAGATGGCTCACAGCTGTCTGTGACTTCGACTTCAGGGAAATCCAATGCAATGCTCTGGCCTCTGTGGGTATTCAAATCCATATGTTGCTTCCCTACACACACACACACACAGACACACACACACACACACAAACACAATTTTTTGCAGGGGAGACAAGCTCTTTTTCCTATTTATTTGTTTATTTATTTATTCTCTTTACAGTCTTATCCTAGTCCCTTCCCTCCTCTCTTTCCAGTCCCGCCTTCATGCCCCCCCTTTCCCCATTTCCCCCTCTCTTTCTTCTTATAGAAGGAGAGGCCCCCAAGGGGCATCAAACCCACCCAGGCATCTCAAGTCACAGCAGGACTAAGCGCATCCTCTCCCACTGGGGCTGGACAAAGCAGTCTAGCTAGGGGAAAGGGATCCAGAGGCAGGCAGCAGCGTCAGAGAGAGCCCCTACTCCCATTGTTAGGGGACTCACATGACTGCACATCTGCTACATATATGTAGGGGGGTCTAGGTGATGGGGAGGTCATTTTATGTAGCCCTGGCTGGCCTAGAACTTGCTATGTAGATCAGGTTGGCATTGAACTCCCAGAGATCCACCTACCTCTGCCTCCAGAGTGCTGGGGTTGAAGGTGTGCTCCACCACACCTGGCAAAAATTAAAATCTTAAAAAAAAAGTAAAGAATGGTGGTCAACTTCCTAATGTAGCCAGCTGTTGTGGCTGTGCTAGGTGAAGCCGGCTTCACAAGTCTGTCCTTGTGGCTGCACTCTCCCCTGTGGGCACTTGTCAGTTCACGTCCTCCATCTCGTTTCCCCTGAAGTCTTTCCTGTCCGTTAGCTGTTTGCCTGTGATAAGAATTGTGTGTTTTTCTTTCAACCTTATTTCTGGTGCTTTGGCCAGTGTGAAGGGGTTTTGAATATTTTTGAAGGAGGGGGAACCTTTGACATTCCCCCCCCCACCCCTTTATCTTTATTTGTGTATTTGTATGCTTGTGTGCATGGAGATTAGAGGACAGCTTTTTGAAGTACTTCCTTCCTTCTGTGTAGGTTCTGGGGATTGAACTCAGGTCATGAGGCTTGCCAGCCATCACCTTTACCTCCTGAGTCATCTTGCCATCTCCTTGAGGAACACCCCCTTCTCTCTCCCTTTAACAACACTTTAATATAAGTGTTTGATTTCCTTTTTGTTTGCTGTCACGTCTTGATTTCTTCTGTGTGTATGTGTGTGGGCACATGTGTGCCGTGGTGTATGGCTAGAGGTCAGTAATCTCCACCTGAGGCAGAATGGTCACAAGTTCTGGGCCAACCTGGGTTACATAGTGAGAACTCAGCCAGTGTGCAGTTGTGTGGCTCTTACTGCTGTGCTGTCCCCAGCTAAGTCTCAAACTTCCGTTATTCCTATGAGTAGCTGCTGCCTCTAGCTCCCAGCCCGCTGCAGCTGCAAACCTGCTTCCAGCCTCTGGCTTGCCTCTCAACCCTCTCCTCCTCCACCTCCACACAGGAGGTCTTCTCCTCCACACAGCCCCTAGTAACTACAGTTCTCCCAACTTCTATAAGAATCCACTTCTGACCCATCCTCTCCCTCCTTCCCTCCCTTCCAAACAGGGTCTTACTCCATAGCCCAGGCTAGTAATCATTATGTAGCCCAGGCTGGCTCATGTGTAAACCTAGCTGACTTTGAACTTGGCTCATCCTCTTGCTTCAGCCTCCTCAGAGTTGGGGTTACAGGTGTGAGCCACCGCACCACGTCCATTTTGCCTCGTGACCCCTTGAGGCACAGCCCCAGGCTGAGAGCTAGGCCTTGGAGTGTGTAATTTCCTAAGTAATGCATCGTGCTTCCAGCTGTGAGAAACCAGGAAAGGGGGCGGGCTGGAGCAGTGATGCAGACAGGCCCCCTCACGCCTGGCCTCAGAAGCCAGGAGAGCTGGGTTCACTGTCTTCCCATCTATATATAATGGGGTGGAGAACCTAAAGAGAAGGTTCTAGGGTCGAATTTGGGCCTGCCTTTGCTGCAGAGTGAGGAATTGGTCCGTTCCTTACTGAACTACCCTTTGTTCAGAGTTATGGGGCATCCCTGGTTTCTCCAGTCCTCCCTGGGCTCCCGGGCATCCCTGGCTTCTCCAGTCCTCCCTGGGCTCCCAGACCCTCCTCTTCTCTGGGACCCTTGAGACCCAACACACCCACTGACCTGCCAATCTCTAGGGTTAAGTTCTGTTCCCTAGTGATCTGCAAAGCCTTTTGTGAGTCACCGTCCATTCCCCAACCCCGACAGGTGTCAGTCTGTCTGGGTGCACCTGACCTGTGGCCTCTAAGCAGCTTAGGGTGTGTCGTCTCCTTCCCTTCCATCTCCTTCACATACACCACTCAGAAAGAAAGCCTCTGGAGTTCCCAGTGGTACCCCCACCCCACACACACACCCTGGTTTTTTCTGTGAACAGCCACCCCTGGCTCCCCCCCCCCCCCCGGCCTCATGGAGAGCCTACTGATGCCCAGACAGCCTCAGGCCTGAGTTCCAGCAACCTCTAGTGCTGAGTAGGTGGGGGGAACCACGTAGTCCCCTGAGACTGACCCTGGTCCTCTGCCTCCTCTGACACTGGCAGGTGCCAACATTGCCTCTGGCGAAGAAGTAGCCATCAAGCTCGAATGTGTGAAGACGAAGCACCCGCAGCTGCACATTGAGAGCAAGTTCTACAAGATGATGCAAGGAGGAGGTGAGGCTGGACCAGGGCTGGGAGACAGAGGGAGGTGGAGAAGGAAAGGGATGGGGTGGGGGTATGGGAGGCTGGGGGTCCTGGTGGGGGTAGGGGAGGCTGATGGTCCTGGTGGGGGTATGGGAGGCTGAGGGTCCTGGTGGGGGTAGGGGAGGCTAGTGGTCCTGGTGGGGGTAGGGGAGGCTGGGGGTCCTGGTGGGGGTACGGGAGGCTAGTGGTCCTGGTTGGGGGTTAGGGAAGGCTGATGGTCCTGGTGGGGGTTAGGGAAGGCTGATGGTCCTGGTGGGGGTTAGGGAAGGCTGATGGTCCTGGTGGGGGTTAGGGAAGGCTGATGGTCCTGGTGGGGGTTAGGGGAGGCTGGTGGTCCTGGTTGAGAGCAGGAAGAAGACAGTACTGAGGATGTGGGTGGGGAGTGCTAACCCCTGACCAACTCTCCTTTCCGTGGGCCCAGTGGGCATCCCGTCCATCAAATGGTGCGGGGCCGAGGGTGACTACAATGTGATGGTCATGGAGCTGCTGGGGCCCAGTCTGGAGGACCTCTTCAACTTCTGTTCCCGAAAGTTCAGCCTCAAGACGGTGCTGTTGCTGGCCGACCAGATGGTGAGTCCCCACCCTTGCCGTTGTCCGGGTGACGTTCCCTCTGTGTGAGCCACTGCTCTGTCAACCACTCCGTCACTTGGCTCTGTATACCAACCCTGCGTGTCACCTCCAGAGGTTGGACCTGTTCAGGAGCCGGGGACACTGGCTGCGCATGGTGGAACCCAGAGGGTACTGCTGTGACATGGAGATTCCAGGCTCAATTCCAAACCAGCTGCATTGAGTGCTTTTCTCTTACTGTTGATTAAACATGTAGCCAAAGCAACGTATGGAAGAAAGAATTGGTTTTTGCCTTAAGGGTCCAGAGAGGAAGCCCATTAACAGCAGGGAAGGTATGATGGCAGGAGCAGAGAGATCACGCCAAATCACGAGCATGGAGCATAGAGTAAACTGGAAGTTTATTCACACCCTCCCCCACCCCCACCCCCCCCGTGGTCTTTTTCCAGTAATGCTGCCCCCCCCCACAACCTCTCTAAACAGTGTCACCAATTAGAAACCAAGTGTTTAAAGTCTGTGTGCCTTTGAAAGACCTGCCCGTTTAAATGGCCATACCTGCTGAGTGACCCTCCTGCCAGGCCTGTGGCTGCTGTCCTGGGTATTGCCAAGCTCTATCTCAGTGCCTGGTCTGAAGGGAATACTAAGTCGCCTGAGCGTCAGCCACCTGGTTTGCATCATGGAGATTGATTTAGCATGCTGCGCAGTGCCTGGGCCAGGGCCAGGGCCAGTGTCAGGTCCTATGGCTCTTGATAGGGAAAGCTCTCTCTGAAAGGTGAAACCAGGCCGCACACCCTCTAGGAGTTCAAGCCCACTCTTTGGTATGTCCACCCTTATCTTAGGTTAGGGATACTGTGGCTGTGGTGAAACACCGTGACCAACAGCAAACTGGGGAGGAAAGGGTTAGTTTGTCTTACATATCCTGAGTCCCAGTCCATTGGGGAAAGCCATGGTGAGATCTCAAAACAGGGCAGAGACCTGGAGGCAGCGCTGATGCAAAAGCTATGGAGGGGTGCTGCCTGCCGGATTGCTCCTCATGGCTTGCTCAGCCTGCTCTCTTACAGAACCCAGGACCTCCAACCCAGGGATAGCACCACCTACAATGGGTTGGGCTTTCCCACATCAATTACTAAGTAAGAAAATGTCCTACGGGCTTGCCTACAGCCCAATCTTATGGAAGCATTTTCTCAATGGAGGCTCTCTCCTCTCAAATGACTAACTTGTGTCAAGCTGACAAAACTAGCTGGTACAACCTCTTCTCTGAGCATCCCTATTTCTGGTAGGACCTTGCCTAAATTTGTGTTAAAATTTTTTGTAGCCAGGCGGTGATGCACACCTTTAATCCCAGCACTTGGGAAGCAGAGGCAGGTGGATCTCTGATTTTGAGCTCACCCTTCCAGGGCACCCAGGGCCACACACATAAACCCTGTCTTGAAAAGCCAAAAAAGGCCAGGTAGTGCGTGCCTGTAATCCCAGGACTTGGGAGGCAGAGGCAGGTGGATCTCTGTGAGTTCGAGGCCAGCCTGGTCTACAGAGGGAGTCTAGGACAGTCAGGGCTACACAGAGAAACCCTGTCTCAAAAAGCCAAAAAAAAAAAAAGAGAGAGAGAGAGAAAGCAAGCAAGCAAGCAAACAAAGAAAAGCTGGGCGGTGGTGACACACACTTTTAATCCCAGCACTTTGGAGGTAGAGGCAGGTGGATCGCTATGAGTTTGAGGCCAGCCTGGTCTACAAAGCGAGTCCAGGACAGCCAAGGCTACACAGAGAAACCCTGTCTTGAAAACAAAACAAAACAAAAAAGAAAAGCAAAAAAAATTTTTAGTTACGTGTGTGTGTGTGTGTCTGTGTGTGTGTGTGTGTGTGTGTGAGAGAGAGAGAGAGAGAGAGAGACAGACAGACAGACAGACAGACAGACAGACAGACATGGGTGTGTCTATGCTGGTGCTTGCTGAGGCCAGAGGTATCAGTCAGATCCTGAGCTGGAGTTAGAAGCAGTTGTGAACTAACCGATGTGGGTGCTGGAGACTGTTGGTATCTCAGCATAAAACCTTTTTAATGATTTTTTTTTTGGCTTGGTTCGTTTTTAAAAAACAACAACAGTGAACATCCAAAGTCAGAACTAGGTCGTAGTAGCTCATGTCAATAATCTCAGTGCTCATGAGGTTGAGGCTGGAGGTTTGCCAGGGGTTTGGAGACAGCCTGTGATACTTAGTAAGACTCTTGCCTCAAAGATAAAAACCAGAGCTGGGAATGTTGCTTTTGTGATTCTCAGGAGGCCCTCCCTGCCTTCAATCCGCAGTATGATTTAAAAAAAAAAAAATCACCAAAGCTTACACATACATGCAAACCTGTGCACACGTATGCAAATAACTGCATGATGCCCGGGGCCGGCAAGATGTCTGAGTGATGCAGCCGCTTGTTGCCAAGCCTGAGTTTGATCCTTGGTACCCACAAGGACGGAACTGACCTATGCAGAGTGCTGTCTAACTCCACGCACTTGTCTTGGCATCCACGTCCACAGGCAGACGCAAACACAAATAAATAATAATAAGTCTTAGAAATCTGTACCTGCCATGGAAGATGTAGATCTTGCTGCAGGCGTTAGGTCTTGGTCTGCAGCTGCCGTGCGTTTTTAACACGCACGTATGCACACAGAGGAGAACGGGTCAAGTTCTCACGGGGTGAAACCCAAAAGTCTCCTTGAGGCACCAGCCACGCTGAGACATGAGGCCTGCGTCGTCAGCATAACCTGCCAGAAGATACTTCATATGCGTGCCTTGTTAATTTGAACTTTAAAAATTCTCTTGTCTCAGACAGGGTTTCACTCCTTGAGTGGGTGGCGATCACTCACTAATTAAAAAAATATTTTTATATATATATATACATACACACATACATACACACACACACATATCTCATAAAGGAGAGTGTGCTGTGTGTCTACCTCGCTTTTGGTGGTGTTTGGAAGCCGAGTGATAACGAGGAAACGCCTTGTGCCCCATCTCTCTTGCTCTGCTCCGCGTCTGGTTGACTCTGTCTCTGGTGGCCTGCATCCTGTGCAGGTCGACCCGGCTGCCTTTGTGCCTACCTCTTGATGGTGATCCTGCCCTTTGCGCATTCTGTCTCTCATGTTTTGTGAACTCCTTCGAAGTCTGTCCTCATTGCTCATGGAAGTCTGGCCACTTTTAGGCCTTTCTCCCCGGCCAGGGCAGGAGCCACATGTACATTTGTCATCTCTGTGTTGAGTGACTTGCTGTCTCCTCGCTCCCTCCTCAGATCAGCCGCATCGAGTACATCCACTCCAAGAACTTCATCCACCGGGATGTGAAACCCGACAACTTCCTCATGGGCCTGGGGAAGAAAGGCAACCTGGTCTACATCATTGACTTTGGCCTGGCCAAGAAATACCGTGATGCCCGAACCCACCAGCATATCCCCTACCGGGAAAACAAGAATCTGACTGGCACTGCCCGTTATGCCTCCATCAACACCCACCTGGGCATTGGTGAGTAAGTTGGGCCTGAGCAAACACGCTGTGACTACTGGCCAGGATGGGCCTATGTCCCTCCCTGGGTGGATACCCCAGCAATTTTTCTGGAGAGCCTCACTGAGATGATCCCCACTCTATCTGGCCCAGGCCTGGACATGTACCATATGGACCCTTTTATAAGCAGAGCTGTGTGTTTTGTTTACCGCAGTCTGCTTGAGTGGGTGGCAGTATTTCCCCACTTGTAGATGCAAGCTCAGAGGTCTAACATGGCTGTTTAAGGGCGTGCAGCTTAATGAAGTCCAGCCCTGTCTCACGCCGTCCTGTGAGCCCTAAGCACAAGAAAAGCTGGGCCAGGGGGTGGTGGGTGCCCACACACAGTTGTTGAGTGAAATAGCACCTGGGCTGGAAAAACTGGTTGGAACAGACATAAGAAAGCTCTGCCTCAGGCGGTCTGGAGGAGGAGGACGAGGATGGGTAGCAGTTGTAACAGGGTGTCCGGGAGCCATCGGGCACTGAGGAGAGGGGAGGGCAGGCACATGGTGATAAGTGCAGTCTGACTGGCCCCTTGACCTCCTGACCTGTGCAGAGCAAAGTCGTCGAGATGACCTGGAGAGCCTGGGCTATGTGCTCATGTACTTCAACCTGGGCTCCCTGCCCTGGCAGGGCCTCAAAGCAGCTACCAAGCGTCAGAAGTATGAACGGATCAGTGAGAAGAAGATGTCAACGCCCATTGAGGTCCTCTGCAAAGGCTACCCCTGTGAGTAGCTGGAGGCATGGTATTTCCTTCTAAGGGCAAGCTGGGGCCATCCATGCCTAGATGGGGTTACCCCTGATCTTGGCATCAGGATGTTTATGACAGACTCTCACTGAGATCTCACTGCCTAGGAGCTAAGATGCCTGAGCCCCCCCCCCCAATACCCCACACCCAGCTCTTACATACCAGGTGTCCCCTAGCCCCATTTCCTGCCTTCTCCGGAAGGTCCACCCTTAGCCTGGATGATTTGAGGAAATGCAAGCTGCCTTCTTTTGGCTTAGGTCATGAGGGGACCTTGTATCCCATTGGGCTTTTGAACAGCCTTTGAGTTTATGGCAGTTGTTGGCCTGGTGGCTATGACCCCAGAGTGCTCCGTCAGACAAGTGGCAGGCTGTGCACCCAGCCCCTTAACACCTCTGTTTGAGAGTGGCCTGGACTCATCCTGCCCCTCTTAGATTGACACTGTTTCAGGGACAGTAGGTACCTGGGACAGTGGTGGCTGCTGAGGCTCCCAGTGAGGGTGAGCCTCACAGTGGCCTCTTCTGTCCTTGTGACCCACCAGCTGAGTTCTCAACATACCTCAACTTCTGCCGCTCCCTGCGGTTCGATGACAAGCCTGACTACTCCTACCTGCGCCAGCTCTTCCGCAATCTCTTTCACCGGCAGGGTTTCTCCTATGACTACGTGTTCGACTGGAACATGCTCAAATTCGTGAGTCACCGGCAGTCCAAGGCGGGCTTGGGGGACTGGACAGGGCAGGCCCTGACTCATAAGGCCAGAGTGACCTGGTGGGGTGCGGGGCTTCCATTAAATGGGAGATATGAGCTGGACAGTGTGAGTGACCTCACAGGGGTCCCAGAACCCCTCATCTCCAGCCACCTTGGCATAGGCAGGACGTGTCGCCATGGGGGGCAGGGCCCTGGGAAGGGGCCACCTTCTGTCAGGTGGGGAAGGACCTGGCCTGGCCTCCAGTCCCTCTTGTGTAGCTGTAGCACGTGGATGGCTCTGGCTGGACCCTCTGCAGCCCTGATAGCTGTCTGCACTCTGCTGCTTCTCTTGTGCGTATCCCAGGCGATGGCGGCCCTTTCTGAGGCCTCCATGGCCAGCCTGGACCCCGTCAGAGTGGCGTCTTTGTTCCTGGTTATAGGACCCTGGGTCTTACTAGGCAGTTGTTCTGTCTCCCTCTTCTAAGGGTCCTGGGAGTGGGGAGGGGAGGAGTAGAGAGACACATTCACCAATCATGCCTCAAGCGCTGGAGTCCGTGAAATTGTGTGTCTTGTTTCACATCTCTTCTGGAAAAGGGGGCTTCCTCGAGCCAGGCTCAGCCCCGAGACAACGAAGCTCTGGCATCACCCTGCCCCCGCCCTTGGCCTTGCGCTGGGCCCACGTACTCACCCACTTACTGGTAAGGATCGTCTTGCAAAGCCTGACCCTTCCAAGATTTGTAACTTACCCAGCAAGCATGCAGGCTTAGCCTCAGCTATGCTCTCTCTGTCCTTTCCAGGTGCCCGGCGCCCCTGGGCACCCAAGGACCCCCAGATAGGCCGGTGGAGGAGGTGGAGCAACTGCCCCCCCAAAGATACTGGCCCATGGTCTGGACTCCAGGCCCCCAGTTCTGACACCGCCAGGGTGTCTCAGCCCATCTCGGCCAAGCTTGAGGAAGCATCCTACTGGATGGCGGGGGTGACACCCTGTTCCAAAGAGGTTCAGTGGAAAGGGAGTGACAAAAAGTCCCTGCATGGGATTTTCAAGAATGAACCAGCTGCGTGAGGGCTAAGACAAGCCTGAAGAAGGGACAGGGACGCTGCCTAGGAGGGGCTTGGTGGCATGTCTCAGGCCCTAGTTCCGTCTAGACCCCGTCATTGGCCTCTGTACTGATTCTGAGTTCATTAAACACTTCCCTTCCCTCTGTCCTTGTGTGCCTCTCTTTTCACAGAGTGGCCCTTGGCCCACTCCATCCAGTGTTAAGAACGAACATAGGCCTTGTCCTCCTGACACCAAGATGAGCACACTGATTCGGAGCTTCTCTTCTTTCTGGGCCCCAGTCAGAGCCCCGGGGACTTTGGGGCACAAAGTCTTATCTCTGGGCCTGGAGTTAAAGGTGGGCAACGAGGCTCCTTCCAGCTCAGGGCATGTTAGTCAAGGGCCTGGGCCTGCTGCTAGCTCTTCTAATCACAGGATGGTCAAGGCCTTTGTCACCAGACATATGCTACAGAAAATTGGACAAGTCTGGTTTGGAGATGGGCTTTGGCCCTTTGTCTCAGCGAAGCTCAGAGGATGGATTTTGAGTTCTCTAGTTGTAGGCAGCCCACTGTAGTAGCCTCTGGTGGGGTAGTGCTGACTTTCCACTTATTCAGACTGTTGGAAATGGACGCTGGCCCCTCAAGTCATCCACCAGATTTCATTCAGAAGCCACAAGTGGCTGCCACATCCAGAGTGGCAAATGTGAACATTTGTCATCCTGGGAGGCTCTATGGACAGCTGCCGTAGATGTTTACCTCACAGTGCTCCTTGTGTGACTGGCCAACTGACAGAATTTCAAACTGGCCCAGATGCACACTTCCTGCCCCATTGCTGGGACCATGATCCCCTCCCCGCAGTCTTCTTGGAAGTAGATTCTAGAGTTCAAAGCTGGGCAGCCTTTGCCTCCGCCGTGTGTGACCCATCACCACACTACCAGCTTTATTGCCAAGGACATCTGCAGGACACACAGTGGTAACTTTCACAAGTCATCACCCAAAGACCAGGCCTTCCTGCAGAGCAATAAGCAAGCCATCACCAGTACCCTGCAGACAGGGCTCCGTGAGCAACAGACTGGAAAGATCCACTTGACCTTGGAATGACCTCCCATGTTCCACCCCAGGGGACTGGAATCCCCAGATGCTTGAATCCAGGGATGCCTCTCTGAGAAAACAGCCACTGTTCTAGCCAGGAGGAGACTCCACCCAGCCAAGGTCAGAGGTCGGTACGGCGGAGCCAGAGGCTTATACGGCATTGACACTGACATTTGTGGTGTTTTCTTGTGGGCAAATAAAGGCCATGAGAACTCTCTGCTGTGCATTTTTTGATGCGTCCATCACACTGGGTAGATGCCTGTGGGGCCAAGTCTGGCCTGAGCCTGCTGGAGGTGCTGAGACCCCAGCCATCCACCTGGTAGAGCTGTGCACCCCTAACTGAAGGGCTTAGTCTCATGGAGCTTCAGTTTCTCTAAGAGACTGAAGTGTTGCTGCGGCAGGAGGGACTGTGAGTGCAACAGGGCTCTGTTTCTCTCCAGTTGGGCTGCATTTTGGATGAACCAGGCAGCCAGTGAGTGGGCGGAACTCTGGCGGTCCTGAGCCTTGGTTTCTGAGCAGAGGACTGGGGGTGTCCAAGGCAGGTCTCTGAACAGTGTCCTTTTGAGGGACAGAATGGGACTCAGTGGCAGGACTGTGTTTATCCCCAGAACTGTATGAGCTTTGTAACTCTGGGCAGGTCACAAGGCTCTGGCCAGGCCAAGTGAGGACAAAAGATGTAACCATTTCCCCTTCAGAGGGGCCTCAGACAGGGTTAACAATGCTAGCTGTGGGGGTGAGGTGGGGCTGCGCCTGCCTGGCTTGGCTCCTCTCCCATAGGACTCTGAATCAAGCCACTCAGTCCAGGGGTCCCTGAAGACCGCTCCCTCCACACTTCCCAGAGCAACAGGGCTTCTTAGCCAGTACCTGGGAAGATGCGGGTTTGCAGAGCCCATACCCTACAGCCCACGAGCAGGCTCCCAACTCAGCCTGTAGCTCTCTCCTCCACAGATGCGGCCCCCCTTCCGCCAGCCCCCTGCCCTTCCCTGTGGACGGCCCCAGGACCAGCTAGGTAACTCAGCCAGGCGCTGCTCCCACATTGTTTCTTTCTGGTCCTTTCTTTCTTCCTATTGGACTCGGGGTGGCAGCTTATAGGACAGGCCCCCTGGGGGCCCTAGGCACCTTTTCTAGCTTTGCCTGAGGACTGCTTTCCTCCATGAATCCTCTAGACTTCTTCCTTTCTCCTCTGGCTTCCAGGCAACAGTATTAATGGGGTCCCCTAGGTCTCCTGGCTGTCACCCCCATATAGTAGGAATAATGGCTAGGCCCAGGAGCCGGGGAAAGGCGGTCCCGTGATTGGGCACCAGGGAACCCTGGGACAGTACTTGCTCTGTCTTCATTGGAGTTGTGACTCTGAGCCTACCCTCTCTTCTCCGGTTATGGCCTATCTGTCAGCTAGTTGGGCCTGTGAATGTCCTTCCTGCTTGGTTGAGAACATAGAGGGGGCCAGGTTGGAAGGGCCGAGAGGTACCCTTGGTCATCGTGAAGATATCAGCCAGGACAGGCTGAGCTCTCTCGTGCTTTTCCACCATGGCAGCTCCTCCTCCTAGGTGTTGGGTGGCTTGGTCCCTGTGCACTGTGGTAGAGGGTAATCTCCAGCCCTTCTTGGAGTGTAGGAACTAGGTGGACTAGCTTTTGTAAGCCGTCCACACACCTCTCCCTCCTGCTCTGTCTTGCTGAGGTTCTGGGTTGCATTTGTAGCACCCTCACAGGGCTGACTAGAATCCCCTCTCATGTCCCTGTAGGGTGCAGCCCGGAATCCCGAGGATGTAGACCGGGAACGGCGAGAACACGAACGGGAAGAAAGGATGGGGCAGTTGCGGGGGTCCGCGACCAGAGCCCTGCCCCCTGGCCCACCTACAGGGGCTACTGCCAACCGACTACGAAGTGCAGCCGAGCCTGTGACTTCCACCCCAGCCTCCCGCATCCAACAAGCTGGTCAGTAAGGATCTTGGGCCATGGGCTGGACCTGTGTGTGTCGGGGGGGGGGGGGGGGGGGGAGGTTAGGGGGCTGGCTGCTTGTGCTCACACTGAGGGTGGCTCCCTGCCCTCCCTCCAGGCAATACTTCTCCCAGAGCGATCTCACGGGCCGACCGGGAGAGGAAGGTGAGCATGCGGCTCCACAGAGGTGCACCTGCCAACGTCTCCTCCTCAGACCTCACTGGGCGGCAAGAGGTCTCCCGGATTGCAGCCTCACAGGTGAGCTACCTGGATCTTCCTGATGTCGGTTGACACCTCCTTTCCTCCCCTGGCTCTGATCACCCTGGAGCCCTCTTTTGTTGAGCAAAGTGAGAAACTGAGGCAGTGAGCAGTAGCACACACCACCAGGACCCAGTCTGGTCAGTAGGGATCTTGGGCCTCTTGTTCCTCTTGGGGGGTGGGGGGGCTCAGAAAAGTCACTTGCACTCCTTGCCACGAGGAAGCTCTCAGCCGTTCCTATCAGTACTGGTAACAGCAAGGGATGGGGGAGAGAAAGAGGTCCTGTCTGGTAGCCCCATTCAATGGCCACATCTAGACTCTACCCGCCCCGGGATGTGGTGACACATGCCGTTAATTCCAGCACTAGGGAGGCAGGGCAGATCTCTGAGTTTGAGGCCAGCCTGGTCTACAGCTTCAGGAGGGCCAGGGCTACACAGAGAACCCTGTCTTTGAGAGACAAAATAACAAACAGAAAAAGTAGATGTACCCCAACTCAGACCTGGGATTAAACCATTCTTGACCTCCAAGGAACGCTCCAGCTATAAAGCCAAGGGCAGCCTCAGGCCCCTGAGATCACACAGCCTGCCCTCAGACTGAGTGGCCTCCTGTGATGGAGCTTGACTTTGGCCACCTCCTTAAGGACTTGTCTTGAAACATCCCCCTATCTTTCTTCTCCCCGCCCCCCACCACCTGAAGACAAGCGTGCCATTTGACCATCTTGGGAAATGAGGAGAGCCACCACGGACCAGTGTTTGCTTAGGTAAGTGCTCGTCGTGTCTGATGCTGCGGGCCCTAGGGGGAGGGAAACAAGTGGTACCATGGACTTCCGCTTCCCCCCTATCCAGGCTATGGTTTCTTCCAAGCATTGCAGAATCTGTACATAGTAAAAGTTCCTGGAAACCCTATTTCAGCCTTGGTTCTTCTGACCAGGCTATTGGCCATCATGTGGGCTTCCGGGACTTTAGCCGACCTCTGCCCTTTGGCTGCAGAGTTCCCCTACAGACAGCTAGTCCGTTCAGGCACACAGGTGGCTGGGATGGCAGCTCAGCCCATCAGGCCGGAGGGACACATTGGTTCCCCCTCTTGGGACAGTGGAGCCTTGTGTGCTGGGCCTGAAACCAGACCCTGGGTTCTAAGAGGAACAAGAAGGGGACCTGGTGGCTGGGTAGATGGAGGCAGCCAGACACCTGACCTGATGTGTTTATTTCTCTTATAGTGTCTTCACTGCATTTTCTTTTTTTTTTTTTTTTTAAATATTAAAACAAAGGACAGAAAGAACCACTTAAATGAACAAAAAGAAAAACACACACACACACACACACACACACAGCCCAGCACAAAGTCGACAATGGATTTTGTTTCTTTGATTTATTTTTGCCAATGGCAAAAGGACAAGATGTCCTTAGCACTGAGGGTTCCTGCCCCTCGCCTTGCCCACTGCTCCTAACCTGAAGGCTGCCAACACGCCTCTGAGGACACTGGGTCGGACTCCAGCCGCCTGTTCTCACCACCGCCCACCACGTGCTGCGCTGCCGTTTGGAGGTGCCTGAAGAGCTCGCGCATCAGGGAGAGGTTTGGCCACTCAAAAACGAGTCCCGTGAGATTTCATGAGCCTTGGATCCAAGGAGACACACACACAGCTGCAGCCCCTTGGCGATGACACTGGCCAGTGTGGCATTGGGCTTTCCCAGAGTCCCCCTGAGCATCCTGGTCTTCCCACACACACCTGTCACCTCTGCAGAGACCTTGAGGGTGTGGTGAGATGGTGGCCATGATGCCTTTGTGTGTGTGCGTGCGTGCATGCGTGTGTGTGTGTGTGTGTGTGTGTGTGTGTGTTTGTGTGTGAGAGAGAGGGAGAGAGAGAGAGAGAGAGAGAGACCTGTATTTTTCAGAGCAGCAGGTGTCCTGCCACACCTACCTGGCCAAGTTTCTGTTCTCATCCCCCTAAAGTCAAGGTGGGGTGGACAATGACCTCCACATCCCTCAGGGCATAGAGTCCTTGCCACCACCTGTCTGTCCCCAAATGCCAGTGTGTGGCATCCCCACCTTCCATTCCTGATCTTAGGCAAGTTCTTGGAGTCCACTCCCAGATGGCGTCAGCTCTGAGTTACCAGTTGGTTCCCTGGCCCTACAGTCACCTGCGGTCACCTCTCTTTCCAGGCCTGACTTCTGAGTAGGACCCTGGGTCAGGGCTAAATGTTGAATTTTCCCTTCCTGGTTAACACCTGTTTTTGTTTTTTTTTTTTTAATTATTTTTGTTTGTTTTCTCAGTGTGTGTATTTCCTAATTTATTTACCTCTTTTTTCCCTTTCTTTTTTTTAATTAAAGAGCAAAACTTTTTATTACTTTGTAATTTAAAAAACTGAAAAAAAAATTACTGAAGAACTTTGGGGGGAATTTTGTACTTTTTTCCTGTGTAAATATTGGACTTTTTTGAGCTTTATTGTGGTTGTTAATTTGAAGTAATAAAGTAGAAAAGGACAAAGTGATGTAGGCCACCCTTTGTCCACCTCTTTGCTCTTGGAGTTTCTCATCAGCTGACTTCCCAGGGACAGCCCATCAGAAAGAAACTGGCAGCCTCATACAGCTGTGGCTGGGACCATTGTGACCTATTGTCACTGGGTACATGCAGGGGGCTTTGAGAACTCAAGGTACACAGTATGACCTCTGACCTCTGGCTGCTGGGTGAGGAGTGCACTCCAGGTGGTATAGAGATCCAGGTCTGTACCATGAAAAGCAGATCACTGAGGCTCAACTCGTTATTTACAGGAGAGTTCTGTGGGTTTGAGACACTTGTTTCTCCACCAGAAACCAGCCTGGGGTCACAGCCTTGGTGGCAGAGCCCAGGCCATCTGACCTCCCTTCCACTGACCATGGAGTTCTGTGAGAGATGATCTCACTGGCCCTGTTGAGGTCCTGATGCTGGATCATCACCCTCACCCACGTCATCTCCCTATGTAATCCATGTCTCCATAACACAGAGGCCATTACTACAGTTTTTATCCCAGAGAGAATGAAACTTGTCCAGTGACAGGTGTGCCCTGGGAGGGGAGGTGACCCCAGGAGGTTCCCCTCAGGTGTTTCAGAGTCCTGGGCTTAGCTCAAAGACCCTCCAGGGCTAATATTTGAATATTCTATGACCTCTACAACCTGGCCTGGGATACGATCCTGCTAGCCCTTCTTGTGTGAGAGTTGGGGACAGGGATTGTTACACAACATGGACTTTAGAATGTGTCACCCAAAGCCCTGACTTGGAGTTAGGTTGAGTGGCAGCATCTTTGCCGACTGGGGTGCTGGGGAGATGATGCCTCGCCCTTCCCTATCCAGGAGGGCTGCAGCCACAGCGAGGCCCTGGGGAAACGCAGAGCTTACCAGTTTCCTTCATACTTTCTCATACTGTGCAGTGGGAACTATAGGGTGCTTTTTGTTCTAGAGAGGTCTCACGTAGCCTAGGCTGGTCACTGACTCACTCTGAGGCTAAGAATGGCTTAGAACTCCTTACCTTCAGGTCTGTTTCTCAAGTGCTAGGATTTACAGGCATATGCCACCATGCCTGGCTCAGAATCATAGTTCTTAATGACACGAACGTGTCTTTTTTGCTATGTTCTTGATACAGTTAAGATTCTAAACAGACTGGGCGTGGTGGTGCACGCCTTTAATCCCAGCACTTGGGAAGCAGAGGCAGGTGCATCCCTGTGAGTTTGAGGCCAGCCTGGTCTACAGAGAGAGTCCAGGACAGCCAAGGCTACACAGAGAAACCCTGTCTCAAAAAAATAAAACAACAACAACAACAACAAACAAACAAAAAATAAAGGTACCTGCCACCAAGGCTGACAACCTGAGATCAGTTCCCAGGACACCTATTTGTGGGAGGAGGGAACCTACTCCTGAAAGTTGTCTCTGCCATGTCATGCTCGCTCACTCTCTCTCTCTCTGTCTCTGACACAAACTTTACGAAATATAATTGAAATATAAAGATCCAAAAGATTTTTAATATTAATATTGCCATAAATAAGCCTACAGCCAAGCATGGTGATAGATGCCTTTGCTCTCAGCACTCAGGAGGCAGAGGCAGGAGCATCACTGTGAGTTCAGGCTAGCCTTGAGGATAAATAAATTTAAAAATGTATATATGGAGTAAATATAATGTAAAATTCTTATTTGTCCTGCAGATGCACCTGCATGCATTGTTAGAGCACAGAGCACAAACGTGACTTGAAATCCTCCATTGATGGCTGTCTAATCAATTTTAATGCGTTAGTGCTCCACCTCCCAATTTGGCTTAATTTCTCTGGGTGAACTGTTTATATATAGAAAGTCACGTTGTTAAACAAGAACCCTAATCAAGGTGGCTTGTGGTGACAAGTGCAGGATGCTATGAGTCTGGGGTATGATATGACCCTGTCGCCCCCAAACAAAAGCTAAAACCCAAAATAACTGCAATCAGAACCAGCCCTGTTCCTCCCTCAGGACAGTGGCTCATATGAGGGGAATGAAGTCAAGAGGACACATCAACCATAGTTAATTATTCAGGGCAAATAAACGAACACCAGGAAGTTTTACCGAGGGCAGCCATGCCACCTGGTGAGTCACTGTCACTCACGCAGGAAACATAATGGTGAGACTCAAAAGTATTTGCCATGTGCGGGGCAGAGGAGAAGCAGGGTGTCCAGGGATTGCTTCCAGAGAACTAGGTGTCCTCTCTGTGACCTCGGACACCATCTGAGTTTCCTCTTGTGGGAGGTGAGGTTGGTGAAGCCTGCTTCCCAGAATTTTAAAGAGTAGCTGGATGCAGGGCTAAGGTCACAGAGGGCACCTGGGCTGAGCCTTGACAACCCAGCACAGCTCACCTCTTATAAGCCCTGATATGTGGGTGCAGACACCAAAGCAACAAGACAGGCCCTTGTCCCTCAGCCCAGGCCTTGAACCTTCGCCCCAGCTGGGCATCTGCTGGGAAGGGAAGGGAGGGGAAGGGTAGGGTAGGGTAGGGTTTGGAGAGAAGATGCTTGGCCTGAGCCTTGAGATGGAAGTAGAAGGTCTCAGGATTGAGTGGGGAGGGAGAACATAGTTCTCAGCAGGGGAAACCACATGTGGAAGAAAGGTTTCATTTGCCTTGCGGGGGAGGAGTTAGGCAATCCCTGGCAGCTGAGGAGGCTGAGGTCACATGCAGATGTGGACGCAGAACCCAGAAGGCTCTACTACTTCCTGTTATCTGCAAGCAGATGGTCTTTAAAAACAAGAGAGACAAAAAACAAAGTGAGTTGGGCACAGCCGTGTGTGTGAGTTGTGTGTGTATGTGTGTTTGTATGCACTTGTACACGCCCACATGTGCAAGCAGTTGGCGTGTATGTGAGCACTCTTGTGGAGGCCAAAGGTTGATGGTGAGTGTCTTCCTTAACTGCTCTCCACTTTATTTTCTGAAACAGTCTGTCACTCAGCGTGGACCTCTCTGAATGGCTAGACTAATGCCAGCCTGTCTCCATTCACCCAGCACTGGGGTTAAAGGTATGTGTTGCCAGGCCTGCCTTAAAGTGGGCACAACAAACGTTCTATTGGCAGCCGTCTCTTCCAACCCCTTTTCTCTTTAAAGTGTTTTTTTTTTTTTTTTTTCTTTTCAAACTTATGTCTGCATCGGTGTGTATGCACATGTTCATGCAACAGTCCTGGGGCTGGAGAAATGGTTTAGCGGTTAAGAGCACTGACTCTGCCGGGCGTGGTGGCGCACACCTTTAATCCCTGCACTGAGGGAGGCAGAGGTAGATGGATCCCTGTGGGTTTGAGGCCAGCCTGGTCTACAAAGTGATTCCAAGACAGCTAAGGCTACACAGAGAAACCCTGTCTCGAAAAACCAAAAGGGGGAAAAAAAAGCACTGACTCCAGAGGATGGTCTTCGAGACACGGCAGCTCACAGCTGTCTGTAGCTCCACTTCCAGAGGATCTGACAAAGCACAAGTGCACATAAAAATAATAATAATCATCATCATCATCATCATCTAAAGAAATGTACAGCGGCCAGGCAGTGGTGGCGCACACCTGTAATCCCAGCACTTGGGAGGCAGAGGCAGGCAGATCTCTGTGAGTTGGAGGCCAGCCTGGTCTACAAAAACGAGTCCAGGACAGTCAAGGATGCACAGAGACACCCTGTCTCGAAAAACCAAAAAAAGAATAAAAAAATAAAAAAGAAAAAGAAAAGAAATGTACATCATTTCTGTCTTAGCCAAGCTCGCAGGCATGAACGACCATCCCCGGGCAGCTCATCTCCCCAAGCCCCTGCTTCCTCATCTGTAAAGGGACATTCATGCCCCTTCAGGTACTGCCATCCCTTCTTTGCTTAACCACCTCAGTACCTGCCCGCCTGACTCTGCCGTCAGCTCCTCTGTGAGTTGGAAAAGACATTACAGATGTGCACAGGAGGCCAGCAGTGTGCTGGGAGCCTGGAGGAGGGAAGAACTAGCGAGTTATCGTCACCGTCCAGGCAGGAGGCAAGGATGCTTGGACTGGCAGCAGTCTAGCAGGGTCGGGGTGTCTGGAGGTTCTGAGATTACATTTCTAGAGGGCATGAGAACAGAGAGAGAAAGCTAAGGGGTGGGCGAGGGAGGAGCCCTCCTGGAAGAGCAGAGCTCGTAGCAGAGGCTAGAATACCGGTGGTGCTCAGTGGGTTCAAATAACATTGAGGCTGGCAGAAAAGAAAAACAATGCTGACTGTTTTCCTTTTAGCTTCTTTTTGAAAGATATTTTTATTTATTTGAATGTATGCGCCCGAGTGAGTGTACAGCAAATGTGTGGGCAGGTGCCCTGGGAGGCCAGAAGAAGATGTCAGATCCCCTGACATGGGAGTAGACATTTTGAACCAAGCTCAGGTTGTCTGGAAGAGCAGAACGCACCATTCATCCGGAGCCATCCCCTCTAGGCTCAGGACGCCTTTATTCTGTTAAGAGAGTCTCACACAGCTGGGTGCCCATACGGGCCCATGGAATTGGGTGGTGGTCCAGTTTTCTACATCGCCTTCCAAGACAGGCAGGCCACGCTCAGCCAACAGCAGCAGTTGTGACGTTATAGACCCACCCTGGGGCCGTAGGGAAGAACACTGTCCCTTTAAAGAGGCCTCACTGGAGCCCCCCACAGAGCTGGTAGGTGGCAGCCTGGCTCCTCCCTGCCCTTTGGAGAATGCTTCACAGGTAATTAATACCTTTCATCCTGCACCTTCAAAGTGCCTGTGATTCTGGTGAGCCCCACCCTTGCCTTTGAAGCCAAATCATCCAGGTTTACCCTGAGCAGGCAGAGACTTGGGACACCCAGGCCTCCAGGACTAGCCCCTCGCTCCCTACATGTCCCTTACCTGCAGGGACATGTCCTGTTGTGACAAAATGCCAAACTGACAAAACTTAAGGAGAGAAAATCTTATTTGGGCTCATATAATGGGGGTATAGCCTGTGAGTGTGGGAGCATTGTGTCATCAGGCTGGTCCTCAGTCAGGAAGCGGAGAGAGAGCGCGATGGTGGTGCTCAGCTCAGTGTCTCCCTCTGTTCAGCTTATAGGACAATGCTGCCCCCTTGAGTTAAACCTTGTGTCAAGAGTCACACCCTGAGGTGTCAAGAGTCACACCCAGAGGTTCTAAATCCCTTCAACTGCACAGGGATTAGCCATCAGTTTCCTTTCCTGAGGACCGTGTTTCCCCGCTCTCAGCCAGCTGCAGCCTGGGGATGTGTAAAGGATCTGACATCGGACCTGCTTCCGTTAACAGTTAGCGTGTCTGTTGGTGCTGACTGCCTGTGGAGAGCTGCACCACTCCAGCACTGTATGAGTGCAACTGGAAGACGCAGGGTTCCTCAGGATTGGTCTCCTGCTTCCTGAGCACCACCTGTGACCTAAAACGTCACCACTCAACAAGTAGGGCTGCCTGAGTTTTCTCTTGCTGACTGGTCCCCACGTCAGTCAGGTGATGGGAAAGCATCTGAGATTCATCTCACAATTAGCTGTTAGACTGGCTGCATGCAGGGCCACTCCAGGGGACCTTTGCCAAGTAACATTGCCTCCTTGTGCCTTGCTCGTTAAGCTAACAGAGCTCTGTAGAGTCTCTAACTCCGGTTCCAGGGGATCGGAAACTGTCTTCTGAGTTGGGGTTCTGAGTTGGGGTTCTAGCACAAAGGGCCAGCGGCTCACAGCTGCCTATAACCGTGCAGCTCTAGAGGATCTGACACCCTCCCACCTACCCCACCCACCCACTCCTGTGGCGTCTGCAGGCAACAAACAGGGAGACACATACACATATATGCACATAATTAGGAAAATAGTTAAATATTTTCTCTTTGTTTGGGATAGTGTCTCACTCCGTAGCCCTGACTGCTCTGAACTTTATATGTAAGCCGAACTGACTCTGAACTCTCAAGAATCCACCTGCCTCTGCCTCTGGGGTTCTGAGATTAAAGGAGTGTTTTCCCCCATAAAATATCTTAAAGAAATTGTCTACATACACATGTTTGCACAAATGAACTAAGTGTGTGTTTTATGAATAACATTTTTTTCTTTGTCTTTCTTTCTTCTTCTTTTTTTTTTTTTTTTTTTTTTTTTTTTTTGAGACAGGGTTTCTCCGTGTAATCTTGGCTGTCCTGGATGCCCTTTGTAGACGAGGCTGGTCTGGAATTTACAGAGATCCTCTTGCCTCTCCCTCCCGAGTGCTGGGATTAAAGACGCTGTACCACCACGCCCAGCTCATTTTTTCTTTTGTTAAAAATGATTTATTTAGCCTGATGGTGGGGGTGCACACCTTTAATCCCAGCACTTGGGAGGCAGAGGTAGATGCATCTCTGTGAGTTCGAGGCCAGCCTGGTCTGTGAAGTGAGTCCAGGACAGTCAGGGCTACACAGAGAAACCTTGTCTCAAAAACCAAACCAAATAAAAAATATTTATTTATGTGTATGTGTGTATATGTCAGATGTATTGACATGGGTGCTGGGAACTGAACTCTGGTCCTCTGCAAGAGCAACAAGTGTTCTTAACCACTGAGCCATCTCTCTGATCCTTATCTTTTCTTTTCTTTCTTTATTATTTTTTTTATTTTTTATTTTTTTTGGTTTTTCAAGACAGGGTTTCTCTGTGTAGCCTTGGCTGTCCTGGACTCTCATTGTAGACCAGATTGCCCTCGAACTCACAGGGATCCACCTACCTCTGCCTCCCAAATGCTGGGATTAAAGGCGGACATCACCACTGCCCCGCTATCTTTTCTTTCTGCACCGGGGATTGAACCTAAGACTCTGTGCATGCTAAGCAAGTGAAAACCTTACTGCTGACTTATCTCCCCAGCCTCTCTTTTACTTTTTATTTTGAGAAAGAATCTCATTAAGTTGCCCAGGCTGGCCTTGAGCTCACTCTGTAGCCCAGGCTGGCCTTGAACTTTCAGCTTCTTGCCAAGCCCAGCTTTTCTTTCCTTCTCTTATCTTCCTTCATCTCTCTTCCTCTCCTCTCCTCTTATTCCCCAACTTTTATTATATTTATATATTTTGTGTATACACATGTCAAAGGACAACTTGTAGGAGTCTCTTCTCCCTTTATGTGTGAGTTCTGAGGGCTGAAGTCAGGCTTGGGAAGCAAGCACCTTTACTTACTGAGCCATCTCACCAGCCCTTTTTTCTCTTAAGACAGGATCCCACTCTGTAGCCCAGGGTTATCTGAACTCACCACTTAGCCTAGGCTGGCTTCCAACTTGTAACAATCCTCCTGCTTCAACCTCTGGTGTGTTTGCATTTCAGGTGTGAGCTGTTGCACACCGCTTTTCTCTTTTTATTTATTTATTCATTTTTTTCAGTTTTTGAGACAGGGTCTCATGTACCTGAGGTTAGTCTTGCACTCTTGACCTTCTGCCGCCACTTCCCAAGTGCTGATGTTATAGGCATGCTTTTATCTAATGAGATTGGCCTGGCCCTGAAAGAGAACTTCTGGTATAGCTGAGGAGACGGAGGTTTAGTAGGGTTTAAGCACTTGCCTAAGGTTGCTCCGCCTGTCAGTGGCAGAGCTGGGGCTCAAACTAGGTGCTTTGGCCATTGTACAGGCTACCAGCCTCCAAAGAGCCACCCCATCCTGACTGCTCTACTCTACTTCCTGTTTCTCTGCTCTGGGTGAGGTTGCATTTCAGTCCCACCTCTGGTCTTTTTTTTTTTTCTGGGTGAACCTGGGGGAGGAACCTCTGCTCCCCTCTGAGGCAGTTTCCTCCCTGGTGCTCTTTCTTTCCTCTGGCTCTGACATTCTCCCGAGTACCCTGGCCTCCAGGGAGCTCTCCCCAGTTACAGCCTCTCAGGGAGGGGCCTCATGTTGCATGGCATTTCCTCTCTTCAGAGACTGGCTCAGAGATGGGACCCTTATCATAAGCTGGGCCAATCAGGCAATCCTGGGACAGTCTGGAATTCTTGGGAAAGAAGTGTCCTCTCAGTCAGTGAGGTCAAAGGCCACCTGGGAATGCAGCCAACACACACACACACACACACACACACACACACACACACACACACGAAGTGGGAAAGAGAGCAAGAGACTGAAGGACCCTGACAGAAAGGCACCCTGTTGACCCTGTGTGAGCCCTCAAATCCTCTACCACGAACTTCCTACTTACATGAGCCCATGGCGTCTGTGTTTAGCTTGCCACAGAAGATCTGATTCTTATGGAGCTTGGATTGGGGGTTTCAGCAGCTACTGCTCTGGACGCAGCAGCAAAATACTGGCAGGTGGGAGAAAACTGAGGCACAGAGGAGCAAAGCTATATGCCTAAGGTCATTCTGAGCACATGGCTGGACCTCCTGCAGGGTACTTGGAGGCACACGGGTGACACAGAGGCTGTGGGTCTGCTGGGCCCCTCATCAGCTTGCACACCAGAGGCTTCCACTCTCTCCTCCACACTTCCCTGCCAGAAGCAGGGAGCGGTTGTGTACGCCTTTAATTACAGCACTCAGGAGGCAGAGACAGGCGGATCGCTGTGGGTTCGAGGCCAGCCTGATCTACAGAGTGAGTCCAGGACAGCCAAGGCTACACAGAGAAACCCTGTCTTGAGGAAAAAGAGGAGGAGGAGGAAGAGAAGCTGGGAGTGGACTAGAAAAAGGGGGAGTCACCTTACATTGGGCCTAGGTCTCCTTCCGTGTATTGGGTAGACTTTTTGCCTATGGCTATTTACTGAGCCAGGCATAGGAGGATGCCAAGATTAACTGACCCTGCATCCCTGCCCTGCAGAGAGCCTCTATCTCTCTCAGCAGACAGATGAATTGTGAAGCACAGTGAGAAGAAAACACAGATGGGGACAATGCATCATTTCTTTAAATAACTCTTTGCTAAATTTGAAAATATTACATGCTTTCAAAATTAAATTTTGGGAAAAAAAAAAACCCACTACTCATAACTCTGCCAACTAGGAGGATCCTCTGATGCCCCGTCTCCTTTAGCTCTGGCCAATCTTTTCCTTTCAGCACTTTTTAAAAATGGAGTTCAAGCCAGGCTGCCACACAAACTTCTTCCTGCCTTTATCATATAATATTATTCCTAATCATTTCCTCTGTGGTAAGACTAATCAGGTTGTGAGACTATGCTTTTAGATTGTCTGATTAAGTTTAATTTTGGATATATGTGAGTATGAGCGTGCGCACGCACGTGCACACACACACACACACACACACACACACACACACACACACACACAAGCACGCAGATGCCACGGAGGCCATGGCAAAGGTTCTGATAACTGAATTCCCTTTCTCTGCAAGAGCGGCACATGCTCTTAACCCCAGCCTCATTAAGAGACTGTTATTTTGGTTTGGGTTGGGTTTTCAAGAGAGAGGGTTTCTCTGTGTAGCCTTGGCTGTCTTGGACTCACTTTGTAGACCAGACTGGGCTTGAACTCACAGCGATCTGCCTGCCTCTGCCTCCTGAGTGCTGGGATTAAAGGTGTGCACCCGGCAAGAGACTGTTTTAAGAAGGTTAGAGAGAGATGGCTCTTCAGTTAAGAGCACTGGCTGCTATGAGGATTTGGGTTCAATTCCCAGCACCCATATGGCAGTTCACAACCATCTGTAATTACAGTTCCAGGGGACCTGGCACCTTCTGAGGGTACCAGGCATGTACATGCTTGCAAAACACCCATGCACATAATAATAATAATAATAATAATAATAATAATAATAATAATAATAATAATAATAATAATAATAATAATAATAAATAAAATAAAAACAAGATAGGTTGTTTTAATATCCACAGTGAGTATCATTGTGTGGCTCACTCAACTTCTTTAGCTTTTCTTCAGTGGCTGCCAAGTTGTTTCTAATGTTTCTTTTGGTGAAAAAAACAAATGGAACAGAACAGGGAGCTATCTGGGCAGCTAAGGAAGATTGAGGCCAGTGTGAGCTACAAGGTAAATTCCAGGCTAAACTGAGCTACAGAATGAGGCCCTGCCTCCAGAACAAAAATACCAGAAGAGTAGCTGCAGCATAGCTCACTGGGGTGCAACAGCGGAGGCCCTGGGTTCTAGTCATTGCAGCGAAGGAAATGAACAAGGGGGGGGGCCCTGGGAGTGCTGGTACATTCCTGTAATCCCAGCACTAGGGAGGCAGAGGCAGGTGGATGGATCTCTGTGAGTTCAAGGCCAGCCTGGTCTACAAAGCAAGTCCAGGACAGCCAGGGCTACAAAAGAAACCCTGTCTCAAAAAAAAACAAAAAACAAAAAACAAAACAAACAAACAAACAAACAAAAAACAAAACAAAAAGAAAGAAAGAAAAGAAATGAAAAAGGATGAAAAGGAACGAGAAGTTGGTCTCTGCTGTGGTCCCTGAAGGAAGCTGGTGGCTCCCAGAATAGAAAGGGGGTGGAGCTGCGGGTGGAGAAAAATGGGCAGGTGTGACAGAGAATGGCCTAGAAGTTGAAGCAGGCTGAAGCAGGGTGGTGGCCACAGAAATGGAGAGAAGACAGGGGAGGGATGAGAGATCTTTGAATAGAAAGAACAGGTGGAAGGCTGAGAATAGGTTTGCATGCAGCAGGGGAGGGCTGTGTTCTTACCTTCGTTTTTACATCTGTCTGTCTGTCTGTCTGTCTGTCTGTCTCTCTCTCTCTCTCTCTCTCTATCTGTCTGTCTATGTGGGGGAGGAGAGGGGCTCACATGCCACAGTGTCCTATTGGGGGTCAGTTCTCTCTTTCTCTCATGTGGGTTCAGGGGGGTCTAACTCCAGTCAGTCCTCAAGCTTGGCAGCAAGTGCCCTCCACACCGAGTCAAGCTGGCTTGCTGGCCGTCAGCTTTTCCGTAGGCCTAAGTAATGAGGGGAGCTTTTCCTTCCAAAGAGGCTCAACCAGCTCCCAGTGCACACAGCCCAAAGCTCTGTCACCAGGTCAGGTAACTTTGTGTTTGGGGGCCCTTTCCTGGCAATGCCTGCCTAAAAATACCCACCACCTGCCTGCGCTCCTGCCAGACAAGGCCTCTGAAAGTTGAGAACCATGAGTACCCCTGGGGTGCAGGGACTAAGAATCTGCATTTGGATATAGTTTGTGCCAACAGCTCCGAAGTGGGCAGGGACTAACAAACTGGCTCTGGTTTGGAAGTGCTGCTGATGTGGTGACAGTGGCAGGCAAGGACTTTGCCCAGAGGGGTTAGCAAATCTGGAGCAGGATCTATCTAGGAAGTTGTGAACAAATGAGGGTTTCAAACCTGGGTTGGGAAGAGGTCATTCTTTCTTCCTGTTTGTTTGTATGTTGGGAAGACAAGAGTTTCTCTGCATAGCCCCGGCTGTCCTGGAACTCACACTGTAGGCTGGCTTTGAACTCACAGAGATCTGCCTGCTTCTGCCTCCCTGGTTTTGGGATTAAAGGTGTACACCAGCCCTGCCCAGCTTGTTTGTTTATTTATTTACTTGTTTGTTTTTTGAGTGACTGTCTCACTACGTAGCTATAGCTGATGCAGAAGTTGCTACAGACCAGGTTGGCCTTGAATTCACAGAGATCCACTTACTTCTGCGTCCCAAATAAAATGATTAAAGGCATGTGCTACTATACCTGGCTTTTCTTCTTTAAAAATATTTAGTGTGTGTGTGTGTGTGTGTGTGTGTGTGTGTGTGTGTGTGTGTGTCCCTGTCTCTGTGTGTGCCTCTAGGTCAGAGGACAACCTGTAGGAGCTGGTTTTCTCCTTCTACCCTGTAAGTCCTAGAGGTTGAATTCAACGTTGTTGAGCATCGCTACCGATGTTCTGCATCCTGCAGGGGGCTTTCCCTTAGGACCTAGATATTATTATTATTATTATTTCCGAGACAGGGTTTCTCTGTGTAGCCGTGGCTGTCCTGGACTCGATTTGTGGACCAGGCTAGCCTTGAACTCACAGGGATCCACCTGCCTCTGCCTCCCGGAGTGCTGGGATTAAAGGTGTGACCACCTCTGTCCACCAAGACCTAGATATTGTATTTGTCCATATTACAGATACTTTCTGCACATGTTCGCCACACCAACCGCGCCCCACCCCCCACCCCCCCCGGCCTGAGTACTGGCTTATGTCAGAATAAAAAAAAAAATTTTTTTTTTGTCCTTGGCTGCATTCACCTTTCCTGGAGAGACATGTAGAAAACATCTACTCACTCTAGGTAAGAGACCGAATATGGAGCAAAGGGATGATTCTGCTCAGTCTAGCTTGGTGAAGCAATGAGTCTGTTACAGCTGCTTACAGGAGCAAGGGTGATTGGGGAAAAAAAAAAAGTTCCAATCCAGCATGGGTAATGACCTTCCCATAGCTCTGTAAGAATGCCCATCCCTTCTATTAATTTTCTACCTCCTAAATACTCTAACACTCCTAGAAGCCATTCAGCGGGTGGTACGGAGTTACCCGGTACAGCTCTCAGAACCCCTCCCCCAGGTGGCCACAAGTAATCCCAAAAAACTCTCCGGTTCAGGGAGGGAGAGCTGTGTGGAATCTTTGGTCTGCTGCGGGTGCCCTCCTGCTTGGAGCATGTGGGTGTCTGTTTACATCTCCCCAGAAAACATTAATGCAACAGTCTTTCTGGAACTTCTCAGTCTCCTGGAAGAAGATGAACAATAAGATAGAAAAACTGATCAATACATGCTAGAAATTCAATTTTATTGGGAGGACAGGGCACAGTGAAGTGTTCCCTGTGGAGGGCCTGTGAGGGCTCAGCAAGCTCACGCTGGTAGGAGATTTTTGTCTCAAAACAATCCTGCTTCAGCTTCCTTGGCAAGGCTAGGCATGGCTCAGGAAACTGCAATTCCGTGAGAAGGGATGCAAGTGAAAGGCTCAGAAGCCTACACCTGACTGTAGGGACAAGAGGCTAGGGGTCCAAGGTCAGGCATGCCTGGCGAGGGAGAGTGCCAGACTAAGGCCTGTGCAGATATTTACTTGGAATGACATGGAATTAATTAGTGAAGGGTTCTGAGCAAAGTACTATAGTTCAACTTGATTATTGTTGATTATTATTGTTGTTGTTGTTGTCATTGTTTATTGTGGTACAAAGGATGAAACCTAGGGACTGTTGAATGCTAAGCAAGTTCCTCAGCTGAGCTAGATTTTAAAGGAACCCCTTTGATCCTCACATTGACACAGACCCGTAGAGGCTTTAGGAGAGTCTCATAATACCTGGGCAGAGAGCCTTGACCACATGGCACTAGTGAAATGGGGTGGAGGAGGTCAGAGTCTAGGGATACAGGATGTCCTGTCAAGAGGCAGGTGGAAAAATGGGGGGGGGGGGGAGGAATGGGAGGATACAAGGGATGGGATAAACATTGAGATGTAACAAGAATAAATTAAAAAAAAAAAAAAAAGAGGCAGGTGGAGGCAGGCAGAGTAGGGGAGGGAGCGAGGGGGCGGGAGGGGGCGACAGGGGACGGAGAAGGGAACTCAAGGATGGTTCCAGACCTTCTTCTGGCTTGGAGACTGGAAGTAGGGATGGGGGTTGGAGGGGTGCTGTGAGGAAATGTGCGAGGAAGGGGAGGCAGCTGAGCCCTCTAAGTAAGAGGCGTCGGTAGACAGTTGGAGCTGGAGATAAAAATAAACTTGGCTGCATATTACGCATTTCAGTCAACTGGGTAAGATGTGAGGACCTCTCAAATAAAAATGGGGTGGGGGCTGGAGTGGACCTCCAGAATTAGGTTAGTTTGGCGGCCTGGAACGAGGTGGGGCAGCTCCTCGGGTGCTGGGTGGAGTGGAAAGAAAAAGTCTCTTTTGGTGCTTTGCAGTTTCATTTTGCGCAACTACACAAAACGCTTTGTGGAAGTCCGTTTCATAGTCCCACACCCACCATCCACGTCGCAAACGGCCACTTAGAACTCGTTTCACCTTCAGCGTAGGCGCAGATAGGGTTTTGAGAATTGAAGCGCTTAGCCAGCCGGTGAATGTCCGGGGCAGTCTTGTTCCCCGCGGGTCAGTCTGTGCATCCCAGGACTGCGGTAGGTGGGACTCGGAAGTCTGGGCTTTAGGTCTCTCCCAACGTATCTGCGAGTAGCTAGGGGACCGAGCTGTCCTCCAGACCCGAGATTCGAGCGTGGGCAGTCGCAGCACGCGGCCCCTTTAAGGCTCGGCGAGTGACCTCAGCCGCGTGCTCCGGCCCCGCCCCCGCTAGCTGCGTTCCGACCGCGCAGGCGCGGCGTGGCGCGGCGCGGCGGTACTCGGTGGCGGGGCTCTGGACGCGCCAGCGGCGGCGGAGGTACCGGGCTGCGGCGCCGCCTGCTCCGCCTGCAGTCGCCAGCGCCATGGGCTCCTGAGGTACCCGGGCGGTGGGATGCTCGGGGACAGGGTGGGGACTACGCCTTTGAGGCAACCCCACGCTGGGGACTTCCCACGGGGTGGAAAGGACTCAGAGGCCCCCCCCCCCCCGTGCGGCCCGTGGGTGTGCCCGCTCCGCCAGCGTGGCGGGCCCCTGAGTGTAACTGGACCTGCCGGTGGGGGAACAGGGGTGGGCGGCGCGGGGCCCAGCCTTTTACCGGTGGGACTGTGAGCGCCGCGATGGGTGTGCTGCAGCCTGGCACAACTGAACGGGGTTGGGGAGGCGCCGGTCCCCAGTGCGGTGGCCTTGACGCGGCGGGGTGGTCGGCCCTTGAGGTGGTACGTGTATAAATGGGGTGTGTGTGCCTGCTTTGCACTCGGGTCAGTAGATTTGGAAGGGGACAGATAGGAATCCGAGGCCCCCAGGATGGGATATTGGTGTTCCTCTAGAGACTGGTTTGGGTGTGAGCATCCGACCTGTGTGTTGTGCCTATTTTCCTGGGCACGCCCTTGGACACCTTACTTGGATAGGATTCTGGGGCTAAGAGGCTCCAGGCAATGTGGCAAGGCAAGGAAGTCTGGGGTATGGGGCTCGGATTTCTAGTCTGTAGCCTTTCTAGGTAACTGTATGAGGCACGATAGCTCATCCTCCCTTGCAGGCCTTGGTGGGGAGATGCTTGACTTATACCTGTGTGTGAGGTGAAGGCCCATGTATTATTCATCTGACTGCCAGGTGCTTTATGTAAGGAGATAAGTAGCAATCTGTGCCCTGGAGGCTAGTGCTGCAGACTCAGCCAACACACACACACACACACACACACACACACACACACACACACACACACACAAAAGCACGGAGGTGCAGGTCTCAAGAGGTCTAGTTTTCTTGACAGGCTGGTTATGGCATTCTTCTCTTTGTCAACAAGTTTGGTGGGCCCTGGGGTTCTGCACATCTGAACATCTTGAGAGTTCTGTGTGGTGCCAGAGTTGGAACCCTAGGGTGGGTGGGTGGAGCCCCAGAAGCCAGGCTGGGTGCTCACCTGCACACAGATAGGATGATCCAGGCGTCCGGGAACTCTCAGATGCTTGGGCAGAATCAGACTTGGAAATAAATAACTTCAGGGATCCCAGAAACAAAAGACAAAGGTGGTGTGGTGCAGAGATGGGTTTAGTGCTGGCTTGGGGGGAGGTGGGCAGGCCAGCAAAAATAAATAAATAAATAAATAAAATAATATTTCAGCACAAAGAGACAGTTGAGCTGACGCTGGGTGACTGACATTCCTTCGAGCCTTTTTGCTTTCCATGCATATTTTCCCAGTTCGTTCTCACAGCAGCTGTGTGAGTAAAGTATCGCACATAGTTGTGGTTGAGGAAACTGAGGCAGCATTTCGAGGCGGGGTTGGGGGATTGACTAGTGACTCACTTGTCATCGTGATACTAGTAGTCTCTGGTAGGGTCCGTCATCCCTGAGTCAGGGCCTGTGTCTTGCCAAGTTGCCATGTAACTTTGCTGAGCATCTATTGTGTGCCAGGCTGAGGGCTATCCCCAGTCCCAGCTGTGCCCATTGCTTTCCCTGACATCCCTGGAGTAGAACATGGAGGAGCAGACTGTGGTACCTGCCTCTGGAGGCTCCCAGTCTGCTGGGGAGGTGGCCATACATGGTGACCCCCTTGGCCAGTATGAGTGGAGAGGCACTAAATATCGCCCCCCAAGAACCATAGGTGCCCTGGGTGTCCTCACGCAGTCCTCGGGGATGGGTTTAAGTTGCTCCCAGGGTGCTGGGGTTGTAGTCAGAAGAAGTAGAAGAGGTTCCAAGTGGGAAGGGTGTGAGTGACCGGCTTGTCCCAGTTCAGGCCATTGGCTGAGTTCTGTGGACCTGGACTCCCATCAGCAGGCTGCTTTCTTCATTCCCCTTCTTTTTTGTCCAGGAGTACTCCCTCATGTCCCCAGGCAGTGCGCTACTGAGCCAGGCCCTCAGCCCTCTCCCACTTTGTGTGTCTTTGAGGTTTTGCTCCTGTTTGCCAGCTGGCCTGCCCAGTTCTCTCCCCGAGAGGGGCTCAGTGCTATTTCCAGTCCCTGCTGTGCTCATTTCTCTCTGTACGCTCCCTGGAGTAGAAACTGCTAGGCAAGGCAGGGTACAGCCCTTTTATTGTTTTGAAAGCGAGTAGCAGCAAATGAGACTAGGGAATTTGGTGTGAGTGCTGGGAGGCCTGGAGTTGGACCACAGAGTTCTGTGTGGGGTCTGACCCAAGACCTTGGCCTAGGCTTTTGGGGGTAGCAAATGCTTACTGAATACCTCCTGTGTGCCCCAGATTTGCTGGCCACCAGGGAAGAGATGCCAGAGACCTGGATTTCTCCCTGTCAAAGGCAGTGGTTGGCTAAGGTAGCCTAGCATGTAACTAATACATTTGAAACAGTGTTCTACCTGGGGTAGGAAGAGGGCTCTGAGGGGGCCCGGAGGACAATAGCATCAACAGCTTGTTTCTTGAGCACTTACTGCGTGCCAGGCACAGGTCAAAGTGTTTTCATTTTCATGTCATCCTCACCATCCCCTGATACGGTAGGGCTGCCGCCTTTTATATCACAGGTCACTTGATCCAACCTGTGAGTCTTACTGTTCCCCTCTCCCCCTAAAAGTGTGCCCAGTGCCCTCCTGGTCCTGAAGGACTGGGGGTGCAGGACTGAGGAGGGTTCTAGGCAGCAGGAGCCCTAAACAGACGGAGGCCTGTAATGCTTCCCCTCTCTGAGGGTTTAGATCTGATCCCGGTGTGGTCAACAAAGAGCCTTTGACCGCTCGGGAGGAAGTGAGCGCACAGCCCTGTGTTGTAAAGGCTGTATCATAGCCCTGCATCTTGCTTCCTTCGTTCTGGCACATAACTCCAAGATGACCTGCCTCCTTCCTGTTTGCTGCCTTTTGGTCCCTGGGGTCTCTTTATTGTCTGCTTCTGTTTTTCTTTTGCATCTTCTGGGCTGAAGGTCACTGTGCCCCAGGCCAGGCCTCTGCTCACCTGCTGACCTCTTCTGACACCTGACATCTGGCTCCACTAACAACAACTAAGATTTTTTTTTTTTTTTCTTTTGAGACAGGGTCTCATGTATTCCAGGCAAGATTCGAATTAACTGTGGCTGAGGATGACCTTGAACTTCTGGTCCTCCGGCCTTTACTACCCGATGCCTAGGATTACAGGCATAAGCCACCTGCCCAATTTATATGGTCCTTCACGTGTGGGGGGGGGCAGGTAGCGGGGCGGTTGGGGGGCCACTTCACCTGCTGAGCCAGCCCTGAATTTGTTTTTCTTCCAGGTCTCCTGGGGTCATAGGTGTCACCTTGGGAGATATGGTCTGTCACCCACCATGCTTGTAGCCCTCAGCTCTGTAAATACAGGCAGAAAGGAGCAGGGGCTGGAGCCAGCATTGGGGCCAGGCAAGTTCCGTGTAACCCTGTGAAGACTTGCCCGTTCTGCTTTGCTATGTGCCAGGCTGGCTGGCATCTGGTACAGTGACTTGCCAGTCCGTCTGGAGTTTAAGGAGTTGGATGTCATCCCTTCTCTGGACAGAGGCTGAGATTGTACTCCACTGGGGGCTCTTTGTGGGGGTCCTGCTGGAGCACAGCCATGTGAGGAGGTGGGGCTGATGGTCTGAAGGACACGAGCGAGCTTGAGAGTTGGGGGAGAATGCCCAGTTGGATGCCTTAGGATAGGCAGTTGAGAGTTGAGGGATCTGGGCCAGTGAGATGGCTGGTAAGTAAAAGCCCTTGTTGTGCAAGGCTAAAGACCCAACTTTGATCCCAAGAGCCTTTGGTGGAAGGAGAGAACCAACACCTGAAAGTTGTCCTCTGAGCCAGTCAGATAAAAAGTTGTCCTCTGGCACTCATGTGTGTGTGTACACACACACACACACACACACACACACACGTAGTAATAAAACTACATTTTAAAAGTAGGGTCTTTGAAAATGCCAGAGCAGGAGAGAGGGAGCTAATGAACTGAGCAGTTCTGGTGACCTGGAAAGAGAATTAGGAATTGCAGGTCAAATCCTTGCTTTTATTAGCACCGTGTCCTTGCTTACCAGGTATAATTAATGGTAGCCAGGCATGGTGATGAATGCCTTTAATCCCCACATTCTGGAGGCAGTGGCAGATGGGTCTTTTTGGGTTTTAGGCTAGCCTGGTCTATATAGTAGGCTCCAAGACAGCCAGACTGCATAGTGAGACTTTATCTCAAACAATAAAGCAACTGATAGATAGATAGATAAAATTAAGGTAGTGGTATTGTTGTATATTATGTAATCCTATTTCTTGGGAGGTTGCAGCAGGAGGATGAGTTCAAGGCCAGCCTGGAGAAGGACTAGAGCTGGAGTTTGCCTCTTCTGTAGAATACAGGTACCAACAGCAGAGCATTATAGGACCACCATGACCCAGTGTTTGCACCAGTGCACGGCATGTGGATAGGAGCTAGAAGTCAGCCTTGGATGCTGTTCCTCGACTGCCTTGTTTTTTTTTTTTTTTGCAACGGGCTAGGTAGGCTGGCAGGGAGCCCCAGGGACCAGCCTGTCTCTCCCCTCTAGCCTGGAATAACATGCTTTTTGTGTGGGTGCTGGGCATCGAACTCAGGTCCTCAAGCTTGTGTGGCCAGTACATACCGACCAAGCTCTCTTTCCTGTCCTCACCAGGTTTTGCCCTTTCCCCACAGGCTATTTAATTTCTCTAGGAGTCCTGTGTGTCAGGCATAATGTGGGGAACTGCATCCAGCTAGGGAGAGGGTGGGCAGCTGCAGGATGATTACAGTTGTCATGGGTGCTTTGAGGGTACTTTCGTGCTGATGCAGTGACAGTTACGATGTCACCATGTGGAAAGGTAGAGAAAGTGGGTTCAGGCAGAGGGGACAGCTCACACAGTGACCTGAGCCCATGCCACAAACCAGCCACGCAGCCCTACAGGCCTGCCACACATTCTCACTGAAGGTGCTTCCTGCTTCACAGAGGCCAGAAAGGGGAGAAGTAGCGTGAGGGGCACCATGCAGGGAACTGGGGAGGCCTCTGGGTTTAACTCCTCACTCCTCCTGGGCTGTTTCTGCTATATGAGTTGTGAATAGATGCCTTGCACAACACACACTGAGAAGTCGCTGGCCGCATGTTTAAAGATTTACTAATTTTTATTTTATACGTATGAGTGTTTGTATGTGTGCATGTGTATTATATACCCAGGGAGGTTAGAAGAGAGTACTGGATCCCCTGGCACTGGAGTTACAGATAACTGTGAGCTGCCATGTGGCTGCTAGGAACTGACCTGTATCCTCTGCAAGAGCAGCAAGTGCTCCTAAGCGCTAAGCCATCTCTCCAGCCCCAGCCAGCAGTAGTCTCAACAGCCACTCCTAGAGCTCTGCTTTTCTTTTTTCTTTTTCTTTTTTGGTTTTTCAAGACAGAGTCTCTCAGTGTTAGCCTTGGCTGTCCTGGACTCGTAGACCAGGCTGATCTCGAACTCACAGCGATCTGCCTGCCTCTGCCTCCTGAGTGCCAGGATGGCGGAACTCTGCTTTTCAAAGCCCCAGAGAGGAGAAAGCCACGTGCAGAGGGTGCTCGGGAGCTGGACTTAGCCCAATCACTCAGGCAGCTGTGATAGCATGGCCCAAGCTGTGGCGTGAGAGCAACATAGCCCGCTGTCATGTGGCTTCCAGTGGGTGCCTTCCTGCCTTCAGTTAGCAGCGGCTCACTGCCTGAGTGCAGGTGCTGAGGCGGTTTTGAGTGAGCAAATGGAACGGTGGATGGCTAACGGCACTGCCACTCAGGAGGAAGCTGAAATTACCCTTGAAATGTGATGGCTCCTCCATGGTTATTAGACCAGGCTTGTCCTGTGTGTTTCCTTAATTTGTTTATGTTTTGTTTTGTTTTTTGAGATGGGTTTCTCTGCATAGTCCTGGCTGTCCTGGAACTCATTATATAGGTCCTGGGCTTGAACTCACAAAGACGATTTGCCTCGGCCTCCAAAGTGCTGGGATAAAGGTGTGTGCCACCATGCCCAATGATTTACTTATTTTAGACAAGGTCTCCCTGTATATCCGTGGCTGGCCTGGAATGCTCTCCATTGTGTAGGCTAGCCTTAGACTCACAGAGATCTACCTGTCTCTGCTTCCCAAATTGTGGGTTTAAGGGTGTGTACTATCCTGCCTGGGTTTGCTTGTTTGAGGCAAGGTATTATGTAGCCCAGGCTGGCTCGGAGCTCCTGATCTTCTTGCCCCCTCCTCCTGAGTGCTGGTATGCACTGCCATGTCCACACAGAACAGGATTGTTTATTCCAACATTGGGGGCCAGCAGTGCCCTTTATCCGCCTACAGGGGGTGAGGGAAGTCTTGGGCTTGTGAGAAGCAGGAAGCCCAGCAGACACCTCCTTTTCCTTCTCAGGGATGGAAACCGGAGGGGGAAGATCCCACCCAGAAGGCCTTTGTGTCTAAACCGCGTCACTTCCAGCTCTTCTGTGCTAGAGTCACACGAAAAGAGGTGAACGCAGATGGTGAGGTCTGCAGTTTGGGTCTGTGCTGCAGCCTGTGACCTGCCGGTGCCAGTGGAGTGGCTCCTGTTGATTAAAGCACCTGAACTACTCGGGACCCCATTTCAACCCCTCCACACCTCCCAGGAGGAAATGCCTTTGAGTTTGATGTTCATTCTAGGTGGGAGCTTACACTATCTTGCCACAGGTAGAGAAGAGTGAAGGTCCTGGGGCTTTGCTTGAAGTTCAGTGGGAAAGATGAGGCTCCCAGCCTCCACCTGGCCAATGCCGAGGTGTGGAGGGTGGGCAGGATGTCGGCAGAGCCAGAAACTGGAGTGATGGCCTTGCCAGGCCTCTTGCTGTTTCTGAGCTTCACTCCACAGTGGGCATCTTTAGAAAAGTTCTGAAGGCGCTGAAGTAGCCTGGTCTCCATCTCTGCTTATATCCTGTTAGCAGTGAGTGGGGGATCCCAGCAGCACCCAGTGTGGGTGTCTGCACTGCACTTGATGGGTGTTGGCAAAGGTATGGCATGTCGTCTCTTTTATATTGTTAATATTGGCATGTAGTTACCCTAATTCTGTCCTCAATGTGATTTGTGTAGGGTTTTGTAAATTACGCTTCCCTGTGGCCTTGGCCCCGAGAATCATTATTCTTATTCTGAGACTCAGAGGGTGAATTGCCTATGGCCTAGGAAGGAAGTACCAGGCTTTCTGGCGCTTCCTGGCTTGAGTGACCACTGGTGTTGCTCTTCCCCAGAGAGCCTGCAGCCTCCTGGGAAAGCCTGGCATACCAAATTGCCAGAGGTGGAAAAGTAGCAGCCAGGAGGTAGCGGCCATCTGCTGTGCCTAGGGTGGGCTGATGAGCAAGCACTGTATGCATGGTGATCGTGTTAACTGGAGAGGGAGGGAGGCTCTGCAGACAGTGGGCCATGTGGAGCCCACATAGAGGCCTGGGGCAGCACTGAGGAAGGGTGAGTCTTCTTGAGTGCTTTGGGGTCCTGACTCACCTCCAGGAAGCATCGTATGATGCGTTGTGTGTTACGGTTGAAGGGAGCAGGAATATGACCATCTGGACCTATAAAGGCTGAATCTTTGCTTCATGAAACAGCTGCCCTAGTGCAGCCAGTGGACTGCTAATTGTCACTGTGGGAGCAGAGCCCGCACGCGTGTGGGCTGTCTGCTTCTCTCTAGCAGAGGTCTCGCCTCCTCAGCTGGGGCCAGGGACCCTTTCCTTTCATGCACACTTTCTAGTAGCTGGACCTAATTTGGGGAAGAGGAAGCCCCACCCTGCTGGTTACAGGTTCTCAGTTGCCCTCATTCTTGGGGTGGGGGTTGGGGGTACTTTCTTCATCCATGACTGGCTGGCTTAGTTGGGGTGGCTGTTGGGCACGTGAGTTATGTAACAGTGATGGACCAGGAGCAGGAAGGGTGAATGTCGTGTAGTGTGAGCACTTGCATGACTGTGATGTCCCCACAGCTTTGGCAGGAGGCGCGATGAGAGGTGCTTTTCTCCTTGGGGAGGCTAGACTGGAAGCTAGAGACCCTCCGCTCTCTGTGCCACTCTTCCTTACGCCCCCCCCCCCCCCCGACACTCCCCTGCAGAGTGGTTCCTTCACTCAGGCACAGCAGTTCTCTCTGGGTGTCTTGTGACCTGTTTGTGTCCATCAGGACACCGGAGCTGGAGCCAGGGAGGGCTGATGGTCTAGGCCTAGTCTTTTCATTCTTCCATTTTGGCAGGGCTGGGGATAGACCCCAGCACCCATGCATTGCTAGGCAAGGGCTCTACCACTGAGCTACACCCCAGCCCCGAGTCTCCTTATAGTGTAAGTGGGGGGAGCAAGCTTATGGCAGAGCATTGAGCAAGGCGAGTCTGAGCTAGGTCTGTACCATCCCCTCACGCAGAGCCCTGCTTGTTAAAAACTCAGGCTTTCTCTTCCATCTCCCCAGCAGAGTCCTCAAGTGTCGTTCCCAACACCAAGGTTTGTTTCCTAGGTGGACAACTTAAGTGTACTCCACCTCTGCCTCACTTGTCTGAAATGTGCATTTCTGAACCTCCAGAAGCTGCATGAGGGATTAGCCTGCAGAAGTGTTACCATGTAAGCAGAGCGAGCCAATGGGTTTACACGGCTGGGCATTGCTGCTGCTTTTGAAATAGCTGAAGATTGGACTCAACCTCAGTGTGTCTTTACAGGGAGGCACAATATGATCTGTGCAACCATGGACTACTGTGCAGTCACAGCAGAGGCAACAGCGGGCTCAGAGGCTGGTGCAGATAAACCGCTGAGTGGCAGGTGGAGCATGCTATGTCTAGAAGCCCCTCTGTGACATGGAGGAAGTGTTCCCGTCTGTAGAGGAACTCTGGGGACTGCGATGCCTCTGGGGTGAGGTGTGCTGGTGCTGGCCATTGCTTGCTGAATGTCCTGTGTGCCTTCTTCCACCTGCAAGGAACCTACAGGCTCCCGAACCTGCCCAAAGCTGGCTCTGAACTCCTAGGCTCAGTGATCTTGCCGCCTCAGCTTCCTGGATGCCACCAAGCCTGCTCCCCGTGTATTGCTGATGGTTGAAACCTGTGAATGTTATATCCCTTGCAGAAAATCAAACAGGCTTTTCCTTTGCCCGGTGAAGGATGGCCAGGCCAGGCCACCCCTTCATAGACAGCCAGCCTCACTTAGCCCCTGACCTCATCCAGTGAAAATACACAAAAGAGTCTGAGCAAGGTGCGAGGCTTCCTTAGTAAACAGGACCTCCCGCTCCCACTGTTGTTGGCTTGCTTTGTCATTTTATTTTATTTTTTAAAGATTTATTTATTTATTATGTATATAAATCTCGTTATACATGGTTGTGAACCAACATGTGGTTCCTGGGAATTGAACTCATGACCTTTGGAAGAGCAGTCAGTGCTTTTAACCTCTGAGCCATCTCTCCAGTCCATGCTTTGTCATTTTAAATCCCTGCTGCAGTGGTCAGCTCCCTTCCTCTGAACCCTTCAGGGTTTCCCATGGGCAGCTAAAGCCCTGGTTGTCCAGGATCCCTCTGTGGTGGCCCCTGAGCCATGCTTGCTTGAGAAGCTGGGTTTTCCACCACTGGCGTCCTTGGTGCCCCACCTCCATGCCTGTGCTCACCCGGCTCCTTGGCTACTGCCCGTCCCTCCTAGCAACTCCAGGTGCCACCAGGTCAGTGTCCTTCAGAGTCTGCTCTGCACTGCCCTCTGGCCTTCCCACAGCCTTGTCTGTACCCTGCTGCTGTCACTTGGGACTTTCTACATTGTGTACCAGGTACCCGGTTCTTCCCTGGGCCTCCTTGTGGTCACTTACCGTCCCAGGTAAGAACTCCCGTCACCACTCAGCGCCTACAATTCGCTCTGCGTGGTTTGAAGCATGGCTGTGCGGGCTCTCTGGGACCTGGTTGCTCCGCTCCGAGCAGTCCTTTCTTCTTTTTCACTGTTGTGGAGGTGTTCACCGGCCGACATTTTCACTGTGTAGACCTGTGTTGCCCGGCATCTGTGCTGTGACCTTTGCTGCTCTTGTCTTGAGCCCCTTGCTCCTCTGTCGTGGGTGTGCACCAGGCTGGGCTGCCTGCGCACTATGTGTCTGTGAGTGGAGTTTATTAGTTGGGGTTTGCCACCTACTGAGACTGTGCTGACTCTCAGGGAAAGGCACCTGTAGCAGTCTTTGTTTAGGCAGCCTGCTCACAAGGCAGTGGGAGTGTTGGGGGTTCAGGGTTCTGCAGCCATGTGCTTGGTGCTGGGTGGGATGTTCGTTAGCTGGCATTGTAGAGAGGCTCCAAAGCTCAGCCCTGGAGGCTGCATGTTGATCTGTTCTCAGTGTGGAAGAGGAGTGAGTGACCGGAATTCAGCCTGGTGCATTTAAAAACAAAACCCAAAAACTCTGACATCAGTGGGCATGATGACACCACACTTTTCATCCCAGCACTCAGGAGGTAGAGACAGGCAGATTAGAGAAGAGACAAGCTTGCCTTGTCTACATAGTTATAGGTCAGCCAGGCTACGTAGTGAGACCCTGACTTAGAGAAACCACCACCAACAACAACAAAACCACAAGAATTGCCACTGAATTCAGGGCTGGAGAGATGATGGCTCAGTGGTTAAGGGACTTAATCTTGCAGAGGACCCGGGTTCTTTGTCCAGCTCCTACATGGCAGCTCACAGCCATCCTAATTCCAGTTGAGGGGATTCCTCTCCTCGTCTGACCTCCACAGCTCTAGCTATGCATATGGTACACAGACATTCACACGCATACAGTCAAATCTTTCAAAATAAACAGAACAACAGCAACAATGAAAAACCCCAAAGAAACCCAAAGCAAACCCACCGAGTTCAAGGAAGGATTTAGTAATCCTCTGCTGCAGGACTTGGAATCCCTGCTATTTCCCCCAGGCCCAGGTGGGTAAGTTTTCCTCCGTGCCTCAGACATGGTGTGTCTGGTGGTACCTTGATGGACGACAGCAGTGTTGCGGGAGCAGTGGACTCGTCCTGTCGTGAGGCATGTGACCTTTTTCAGAAGGCTCGCCAGGCAAAGCTGCCAGCTGCTGCCCAGGCACTCTTTGTCTAATCCCCTCTGGAGAAGGCCAGTCTGTGTGCTCTGTCTGTCTCTCATGTGGGTCAGCTTCCCTCCAAAGGCAGCCGCTGGAGGTTGATGAAGCTGAGCAGCGCCCAGAGGCCCAAGGGCTCTACAGGCTGTGTGTGTGTGGGGGGGAGGGGGGGCAGATGCAGTGTTCAAGTGAGCCCTTTGGGGAGAGGGGAGGAGGCGTGTAAAATGGATGTTCCTCCAGGGGATAAAACACCAAGAACACAACTCCCTCTTGGTGTATTCAAATTCCAGAGCCGCTCCTGCCCACCTGTTGCCACTGCAGCCTGGCCTGTGGGTGGCAGCTGCCTGAGCAGGCACTCCTTAGCTACAGCTTGGGAGGATTCAGATCTGAAATGAATGAACAAAACTCTGGCTGAGGGTTGTGGCTCATGCTTATAAACCCAACACTCAGGCTGAGGCAGGAGGCTTGCCCTGAGTTCAAGCTAGCTTATGCTACAGTGAGGTCTTGTCTCAAGAAGAGGGGGTAAAGTTGGGATGAAGTGAGGCTAGGAGGAGGACTCGGTGGTTAAGAGTGGTTGCTCTATGCACAGCCATGAGGACCTGGCAGTGGTCTCACATGCACTTGTCAACCCAGTGCCGGGAGCATAAGGAGGTGGGGTCTGGGCCAGGAGGCTTGCTGGGGCTTGCTGGCTGCCAGCCCTAGCCCAAACACATGAACCCAGGTTCAGAGAGAGAGACCTGACACCTCCTGGTCTCATCTTACACATGTGTAGTGCATACACACCACACACACACATGCACACACCATGTACATACCTAACCACACACACACACCAAACATGCATATATCATATTCACATATACCACACACATACACTATAGACACGCCATATACACCGCATATATATCCATATATAACACACACACACACACACACACACACACACACACACAAGAATCATAGACACATATACTATATACAAACACATACACCATGCACATACACAGGATTTAGAGAAAATCAGTGGCCAGCGGTAGGGCCAGCCTGGGCTCAGAGAATATGACACTCCCAACTCCACTCCACCCTCTGTGATAGGAGGTATGGTGACAGTGAGACCAACAATAGTAATGGCAGCAGCATACAGTAGTCAAGTCTTGTTCTTTCCTGGAAGCTCCTCTGACTTGGATGTGGCTATGTGCCCTTTGTGCCAGGCAGGGAGAGGTTGCATAATTTGCCTCTGACACACAGCTAGAGAGGCAGAGCTGGCAGTCAGGCGTAGGTGATGTGGCTCCAGGGCTCAAGGTTGAAGAAGGGCCAGGCAGTATGAAGAGGGCAGTGTAAGGAGGGTGTCCCCTCTGAGAGGAAAGTGGGCCTGTCTTTTCCCAGAGGAGGCTGTAAATGTGGGATGTACTGGGGGAGGGGAAGTTTACTGAGTGGATTTCTGACTTTGGAGCAATTCTTTGACCAGGAAATGGTTGAATTTTATTCCATACCCTCACCCTGCTTCCTTCTGATTCTGTGCTTTCAAGCCTGTTCTGGGTTGGATTCAGCTCTCTTGACTGTCTGGTGTAAGGTGGAGGGAGTATTGTGCTGGCAGCCCCTCGTTTTATGAGCTGGGTTTGCCCCAGCTTGCTTCCTTCTTTCCCATTAGCCACAGGCCAGAGCTTTGTGAGCTACCCAGTGCCACTTGCACTGCCCCTGTGTGAGGCATTCTTGACACAAGTCTGCTCAAACATCAAGAGGGCACAGGCTGCCTCCACATTATTGTCCATGCTGTGTCTCCTGTTCCCACGTGAGTGTTGAGCAGGTACATTCTAGCCCCCATCCCCTCACAGTCAGCCAGCCCTCAGGGCCATGGTCCCTGCTCTCCTGGAGCTCCTCTCACTCAGAAGGCAGATGTTAAGTAACCAAATAGCAGCATAGTTGAAAAGGCTATGAGAGAAAAGACCAGGCCAGCAAAGATGTCACAGCCATGGATGTGACAGAAGGTGGCCATGTGTGGGCAGTTGGGGACAGAGCTCTTCATTGAGAATGGCAGAACATTCCAGTCCCCAAAGTAGGTGCCCTTAGGCATGAACTTTGCCTCCAGAAGGTTGTATTGTCTTAGAGGAGGCAGGAGTGAGCCCACCTACTGTTAGTGTCCCTAACTCGGGGGAACTTCCTCGGTCCAAAAGCAACCAGCCCCTTACTTGAGTGTTCCAGCCAGTGAAAGCACACTTGTCACAGACTTGACTTCACGTTGCCTCCAGCTGTGATAATCCTTGCTCTCCTTGGTGTGGCCTTTCTCGGTTGGAAGGCAGCCGATGTGACTCAGCTCCCATCCTATGCCCTCCCCATACCTTCCCTCCAGTCAAACTCTCAGATGTTTAAGCCAAGCTGCAGTGTCAGCAGTGGGGAGGGTCCAGGTGACAGCCCACAGAGTGGGCTGGGTGGCTCCAAGGCCAGGCTTCCCATTGCCCCGTTGCTCACGCAGTTGCCTGGCATCTTGGACCTAGAGAATTTGGGAGGCAGGAGTGTTGGCCTCAACACTGAGCAGTTAGCACAGTCAGGCTCTGCTGGAGTGGGCGGGGCCTAGGAGGTGTGGTGACTTTTATGGCCAGGTGAGAGTTAGTGGTCCTGGGACCATGAGGACCAGGGCAGAGGAGAAGCACCTGACCACTAGACATGTGCTCACACGTGCAGGGCAATGGGGCTTCTGCCGCTGATGCCCAAAGAGGAGGTCAGGAAGAAGGCCTGGGACCGTGGTCACTGGGGAGTTAAGACTGCAGCCCACCCGTGACAGTGTTGAGTAGGTTACAGGATTAGAGGGGGCATTGTTAGCATGGAAGTCAGTCCTTGTGCTCCAGGGCCTCCCCAGCCATGCTTCTTCTTCACCACGGTAGACTCCAGATCTCACAGAAACCCCAGAGGCTTCTCCTCAGTCAGCAGCAGACTCATTTCACAGCAAAAATCTGACCTGAATTGATGTGAGACTAATTATATCCTTTAAAAGGTTTCACCTAGGCGGGTAAGCTGCATTTTTCTCCATGGGAATGCTGTGCATGGGAGGTTTGGGGGGTTGCCTAGTCCCTGTATGAATGTTAGACCATATGCAATTCTGTATTTATTTACTTCCTTATGCATTTAACTTTGTTGAAACAGTTTCATACACTCCAGGCTGGCCTCAGCTCACTCTGTAGCCAACACTAGTCTTAAACTTGCGATCCTTCTACCTCCACCTCCCTAGCGCTGGGATTACAGACATGAGCCATCTCATCTGGTTTATGTGGTCCTGGGATGGAATCCAGAGTCCCACTGAGTCACGTTTCCAGCCCTACATCCTTTTGAAAGGTTGCTAAGTTCATTGGCCCAAAGGCCATAGCAACAGGACAGTACCCACCTTTGCTCTGCTCCCAAGATAAGAGCCTGCTCACGTGTTCAGGCCCGGCTCAGGTGACAGCACAGATTCCAGCTCCACCACCCGACTGAGGAGCTGGGACAAAGTGCCAGCTTGAGGCCTGGCCTCTTCAGAGTTGCCTGCTGCCAGGTGAGTGGTGGATGGTAGAGTGACAGTACTCACTGCTAGGTAGGCCACTGGGTGGACCAACAGTCCTTGCTTGGCTTTATTGAGGGGGCTAAGGGGCTGTGCTGGGAGAAATAAGGACAGACTGCAGAAAATTGATAGTGTCAGCTGGGCATGGTAGCACACGCCTTTAATCCCAGCACTCGGGAGACAGAGACAAATGGACCTGTGAGTTCAAGTCCAGCCTGGTCTATAAATCAAGTCTAGGACAGCCAAGACTGTTACACAGGGAAATTCTGTCTTGTAAAACCTAAAAAAAAAAAAAAAAAAAGGCAGTGTCAGTGGTCTTGGCTTGCTGTACTATTGATTACACATTCTTCAGCAACAGAACCCCCAAACTTGCCACACTTTTAATCCTGGCACTTGGGAGGCAGAAGCAGATGGGTTTCTTGCGTTCCAGGCCAGCCAAGCTACTTAGTGAGACCCGGTCTAAAAACAAAACGAAACCAAACTTGGCCTGTGAGATGGCTCAGTGGGCAGTGCCCTTTCTGTTGCAATTGTGAGGACTCATGTTTGGCTCCCTGCCCTGGTGTAAAAGCCAGCTGTGGCTGCACATGCTGGTAACCGTAGCATAAGTGGGGCAAGATTGTTGGGGCTGGCTGCATGTACATCTAGCCAGAAAATAGTAAGTTCCAGATTTGGTGAGGGACCTGTCCCAAGGGGATAAGGCAGACAGCAACAGAGGACACTCGACACCCTCCTCTGGCCTCCATACCTGGGCACCCAGGTGGACACACACACAGATGAATAAACACCAGGCTGTTTGGGGTTTTGATGTACTGAGAAGTATCTATGCAGCTTACCCTTCCCGTGACCCTATATCTGTAAGACCCATTCTGCATAGATGTCAGAGGACAAACAGAAGATGTCAGGAGCTTTAAAATTGGTGTCACTGATGATGGCACCTGCCCTCTGGCTTCCTAGGCTGGTGTGTTCTGGGCAGGCAAGCTTTAGCACTGTGGAGGGATATCTGGAAGGCCAGCCCTGCTTCCTGTGTTCCCATGCCTGGTTTTCGTGGCTGCCTTCCTTCACAAAGCTCCGTGCCCTGCAGCAGCACAGCCGAGCATCTTCCTTGGCTCCTCTCAAGTCAGGTTACTCACTGGGCCATCTCAGCTACTGACTGTGCAAAGAACTGTCAGGATTCAGCTGGTACATTTCCATTTCCTCTGTCAGTCAGATGTTTTTATAAACCAAACAGAAGGCATTTGCTCAAAGTCGTTCAAAATACACTCAGATTCGCTGTTTTGTTTTTTAATCAGCTAGAAGATTCTATTTCATAGTATCTTAGGAGTCCAGATTTGAGAACTTTTTAAAAATTGGTACCAAATACACTATTTTTGGTCACAAAGCCCTGTGTAGAGCCTCCATACTTGCGTTTTCTGATGGTGGTATCATAGGGCCTCTCAGACAGCAGTTCTGTCCTGTGGAGAAATGCCATGGGTGATATGCCTGAGGACATTTTGAGGGCAGTTCTAGGACGCTGGCCTCCTACAAGTAGTGTAGAACTAATGTCCATACGAGGGACAGTTTGCTCCTTTCTTCTCAGTGCTTAAGACAGAAGCACAGAGTCTAGCCTCAGTTTCCCTATTGTTTGGTTTGGATACTCAGATGCTTTTCTGCAAAGCAGGGAGACAGTCTCCCCCTTAGGCGTTTCCTCAGTCACTTGCCCTCAGCTTCTCTGGGGTTTCGATGTTCTGCCTTACAAGTATTTCCTGATGGAAAATCCCTTACCTGCTGAGGCCTCTGCTCTCCGCACCCCACACCAAGTCTCAGCAGTTGTCCATGTCCATACTCATCTGTCTCTCTTCCCTAAAAGAAGCATGTCAAGATGGATGCAGTGCTCAGGCTCCAGGAGGCTGAGGCAGGAGGATTTTCCCCCCTTTTTGAGACAGTGTCACATAGCCCTGTCCAGCCTTGAACTTGCTAAGTAGCAGGAGATGACCTTGAGCTCTGTCTCCTAAGTGCTGCCTTTGCATCTTGGACTACCGTGCCCACTTCAGTACAGTGCTGAGAGCTAAAGCCAGGACTTCGGGCATGCTTGGCAACACTCTACCAACTGAGCTTCACCCCAGCCCAGGGGCATCCCTTGAGCACAGGACAGGACTTAGGGCCAACGCTGGGGGTGGGGATGGGGTGGGGATAGAATACCATGCTGTTATTCTTTACCCTTATAATATACCAAGATGCGTCTCTACATGCTGGCGACTTTAAAACTCAATTTTGGGCTAGAGAGCTGTCTCAGCAGTTAAGAACACTTGTTTCTATTCAGAAGAACTAGGCTCAGTTCCCAGCACCCACACAGTGGCCCACAACCACCTGTAGCTCTATTTCCAGGGGATCTGATACCATCTTGTGGTCTCCAAGGGCGCCAGGTACACATGTGGTACACATAACATATAAAGCAGGCAAAATACTCATACACATGTAAAATAAAAATTAAAAATCCAAAAACAAAAAAACAGACCCAAATACAAAAACTGATTCTCTATTTGCAACAATTGGAGATCTACAGGAAGTTACAGGCCTGGTATAAACGGTGCAGTGCTCCTTGGCCATGGCTGTATCAGAGCAGTTCACGGAGGGCAGTACGATGGGAGTCAGTTCTGTACTGTCGCCTGTGGGCGGGCATGTGTCTGTGTGGTTTATCTCACGTGCACGTGTGGACCCATCACTACTGTCAAGATGCCAGCTGTCTCATCAGTGGAGGAACCTGCTTGCACAACACTTGTCCTCATTGTCCCTGCTCTCCACTGGCCGCTCACCTGAGCTCCACCTCCATAGTTTTGTTGTATAAATAGACTCATTAGACAGTTTCTGACTTTGGGATTGGCTACTCTGACTAAGCGTAATGCCCTCGGGGCAACCCAGGTGTGCGTGTGGGGGTGGGTGGGTGGGGGAAGGGGGAGTAGGGGGGTGGTATTAACAGTTTGGCTTTTTAAATTCCTTCTTTTGGCTGGATTTCCTGTACCAGACACGATTTCTCTCTTTTTGAGCAGGTCTTACGTTCCATTAGAAAGCTGTTGGTCACTGCCATAGCACTCATGCCGTTACTGCATCCCTAGGGTGATGGTGTTGTGATGGTCCTGTGGTTCATCAGCATCACAGCTGGGCAGAACCATTGTTGGTTGCTTCCCTCCTTACAAAGCTTGCACCATAATGGCTTCGGGTACCATGGAAGCTAGTCCTTGAGGAGGCGTTCAGGCTAGGTCCAGCTGAGGACCACCAGGCCCTATGTCTGAAGTGCGTGGTGTGGTGTCTTCAGCTGTAGGAGTCTAACTTCTGCCTCTGGAAGGCAGCCAAGGGCCATTGCGGCAGGCTGAATGTTTTAGGAGTTTCTTGAAAAGCCCTGGCCAACAGAGAGGGCTTCTGGTGCCTAGTGTTGGGGTTTGTGGGTTTTTTGTTTGTTTGTTCGGTTTGGTTTGGTTTTTTGGTTTTTCAAGACAGGGTCTCTCTATGTCAGCCTTGGCTACCCTGGGCTCACTTTGTAGACCAGGCTGGCCTCGAACTCACACCGATCCACCTGCCTCTGCCTGAGTGCTGGGATTAAAGGTGTCTGCTACTATGCCTAGCAGGGTTTGTTTGTTTGTTTGTTTGTTTATTTGTTTGTTTAGGGTTTGTCTTTTTAAAGCGAGAGTTTAGCCTGTCTTTTGTAACCCTGGCTGTCCTAGAACTTGCTTTGCAAACCAGACTGGCCTCGAATTCAGAGAGCTACCTGCCTCAGCCTCCCTAGCTCCAGGATTAAAGATGTTTACCACCACTACCACCACCACCAGGCTGAGTGTTGTACTGCTGTGTGGTCTGAGGTCTGGATGCAGTGTTTACTCAGTCTTCACATTTGGGCTATTCTCAGGCTTTTTAAAGGAGAAGGGGCTCATCATAGCTCACAGTTCCTGCTTATAGTCCATCAGGGTGGGGAAGTCAGGCTTCAGGAGCTTGAAGCAGCCACTCAACACTTCATCAGTCAGAATCCAGTGGATACATGTGTGCTTGTGCTCAGCTTGCTTTCTCCTAGGGAGTGGACACATGTGTGCTTGTGCTCAGCTTGCTTTCTCCTAGGGAATGGCATCACTCATAGCGGTCGGGCCTTCCCACCTCAACTAACATAATCACCCATACTTGTGTGTGCACTACCCATTTCCTCTCCATCCCCCCACCCCCACCCCACCTGCCTGCCTACCTGGCTGCCTGTCTTTGAGACAAGCTCTCACTAGGTAGCCATGAATGATTGGAACTCACTCTGTAGACCAGGCTGGCCTCAAACCTAAGAGATCGACCTGCTCTGCTTCCCAAGTGCCACCACGCTCAGCCTCTCTTTTATAGTTTTATACTTTGTATTAAAGCCCCAGTTTGGGGCTGGAGAGATGGCTCAACAGTTAAGAGCACTCATGGCTCTATCAGAAAACCTAGGTTTGGTTTCTAGCGTCCCTATGGTAGCTTACAGCTATCTGTAATTCATGTTCTTGGACCTGATGCCCTCTTCTTACCTCCAAGGGCACCAGATACATATGTGGTACCCATATATACATGCAAGCACACTCATACAACTCATACATTAAAAAAAAATAAAAATTTATAATAAAGTAAAACCCAAGGTCCAAGTGAACATGGTGGGTAATGTCTATAGTCCTGGCACTGGAGAGGCTGAGGCAGGAGGATTGCTGCTAATCCGAGGTAACCTGTGCTACGTGTTAAGACCCTGTCGCAAAGCAAATGAAAAATCCACAGTCCATTTCACATTAATTTTTTTTCACATAAAGAAGCACTTATTTAGGGCCAGGCATAGTGACACACACCTTTGAACCCAGTGTCCAGGAAGTAGTGACACATAGATAGATCCCTTTGAGTTCCAGGATAGCCAGGGGTACCAGGTGAGACTCTTGCCAGCACCACTACCACCGGAAAGCATTTATTTGAGGGTTAACATAAAATGACACGAATCATATGTAACTGAACACACATCCATACCGAGTGATAACAAGAGGAAAGGAAGAAGCACACACAAACTAATTGGTGGTTGTGAGCAGTTGGACACACCATGTCATGTGCTTAGAGTCTTTTATACAGGGGTCATCGTAGATCAAGAGAGGATAGGCGGCATTCAGTGCTGTCTTAAAAGACAGCGAGTCCAGAACAGCCAAGGCTAACACAGAGAGACCCTGTCTCAAAAAAAACAAGATGGCTTTTTGCGTCGTCTTTCTCCTTTATCAGGGTGAGTAATTATCTTGGCTTTGTTTTAAGTGCGCTGTTGATTGCTGGAGTACATGCCAGAGTCCCCACAGTTATGTCCGAATTAATTTAAAATGCTATTTTATTTGTTGTAATAATTACTATTATTACTTTGTGTGAGAGTGTGTATGTGAGTGTGTATGTGAGTCTGTGTGTGTGTGTGCATGTGCGCACAGTTGCACGAAAGAGTGTGTAAGTGTGTGTAAGAGTGAGTGATGTGGGGAGTGATCAGAGGGCCTCCTCCACATTTATGTGAGTTTCAGGGATTGAACTCAGGTCATCAGACTTGGCAGCAAGTGCCTTTATCCAAGCATCTTGCCAGTCTTGAGATAGACACTTTTAATTGTAAGCCTATTTATCACTGGGACTCTAAACTGGAACCCCTTGTCACTTACATAGTTGCCTTGGAATGCTATAGATCAAGAAACTCATCTGGAGCCGGGCGTGGTGGCGAACGACTTTAATCCCAGCACTCGGGAGGCAGGGGCAGGCAGATCGCTGTGAGTTCGAGGCCAGCCTGGTCTATAAAGTGAGTCCAGAACAGCCAAGGCTACACAGAGAAACCCTGTCTCGAAAAAAACAAAAAAACAACAACAACAAAAAAAAGAGTGGGATCCGTGGCTGGGGAGATGGTGAACCACATAAGAGTGAGCTTTGAAGTTTGATCCCAGAACCCATGAACAAACAGGGAGAAGAGGTAGCTGAATTGGAAATCCACAAGCCCATACAAGCATGCCTGTACATAGATGAGCACCCACCCCCTCAAAAAAAGGGGAACCTGCTAGAGCAGTTGGAACTCTGAGCCTTGTCTGGTATGTCTCCTCCCACCTTGAACATGGAGTATAACAGGGAAGCCACAGAGAGCATGTGGATTACAGGGGCTGTGCCAGCTGCAGTTACCCAGCCACAGGCACTCTTGCTTTTCTAAGGCTCAGGTCCTGCACCAGGCCAGCGCTCTGTTTGTTCTGGGATCTAGGCCGGCAAGTGCTCCCTCCAGGAGCATGTCATGGTGTGGAGCAGCAGGACATAGATGCGCCCCTCCTCACCCTCTGTAGGCAAGTGAGCAGTTCGGCATGACGGAGACTGGATTGCAGCTGTGATTGGCAGCCACTTGGGTCCTGGGTCTGGGTGGAGGAGCCGCTACACCTGCCTTTCAAGGGGACCAGGGACCAATGTCTATGAGTGAGGGCATTGCTTTAACTGTTGTCTGAGAGAATGTTCTAGACACTTCAGATTGTTTGGCAGGGGGCTGAAAGCCAAGTTCACATCTTTTTTTTTTTCTTATTTCCAAGATATAGATAGTGTTACTTCAAAGTTGCCACGAGGGGAAAGAAAACAAACATGAGATAATATTTGAGGGAAGTGCTGGAGATTTAGGGTATTTGTTCTTGCTTTGTTCACCCCCATGCTTATTCTTTTAATCTAGGGTGACAGGCAAAGACGTTGCTTTACAGTGCAAACCTTTCTAAAGAAATATCTCAGGCTCTGGGGCTTTCAACTTGGCAGCCGTGCCCACAGCAGCTATTATTAGGCTGTCATGGTGTCTTTTTTTTTTTTTTTTTTTTCCCCCAGAACTTGCCACCAGTCTTTATATATAGATTTTGAGTCTTGAATCTGTCTTGCAGTTGGTGGGCTAGGGGATTGTTTATGTGAAGGAGACGAGCAACGTATGGGACTCTGCTTGAGTCCCAGCGTGTGTGGGAACTGACAGGTAGATGTGTGGACAGGATGTTAGCAGGAGCCTGGGAGGAGGTGCAGGTGCATCGAGGGCAGGCGTGAGTTGTTTGGACCCCATGAAGAGGCTGGGAAGCCTTCCAGTGTCGCTACATTCTGGCCTGGATGTCAGCTCCAGGATTTGGAAGGGGCCGTGAGGTTGGTCACCTGGGGACCCAGGCTTCAGTCAAGCTTCTTCTCCAGTGTCTGTGATGTGCACCGACTCTCAACTTATCCCTCTCCGCTGTGTGTGCGCTGGGGCAGGCTGGGTCCTGGCCAGAGCTGGTGGTTTGGACTGTTGGTCTTCTGGTCACCTGATGCCTTGGGTGGCGTTGACTGTTGTCAGTAGGTGGCAGCACTGAAGAGGACAGATGAGGCCTGTAGGGCCTGACAGTGGGTAGAAGGGGGCAGTTGGTCTTCTGGTCACCTGATGGTGGATGGCAAGGACTGTTGTCAGTAGGTGGCAGCACTGAAGAGAATGGATGAGACCTGTAGGGCAGGGCACTGGGTGGTGGTGGTGGGTCCTCTCTAGCTGCTATAACAGCATGCCGGAATCTGGCTTGTTTCTCACTGCTCTAGGGGCTGGGCAGTTGAGATCCAGGCACTGACCACGCTGTCCAGTGGAGCCCATTTCTGGGTCACAGACATCTCTTCTTTGTCTTCAAGTTGCAGAAAAGGCAAAGGGTCTAACACCAGGGTATTAATCCCGTTTATGAGGGTTTCACCCTCCTGACCTAAGCACCCCAAAGGCCCCGCCTCCTAATTCTGTAACTGTGGCAGTCAGTCTGAAGCATCACACTCCTAATAACACATCCCCATGGCCCTGGAAAGCTTTGTTCTTGGAAAGTAGCTCTGGTCTCTGGGCCATGTGAGGATTACTTCTCTCTGTGAGATGGGACCCCAGCTCTCTATCTAGAAGGCTTTGCTTCCACAGGGATGCCATCTACCCTCTGCTTTCCCACCGGAAATTTCCTTGTTGTCCCCCACTTCCTCAGTTCTGCTTGTTCCTTATGTGCGGCACCTCACTCACATTCTTTTGAAATACGGATTGAAAGACAGTAATGAAGTCGAGCATTATAAACGGCCTGGGTCTGGGCGTGGTGCTGGGCATTCAAAGATGGGCATAGGGTACTTACTGCCTGTGAGCAGGCAGGAATATAGAGACGTGAACAGAACGCAGACCATGTGCTCCTTAGAGACTAGTACGGGCATGTGAGTTGGGTTGGGGTATTCGGTTGGGGGAGGTGTCTGGGCAGGGTTTTAGGAAAGAGAGTTCCTATGCTGAGTTAGAAGGTGGTCGTTAGGGACTGCTGTATACATCAGTGGTAGAGCACTTGGCTGGCGTGTGTGAAATCCTGGGTTCTAGAGTTTAGAGTTTGAAGGTGCACAAATTGAGAAGAGCCACAAAGTCTCCCAAGACAGCACAGCTGGGTCCAAGGGATGGGTAGCTGTTATTCATTAGGAAAGTCAGAGAACGATCTCAAAAACCAAACTCTTGAGGTAGATGTGCATAGCAATAAAATAGTCTTGCTAAGCCAGGTGATAGTGGCACACACTTTAATCCCAGGACTCTGGAGACAGAGGCAGGCAGATCGCTGTGAGTGAGTTCAAGGCCAGCCTCATCTGTACAGCAAGTTCCAGGATAGCCAAGGCTACACAGAGAAATCCTGTCTCCAAAAAACAACAGCAGCAACCACAAAACAATTTTGCCACATCAGGGTGGTATACGTCTGTAATTCCAGTCCTCAGGAACCTGAGGCAGGAGGATTGTGAGCTCAAGGCCTGCTTGAGCTATGCAGAGCAAGACCTTGCTTCCAGAGGAGAGTGACAAGAGGGCCCACGAGGCAGCTCTGTGTAGTGTATGAGGGCTCCAGCTTGGCGCAGCAGCACTCAGGGACTGCCAGGGTTGCAGGTGGGCCAAGCTGTTCTTGACAGTTGTAGAGGGGTGCTTTTCTGTACCTCTGCATTCCCAGCCATGTTTTGGTCTCCTAATTTCATGGAGAATGGTGAGGACTTTGGGTAGACAAAGATTCTGTTCTGACTATGGTCTCAGAACACCACAAGCCTGTTGTGTATTGGCCTAGAGAAACCAGGGCGAGGGCAAAGGAGGGCGTAGCTGGGCCCAGTGACGCAGACCTGGAAGTCTGTTTCTAACACTGCTGCTCACTCCGATTTCTTCTCCAGGCCAGCCCATCACTCATCCAAGAGATTCTCTCAGGGAGTGTGCTGCTGCTGGGAGCCATGACAGTGAGGGGGGCTGCGCTGGCCCCACACCCAGCATCACCCACAACCGCAGCAGCTTCACCTAGTGTCTCTGCCACCCCCGAGGGCAGTCCCACAGCCATGGAGCAGCCTGTGTTCCTGATGACCACCGCCGCCCAGGCCATCTCCGGCTTCTTTGTATGGACAGCTCTACTTATCACCTGCCACCAGGTACCTGGGTGTGAAGGAGTAACGTCTATAAGTGTCCTGGGTGGTTTCTAGTCCAGCAAAGCATGCTTTAGGCAAGCCAAGCTGCAGCAGCGCAAGCTCTGCTTCCTAGGAGTGCTCTCTGACACCCTAGCTCAGCTGCCAGCAGGTGGTGGCTCTGGAGTCATCTTCACTCCTGTAGCAACCAGAGCAGCAGGGATATGAGGAGACACACAGATACTTACCCACCTTGATCTTACGCTAAGTAGCTTTGGGCCATGCCCATGTCCAGCCAAAGCCACAGAACTACGTGTTGGACATGTCTTTCAAAGGAGAGACTTGAGAGCCTGAGGGAGGTGGCAGAGGAGCTGGTCTCTATCTGTGGGTGGCAGGTCAGGGAGGGCAGTCAGGTCTCCTGTCTCCTGTACGCTTTGCCTCATGGGAGGTTGTTATAGTAAATTGTATCAGTTCAGCCTAAGAAGCCAGTAACTGACACAGGGAGACTGAAAAGTACTTTAACGGTGCCCGCACTACGCAGGGCAGAATCTAAACTGATACAAATCTACTTGTAAACTAACATAAATTACTCTAAACCTCATAACATACATATATCCCAAGCACTTTCCACTATAATGCTCGGAGACCTCTCTCTGCTTCACAGTCAACTGTCTTCTTTTCCCTCTCAACTGTCAAACTTGGCTCCGTCCCCTCCAGGAAATCCCACCTTCCACTTCCTGTCCTTCTGCCCAGCTTATTGGCTAAACAGTGCTTTGCTTTATTGACAGTTGTTACACCCACTCAAGACATTCCTCCACAATTCCCCTTTTTAGTCTAATAATAAAAAAAACCCTTTTACCTATATGTTTATATTATTACACCAGTATACAATATACACACACAGGAGCCACAAGACAGGTGTTATATTCATGTTACACTCATAATGTGTTGCTGTCTTCAACCCCACCAGAGACTTGAGGAGGAATAAAATTAATTAGCTGAGTAAATAGGAAGTGCAGGTTAGCAGCTTCCAAAATGAAAAAAATGACAGAGATGCGTTGCTGCCTGAACAGTCACTCAAAACTCTTTAACATGGTGGAGTATCGTCTTCAGCCTTCTGGCCCAAGATATCTGACAGGCATTATTTGTGAAGCAGGGACTATTGAGGACTTGCCTACCCTGTCCTGGCCGAGTTTGGCCGTCAATTCCACCTGCATCCAAGCTTGCCCATTTCAGGCAGAATTCTGTCTGTGGCAGAAAACAAGGACATTTTTGCCCAGTGGCTGGTTTGCCACATCTGAAGCCATCTCCATAAAGAAGGTTCCTTGATGCTCATTGCCTTCTTTGAGACAGGCTGGGTGTTGCCAGGAGTCAACCTGTCTCATTTTCAAAGAATCCTCAAAACAATAAAAAATTCTTTAAATGCCATATTCTGTGGGTCTCTAAGGTTTTTGAAGACCTTATCTGAATATTTTACCTTATCTATCTATTGAACCTAGGATGTATATTCTTGTGATAAAATTGAATAGTACAATGAATTAAAAACAAACTTATTTTACATTGATATATAATATTCTATACCAATGAATTAGAAATAGGCTTGTGAGTAACAAGTAAGGCCTTAAGTTGAAGAGTAGATTCAATAATCTACCTTTTGTCCTATCATCCCTATATGTTTCTATATTCTCAGAGAAAAATCCCTGAGTCCAATATCATTCTCTCTCTGAATATAACCAATAATAACACAATTCCCAATGAAAATACACATCCATAGCCCAAAACCTTACCCAACCCCCCTTTAAGGGAAAAGGAACGGTGTTCTCTTTTTAAGGCTTCTTCAGGCTGATTTGGGAGGAATAATACCTATGTAGGGGCCCACATAAAACTGGGAAAATGGCTAAACACGCTAGAGATAGCATTTGTGGTCCAGTCTCTGAATCTTGAGAAATTCAGGCTTAATAAAAGTCCTGTGTGGGACAGTCTGAAATGCTGGACCAATTGGAATCAGGAGCTTTCTTCGAAGCTGTCCTGGGACATGTTCTGTTCTGGTGACGAACAGCAACCGATGGATGAAACATGAGGGATGCAGGATGCCAGCATCTCAGCGTGCTGGAGGATGCATCCTGTCGGGTCTGATCCAGCATCAGTGTCTGGTACTTTTGTTCTGTAAATATATAATTTCTCACAAGCGTTATACAGATCTAAAACTATAAATGCATGAGGTGTGCAGGATACACAGAACAATCGAAGCTGGTTCTGTAGTTTGAATTCATGAATGTATAGACTGACTTAAGTTAGCAGTCTCCCTTCCTTTCTTTTCTTTTCTTTTTTATCTTTTTTTTTTTTTTTTTTTTTGGTTTTTTGTTTTGTTTTTTTTTTTTTTTGGAGACAGGGTTTCTCTGTGTAACCTTGGCTGTCCTGGACTCGCTTTGTAGACCAGGCTGGCCTCAAACTCACAGCGATCCACCTGCCTCTGTCTCCCAAGTGCTGGGATTAAAGGCGTGCACCACTACCGCCCGGCCCAGCAGTCTCCCTTTCATCCAGGTCTGTTTTATTTTGACCTCTTTCAAAGAGGAAGTATATATTACCATTACCAAAGAACATACAATGATTATTTAATTGAAATCAAAACAAGATTGTATAGTTCTAAATGTCTTTCTCTAGGCTCTGTGGTGCTGGATGTATAGGCCAGGCCACTACCTGTCTCCCAGAATGTGTATCCCGTTTTAGAGACAAGCCGGTTGCCTGAGCAAAAGAAGAGTCATTAAGCCTTAAATAAACTTATGCACACCCTAGGCATTTGTACCTGGGTTTTTACATTTATTAAAGGTGGTTTTGTCTCACCCTTTCTGTTGAGATGGATGCTTCCACCTTTTAAACTTTATATAAACTCCCATTTTAGAGTTTATATAAACTCTTGTATTTGAGTTTTCACACTTATATAAACTCCCATTTTAGAGTTTATGCATACCATAGGCATCTTGTACCTGGGTTTTCACACTTATATAAACTCCCATTTTAGAGTTTATCTATACCCTGGGCATCTTGTACCTGGGTTTTTACATTTGTTGCAGGTGTTTTTGTCTCATCCTTTCTCTCCATAGGGGTGGACACTTCCACCTTTTAAACTAAATGTCCTTCTCTAGGCTCTGTGGCACCTGATGGATAGGCTAGGCCATTACCTGTCTCCTGAGAAAGTGTATCCCATTTTGGAGACAAGCCGGTTGCCCTGAGCAAAAGAAAAGGCATTAAGGTTACCCTTTTAAGTATATGAATTTTATCCTTTGAGTTTTTGGGACCCAGCTAAGCTGATGTGTACTTTGTTACCTGCAAGTCTTTGGTGTCTTTTTGCATCTGGTGTGACTACCACCTGTCCCCCATGAAAGTAGCTCATGTTTAGAGGGATAAGCTGGCTGCCGGAGCAGTGTCACCTCAATTCAGCATACAAAAGCTTTTCAACGTGGGAGGCATGCAGTTTGCATGTCTGTTAAGGAAAAATTTGTCAGTTTAAATCCTGGGCTGTTTTTGCAAGTAACTTTATCAGCGGGGGGGGGGGGGGGGGGGGGGCAGGGAAGAGGTTGTCACACCCTGTGGAGACCAGGCTGGTCTAGAACTCATAGAGATCTACCTGTCTTTTTTCCCACTGTGTTAAGATTAAGGGTGTGTGCCACCCCCACCCTGCACAAATATTTTGTTCAATTCCAGTCAAAATCTACAAATACCTTAAGTAATATTCAAGAGTTAACAAAAAAATTCCAAGTCTTGGGTCAGTTGCGCCAATTCAGGCTTCAGTAAGTGAAGTCCTGTCCACCATTCTTTTCAATTTAGTTATTGCTAATTCACATAGGCGTAAGCTAATAAGTTCTGAAATCCAGCTGCTAACAACTCTATGGAAGAGTTTAGTACCTTCTTTCCTTCTCATTGTGGGTAACATAGCCTAGCATCTCTCAGCTTTCGGCCTTTCTCCCTGACAACAAAAGCAAAAAAAAAAAAAAAAAAAAAAAAAAAAAAGCCAAAAAGGATCCAGGAGCCTTCTGCCATAGAGACTTATCTCTTAGGGAGCTATTCCCCCACCCCCCACCAAACCATAACGAAGTATCCTTTTTTAAAGGGTGTGGATACACTAAATACTTTGGGCACCAATTTGTTACAGTAAATTGTATCTCTTCGGCCTAAAAAACCAACAACTAACACAGGGAGACTGAAAAGTACTTTAAAGGTGCCAACACTACACAGGGCAGAATCTAAACTAATACAAATCTACTCCTACACTAACATAAATTAGTCTAAACCTCATAACATACATATATCCCAAGCACTTGCTACTATAATGCTCGGAGACCTCTCTGCTTCACAGTCAACTGTCTTTTCCCTCTCAACTGTCAAACTTGGCTCCGCCCCTTGCCAGGAAGTCCCGCCTTCCACTTCCTAACCTTCTGCCCAGCTTATTGGCTAAACAGCACTTTATTGACAGTTGTTACACCCACTCAAGACATTCTTCCACAGGAGGTTGGGCACTCAAGAAGGAGGCTTGATGGACCCCGCCTCCCACACCCCATTTAGAGGGCTGGGTGAGTGTGCTCAGCCCCTCACTAGCTGCAGTGAGGTTCTGTCTCTTTTAGATGTATTAGTGTACAAGGCTCATGGGGGATGGGAATAGTTTGTCCTTTTCTTCAGCCAGGGCTGGGCGGGGCCAAAAGTGATGTCAGAGAGTCAGGACCAGGACTGGGGTTTACTCTTGGTTCTGCTTCCTCGGAGTTGCACTGCCTTCTCCTGCCTCCCTGGGACATTGCAGTGCTGCCTTGGTTCAGCAGACTGAGGAACCAGGCATGGTGTGATCACACCACTATGACCACACAGCCCGGAAGTATGTCGTGTTCTCCAGAGTGATGCTCCCGTCTGCCCCACCTCTCTAGCACCCGTTAAGGGACAAGGCAGAGGGGCCATAGCCAGATGGCTTCAATTGGCCTTTGACTGACCCTTGAGTTAACCCGGTGCTGCTGAGTCTCGCAAGACCCTGAGAACCTGGCTTTGGGAAGGCAGAATGGTCAGGAGCACACACGAGGATCGCAGCGTTGACAACACTGTGGCCTTACTCTCCCTGTAGCCAAAGGTGGCGTGTAGATGCTGCCACACCAGCTTTATGTGGCCCGTTTGATTTGACTCTCACAATGGAAGTTTTACCACCTACTTTTACAAAGCAGGACTGAGGCTCAGGGTGGAGCAGGCGGGAGGGACGGGCGGGCAGGCAGGTGGGCAGCAGTAGGACTCGCCTGACTTGGTGCCGTCACACAGATCTACATGCACCTGCGCTGCTACAGCCGCCCCAGTGAGCAGCGCCACATTGTGCGCATCCTCTTCATCGTGCCCATCTACGCCTTCGACTCCTGGCTCAGCCTTCTCTTCTTCACCAACGACCAGTACTACGTGTACTTCGGCACCATCCGTGACTGCTATGAGGGTGAGGACACAGTGTGGAGTGGGGCTTGAGGGGAGGCCGGGGAACGGGCCAGGGGAGCAGGGGGAATGCACTCCCCTCACTCATTTCCAGGTTCTCAGTTCCTCGGGTCCTTCCCGGATTGATCTGGATTCCGCTTCTCCACCTGGCTGTCCGTCTGTCCCTAATGGACGGGCAACCATTCCTGTGTAACCCAAGGGTCCCCATACAGACAGGCTTTGGTATGGGGGATTCTGGGACAGCCTCACAGGTGCCTGGAGGCAGGAGCACCACTTCTGGCTCATTTAGTTTTCAGCTCTGGCTTCTCTAGCTGGGTTGGCAACTTCCAAATAGTCCATTTATGCATGGAAACCCCAGGTATGGTGGGAGGATTTACACAGCTGGCCCTGCAACCCCATGTGTCCCCTGTGGTGCTCTGTTGTATCTCAAAGGAAAGGACTGGTGCCCTCTACTTAGCTCCTCCTGCCACGTCCCCCCTTACTTCTGTGGCCTCCGCCACCTCCTCTTCAGGAGACACATCAGCCTCTACCCCAGCTGGCCAGTAGCAGTTTCTTGGTGGTGAGAGCTGGTGTGGTTTGATGTCTCCAGCCCTGTGTGGCCTGACCCTCATCCTGTTTCTTCCCAAGTGTCACATCCTTCTTGGGCATCCATGGTCGCAAGCCATTGCCTGCCTCTTCAGTGGATACAGCCCTGAGAGGAGGCTTCACTCAGTGTGACACATGATAGCAGTTGGCCTCTCCCCCCTAACCCCCTTGAGACAGGGTCTCACTTCAAGCCTTTCTGGGGAAGTGTCAGGGTCTCATTTTGTATCTCTGGGGTGGCCTGGAACTCACAGAAATCTGCCTCTTCAGTACTGGGATAAAGGTGTGCACCTCATATGCTTTGTCTGTCTGTCTGTCTTTTACGTATATGAATGTTTGCCTGCACGTGTGTCTGTCACCACACACGTGTAGTGCCTGGGGAGGCCAAAAGGTGGTAATGGGAATCGAACCAGGATGGGTCCTCTGGAAGAACAACCGGTGTTCTTAACTGCCAAGCCTTCTCTCCAGCCATGTGCCGAGCATGTGTCTTCTTTAAGCTATACTGCAGCCAACTCAAGGGGCTTGAGTAGCTCACACTGCGACCCCTGTAGAGCAGCATTGATTCCCAGGCTCCCTCCTCCTAATTCCTTCCAGGAGAGAACATAGAGGCAGATGGGGCCATGCTCAGTGCTCCACTGTGCTTGGCGTTCCTGAAAGCAGACAATCCCCTGGGAACCCTTTGGCTGGGAAGGAAGGCGCTGCAGCCTCAGGTGGGCGCCTGGGGCAGCTTCTGCTCACCTGGTTCTTTTAGAAGCAAAAGGCTGTTCCTTGCTGTGTATGTGTCTCTGTTTTTGTGTCTGTGTGTCCTAGTGGTCTAGGGGTAAATACAGGCTTCGGTTGTGCCCTGCAGATAGGACATCTAGGTAGAGACACGGGGAGCTCCAGTCTGTCCTCACTCAACACCCCAGTATAGCAGCAGACGGTGCGCAGTACCCCCACTTCAGAAGCCTCTTTGTTCCTCCCACCTACCCCAGCCAGCCCTCCTGCCAGTGGAAAGGAAGCCTGCCACTTATCTCCTAGCAACTCTATTGTCTCTGGCCTGTCATCTCCCAAGCTCCCAAGGAGTTTACAACAGCACAGGGCCTGGAGTTGAGGCTGCCTGAAGTCACTGGCTTTAGTGTCTTTGAGTCAGCAGCCTGGCCCTCCCTCTCACCTGTCCTTCTGTACTTTCACATCTCTTCTGCCTCTGTGACAAAACTAAAAGCACACATACATGCGTGATACACATACGCATGCACGCACGAACACTTCTCTTTCCCTCACCTTGTAGGAGCCTGGACTACAGTGTTTTCCTGGGTGTGCATTTACTGTTTGCGTTTATATGTTTAAGGATTGTCCAGAGCTGAGCCTCGCACTGCCCACACTCCCCTTCCTGCCTTTTGTTTGGTTTTGTGACTGGCTCCTTATGCAGTTGGTCCTCCTGCCCCCACTCCTGAGTGCTGGCCTTGCAGGTCTCTTCCAGTTTTCTGTGTTGAAGCCTGGGTTTTGCTACAGGTAATAATTTTGTCTTAATTTTGGGTTTGTCTGGTTTTCTATGCTTATCATTCGTTTATCCCTGAACATCAGCACAATTGGGTTTTTAAATAACCAGCCTGCTTTCCCTAAAGCTGCGGCTTATGAATCTTGAGCACTGGTTCTCTCCTTCGTTTGTGGTTTGCTCTCTCTGTTGGTCGGAGCCCATCTTCCACCAGCCAGGACCCTTAAAAAACAAGTACATGGGGATACTGTGTGATTGACATCTGTGAGAAGGGACCACACTTCGAGGTTGGGAACGGTTCTGTGGTTCTCATGGGCTTTAGCTCCTGCTGTTGCTTTTGAGAAGTCTGCTAGATTTTGATCCTGCCTGGCTGCTTCCTTCTTGGCTTTTAAGATATTCCTTTCAGTCTTAAGTTCCAAAATCTGACAGAAGATAGAATCATCACTGTGCTGGAGGCCTGGTGAGCTTGGACTCCCCAGCTCAGTACCTGAGACCTTTTCTTTTTCTTTTCTTTCTTTTCTTTCTCTTTATTCCTTCCTTCCTTCCTTTCCTTTCTTTCATTATGTTTATAGTGTTCTGCCTGCAGCTAGAAGAGGGCACAAGATCTTATTATAGATGGTTGTGGGCCACCATGTGGTTGCTGGGAATTGAACTCAGGAGCTTCAGAAGAACAGCCAGTGCTCTTACCCACTGAGCCATCTCTCCAGCCCCCCAGACCTTTTCTTGTTTGTGTTTTTGGTATTTTTCCTTTCCTTTTAAAAATTATTTAAATATTATTGTTTTAGGTAGCAACCTGGCAAGAGCTGAGCCTCAGAGATGTTGGGTTTCCCAGGATGCCCTGGCTCCATACAACAGCCATCTGATAAGGGCTGTAGTTCATACAGCACTGGGCACAGTCATGGGGCCATATGCATTTTGGTGTCTTCGTTGGCTTTGGGGTGAGGGAAGGACCCGGAAGGTTCGTGACCAGAGGTGGAGATGCAGCTCCCTCCACTCCCTTCAGTGTGTTTTGTTGCAAATGTTCTGTGGCATTCACAGTTTACCCCGGCTCCTCATCATCATTAGCACATTCTTACCTCCCAGTTACCAGGTGGAGTAAGTGTCGCACACCCATTGCACCTGTGAAAACAGCACTGCAGATAGCTGCAGACCTTGCCCAGTATGACCTGATGGCAATGAAACAACAGACTCTGCCTGGTCCTTTGCAGCCAGACATAGTGAAGGAGACGGAAAGGACCCTTGTTTCCCCCCGGAAAAGTAGAAACTCTATTAGAAGGAGTTGACATGCATAGGAGGAACACAGTGTCTCTCACCCCATCTCAAAGTTCACATTCATGTTTTTGAGATGGGTCTTGCTGTGTAGCCCAGGTTGGTCTCAACTTCGTGATCCTCATGCCTCAGCCTCCTTTGCATTACAGCTGGACATCATCACATCTGGCCCAGAGTTCAAATTTTAGATACAACAGATCTTGACATGTGGCCCCAAATAAACCGTCTTTCTTGACAGAGGGTACAGGGGCCAGCGAGGCAGCTCAGCCACTGAAGATACTTGCTAAAGATACTTGCTAAGGTGAATGACCTGAGTTTCCTCCCCAGGATCCATATGATGAAGAGAGAAAACCGACTCCTAAAACATGTCCTCTGATCTCCACGCCCATGCTGTGGTGCACACATGTCCACATAAATATGCAAATAAACAAATTAATGTAATAATTTAAAAAAGAGCCATAGGCCGGTGTGCTGCTAGTAGAACACCCTGACAGATAATGGCACCACTGGCCACAGCTCACAAATAAGTATAAGAGCACAGTGGAGCTGAGTAAAGGGACAAGGCTGATGGAAGAGGGACCAGAACCAGCACGTGGGGTGCTGGGAGCAGGAACAAGCAGGATGCACAATAGATGAGGAGCCACGAGGGAGGGGAGTTGAGAGCAGTAGACTGGGGACATTTACACAGGGGCAGGTCCCCTGTCCTCCAGGGTTGGTCCATTGTACTGTGATTGGCCACATGCCCCTGAAAAGTAGAAGGGACGGTTCTGAGGCTCAGTGTACCAAACAGCAAAGACTTCAGTCCACAGCAGGCAATTAGTTTTCCAGACATATCCTCAGTTATCAGGAATATCCCAGATAACTTGGTCTTTCCAGATCAACTCAGAGTTTATGTGTAGCAGAGGCAGAGACCAGCTGAAGATGCTCAAGTTTGACAGAGAGAACGAGCGAGCAGCCAGGTGCACTGAGGACCATCAGTTCTGTACACAGTACCTAGCAAACAGTAGACTATAGTCAGGGTGTGTGTGTGTGTGGCCTGGGGCGCAGCTGCAGAGACAAATAGAGGACACTCCTGAGCAGGTTCTGTCTGAACTCCTAGGCTGTGTGCTGTAGTTGCTTGTTTGTGGGGACTACAATTGAGACGCTGAGTGGGCCATAGTGCCTTAGACTGTAGCCTCCTCTCCAGGTAGTTGCTAGCTACAGAAGCTGCCACTGAGGGCTGGAGGGACCCTGCCTCTGCTGAGGGTTGCCTGCCACTGACGCCTGTGTTTAGTGGCCAGCTCACAGCCCCCTTCCCTGATGATGCTCATTAGTCAGGTATGATGGCACATGGTATAGTCCAGTACTTTTGGGAGACAGCCACCTCAAGGCCAAAGGATCTCTGCCAGTTGGGGGCCAGCCTCAACTACATGATGAACCCCTGTCCTGAAAACCAGGGAGGGATAAATAAAGGTTTGTTCGTTCTGTTAAGTGAAGTCTCCATGGGACTAAATGCCCTGTGACCATGAGGCTCCTGGCTCCTGTGTGGACATGCCTCTGTGTTCCATCTTGACCCTCATTCTTCCTTCCAATGGCGTGCCCTTGTCTGTAACTTGACATGTGGTGTCTAGAATGGAGCAGAAAGTTGTAGATATCCAGGGCAGGAGTTGTCCAGGGTGGGAGTGAGAGAGACCATCACTTCCCTCTAGGTTGTGAGTCTCGTGATCACTGACATGTCTCCGGGCCTAGCACATGGCCTGACATACAGGCTGTGGTACGTATTTAGAACGCACAGGGCCTTCCTAGAGACCAGGTCTAGAACCATGTTTAGTGTGTGGCAGGGTGACAACCTGCTGCTTGAGTGACCCCCCACTCCTAGTCGTGTGTTAGCTTCTCTCTGTTCTGTTTCTGGCCTGTGTCGAGGCCTCTGGCCTAAACAGCATTGCTGGATGTTTGAATCTGTTCTATGTGGGCCTACATTTTCCTAGGAAGGGGATGGTCAGGGGCCTGATTTGACTAGTCAAGTCTTATCTAGGGAGGTTGTCTCTGATCTCCTTTCTCTGAGAATTGATGGGGTCCATTATTGATGCACTAATGATCTTTGGTGTGAAACAGCACAGTGGCTCTCCTGTGTGCCTGTTAAGAAAGACAGTCCTGAGCTCAGTGCTGAGCACAGTGTTAGCCCAAGCAGTTCACCCACAGCTGGGTGTGGCACAGTTGACCAGCTGCCTAGAAGTGGAAGGATGTGAGCTCAGGTGGTGGGTCCTCTGCAGGAAAATATCGCAGGGACTGCTTGGCAGGAGGAGGTGGTGGGCCCTGTGGCTTCTCTGGAGGATCCACCTCAAGAAAAGTTCCCTTCCTGGCCTGCCAGAGGGAGAGCCTGTGAGAGTCAGCCTGAGAGTAGCCTGCAGCCTGCCCAGGGCCTTTGCCATAGCCGCATCTACGATAAAATGAAATGAAAGCCATCTCCTTGACTCACCTTCCTTCATGTGGGCACAGGTACCAGGGCTTTGCGTTGTTACTGGGACAGGACTCAGTTCCTGCCCGCAGCGTGTTCACTGCGTAGTGGGAGGGTGGGGAGCATCATTCTATTTAATGAGCACTGGCATGGGAACCTAGCTTTCAGTAGGCCCTCAAATGGTCACTGCTCTTCTCCCCACAGCAGATCCTAAGGAAGCAATTGCTACTAGTTCACAGATGAGAAAACAGGCACAGAGAGCTTGAGAAATCTGCCTAAAGCCACACAGCTCCAAGTAATAGAAGCATGCTCCACAGCTGGGCAGTCTGGTCCCAACTCTGTGCCACTCCATATCCTGAGAGGGTCAGACGTCAGAAGACTGCAGGGGCTAAGCATAGCTGTGGCTCAGCCACCCTCCTTGCTGCTCTATTCTGCTGACCTAAGTACTTTGTTCTGGACTTCACAGCCTTTGTCATCTACAACTTCCTGAGCTTATGCTATGAGTATCTTGGGGGAGAGAGCGCCATCATGTCTGAGATCAGAGGAAAGGCCATTGAGTGAGTATGGACACATGGTCCTCCCCACCCCCTGGCTTGTTTGATTGTAGAGGGCAGCCTTTCCCAGCCCCACCCTTCCCACCTCCCAGCCCTCTCTACTTGTCTTTCCCAGGTCAAGCTGTGTGTATGGCACATGCTGCCTCTGGGGAAAGACCTACTCCATCGGATTCTTGCGGTTCTGCAAACAGGTAAGTGCCTAGGAGCAGCCCTGGGGCATCAGCAGGACGAGGAAGCAGCTGTGGTGGCTGCAGCAACCACTAAGGCGCTGGTTCAGATCTGCATCCCTGGGGTGATTTGTGCTGCATGCTGACCTGTGCCGTACCCCAGGCCCCCAGCTGCTCCCAAGCCGTTCTGGAAACACCATAGTAGTGGCATCTGCAGAGGCTGGGAGTATCAGGGGCAGCCTGGGCCCAGAAAGGCTGGTCCAGAGTCTTGCTCATTTGGACTGAATCTTGATGTTTTGAAGAACCAGTAAGTGCACAGGAGTTCTAGACTGTCAGTTTGAAAACGCATCTCTGTTTCTGGGGCAACAGGGTTTAGACATTAAAGGTACATAGCGGACAGGACCATGCAGTCCCCGTCCTCTCCCACATTCCAGTCATAGCGTCATAGCTTCTGGTTTTCTTGGCCACCACTTCCTGGCTAGAGTTGGATTTCTAACTTGTCTGACTGTGACCTTGGATGTTTGTTTAGCCTCTCTGAGCTATTTGTCTGTAAAATGGGGATGGCAGCACTTACCTCAAGGGGTGACTAAAGGAACAGACGAGGCAGTGGATGTAAGCCTTTAGCACAGGCACTATCAGGGAGATAGTATCCGAAGGTACCACACCCAGAATCATGACTGTCCTTGGCCTCTGTTAGTCCCTCCAGCATGACTAAATAGTCAAGAAAGAAATGACACCCCCCCACACACACACACACACGTCCAGGGCCAGCTCCCTTAGGGCTACCCTGTTTCCAGCCTCAGTGGAGGGCTCAGGGCCCCAAGCATGGCTACCCACACAATAGCATGTCAGTGCACATGCGCAAGCTTCAGCTCCTTCTGTTGCTGGCTCTGCCTCCCTGAGGGAGCATCAGCTTCTCTCCCATCGAGTAGCCCAGAAAGGGTTAACACTGCCTGGGCCAGGGTGGGGCTTGCAGAGCCTTTGTTTACATGGTTCAGCCACCAGTCTAGGCCCAGCTGTGACTCATAGCCGCCTTTGATCATTACATTGTCCCCAAAGTTTTGCTCTCTGAGCAGAGAGCACAGTGGCCTCACCCCAGTCACCACCAGGTCCAGATCATTGCCCTCCTGGTGGGCCATGTGGCTCCCATGTTGAACAGGGCAGTGAGGGCAGGGGGAGGAAAGGAACACCTCCCACATGCCAGCCCCAGCTCTCATAGTCTTGTCCTCATTCCAGAGACACAGGGTGGGCCAGGATGTCCTCCACCCAGAGCCCAGTGTCTGAGACGTTTGGAGCCCTTGTTAAAAGGGGAAATTCCTGGGCTGGGCTACAGTGTGGTGGAAAATCACTTGCCTTGCTTGTGTGAGGTCCTGGGCTCTGTCCTTACCACTGCCTATAAGAGACAGAAGAGAGGAAGGGGGAAGGGGCAGAGGCAGGGAAAGGAGAGAGGGAGGGAGGGAAGTAGAGATTCTTGGATCAGTGACACGCCCCCTCTTCCCCCAGCCCCACAGAGGTCTAGAAAGGATGCCCACCATGGGACTGACAGGTGCTTTTGACGTCTCACCTGGTCTATGGACCTCAGACTCACCTAGGGCTGGACAACATCTCTGAGGCCTGCTGGCTTGGGCTCCAGTTTTTCTGTCTGCCGATTCAGCTCCATGCCTCAGTTTCCTTGTCTGTGACTGAGGTGATGAAAATACCTCATAGAACAGACCCCCAGCTCACTGGGCACCTTGGTGTGAAGCCCTGCCCCACACTTCCTCTGACTGGGATTTGCAGCCCAGAGATTCTGTGCGTTTCTCTGATAGTACCACACAGCTCTGCCTGTCACATGTTCCTCTGCCATGGTCCTCCCACAGGCCAAGTCCTCAGTGGAACAGAGATGGGTCCCCAGGCTGCCTTCGGCCTCAGCCACTGATCCTATGCTGGCTAAGCCATGTGGCTGGAGCTTCATGTGCCCGCTGCCTCCCTTCTTTCACTCAGGGCTCCTGGATGAGGGTGACGGCTTTTAGGTCTGTGGGCATCTGTGGGTGGTACAGACACCCCACTGGACTGCAGGAACTGCAGCACTGGCCTAGCATATTCTCCCATGTTGAGCAATTTTGAAAAGCCTGACTGTGCATAGAAGGTAGTTCCAAGAGGACACTGCTGTCTGGCTCTTCCATCACCAAACTTGCAACTCTGTGCTGTGGGTATGGGTGATTTAACATTTAAGGAAATGGCTACCACTCCTAGACCAGGTGACCGCCTGAGTGACTACAGTGACTACAGTTGACCAGGCCTGAATTCCCATATACCTTCCAGGTCTCCCACTTATTAAAGGGGCATCCTTTCCCCACTTGCTGCCTTCCTCCCACCCAGCCTCCTACCCCCGAGACAGGGTTTCTCTTGTAGCCCTGGCTGTCCTGAACTTGCTTTGTAGACCTGACTGGCCTCGAACTCACAGAGATCCGCCTGCCTCTACTTCCTTAGTACTGGGATTAAAGGCATATACACCCAGCCCCACTTGCCACTTTTGAAGGCTATCTCCAGCCTATTCAGACCCTGGCTCCACATAAACCTTAGCCCAGGCCAGAGCATGGCCAAAGCAGCAGACCAGAGGATGAGACGACAGGAGGCCCTGGCCCCCACCCATTCCCTGTGTGGCCAGTTCCTCGTTAGAGCGTGAGGTCCTGGATCTGCTGTTCTTCCCGGCTACCTGCCTGCTGTTGTGCTCTACTGCCCACTCCCCATCCTTGTTCACACTCTGCCCAGGGTGAGCCTCTCTATGAGCCACTCCCCATTAATTGATTGATTGAGCATGTCCGTGTGTGTGTGTGTGTGTGTGTGTGTGTGTGTGTGTGTGTGTGTGTGTGTGTGTGTGTGTGTGTGTCCGTCCGTGTGTGTGTATGTGAATATGTGACTTTAAAGAGGTTCTCTCCTTCCACTGTGTGTTCTGAGGATCAAACTTCGGTCAGCGGGCTTGACCTCTACCTGCTGATCCATCTCACTGGCTTGGAGCTGCTCCCTCTGCCTGGAGCCTGCCCCTCCCTGAAGGCCCTCATCCTCCAAGCTCTCTGAGGTGTCTTTCTACTCCTGGTTGACAGCCCTATATTTTTAGCCCTTGAGTCCCCAGCACGCTTTGTTTTCTCACACACTCTGCCTCCCCCTGCAGACAGTTCGCTTTTCCTCCTTCCTAGCAACCAGCAAAGGCCCAGCTGTCAGATCCCACACCCTACTGAATCCTGCCTTGTCTGTCTCCCAAACAGGCCACCCTACAGTTCTGTGTGGTGAAGCCACTCATGGCCGTCAGCACTGTTATTCTACAGGCCTTTGGCAAGTACCGGGATGGTGACTTTGAGTAAGCAGGGGTCCTCCCCTGGGATCTGTGGGTAGAGTATTGACACAGGGTGGGTGACCTACCTTGACAACAGAGCCCATGCCTGTGATCTTCCTAAACCGCACAGGGCTCAGACCTCCCTGAATCTCTGACCCAGAGCCTGGCGGTGGCCATCTTGCGCTTGGCCCTGATACTGGTCTCAGAAGGTGGAGCCTACTTTAAGACAGCTTCTGAAAGTGAAGAAGCTGGGGAGGCAGCCTTCAGCCCAGACGTAAAGGCCCAGCTGGGTAAACTAGCCACACGTGTTCACTGTGTGTTAGTGAAGGCGGCCTTCGCCTGGCCCTGTGCTCCAGGTCTTCTCATCAGCTGTAACCTATAACCTGTACCATAGCCCACCTAGGCTGATGAGTACACTGAGGTCAGGAGGAGAGCAAGCTTAGGAGTCACCTCACGTCAGTCTGCGCCCTCTACATAGCCCTAGCTTTCCTCTAGCGTCCTCCATGAGGAATAGGTTCAGGGCAGGGCCACCCTGTGAGTGAGTGAAGTGGTGGTGGAAAGCTGCCTGCGCACAGGCACACAGCTGAGCCACATCCCAGTGTGTCCCCCATCCCCTGTCTCCCCCTCCAGTGGGTGGTTGTGCCTTGCTAGAGAGCACAGCCATGACCCATGGGGAACAGGTTGTGGCAGAGCAGAGGAGGGAGCAATCTGCCCTTGAAGGGCTGGTTCCAGCCCCAGCATGCTTGTTCCACAGTGTCACCAGTGGCTACCTCTACGTGACCATCATCTACAACATCTCAGTCAGCCTGGCCCTCTACGCCCTCTTCCTCTTCTACTTCGCCACGCGGGAGCTGCTCAGCCCCTACAGCCCTGTTCTCAAGTTCTTCATGGTCAAGTCCGTCATCTTTCTCTCCTTCTGGCAAGGTCAGCCCCTTCTCAGCCTGGTGATCATGGCCCCCATGCCCACTTCCCTTTCAGTCCCATGTGTTCCCAGAACTGTGGGTCCCAAGCCAAAGTGCTGTCCTTCAAGATCGTGGCTTGGAACTCAGAGATACCTTGGCCACTGGGCACTTGGGAGAGGTGAGGCTTTCAGGAAACTTCAGTGCAGCCATGTACAGTTAGCAATGTCCCAGTTTTCTGACTGACAGGTAGCTAAGAGTGGGGTTGGCAGAGGCCTGCCTCCAGGAGCAAATGAGCCCTATTGTGCCCTGGCGTGTGGCTATCTGGGTGGTACTGCCTGAATGCAGGGCATGGGGAGGGGTCCAGTGTGTAACTGGACAGTGCTTCTCCCTGCCCAGGCATGCTACTGGCCATCTTAGAGAAGTGCGGGGCCATCCCCAAGATCAACTCAGCTCGAGTGTCAGTGGGCGAGGGGACCGTGGCTGCCGGCTACCAGGACTTCATCATCTGTGTTGAGATGTTCTTCGCAGCCTTGGCCCTGCGGCATGCCTTCACCTACAAGGTCTACGCCGACAAGAGGCTGGACGCTCAAGGTAGCAGCTCGGTTCAGCTTCAGGGCCGCCCATCCCCCCGCTTCTTGTAAGGGTTGAAAGAAGGGCTAAAGAGGTCACAGCCCAGAGGGACCACTACTTGTTTCTAGAAGCTGAGTTCACCCGTGTAGTGTGGAGATCCACAGATGGTATAATATACCTATAATCCCAGCATCCAGGAAGCTGAGGCAGGAGGATTACTGTGAGTTTGAGAAAAAAGAAAAAAGTCAGGACAGAGACTAGTGCACACCAATGTGTGGCATCTGCTCTGTCCTGTCTTCTCTCTGCTGAGGTTCTTCAAGGAATAAACAGAAAAGCTGCTCCCCCAGAGAAGCAGGGTCAGAGGGCAGTTTCCACAGCTTGCTTTTTATAGCTCTCATCCTTGTTGCTAAGGCAGTATTCCATAGGGTACAGAAGAGTGCCCTAGAAAGATCTGGGCGGGTTGGACTCACCCTGGGCATCCTGTGATTGGCTAGACCCTGCGCAGCTGTCTGGAGAAGCAGGGGCCAAGGGGGCAGAAGGCATGTTCTGAGAGGAATGCCTGAGACTGCTGGGGCGGGAGAGGGAGGCCTCCTGTCCAAGGTGCCTGCCATCCAGTTGCTATTAGCGTTCCTCCATGACTGAAGGCCAGAAACCTTCTCCTCAGGCTTCAGTGCCCACCATAGGTCCCTGTGATGGCATGGAGATTCTTTTTTTCCTTTTCTTTTTGTTTTTTTGAGATAGGGTTTCTCTGTGTAGCCTCGTCTATCCTGGCCTCACTTTACAGACCAGGCTGGCCTTGAACTCACAGAGATCTACTTGCCTCTGCCTCCCGAGTGCTGGGATTAAAGGTGCGCGCCACCACAGGCACAGGACTCCCTGCCCAGCCCCTCTGCTGGACTGTGCTGTACCCCATACTGTGGTGCACTAGTTGCCATCTTGGTCCTTAATGGCATCCCTCCTCTGTGCTGAACCACTTGCTGGCAGGTTCGCCCCCTGCTGTGCCCATCGCAAGCGGGTCGGGGTGGGGGTTGTCTGATAGCATTCATCCAAGCCCCTTAACTCTGGTTGGACAGGCCCTGGGCCTGGAGCCACTGGAAGCAGGTGGGTTGTCTGTGGCAAAGGAGTGCTGTGTCTTGGAGGCTCTGCAGGGGCACTTTACTGGTGACCTGGCAGTCTTTCTATGTGCTTCCCTCAGGCAAGCCCCCCTCCCCCCAAAGAACCAGTCCCACCAGGACAAGCTGCTTTGCCTGTGGGGCCCTAGTCCATCCTCGTAGCCACAGCACCAGTGCCTCCCAGCTCCACATTAGGCTGGGGTGAAAACCAGCACTGCTCCCTGATTGTCTTCTGAGCCTTGATGTCCAAAGCTGTGAGAGGAAGGGGCTTTGCAAGGTACAGGGCTCCATGCAGGCATAGCTTAGCCCTCCTCCTGGGAGGGTGGGATTAGGGCACCTCAGAGGTGGGATGGAATTTCCACTGCCTTCTGGGTGACCGCTGTTAGCGTGAGCAGTGTCCTTCAGTGGGAGGGAATGTCACTGGGCCTGGGGCAAGTGGGCAACTTTCACTCAGCTGTCTCTTGTCTTCTCTGTCCCTCCGCCTTCTCTCCCTGCCCCTTTACTCTGCATTTGCCCTGGGGTTGGCCTTGGGCAGTGCTGACATACGGCCCATACGGTAGGTCTGTTCTCTGCTGTCTGCACGTCCGTCCTGCACGTCAGTCTGGTCCTGTCACTGGCATGTCTTTTTGTAGATCCTCTCTCTGTGTACCCATCTCCTCCCAGCTGGAACTCCTGCTTGAGCCCTGAACACCTGACTAAGGGGGCTGCCCTTTGTAGAGCTTGGCTGCCTCTGTTCCATTCTCTAGTTTTGAAATACACCTTGCTAGGTTCTGGGGCACAGTGCTCCACTAAGGGAGTAGTAGGGACATTTAGCAGTGTTTTCAGGCCAGAACACAGGGGTCGGAGTAGGGAGACTATGAGCCCCAAGTCCTGGACCCAGGCTGTGTTCATTTCTCCAGTTGGGCTGGGCGGCCTGCACAGTGCTTCCACCCCTACCCCGGAAACTGTGGGGCACAGAGTCAGCTGGGTGAGTTGGGAGCATGGCCTCTCAGAGGAACAGCCAACAGGCCAGCCTGCGCCTGAGATTGAGGGAGGCTCTGATACTTGGTCCAGCAGCCCTCCCAGGTTGGGCTTGGGGTGTCCCAGGTGACTGCCTGCAGCCTCTCCATCTGTGCCAGTCCTTTTCCACCTGTGAGTGCCCTCTGCCCTGTTGTCTCACCTTCTGTCACAGCCCCATGTTCTCTCCTAGTCAGCAGCAGCACTGTTGTCCCAAGCAGCAGCACTGGGGTGGGGTCTTCCCTTGTCCCCTACCAGCAGGGACTGATCAAGTTCTCCTCTTCTTGCTTTGGCCCCGGGCCCCACCTGCCTCCTCTCTGCAGGCCGCTGTGCCCCCATGAAGAGCATCTCCAGCAGCCTCAAAGAGACCATGAACCCACACGACATTGTGCAGGACGCCATCCACAACTTCTCACCTGCCTACCAGCAGTACACGCAGCAGTCCACGCTGGAGCCTGGGCCCACCTGGCGTGGTGGTACCCATAGCCTTTCCCGGTCCCACAGCCTTAGCGGTGCCCGTGACAACGAGAAGACTCTGTTGCTCAGCTCTGATGATGAGTTCTAGGTATGGGCACAGGTGGGGAAGGGGCGGTGCCCCCTCCAGCCCCGAGCCCAGCTGGGGAGCAGCCAGCACAGTGCTGCTGTTGCCTTTTTATTTATTGGACCAGAAACACTCGCAGGATTATGGCCTCAGGAATATGTCTACATGGCCAACCCTGCACTACTCGGGGTGAGAGCAGAGAAGACTGGCTGTAGCTGCCACACCTCTGCTGCCCATTCTGTACTGGGGACACATCTGGAACCAGCCATGCCTGGGCCAGATGCTTGTGTGTTGGCCAGAAGCTGCATCCTAGCCCCCTCCCCAACAGGATATCTGCTGAGCTGTCAGGCCCAGCCCACCCTACTCCGTGCAATACCCAGGCCCAACCTGGTCTTTTCCCACCTGTCCCCACTTACCAGTTGACCTTTGTCCAATATGGGATCTGTCTCACTCTGGGCAGGAGATGTGAATGCCCTGTGGACCCTTCCCCTTCCCCAACCTAGGCCTGCCTGGCATGCTGCAAGAACCAGAGCCAGACCCCAGGACCCTCAGGGCCCACCTAAGAAGGATGCCTCCGTGCCTATGGGCCTTTCGGTGACACATGCGGCTCTGGACCCTTGAGTGTTCTCTCAATGGCCACTTGGCCTCCTGAGATGACAGCCAGCAGCCCACCCTACCCTCTCACTTGGGTCCAGTTCTTGATAGTTTGGGGCAGTGCTGCCCCCTCCATACTTCCTGACTGTGCCAGGGCTTGGGATCCTCACCACCTCCTCAGTGGAGCAGTCAGACTCCTGCTAGGTCCTGGTCTCTCTGGGGCTTATCCCTCAAGTCACAGGAGAAGTCTGAGTCTCAACATTTCAGATCACCTACAGAGGGAGGCTGGAGGGATGGTTATGCGGCGGGGCCAAGGTAGGGGTGTTCTCAGACTCTCCTGGGTCCCCTGGCCTTACAGGGCCTGGTGTTCTGCTTCATCTGGCCCCCAGCCCATCTCTTCTGTGCCTTAGTCATGTACGAAAGCCCCTCCCCGGTTCTCATCAGTTCCAGGCACTTCCAGGGGCTCCTTATTGAGCTGCTGGCACTCAGGGCTCTGCAGCGTGGGGCTGGGCATCCTTGTCTGGGACCACCCACTCTCTCCCCTGGCCCCCTCTACACTCACATCCCAGAGCTGCCTCCAAGGTAGGGTGGCAGAGGGCCTGGTGAGCGGATTCCAAGCAGCACTTGGGTTTGGCTTGGGCAGCCTCTTGAGATGAACAATGAAGGAGAAGAAAGAGCCCTGTCGTGTGGCCTTCACTGGACGCTCTCCCCTTGGTCACCTCTGGAACAAACAGGTTCCTTCCCTCCTCATGGCCCAGAGGCCAGCTCTCAGCCCCACCCAGTGGGCCTGGCCAGCTGGTCCCAAGTTGCCCAGGAAGGCGGCTGGCAATGGTTCCCACCTGGGACTGCTTCCACCAGTTTGTTTCTCAGACCTTTCCTTTCCTTCCAGGCCAAAGTATGTTGCTGGTTCCTGTACCCACTGGTCCCCACCCGCCCTGCCACTTGCCTGCTGACATGATGGGTGAGGCTGTGGGGAGAGCTCAGTGGCAGGAAGCTAGTGGTCCCTGGGGACATGGGACAGAAATCTGTACCCGACTGCCCAGTTCTTTCCTTCCTATGATGCATAACCTATCTTGTCTCATTTATTTTTTATTTTGTTTCCAGATAGAGAGTAGCTCTTTGTACATAAAAGAAAAATACTTGAAAATTAATCATATGATGTATGAGAAGACAGAGCCCCCTAGTTTTGTATTTCGTCGTGTGACTGCCATGCGTTCCACCAGAAAGCCGCTCTATTTTGGTCTCTGTGATATTTTAAATGTGTGACAGAAGCAAGCAAATAAAGTCAGGAAGAAATATATATATATATATATATGAGATAATATAGATTGTATCAAAATCTCTCTTGCCTACCAGTGAGGTTTTTTGTTAGTTTGCTTGTTTGTTTTCCTTCCCCCTCTTGTCTGGGAGAAGTGCAGTGGTGGTGGGCAGGATGTCCATCCTCTTCCTGTGTGAGATGTGTATGTAGATCACATCTTATTTATTTTCTGATGTAAAGTGACCTCTTGGACCAAAAGGGTGTTTACACTGTCTGGGACTAAAATCAGGTTCTACATCCCTAGTGGACAGTTTCTCCTTTCTTCAGACAACCGACCACAAGGGGTTTCCTCTCCCCCTCCCCATGAAGGCTGGGCCTCATTCCCTGTTTTTTTCCAGAGGCAGGTGGTGATATTTTTGTAGGTATCTCTCAGTAGATCAAACACTTGGGCACCTGCCTTGAGCCCATCTTCCATCCTTGGGAACCAGGAGGCTTAGGGCAGGGGTACCAGGCATGGGTATCTTCCCTGCTTGCACCATGCCTTTCTAGGGGTCTCGCCTGTGGGTGACAGGCGTGGCTGAAATGTGTGTGGGCGGGGCAGCTTCCTAAGCAGCCTATAACCTGAAGGTAAACAGCCTACGTCATCCTTGCACACGCCCACCCCCATCTGCCACCCCTTCCTCCTGGCAGGCCTGGGTTTAGCCCCTCAGGAAGGAGTCTTGGCAGAGCCCCAATCTGAGGAGAGAGTTCTGTGGGTCCAACCAAGCCACGTGATTGGCGCTTCCCTATACTCAAACTTTGCCCCTTTTCCTTGGTCTCTCCCTCCCTGTCCAGCCACATAACAAGGTCCTCACCCTAGTTCTGTGGACCGTCATTTTTTGTGTTTTTAGGGTTTGCAGCCCTCCTGGCTTTTCTAGACTGTGGTTCAAAGCGCCTTCATTTTAAAGTACTAATTTTCAACCTGTGGGTTGCGAACCTGTCACCCCTTTCCCAGAGGTCAAATATCAGATATTTACATTTTAACAGCAAACGTACAATCATGAATAGCAACAAACTTTTATGGTTGTGGGTCCACAACATGAACAGTATTAAAGGGTCACAGCATTTAGGAAGATTGAGAACCACTCACTGTTTTAAAGTAAACTAGAGCTATAAGAAACCAGTAAGTGCCACTCCCAAAAAAGACCACTTAGGTTCAAATCCCAGCTCCCCTCACCAGGCACGACAGAGTCCATATGAGTATGGCACACACACATACCCTCTAACCTACGATTAAGGCTGAAGCCTGTTGCCTAAAACTAGCAATCTACTTCTCTCTGAGCCTTCAAGTACACTGGGAAGTAGTTCTCACTATGCAAATCAGGCCTATGTGAAAGTGGTAGAAATTTTCAAGACTTAAAACCGCTCTTTGCCTGGGACTATGTACTGTGTGATCGCGGCTCTTTCACCCTGTCTCTATCCGTAGCTGCTTGCAAAAGCCAGCAATGAGATTTAGCCTCCCGGTTCGAGGCCAGCCTGGTCTACAAAGTGAGTCCAGGATGGCCAAGGCTACACAGAGAAACCCTGTCCCGAAAAACCAAAAAAGAAAAAAAAAATTTAGCCTCCCGTGACCCAGAAGTTCCTTCCACCCATATCAGGCCGCTCATTTAAAGGACACACAAAACACTCTAGGGTGTACACTTCATTGTGGAAAAAGAGAACTCAACTTTATTTAGAAAGTCTACAAAATACTCAAGATAGATAACTGGCTCACTTTACATCAGAAAATAAATAAACTCTGGGAGCTGGGCAATTAAAAAAAAAACCTACTGTTGCCATCCAGCTTTCCCTAAATATACGATTAAATGTGATTTATTTGTAGATATAAAATATAAGTCCAGCTCAAGGCCCACATATTTCCCAGGGAAGACGGCTTGGGCTCTGGCTGGCGAAAATAATTTAGGTTCGTGCAATAAATAAGTGTGGAGGGGTCAGCTGCATACAGTGTTGGGGAGGTGCTAGGGCCGGACTTCCCAGGGGACAGTGGTCAGCCCCCACTCCACCACAGACCTTAATTTCAAGGGACTCATCCCCCCTCCAATCCCCACATCAGGACTGTAGTGTCACCTATCACAATGGTCATCTCCATTGCCCCTTCTCTGGCTGGCCAGCTCCTCACCTCATCTGTTTGTGTCACCTCCTCTCTCCTTCAGCTTCTCTTTCCTTACCACATAGCTGTCTCCAGAGCCAGGGAGGCTCTCCTGCCACTTTGTTAGGTCCCTGTGTCCTATCCCCCCTGTGAAGTCCGTGCTTGGAATGTTCTTTGGGCAGCTGTGAGAAGGCCCATTTGGGCTTGCAGCTCAACTACTCGGTATTGAGTAGCCTTGGGCAGGTTTTTTGTTTTGTTTTGTTTTGTTTTTTTTTTTTTTTTTTTGCCCGACAGCTTCCCCATGTGTCAACTGAGCTTAATTAGCCTGGGAAAGTCTGACATTCCCAGGTCCCAAGCAGAGTTGGGAGGCTTTTTTGAGTTCTGCTTCACAGGGTGGCGTGGCAGCCCCACAAGGCCACACCTACTCCTGAGTCCTGGGAGGGTCGGAAGGGCATGCTGGCACATTCCAAAGCCTCTCCCACCAGCTCTTCTCGCCATTTCTATACCCCCTCCCTTCCAATCTGAGACAGACTTTCAACCCAGGGAAACCCAGAACCCCAACGCCCTCCCCCCAACTTAGCAAAGGTGCCCCTTCCCAGGGCCATCAGGTCCCAGTCTGAGGGCCTGCAAGAGTTAGAAAGAGCCCAGGAAAGGAATGTGAAGACATCACAGTGGGTAGCGGTGGCAGATAAAACGGGAGACCGCGAGAGGAAGGCACTCAGGCACTTTGGGAAGGGAAGTTTTCCAGGGGTAGGGCGGGTACTAGGAGCAGGGGGCAGGGTCAGGAGCAGGGGAGGGGCCTGGCGTCGACTTGACGATAGTGATGACGCTGGCGGGTGCCACCAGCGCCGCGGGCCCACGGGCGGCGGCCACGGAGCGCGCGAAGCCCTGCAGCGCCTCACACTTGCCGCGCAGCGCGTCGAGCTCCAGGCGCATGGCGGCGTTCTCGCGCGCCAGCTTGTCCACCTCGCGCTCCAGCTCCGACTTCTGCTTCTGCAGCTCCTCCTTCTGGCACACGCGCTTCACGCGGCAACTGGCCGCGTAGCCGCGGTTCTTGAGTGTGCGGCGCCGCTGCTTCAGCCGGGTCACCTCCTCCGCCGACAGCCCGCGCAGGTTGCGGTTCAGCTCGCGCACTGACAGCCCCATCAGCGCCTCATCCGACAGGTGCGGTGTGTTCTCGCTCAGCTCGCGCTTGACCTGTGGGGCCATGGGGAAACAGAGGCACATGGGGATACCACCCTATTTCCCAGTGCGCCCTCCTCTCCCCATTTTGGAGGTTACTGGACTTGAGCCAAGACCTTGAAGGTGAGCTGAACCAGCGTCTTCACACAGGAGGCTACCAGGGCCTCAAACTACACAAGCGTCAAAACCTGGACCTAGCTGAGAAACCGAGCCTGGAAAGCCCCTCGCAACGGGAAGTGACCTGACCCGTAAGCCCCGTCGCTGCCGAGTCCCCTCCGGGGCTTCCAGGAAGGAAAGGGGAATTGAGATGTCGCTGCTCTACCAGGAGCTGCAGCAGAGAGAGCCTGCCGGAGCTAGCGCCTCACCTTCAGGGCTTTGCTGGATAAGGGATCCACGGACATTTTCGCAGAAGGTGCCCTCTGGGCTGGAGGCCTAGGAGAGAAAGAAGTTCAGGGTCACCCTTGGTTGGTTCGTTCACGTTTTTGTGTAAAATCCAACCTCCATACCCTGGCATTCAAGGCACCTGTTTCAGAATTCATATCAACTTCCTCTGACCCCAACAGTCCAGCCTTTGCTCCTGCTGTCCCTGTACTGCCCCAACTCCCCCATGGTGACTCCTCATCTAGGCCTCTGCCCAATGCCACCTTTTCAGAGCTGTCTTCTCTGGCCACCTCCCATCCCACTTGATGGTTTGTCCCTTCTAGCCCCTTCTCCACCAAAGCACCAGTTTCACCACAGCCTCACCACACCAGGGTCAGTGCCTGTATACACTAGGTACTCAACAAATGTGAACTGGTCCTGCTCATGATTTTCCCACATGGGCCAGGGCATGCATGTTTTGGGTTTCTTTCCTTTGTTTGTTTTTCGAGACAGGGTTTCTCTGTGTAGCCTTGGCTGTCCTGGATTCACTTTGTAGAGCAGGCTGGTTCTTTCCATTTTTTTTTTTTAATTTACATTTATGTTTACTAGTCAGGTACACCAGAGCCATTGCAATTGACAGTTGTGTGGAGGTCAGAGGGTAATACACAGGAGTCAGTGTATTTTCCTTCCACCTGTGTGGTAGGGGCTGGGGGGCGGAATCCATTTCAGATCCTTCAGCTTGGCAGCAAGCCCCTTTGCCCACACAGCCATCTCACGTGTGGCATTTGCCCAGGCTGGCCTCAAACTCACTATCCTGCTGCCTCAGCCTCTTGAGTGCTGAGATTACAGGCTGCCAACAGAAATGTGCCCAAATCCGTGCAGGTCAACGAGCACCCCATCAAGATGCAGCCCCCAAGTCTCCTTTCCAGCAGCATTTGTCCAAGGTCGTATTTTAGAAAGATTTCCCCAAACTGCCCGGAGTCTACCCACCAGGAATTCAGCATGGTCCTAAAGCAGTGGTTCTCACCGTCCTAACCTTTAATACAATTTCTCATGTTGTGGTGACAAGCCCCCCGCCACCACCACCATACAATTATTTTCATTGCTACCTCCTAACTGTAACTTTGCCACTGTTATGAATCATAATGCAAATATCTGATATGCAGGATGCCTGATGCATGGTGACTCCTATAAAAGGGTTGCCCGACCCACAGGTTAAGCACCACTGGTCTAGAGAGAACAGCAGCTATCCCCAAGCCTAAAGCCAGCCCATCCATCCCCAAAGCCTTCCCCGTGATCCTGGGAGCCTCACACTCCTTCAATGACTTTTTCCTGATTAGCCGGCACTGGGGAGACAGGTGAATAAAAACCCCTGGAGGGAAGCTGGTGTGGTGGTGAACATCTGTATCCCAGCACTCAAGAGGGAGAGGACCAAGAAAGACGTCAAGACCAGTGGTGGCTACATAGCAAGTTTGAGGCCAGCCTGGTTATACGAGACCCTGTTACATAAATGTTCTTAACCTCGGAGCCATCTATCTCTCTAACCCTTCTCCTTTCTTCTTTGTAGTGGGGTGAAGGAGAGATAAACCTGTTTTTTAGGATCCCAAGTATGGGATCAGAACGTCTCGTGAGAGAGCTGAAAAGATCCCGTGAACAGACTCTAGGAGGAGCTATATAAATGAGCCCAGACTGGAGGCGGGGCTTTTTGGAGACTTTCGATAGTTTTGGCTGTTCATCACTGCACTTTGAGATGCTCCTAGAGAGAACCACTCAAGGGAAGGCTTCAGGGCTCTGACTCCTGCTGAGGTTCTGGGTTCTGGTTACTCCAGGTTCCAGCAGAAGAAATCCTGCTGATTACGTCAGGAGAATTGTTCCTCAGAACTGATATCCTTACGGTTTTGTTATTGTGTTCCTTAATCCTCTTTTCCTATGGTTTTGGTTAGTCAGGCTATAAGTGACATATGCTCAGTTACTAAGTTGTTAATAAAATATATTGGTTAAAAATATTGAGCCTACACTGGGGATGGAACATATGGTACACAGGCAGGCCTGCAGAAAAATACTCATGCAAATGAAATAAACATTAAGAATTTAAGAGGGAGGACAGGCGTAGCAGTGCACACCTTTAATCCCAGCACTGGGGAGGCAAAGGCAGGCAGATCACTCTGAGTTTGAAGTCAGCCTGGTCTACAAAGTGAGTCCAGGACAGCCAGAGATACACATAGAGAAACCTTGTCAAGAGAAACCAAAAAGAAAAAGAAAAAAAGAAAAAGAAAGAAAGAAAAGAAAAAGGCTGGGCGTGGTGGTGCACGCCTTTAATCTCAGCACTGGGGAGGCAGAGGCAGGTGGATCTCTGTGAGTTCAAGGCCAGTCTGGTCTACAAAATGAGTCCAGGACGGCCAAGGCTGCACAGAGAAACCCTGTCTCAGAAAAGAAAGGAAGGAAGGAAGGAAGAATTTAAGAGGTCTAGAGTTTGGATCCCCAAGATCCATGTAAATGCAGGGAGAGTGTGGTACCCCACCTGTAATCCCAGCATGGGCCAGGTGGAGATGGGCAACCTAGCTAGCTAGGCTAGTCCAACCAAAGGCCACAGCAATCCAGAAGGATGCTCTGTGCCAACCTAACACTCACATCTCACACCGAGTCTGTAGCACACTCATATGCATGCAGCGTCTTGCCCAGTGTCAGCCCTGTGAGGATGGTCCCTCTCCAGCAGTAGGGACCTTGTCGAGTCCTCATTGGTTTCTCCAGGGCTGAGAACAGGATCTGGCCAGAGAAGATGCTCACGTGGCAACTGTGGAGTTCTCAGTGTGACTCAGGCCTGAGGTGGGCACAATCTGGAGCTTCTGAGGAACTCCCACCAGATCAGTGGTCTAGCAGCTCAGTCAGCAGGAAGGAGTAGGGCAGGAAAGGGAAGTTGGCCATCCAAGACACTGTTCTGAACTGAAACAGCTACTGTAGTCCCAAGGCTGGCAGTGTTTTACAAGGTCTGCTGGGGAATAGAGGCTCAGGCCAAGGATCCCAGCACTCAGGAGACAAACAGAAAGGTCAAAAGTTCATTACTGCTAGATCATGAATTCCAAGCCAGCCTGGGCTACATGTGACACTGTCTCAAGAAATCAAAATAAAACAAAATTTAAAAAGCCACCAAGTGGGCATGGTAGCACATGCCTTTAATCCCATCGCTTGAGAGACAGAGGCAGGCAGATCTCTGAGTTCCGGGCCAGCCTGGTCTACAAAGCGAGTCTAGGATGGCAAAGCTACACAGAGAAACCCTGTCTTGAAAAACAAACAAACAAACAAAAAGAGCCACCAAACCAGGCATGATGGGAAGGTTGAAGCAGGAAGAGCTTTAGTTCATCCTTGGCTACATATCAAGTTCAAGGCCAGGCTGGCCTATGTAGCTAGACCCTCCCACCATGCCTCTTAGGATGTAGCCAGAAGAAGCTGTGCCTGGGGCCTGGACCAGGACTTGGGCAGATCTAGGCTCCGATGCTGATTTGGGTGAAGGACTCTACTTGACTTTACAGGAGAGCCTAGAACTTAACTATCCTCCTGCCTCAGTCACCTGAGTGGTGGGATTACAAGTGTGGTGGGCCATTATGCCCGGTTGCAGTGGCATTTCTTTAAACAGTCCCCTGCCTGAGTCACACACTGGGGGGTTCGGGGGTGGGGGTGGTACCTGTCCACCGAGAAAATCGAACATGTCATGGGCCACGTGGACACCTCCCATGGGTCCCATTGATTCCCTACTAGGCAGAAGACAGAGTCCAGGCATCCACGCAGGCCCAGCCCCACCCTGCTTCCACCAGCCTGCTGTCCTCCATCTGCCTCCAGCCTGCAGGGATCTCTTTCACTTCCTCTCCCACTCTTGCCCTCTCACCTCCAGATCACCCCCACCCTCTGACACCTCTCCTCTATGCCCTCAGTTGGTCCGCCAGGTTCCCGCTCACCCTCTGTCCCAGGGCAGGAAGCCCTCCCTGACTCATAGGTCTTGCTGGGTGCCCTCTGTCCCCCAGCCCTTCTCCCTTGGTGGTGTAACTATTCTATTTCCTTGCTGTCCCTATACCAGACAGCTGAGTCAGCCCTGGGTGTTTGAGGCTGCCCAGCCAAGGCCCAACAGGGGCAGGGAGCAGACAACGGGGAGGTGGGGGCAGTTGGTTTGGAATTTCTGTCATGGTGACCCAGCTGGTCAGTGTCCCCGGGCAAGTTCCAAAACTAACTTAGGGGAACACAGTGTGAGTGAAACCTGCTAAGTAGCCGCCTCATCCTTCCCCTTGTCAGCTGCCTCCCTGTGGGGGCAGATATCACAGGTGCCAGGAGAATTGGAGCAAGCATAGGGACCCTCCCATGTGACCTTTGGCCCAGACCAGGACATGGGGTACTGGGCAGGAGGCAAGCCTAGAGTTTGAATCCTGTCTGTGTTTTCTCCAGGCTGTGTGACCTGAGGTGGTAGCTGGGTCTCTACTGTCCCATCTGTAGAGTGGGACAAGGGTTTCCACAGTTATAGTGGAAGCTTGTCATACAAACAGAAGGACAGAGAACATCTGGGAACTTAGTAAAGTTGCTGAGCCTCACCAAGTGTCAGGGCTGCAGCCAGCTCTGTGGGCTTGCTCCGAGCCAGCATGGCCAGCCAGGGTCACCTAAAGTACTGCGTGTAGGAAAAGGCCTAGAAAGTACCCCAAGTTAGCGATCTGAGTGAGCACGTCTCTTGCTAGAAGCCACACAGATGCCCGTCAGCAATTGGGGCAGGATTCTGATTCTGACACTCAGGATGACTCCCCCTCCCCCGAGGCACCCCCAGACAGAGTTTCTTTATGTAGCCTCGGCTGTCCTGGAACTTGCTCTGTAGACCAGGCTAGCCTTGAACTCAGAGATCTGCCTGCCTCTGCCTCCCGAATCCTGGGATTAAAGCGTGCGCCACCACATCCTGCCTTCAGGACTGAGTCTAGATCCTTTCCTCCATCGTCTTCCTGATAACACAGTCAGGTAATGCCCAGCGAGGGTGACAGAGGAGACACAGCCACACAGGGCAGAGCCCAGACTGAAGCTACACTGACTGAGCCAGACAGCTCTGCACAGTATGCCCTCTGAACAGTATGCTATTTTCTGAGCCCTGTTTCCTCACTTCTGTGAAGAGAAAACAACTTGGACTGTGTTGTGCCTGGGTTAGGTTGGCTAGGGATGGGACATGCAAGTGACACCACATATCCAGGCCTTCTTTGCCAGTTCTGCAGAGCTGAACTGGGGGAGGGGGGAGGTGCCGATAACTGCTTAGTCAAAAACACTCTGAGGCACAGGCTAACTAAGACCTGCTGGGTGCTGAGAACTGGGATGCAGTGCCTGGCCACAGACCCTGGCAGTGTAGCCTGGCTCCTGAGTCGACAGTCCTTCCTGAACCTGGTCTCGCTGCTTGTAGAGTGGAGTCGGTGTGTAAAATGCAAGCCTCTTAGGTCCAGTCAGAGTCGGACTTGGTTGGCTGAGCACAGACAACTCTAATCAGTCCCTTGTTTCCAGTGAGATGAAACAGCCCCCTGAATCTTTCAAAACTTCCCTGATTTCTTCACACAGCCAGTGCCGCCCCCACCCCCCAGTGATGGGACTGCAGCCTCTCTCTTTGCAGACAGTGAGTGCTCGGCCTTAGGAGGGCTGGGACCTGCCCATCCTCCTCCCTCCCACCAACCCCCATTCTAGCCTCAGGCCCCTCAGTGGCATCCTAGAAGTCCACAGAGGCCCGCATCTGCCCAGGAATGTCCTAGCTCAGCAGTCAAGCCAGTCACAGAGGGAAAGTCCCAACAGGAGAAAGGGGATTTTCCCATCACCTTCACCTTTCAGCTCCCAGCATCAGGGGCCCCAGTTTCTAGAACACAAGGCACCAGTTGCCCTGACCAAAGGACCCCACCCTCAAGGCTTCCCTTCTTCCTGGGGAAGCCAGCAGGGCCAACTCCAGGTCTGAGGTTCCTAGTATTCTTCGGAGACCCAGGAGTGAGCTCATTCTTGGGGACATGACGGCTGCCTAGCCAGGGGCCATGGCCTTCCTGTCCCTGTCTCTGGCCCCTTGCTGTACACCCGAGACATCCTGCAGACGGCCCACCCACTGGCATGGGCTCCTCTCTGGCTGCTGAGCCATAGTGCTTACTTGGTGAGGACAGAGGGAAAAAATGTGTTTGCCTGGGTCTTGGCAGCACACGCGGGGCGCCTCCTCCCTGCCGGAAGAGCACAAGACTGAGAGAACTGAGCAGTGCAGGGAAGCAGCAGGCTGGGGTCACAGCAACCCCATTCTGCTACCCACACCGTCACCGTGTGACTTCAGGTTGTCACTCCTGTTCTCTGGGCCTGGATTTCCCAACATGTCCAACCTCCCCTGAGCCTAAGGTAGACACCCAGCAATGACAATGTTTTACAGCAGCAGATTCCGGCCCAGCATAAAACTCCAAAGCCTCCAGCAGGGTGGAAGCACTGGCGGGAAAGGAAAGGGAACCCCGGAGGGCCTCCTGGAGGCAGAAGCAGGACAGCACCAGTAGCCAGCCTACCAGCCCTGACCTCCTTTCTCCTCCACCTTGCACAGCTGGGGGCCATTTCCTCTTCCAGCCAGACCAAGAGCGAAGCGGCCTCACCACTGCCCTACAGGCTCCTTTGCCTCCACCTCCACTCTCGTCAAAGGGGGTCACTAGAGACACACACCTACAAACTTGGCCATGTTTGGCTTGTTTCAAGACCTCGTACTAGTTGGGTGTGGTCACGTACACCGTGGTCGGTCGAAACCCTCAGGAGGCAGAGCAGGGAACACCAGAAGTCCAAAGCCAGCTCAGGCTACACAGGACCCTATACACACACACACACACACACACACACACACACACACACACACACACACAAAACAAAAACAAAAAACTGAGCTAGAGAGATGGCTCAGTAGTTAAGAGCACTTGTTGCTCTTGCAGAGGCTCTACGTTCTATCCTCAGCACCATATCAAGTGGGTCATTCCTGCCTGTAACTACAATATCAGGGACCTGACACCACCTGGCCTCCACCGGCATCCGTACTTATGTGGAACACATGCATTTCCTAAGGCACAAACATCTACTTAAAGAAAAAGTGAGTTTAAAAAAAAAAAATCAACACCATGGAGCCCATGCTTCATCTGCCCCAGGCCAGGAAGAAGCCTTCAGCTGTTAACATGTTCCCTCCACGCCCCCAGCATCTTTGTTGCTAATCACCAACAAATAAACGGAGTGGATTTCCTAATGACTACTGGCCCAAAGGAACACAGTCTCTGTGTGTGAAGGAGGAACTCGCCTGCACCCTGAGGGACCTGCTCACATGGAGGCGGGGGGGGGGGGGGGGGGGCACAGAAGGGGGTGGTGGAATTCCTTCAAACCTCCTACAGTCCACAGTCTTGCTTTCTGCTTGCTTCCCTGGATCCTGGGGTCCTCTTTCTATCTGTGTCACTGAGCTCAAGGACACACACCCATTGCTTATTTCCTCACCTATCCACATATCCAAGAAGCACCTACTGTATGCCTGGCCCTGTGTTGATTCCCGAGGGCCCAAAGAGGAATCATAGCCCTTGTCCTTGCAATCCCAGAGTCGCCGGCAGCCACCTACTCCCTAGCCTCTGCCCCAGGGAAACCTCCATGATAGCTCTGGCTAAAATAGGAGCCCTGTTACTACTTAGGCCACGTGACTCTCCCATCTCAGCAGCTGCTCTGTATTTACGTCTTTGGCTCTTTTATTTGTTTCCCGGAAGGCAGTCAGTATCTGGCTCTGCCTGTTCGTCTCACCCCCAGTGTCCAGCCCAGGGTTTGACCATCAGCAAGGCTTCCTGACACATTGAGATGGGAGCCAGTGGCCCCACACTACCACAGCCACACCTTCCTTCCTGCCTCGATGACTGCACATCCCCTCACACTGTAAGTCTAAAGAAATCCTCCCCTCCAAAATAAGGTGGAGAGATGGCTCAGTGACGAAGAGCAGCACCCACATGATGGTTCACAACTACCCGTAACTACAACCTCAAAAAATCCAAGACCGCCGGGCAGTGGTGGCGCACGCCTTTGATCCCAGCACTTGGGAGGCAGAGGCAGGTGGATCTCCCTGAGTTCGAGGCCAGCCTGGATTACACAGCGAGTTCCAGGACAGCCAGAGCTGTTACATGAGAAACCCTGTCTCGGAAAAAAAAAAAAAAAAAAGAAAGAAAGAAATCCAAGATCCTCTTCTGACCTCTGCTGGCACTAGGCACACACACACACACACACACACACACACACACACACACACACACACTGCAAACACATACATGCAGGCAAAACAGATTTTTTTTTTTAAGCATAATTTAGGGATACTGGGCCTCAACAGACCCCTGGGGATTCAAAGGGAAACAATGTTTCAATACTAAGTTTCCATCTGTCAGCCGCTTCCCTCACCTCTGACCCCCCAGTCCTGGGGTGGGGAATGTTTCCTGATCAGGTGTGAGGGTGGACCCACCTGATTCCTGTGGTCCTGGCCACAAACCCCCAACCCCCAACTCTATGGACTCGGTGGCTCCAGGCCTAACAGGCTGTGCACCGCAGCTGCCTGAGCCTCTCCTGACATCCTGCTGCACACAGAGACACTGGAGTCCCCACAGTGGCAGCAGAGCTCACTGGGCTCAAAGTTAACATTTCTATCCTTTGGCAAGCCCAGCTGCCAGACCGTGGGAGACCGAAAGTCTAGGGGGGGGGGGGTCACAGGGTTCCCAGAACCAGCCATCCTTCAGGTTGCTGGCCTACACCAGTGTTTTCTTTCTTTCTTTTCTTTTTTCTTTCTTTTTTTTTTTTTTTTGGAGATAGTTTCTCTGTGTAGCCTTGGCTGTCCTGGACTCACTTTGTAGGCCAGGCTGTCCTGGAACTCACAGAGATCTGCCTGCCTCTGCCTCCTGACTGCTGGAATTAAAGGCATGCTCAGCAGCTGCCACCCCCTGGCTACAGGTGTTTTCCTGCAGTGCTCCCCTCCCACATTAACCCTTCCCTCAGGAAGACCAGGGAATAGCACTGCCAGCTAGCTGATCTTGCTGATCTGGGTACTCCCGATAGTTGATCCAGTCTTTCACAAGCCCTGGGGTCCAGAAGTCCATCTGAGAACTGAAACTACCAGGAGCCCGGCAAGCAGGACCCAGGAGGTGCAGCCTCAGACACCTACACCAGCCACAATAGCCACCAGAGTAGCCTGGGAGCCTTGCCTTCCCCAATCACAGTCGGCCACAGGTTTTCTGGCCCTCCCAGTTTCTCCAGAGGAATGGGACAATCCAGGGATGAATAACGCATACTGAGCCAGAAAACCTGGGGCCAAGGAAGGACTTCCACGCACTAGGTAACCAGATCCACTAGGTGGCCAGGAGAAAGCTGGCTCGCTCACCTCTTCTCTATTTTAAGGCTGCAGGCACCCGCGCTGGGCAAGGAACAAACACTGATGTCACATGGCTCCAACCAGGGGAAACTCCGGAGACAACTGGGGCCGGGCAGTCCCGGCTGGTGGAAGGGGGGAGGATAGCAGAGGGTGGAGAAGAGGGAAGGAAAAAAAAAAATTCCAGACCTGGCGTGACCACCGACTGGGCCACTTCCTTCACTCGGCTCCTTATTCCGCATTTGCTCCAGTGGACACCCGTGCGCACCCACTTCAAGGTACACCGGGCTAGTGTCAGTCTCCAGGGAGCGCGTGCGGCCACACACAAACACAAACCCCGAAGTACACGGTGCGCACGCAGCCCGAGGAACCCAGGGCGCTCCCAGCGAACACACGCGCACGCACGCCAGCGGGGGACGTAAACAAACCGCGCACACACGGTGCTGGGCGCGGCTCCAGGGACTGTTCTCACCGAGTCACGTACGTGCACGCCCCGCCCCCGCCCCCGCCCCGGCTTCCTCCCGGGCTCGCGCACCGCCTCCCAGCCAGCCCCTCTAAGGCCCCGCGGTGAGCAGATGCTCAGGGGGCGCCGATGCCGCAGGCCCACGCGCGGCCCAGGAACCACCCGGAGGACACATTCCTGGCGCTCGGTCCCCGGCTCTGACTCGTCCTTACCGTTCTCCGCCAGGCCCGGCGCTCCGCGCGCGGTTGTCGCGGCTGTCTCGGTGGCGGTCCCAGGCCACTCTGGAGCCCCCACTCCTCTCCGATCGGGACCGCAGTTCACTGGAAACCGGGTTCCACGCACCGCCGCTCCGAGTTTTGTTATTGAGCGGACGGCGCAGGGGGCCTGAGCCGCGCGCAGTTGTAAGGCGAGCTTCCCGGAATTACTCACGCACAGGATTCCTTTCATTCATAAAAACCCAGTCATGCAGTGACGTCACCACCCCTGCCTCCAGCCGGCCCCCAAGCGGCAACCAAGAGCTAAGGCCCCGCCCCCAGTAGGCTGGGCTCTAGAGGCCCACAGCCAGAGCCCGCAAGGTTCTCAGTTCTGGGGACTGTGTCCTTTGGATACATTCACGTGACGCCTATCGAGAAGGACGTGGGTGGAGATGTCACTTGCTTCACTTTACGGTTCACTGTCTGGCCTCATTTCTCTTCGATCTACACCCTTTGCCCAGATGATCTCATCCAGTCTTGTGATTTTAAGTGCGGGCTCTGTACCTGTGAGCTCTAGGTTTGTATTCCCACAGCCACAGCAACTGCCTGTCCTGGGCCTTCACAGGTCTTCTCCAGCCTTCTTCAGCCTTACTTCCACTCGCCCAAATGACACCTGCTTCCTCCATGTGGGTAAAGGTGCTTGTCACTAACTGACTGCTGGAGTTCGGTCTCCACAACTTAAAGGATAGAAGGAGACAACTGATTCCTGAAAGCTGACCTCTGACCCCCACGTACTTGTGGTGGTATATGTGCACTCACACACAGACACATAACAAATAAACGAATTTAACATAACATAACATAAAAGTTATAAATAAAAAAGACTTTTAAAAAAATTTAACTCTGGGCTGGAGAGATGGCTTAGAGGTTAGGAGCACTGCCTGCTCTTCCAGAGGTCATGAGTTCAATTTCCGGCAACCACATGGTGGCTCACAACCATTTACAATGTGATCTGATGTCCTCTTCTGGCATGCATACATGCAGGCAGAGCACTGTATACATAATAAATAAATTTTTAAAAATAAATAAAATAAAAAATTTAACTCTGATTCCTGGCACAGTGGTGCATACCTATAATCCCAGCACTCAGGGAGGGGGAGGCAGGCAGATCTCTCTTGAGTTGGAGGCCAGCCCGGTCCACAAAGCAGTCCAGGACAGCCAAGGCTACACAGAGAAACCCTGCCTCAAAACAAAACAAAACAAAAAATTACCTCCAAACTAAAGTTCTCATTTCTAAAAAGTACACAACCATGAGTTGTCTATCCTGTTCACCCCCACTCTCCCACCTCCTAAAGAGCTGAGGCCAGAAGCTGGGATAGGCTGCCCATGTCTGTAACCCAGCACTCAGGGAGGCAGAGGCAGGTGGAGCTCTGTGAGTTCGAGGCCAGCCTGGTCCACAAAGGGAGTCCAGGACAGCCGAGGCTATACAGAGAAACCCTGTCTTTGTCTTTGTTTTTGTTTTTGTTTTTGTTTTTCAAGACAGGGTTTCTTCATGGGTAATCTTGGCTGTCCTGGACTCCCTTTGTAGACCAGGCTGGCCTTGAACTCCCAGAGTTCCACCCGCCCCTGCCTCCCTCAATCCTGGGACTATACGTGTCTGCCACTACGACAAGCGAGAAACCTTGTCTTGACGGGGGGTGGGGGGTGGGGGGGAGAAGAGCTGAGACTATGTCTGGCAAATAGTAGGAGCTCAACTGATGAAGAAATCCAATAGATCTGTGTGCCACGTGGGGACCCCATGCGCCTAGACCCATTGTCCTGCCCCCTCACTCAGCCTAGGAGGACAAGGGAGTTAGGCTTTAGCACCCACACTGTACAGCCCACAGAAAGAGATCTCCTTTCGGGAGTGGCCATGTTGTGCGATGCTGCATTTAAACATGGGGTTGGCCTCCTCACACTGTTTTTGCAGTGGCACAGTCCCTAGACAACCCGCAAAAATGGTACCCTTGCAAGGGGAAGGAAAATGAGAACAAACAGGTCCTCAGCTTCAGGGCTCGGCTGGCTAGAGGGGAGAACGATTTGGTATCTGTCACATCTTTGCATCTTTCGGAGAGGCCTTTGTCCATGTCACTGATCTTTCTGGTAAGGAAATGGAAGGTGAAAACTGACCAAAATGAGTCCTCCCGGTCTCCTGTCACGCTGCTGTCCCATCTACCCAGCTCCGGGCCACATGAGGAAACAAGACTCCCGGACCCCGGACCTGTCAAACCCTAGAGTTCTTGCTCACTTGCGATGTAGGGTCAGGCTAGTTGAGGATGTCACCTCCATCTGTTCTGACAGCCCCCACAGGAAGTAAAGTTGCTGTGGTCACTGTCTGTGGACAGGACTTCTCTGCTTATTTTCTGTTAATAAATTGTCTTCCTGTAGGCTAAAAAACAAAAAAGTAGAGTGGTGCCCTCTGACCGGAGGCAGCTCTGACTGCCTAACTCTGGAACAACTTGAGCATTTAAATAAGACAACATTGAATTACATTCTATTAAGTGAGAGTCCTTGAGTTTACAGTCATAGAAATAAATAGACAAAAGCGGGGGAAACCCAATGGTTTTGTGTGCCAAGTAGAACAATGGCATTAGAAAACAACTATCAAACCATCCCATTGTAATAAGGCAGCTGCCGGGTGTGGTGGCGCACACCTGTAATCGCAGCACTCAGGGAGGCAGAGGCAGGCGGATCTCTGTGAGTTCGAGGCCAGCCTGGTCTACAAAGTGAGTCTAGGACAGCCAAGACTATGCAGAGAAACCCTGTCTCAAAGAAAGAAAAACAAACAGAAACTCATTCTTGTTTTTGTTTTCTTTCTTTTTTTCTTTTTTGTGTGTGTATTTTTGTTGTTGTTGTTGTTTGTTTTGTTTTTGTTTTTGTTTTGTTCTTGTTCTTGTTCTTGTTTGGGGACAGGTTTCTCTGTGTAGCCCTGGCTGTCCTGGACTCACTTTGTAGACCAGGCTGGCCTTGAACTCACAGAGATCTACCTGTCCCAAAACCCACTGTAACAAGACATTGCAACAGGGATTATCAGCTGGTGTTTATGTTTTACAAGAAGCAAGATATTCACATAGTTTGGATCCAGCAAGATGGCTCAGTGAGCAATGGCACTTGTCATGCAAGGACGCAAGTCTGAAAACCAGAATTCAACCCCCCAGAATCCATGTAATGGTCAAAGGAGAGCGCTGACCCCACATCTTCTGACCTCGGGGTGTCACACACACATACACATCATATCCACATACAAACACACACTTACAGAGGTGGGGAAAGGAGGGAGAGAGAAAGGATGATGACGAATAAATAAAAAAACAATTTTTAAAGGGAGCTGTTCGTGGTGGTGCACGTCTTTAATCCCAACACTTGGAAGGCAGAGGCAGGGCGATCTCTGTGAGTTTGAGGCCAGCCTAGTCTACAAAGTCCAGGATAGCCAGGGCTCTCTGGTACATAGAGAAACCCTGTGTCCAAAAACTAATAATAATAATAATAATAATATCTTTAAAAGAGACATTTCAGGCTGGAGAGCTAGGTTCTCATCCCCCACATCTGGTGGCTCACAACTTCCTGTAACTGTAGCTTCAGGGTACCTGGCACCTCTGGCTTCTTCCTCCAGTTGGCACCTATACTCATGTACACACACACACACACACATACACTCAAAGACAAAAAAATACATCTTAAAAGAGTTTCTCATAGTTTCAAGATGATTTCCCACGAGACAACTATTAACTATTATTTTTATGTTTTTATTTTTATTTCCTTTATTACTATGGTGTGCGTATGTGTGTACGTGTGTGTGTGTGTGTGTGTGTGTGTGCACGCGCGCACGCGTGCATGTGTAGGCAGAAGACCAGCATTCAGAGGGCAGTTTTCTCCTTCCAATGTGGGTTCCAAGGATCAAACCCTGGTCCTCTGGCTAGCACAGCAAGCAAGCACTTTTACACAGGGAGCTTTCTCACTAGCCTGAAATAGTTAATTATTAACTATGGAAGGAGAATACTAACTCTACAATGGATAAACTTGGCAGGCCCAACCTTCATTAAGTGATCCAATACACCAGAAGTGAGACCAACAGATGGCTTCGAGACCATGACACCGTATTTTCATAGTATAGCATTGTCAATTTCTCTGTTGTGGTTGTTCTGTGACGTGTAGGAGAGTGTTTGAGGTTTTAGGAAACACGCATGAAGTGTTTAGGTAAGGACCCTCATGTCTTTGGTTTGCTCCGAAGGCACTGAGATACAGACATATAAATAGCCTGTGCTGGCTAGTTTTATGTCACCCTGGAGTCAATTGGAAAGAGGGAACCTCAGTGAGAAAATGCCTTCACCAGATTGGCCTGTAGGCAAGTGTGTAGGGCATTCTCTCTCTCTCTCTCTCTCTCTCTTTTTTTTTTTTTTTTTTTTTGGTTCCCCCCCCCCCCGAGACAGGGTCTCTCTGTGTAGCCTTGGCCACCCTGGACTCACTTTGTAGACCAGGCTGGCCTCGAACTCACAGGGATCCACCTGCCTCTGCCTCCCGAGTGCTGGGATTAAAGGCGCGCGCCACCACGCCCGGCAGTGGGCATTCTCTTGATTGATTGGAGGGGGCACAGTTCACCATGGGCAGTGCCACCCTGGACTGGTCCTAGAAAACAGGCTGAGCAAGCCATAAGGGGCAAGTCAGTAAGTCCTGTTCCTCTGTGGCCTCTGTGTCAGCCCCTGCCTCCAGGTTCCTGCCATGAGTTCCCACCCTGGGTTCTCTGGGTGATGAGCGGCAGGCCGTAAGGCAAGATCAAGCCTTTCCTCCCCAAGTTGCTTTTGGTCATGGTGTTTATCAGAACAAGGGAAATCCTAAGACGCCGTGCTGTGGGCTAAATTGCGTCATCAAATTGTGGATAGGTATGAAGTCCCATACCTAACGTCCGAATGTGGCTGTACTTGGGAGTAAAAAAAAAAAAAAAATGTTTTTTTCTGAGACAGGGTTTCTCTGTGTAGCCTTGACTATCCTGGCCTTGTTTTGTAGACTAGGCTCACCTCAAACTCACAGTGATCCACCTGCCTCTGCCTTCCCAGTGCTGGGATTAAAGGTGTGTGCCACCATGCCCAGCTTAAGACTTTTAAAATATATACATATTTTATTTTTTGTGCATGAATGTTTGCTTGCATATGGGTTATTTGGTGTGCAGTGTCCTTAGATACCAGACAGGACATCAGATTCCTCAGAAATGGAGTTACAGATGGTTGTGAGCCACCCTGTGGGTACTGTGTCCTCTGAAATATCAGCAAGTGTCATCTCTCCCAATCCCTCTATAAGAGTTCTAAAGAAAGCCTGGCAAGGTGGTGCATGGCTTTAATTCCAAAACTTGGGGAGGCAGACGCAGGTAGATCGCTGTGAGTTCGAGGCCAGTCTGGTTTACAGAGTGATTCCAGGACAGCCAAGGCTACACAAAGAAACTCTATGTTGAAAAAAAAAAAAGTTTTAAAGAAGTGTAAGTTAAAATAAGGTCTTTAGTGTAGACCCTGACTTCATCTGATTTCAGTTCTTAGAAGAAGCAGGGATGTTGACACACTGAGAGAGGCAGGAGGGCCGTATACAGAAAAAGACCTGGGAAGACCTATCAAAAAAATAAAGATAGAAGGAAGTGTTGCTCAAAATAGCAACATTTGGGGGCTGTCATTGACAATCATAAGAAAATTGAGCTTGTAATTTTTCTTTAAAATTTGAATTATATTATAATGAAAGCATGCAGAGACTATGAAGACAGGCATGGAGTAGGCTCTGGGCTGCCCCTCTCAGCTGACCTCCTCTGCTCTGCATGCCTGAACTGCCTGTTCTGGGGGGTGAGAAAGAGTTTCATGCGCTCACACCTATAAGCCTTTTATACCGTGTTTATTATGTAATAGAAGATCAGTAATATTGGGTTGAGACACAGAGGAGGCCTCCAGGACTCCTAGGACGCTCCCTCTGAGATTCCTTTCTATCCCACGGTGAGTGACTTTAGTCACACCAAGTTGGGTGTGATCTCGCCCTGCCAGGACATCTCATCATGCCGGGAGGTTCCTTGTTGCTAGTTTCTAGAGGGAGAGTCACTCTCTGCTTGCACAGCCCTACGGAACTGCCACTGGTCCAGCTAGTCTCCCATTTGTCTGCTAGAATGTAGCGATGGATGCCCATGAGACTCTGGCTCGGAGCAGAGAAAATTGCTCAGGGACAGGAGTTCGGTGTGGATTGCATTTCTAGCTGACCCCAGTCTGCCTCGGGCAGTGCTACAGTGTTATTCATTTTTCTTCTTCTTCTTCTCCTTCTTCTTCCTCTTTCTTTCTTTCTTCCCCCCCCCCCCCCCCCCCCCCCAGTTTTTCAAGTCAGGATTTCTCTATGTAGTCTTGGCTGTCCTGGACTTGCTTTGTAGAGCAGGCTGGGCTCAAACTCTCAGAGATCTGCTTGTCTCTGCCTCCCAAATGCATGCACCACTATGCCTGGCTGCTGTTCGTTTTTCTAGGCTCAGTTTGCTCCTGAAGACTGAGAGTGTGGGACTAGATCTCTGGTTTGATTCCCAGTCCCCATGAGCTGATGCCATTTGGACCTCTTGAGCCCCTTCAGCATCAGGACATCCGTTCAGCACTGGGCCTGCATGTACACTTCCATGTGTCCCTCTGTCTGTCAAGTGGAAGTGGGATTCCTTCTAGAACCTAGAGAGAGAGACAGAGAGGGAGCGAGAGAGGGAGGGAGAGATGGGAGAGACGGGAAGAGAGAGAGAGAGGGAGAGAGAGGGAAAGAAAGAGAGGAGAGATAGAGGGAGAAAGAGAGGGAGAGAGAGAAAGGGAGAGAGGGAGGAGGGGGAGAGAGAGAGGGAAAAAGAGAGGAGAGATGGAGAAAGAGGGTGAGAGAGAGGAGACAGATGGAGAGAGACAGAGAGGGAGGGAGAGAGAGAGGAGGGAGAGAGGGAGGGAGAGAGAGAAACAGGAGAGAGGGAGGGAGGGAGAGACAGAAAGAGAAGGAGAGAGAGAGAAAGGAGAGAGGGAGGGAGGGAGAGAAACAGGAGATAGTAAGGGGAGAAAGAGAGACAGAAAGAGGGGAGAGAGAGGGGAGAGGGAGGGAGGGAAAGAGAGAAACAGGAGAGAGGGAGGGAGGGAGAGAGAGACAGGAGAGAGAGATAGATATTGCTCAAAATGCTTCCACCAACCTCTGGCATTGCTCTAGTTTCTTACTACTGGTAATTAATGACAATTTATAATAACATTGGTTGTGCCCTTAATGAGACGTTTCCTTTGAGCCAGGCACTGTGCTGTGTCCACAGCCTATTCTTGCTGTTTCTTTCACTCTTTCTTCTGAGTCAGGATCTTACGTAGGCCCGGCTGGCCTCAAACTTCTTATATAACTGAGGATGACCAACTTCTTATTCTCTAGCCTCTGCCTCCTGAGCACTGGCATTGAACCCATATAGCCAAAGATGACCTTGAGTTTCTGAGCCTCCCACCTCCACCTCCTAAGTGCTAGGACCACAGACATGTGCCACCTTGCTTGGTCATACAGTACGAGGGATCAAACCCAGAGTCTTGCTCACACTAGGCAAGCCCTCTCCCAGTTGAGCTATATACCCCAGCCTGCCTAAGTGTGCCAATGCCACCTAAGATCAGGTGCCACTGGTGGCATTATGATGGCAATCAAAATGTTTCAGATGTGGGAGCATTTCCAGCTTGAGATTGTCAGAACAGAACTGCCAGTCTGCACTAGGGAAGCTGCTGCTGTGTCTAGTTCTTGCCCTGTTGGAGCATGACAGACCATGACCCAGATGCTGCCACATCACTGGGCTCGACAGAACCCACCATCACTGCCACAGCTGCTCTAGCAGCAGTTTGGACTACACACAGTATCATCCCCTGAGGTACCAGAGCTCTCTCAGATGTCAGGAGGCTTCTTGCAGGTCCCAGGCCCCTTACCAAACTCCATCTCTTACTACACGTCCCTGCTCCCCCCACCTTCAGCCTTCAACTTCTCCCTGTCACTCATCCACTTTGGTCCCTTGCAGAAGCCACTTATTGTCACCCCCAAACCACATGTCCACCTGTCCCCTTCCTGGCCCCTCATGTCCACAGAACAGCCTGTGTCACCTTAGTAGTTAAGTTTTCATTTCTCCCTTCCCTCCCTTCAGCTCCCATCCCATTTCCCTCCCCTCTTTGTGGCCACATCCCAAGGCATCTCAGTCCCTTCCTCCAATGTGGCCAGTGCTATCCCATAATAGGCTCTTGCTGAGGCACTGCCACCTCTTTGTTGCTTATCTAGAGACCACCTTCTGCCGTGGTCTGTGACATCCTTGGCAGCCTTGTGCACTGTCCCTTCCTTTGCTCTTTCCTCCTCAGCTTTCAAGTCCCCCTCACCGGTCCAGCCCCACCCCTTTCCATTCTGAGGCAGGGGTGGGGGGTGGGGTGATGGGGGTGGGTGGGTGGAGGGGTGGTGTCGCAGAGCTTTGGCCTTTGCCCTCTCTCTTCTCCCCAGGGCATCTGAACCTCACCCAGGTTTTGAGTGTCATCCTAGGCTAATGACACTTCAGTCTTTCTGGCCACATTGGCTTTCCCTGCCCTTCATGCTACATGAAGCTCAATATTGTCAAAGTAGTTCCCAGTGCCACGCTTTGCTATCTGTTCTCCTCTCAAGTCTTTAACAGCTTAGTGGCACCCCCTTGTGCACCCTAGCCATTTCTGTGAGAAAGCCCCGACTCCCACAGCTATCTGGTGACGGGCCCCAGATGCTCTCACCTTCCCTTCTGTCCTCTCATCCCTTTTCCCAGCGATGGCTTCCCTTCCAGCCAAGGTGTCTCTTCCCCAGGATGACTACCACTGCCACCTAACTGTCCCCTGTGCTCCCAGAATCCAGCTTGTCCTGGCTGTCCTGCTGATCAGAGCCTTCCCCCTCCTGACATAGGACCGAGTGCATGCTGCACTCTCAGGCCTCCTGGATCTGCCCCTACTTTGCCTCAGCTCTTCTTCCACCAGGCTCTTCTACAGTCCCACGCTTTTAGTCCTCCGTCTGACATGCCCTCCTGGCCCAGTTGTCTTCCAATCACGAGCTTCGATGTTGCTTTCCCCAGCAGCTTCCCAGATCCCTCAAGGTAGGACCTCTTTCACTTCCGTGTTTCCACAGCTGTCTCAGCTGTCTCATAGGCCTGTTATTGTTTGGGGCTGCAGTCCTCCTCCTCCGTTTCAAACACATTTTATTTAGTGTATGTGTGTACACAGGTGGGGTTGGAGGTTGCTAGGGTCATTGTCTGGAGATGGGTGTGTGTGCAGAGTATATGCAGGTTAGGGAGCTAAACTCACACAAGCATTACCACAAGAGCAGTGTGTGAAACCTAATAGGGTCCTGGGTTACTACGCTGTTGCCTGTGCTCCCCCACCCCCTACTCCTTCCTCCTTGGATTCTGAAAGATTCTCTGGTTACTTTGTGGCAATTTACCTATTTCCCTACATCCATTTAAGTTGGATTTTTGTAGCTTATAATACAAAGTTTTGACTCATTTTGATCTTCCTTCCTTTCTCTTCCTCCCTCTTCCTGCTTCCCTTTCCTCTATCTCAACTCTTTCCTTTCCTCCCTCTTCCTTTCCCTGTCCCCTTTTCCATTGGCTAGGAACTCACTATGTAACCCAGGTTGGTCTTGAACTTGCAACCCTCCTGTATCCAGGCATGTGTCCCCACACCCAGTGTTTACCTCTTTCTGTTTAATCAGATAGGACCTTGCCCATCTTTTTTCAGTTTTCTCTGATGGAAATCTCTATATTGTCATATGGTTTGGTAACCCTGCCCAAAGACAGACTGAAAATGACTAACAGTTGATCATGGGAACTAAACATAACCTGTTGCTGAATTGATCACCACCAGATCTGGTGAGATAGTCACAGGTTTTCTAGGTTCTTTCTGCTTCGGTTTTTTTCAGGTCCTTACAAGTTACATATGGCTATATGGGTACATGGCTCACATAGTCTCCTGAATTGTAAGAATCACATGACTTCTGATATGGTAGATTTCTCTCTTTCTTTCTTTTTTATTTATTACTATGTATACAGAGTATACAGTGCTCTGTCTGCATGAATACCTGCAGGCCAGAAGAGGGCATCATATCACATTATAGATGGTTGTGAGCCACCATGTGGTGGCTGGGAATTGAACTCAGGACCTCTGGAGGAGCAGTCAGTGTCCTTAACCTCTGAGCCATCTCTCCAGCCGCTGAGTGGTAGCTTTAAGAGCTAGGTGTTCATCATCTGCCATGGTGACCATCAGGGCCTCTCAGCCTGAACTCTTAAGTAGTGACAATAAATAAGAAGTCCCATTCCTCCTCAGACTGCACAGAGAAGTGACCTTATGGTGAGCCCCCCAAATCACAGTAACCTTACGGTGAGCCCCCCAAATCACAGTAACCTTACGGTGAGCCCCCCAAATCACAGTAACCTTACGGTGAGCCTCCCAAATCACAGTAACCTTACGGTGAGCCCCCCAAATCACAGTAACCTTACGGTGAGCCCCCAAATCACAGTAACCTTACGGTGAGCCCCCCAAATCACAGTAACCTTACGGTGAGCCCCCCAAATCACAGTAACCTTACGATGAGCCCCCCAAATCACAGTAACCTTACGATGAGCCCCCAAAATCACAGTAACCATATGGTGAGCCCCCAAAAATCAAAGTAACCTTATGGTGAGCCCCCAAAATCAAAGTAACCTTACAGTGAGCCCCAAAAATCAAAGTAGCCTTACGGTGAGCCCCCCAAAATCAAAGTAACCTTACGGTGAGCCCCCCAAAATCAAAGTAACCTTACGGTGAGCCCCCAAAATCAAAGTAACTTTACGGTGAGCCCCCCATAATCAAAGGACTGTTTGTAATGACAGTATCCACCTCTTGTCTGTTCTGCCCAATATAATTTAAAACAGGACCCATAATCAACTCATGGTGTGTGTGTGTGTGTGTGTGTGTGTGTGTGTGTGTGTGTGTGTGTTATACCTGCAAGTCTGTGAAGGCCAGAGGAAGATGTCAGCCACCCTGCTCTGTCATTCTTCACTTTAGTCCCTTGAGACAGGACCTGGAGCGAGGCTGGCGACCTGCAATCCCCTAGCCTCTGCCCCTCCCAGTGCTTAGGCTGTAGGAGCGCATGGCCACAGCAGGCTCTTGATGTGGGCTCTGGGTCCTTCCTCATGCTCACAAATCTTCTGCCTGATGAGTCCTCTCCCCAGGCATCAGCCTATGGTTTTGACCTAATTTTCACAAGCATCATCTTAGTCCTTTCAGGCTACTATAGCAAAACACCTTACACTGGGTGATTCACAACCTCATTGCTGGTGGTGCTGGAGGCTGGGAAGTTCAGGACACCCACAGATGCCATCTCCAGCAAGCCTACTCTGCTTGAATCCTGCCAAACATACAATGGAAAGGCCAAAGTGAGGTAACAGGCTCTCTCAAACCTCACTGCAATGATAACACAATCAGAACCTTGGTGCGTAGAAGCAGAAAGGCTGTGATTGGGGTAAATATAAGCCATTATTTATAAGAAGTGTGCTGAGATCAATGAAAACACCTTACACACACACACACACACACACACACACACACACACACACACACACACACACACACAGAGAGAGAGAGAGAGAGAGAGAGAGAGAGAGAGAATGCTATATAACCAAACTATTCAGTTTTTGTTTTTGTTTTGGAGATAACGTCTTACTCCACAGGCCATGCTGGCTTTGAAGTTATAGCAATCCTCCTGCCTCAGCCTCCCCAAGTGCCAGGCTTACAGCAATGTGTCATCGTGCCTATCTCCACTTGCTTTTTCAGCCACCTGGGAGGCAGCAACCTCCTGTGCTGCCCCCTGATGTGGCATCATTAGGCCCACTGAAAGGCCTCTGGGGTGTGGGGAGGGGTGGTTCAGTGTGTAAAGACGCAGAATCCCTATGGTCGCGCATGCCTGTGCCCCAGCAGCGGTGGGTGAGTGGAAGCAGACAGGTCCTGAGAAATCATTGGCTGGTCAGCTTAGCCCAGAGAACTTAAGGTTTAGCTATGGAGTATCCTCCTAGGGGCAGGGAGGGGTAAGGGATGACACTCAGTGTCCTACTCTGGCCTCAGAAGGCACGCTCAAGGGTATGTGTGCCCACACACTCACTGGCATGCATCACACGTATCATGTACACATAAAACAAACAAGTGAGGGTGGAAAAGGGTCTTTAGTTGGATTTTCCTTGCCTGCTTGGGATCATTTTCATGTGCACAGTGGACTGAGCTGGGAACACAAAGAAAAGATGGTGGTGGCGGCAGCGGTGGCAACAGTCCTTTAATCTTAACACTCAGAGGCAGAGGCAGGCGGATCTCTGAGTTTGAGGCCAGCCTGGTCTACAGAGAGAGTTTCAGGACAGCTCGGGCTTCACAGAGAAACCCTGTCTAAAAACAAAACAAAACAAAACAAAAAAAACCAAAATCCAAAACATACAAACACATAGCCACAGCTGTGACACTAATCTCTGTTGGAAGTCCTACATCTCAACACCCTGTGCTGGGGAGCTGTGCCACCAGCTGGTGCTGACTGTCGCTGCTGCTGATTGCTGGCAAAAGCCAAGGCTTTCACTACCTGCCAAGTGCCACTCAGACAGAGAACCCTGAAACTGAGCACTTGGAGCCAGAGTTTCCTGCATTTGGTAGCTGGAGCCACCAGCCTCTGAGTGTGTCAGCGCAGCCTATAAGCCTGTGGCACTCAGGAGCCCAGACCTTCCACTATGCCCTACATCTGAGAACAAAGGGAAGCTGGCCAGATGGCTGTCACATGCTGAGCATGTGGGCAAGGGTCTCCTCCGTGGGAAATTCCACCTTTCCTGACCAGGGCCAGGTTTTCCCTTCAGGATAGGAGTGCATGAGGCGGCTGTTTCCTTCCTGAGGAGGGCAGAAGGACACAGCCCCAGTTGCCCCTGAGAAGCCACATAATTAGCCTAACCACACACAGCTGCCTCTGGCCTCTATCCCCTCCCTCCCCCACCACAGTCCTCTTTCACACAGCTACAGGCTTTTCCACACTGCTTCTGTGCATGAGCAACCCTGCAGAATGGGGCCCCAGCCCCCGCCACTCTAGACCCAAGTTGACCACCATGGTATGCTCACTGGCTCACATACCAACTTCCAGCAAAGCCCATCCCCAATCCAGGTAATTTTAAGATGTTGACCTTACCTCTCCTCCATGGCTCCTTTCAACTCGAATGTTCTTACTTCCCTAATGCAGCTGTCAAACTATTTTTAATTAATTAATTAATTATTGTTAACATTATCTTCTGTTTATTGATTTTTAAGTTGACATGTCAACATTACACTTCCATATGTATATGCCATTAAACTTTGCAGCACCCTATTGTTGCCTTTCTTTTCCCCAAATAGTCCCCATTCTACTCTCATTTCATGTGAATTCTATATCCTTTCTCCTCCCCTTTGTTATTGCTTTCTCCCTTTTCATGGTCTCCTATAATAACACACACACACACACACACACAATCACAGATACACACTCTGTCACACACACACACTCACACACACTCACATCTAGATTTTCCATGTAAGAGAAAACATGAAGTATTTGTCTTCCTATGATTGGCTTAGCATATGATTTTTCTAGTTCCATTCATTTTTGTGCAAATGTCATTCTTTCATTTCTCTTAAAGGCTGAAAAATTCCATTGAGATATGCATTACATTTTGCATTTATCTCTTAGTGAATATCTAGGTGAATTCTATTTTTTTTTTTTATTAATTTGTTCATATTACATCTCTATGGTTATCCCATCCCTTGTATCCTCCCATTCCTCCCTCCCTCCCATTTTCCCCTTACTTCCCTCCCCTATGACTGTGACTGAGGGGGACTTCCTCCCCCTTTATATGCTCATAGGGTATCAAGTCTCTTCTTGGTAGCTAATTAATTAATTTTTATTTATTTATTTAATTTTATTTTTTAGAGACAAGGTTTCTCTGTATAACCTTGGCTATCCTAGACTCACTCTGTAGACCAGGCTGGCTTCAAACTCACAGAGATGCACCTACCTGTGTGCCACCGCGCCTGGCTAGCTCTCAAATTCTTATGCAATCTTTGAAACCTAATTTAATAACAGGGCCAGTTATTTTTCTTTTTTCTATCAAGGGCTAGCCTAGGAATACCTAAGACTTTCTTTTCTGGCCATGTGGCTTGTGTACATGTGTGTGTGTGTGCGCGCGCGCGCGCGCGTGTGTGTGTGTGTGTGTGTGTGTGTGTGTGTAATATATATATATTGTTATGCCCAAAATTTCGAGAGACTCCCCAAAGAGACTACCCAAGAGCCGAGCCCAAATGCAATAGCAAGGAAGTCTTTATTGCAGGTTCGAACCTGAGCCACCTCTCCCATGCACTGGCACAGCAGGTGCAGGGAAGTGGCCTTGAGTCTCAATTGAGAGGAGTTTTTATAGGTTTTAGACAAAGATATGGGTTTTACAGTATATGATTGGATGGCATTTGGACAGAAAAGCTACAAGCAGGGAGTTACAAGCCTTGGCATTTTGTGGTTGGGTAATAGGTGTAGGGACAAGTTGGCCTATAGAAAAGATTGGTTGAGCCGGGCATGGTGGCGCACGCCTTTAATCCCAGTACTCGGGAGGCAGAGGTAGGCGGATCACTGTGAGTTCGAGGCCAGCCTGGTCTACAAAGTGAGTCCAGGATGGCCAAGGCTACACAGAGAAACCCTGTCTCAAAAAACCAAAAAAAATTAAAAAAAAGAAAAGATTGGTTGAAGCAGTCACAGGGCATTAGGAACTTTGGCCTGGCTTCTCCTAATTGGTTGTTGCTTTATGCCAGACCACCTGCTGGTCAGCTTGACCAGCAGAGAGTATATTTGGACTTTTCCAAGGTGAGCTGAAAGTGTTGCCAGGGAATATTTTTCTGTTTAGACTAGTTTGTGTTTTTTCTGGAATCTGGATTCAGCCTTGGCCAGATTTAACACAAAATGGAGTTTCTTTTTCAAAATGGAGTTTGTATGGTCCTTTCAAATAAATAAACAAATAAATACACATACACACACAGAGTGTTACACCGGCATGTACACATGCACACCAGAAGAGGACACAGCTCTCATTATAGATGGTTGTGAGTCACCATGTTGTTGCTGGGAATTGAACTCAGGACCTTTGGAAGAGCAGCCTGTGCTCTTAATCTCTGAGTCATCTCTCCAGCCCCCATGTTTAATGTTTTTTGAGACAAGGTTTCTCTGTGTAATAGTCTTGGCTGTCCTGGATTCCCTTTGTAGACCAGGCTGGCCTCGAACTCACAGCAATCCACCTGCCTCTGCCTCCTGAGTGCTGTGATTAAAGGCGTGTGCCGCCACTACCACCACCCAGCCTGCCATGTGGCTTTTGTCCTGACTCTTTTGCAAAGAACAGGCATATGTAAACAATTGATGTAGCTGCAATCCAGTAAAACTTTGCAGAAACAGGTGAAAGTAGGATGGATGGCATGCCCTCTCTGGCTCATGAAGCACCTCACAGAGCTTCCCACAGGAAGGATCGGTGCCTTCGAGCTATGGCTTCCTCCACCTCATAACTTTTACCTGATACTAACAGTGATTCTCTTGCCGAGCCGATCAAGTGGGATATGGACGCACTATTGTCTCCCCAGCAGCCTCCTGGCTGCTGCCTTACCTTTACAGCCCATGCTCTCAGCATAGTTTGTTAAAATATAAATTCCATCAGGCCACTCCTCTCCTATGAGTCCTCCCATGGTTCCCATGAAAACCAATGTCTTAAGATACTCTCTAAGTATTAAGGGTCTGACACCCTTGTGCTCCCCTTTAATGCCTTCCACCCCTGTAGTGGACATACACGTGGTTTTGTTTTGATCAGTGTGGGAGGGGGAACAGACTTGTGAGAGAACAGGTGATGTTTTATCCACTAGAAGACGGACCACCTCGTGCAGGGGCTTGGTCTTTGCCAGCTGAAACACATCTTAGTACAGACTCTGAGAAGATATATAGAGCCGGGCGTGGTGGCGCACGCCTTTAATCCCAGCACTCGGGAGGCAGAGGCAGGCGGATCGCTGTGAGTTCGAGACCAGCCTGGTCTACAAAGTGAGTCCAGGATGGCCAAGGCTACACAGAGAAACCCTGTCTCGAAAAAACAAACAAAAACAAAAACAAAAAAAACAAAAAAAAGAAAAAAAGAAAAAGAAAAAGAAAAAAAAGAAAGAAAGAAAAAAAAGAGAAGATATATAAATATAAATAAATAAATATATATTACATATATGAGCCCAAAACAGGAGGTGGGGGCTTTTTGGATCTTGATATTGCTTGGTTGTCACTCTTCTTGGAGATGCTCCTAGATTGAACCGACCCAGCGAAGGCTTTGAGGCTCCGGGTCCCGGCTGCTGTTCCAGGTTCCAGCAGCAACTTTGGTTGAATTTCTGGTCTGATGAAATCCTGCCGACTACGCCAGGGGAATCGCTCTCAAGAACTGAGTCTAAAAAGCTCTACTTCTCCTGTTCCCATTAACCTCTTTTCTCTCCTACCTAGGGTAGGTGGCTTGGAAGGGAGGTGTAAGGATTAAAGAACCCCAAGTAAAGTAGGTTTGGAAAAGGTTGAAGCCTACACACCCCTCAGCTACTACACTTCCCTTCACTCACTCTGCTCCAGCCACAGCAGTAGCTCTTTGCTTTTCTCGGAAAAAAACCCAGGCACAAGTGGTGTGTGTGTGTGTGTGTGTGTGTGTGTGTGTGTGTGTGTGTCTGCCTTCACCCTCGCTTCAGCAGGGGCTAGCCTGGCCCTCTCCCTCAGCTCTTCTGTGTGTGTGTGTGTGTGTGTGTGTGTGTGTGTGTGTCTGCCTTCACCCTCGCTTCATCTGGGGTTAGCCTGGCCCTCTCCCTCAGCTCTTCTGTGTGTGTGTGTGTGTGTGTGTGTGTGTGTGTGTGTGTGTCTGCCTTCACCCTCGCTTCATCTGGGGTTAGCCTGGCCCTCTCCCTCAGCTCTTCTGTGTGTGTGTGTGTGTATGTGTGTGTGTATGTGTGTATGTGTGTGTGTGTGTGTGTCTGCCTTCACCCTCCCTTCATCTGGGGTTAACCTGGCCCTCTCTCTCAGCTCTTCTGTGTCTTTATGTATTCTTCCTTCTCAGTGAGGTCACTCTAAAAGCTTCAGGGTTTGGGGGTATGGCTTGGGGAGGGGCAGAGCACACCAATGGGCTGGGGGTGGTGGGTACAGGCTGGAACCCTCCCCTGTCTCTTCCCATAGTACCCCTCATATCTAATACACTAAACACTTTCCTAACCTCCCCTGCCCATTTACATAGAAATATTTCCAATGCAAATGCTAAAATAGCAACGACAGCGTGTGGCTCAGGTTGGTCAACAATGTTTAATCTTCCTGCCTCTGCCTCCTGAGTATTGGGACTAAGAGTGGGAACTAAACGCCAGTCACATCTGGCTCACAGGAGCTGAAAGGTTGAAGGGATTGGGAGAGACCAAGTAATTAGACAGGCAATCGCTGGCAGGCACCAAGGCGTCTGCCAGCACACAGATCAGTACACAGACTGAGCAGAGGGAGGGACACAAGCCTAAAAACAAATAGAAACAGGCAGGCTGGAGGATGGCTAATAAGGGCTCTGACCTTAAGGCCATGTTTATACAAAATCACACACAAGGCTCTCTGCCAAGAATAATTATATAACAGATTATATCACTGTTTACTTTTTGAGGTTCCCTGGACATTCACCGTCAGCCATCTTGTGCTGACTCACAGGCCCACCCACGCACCGTGACCAGCATCTGCCATGTTTGAGCTGACTCATTCTTGATATAGACGTCACTTCCAGGTGCCTTAAGCATACACCAGCCCTTAGCGTCTGCTGTTCCCAACACATTCACAGCCCTAGGGCCTACATTTGGGTCGGGTTGAGGCAGGATAGCAAGGCCAAAAGGAAAACTGAGGCAGAATGTGGAGGAAGTGTCTTGCCGTCTGAGAGTCACCAGTTCCAGCTGAATGAGCAAAGGTTGCGGGGATGTTTGCCCACAGGGACAATACTCCTTTTCCTTCCAATAATTTACTTTAAATAAGACTGTTTAATTGTTAAGTCTCAAAGCCTGGGACAAATGCCGAGGTGCCCATTTAACATATCAAAGTGGACCTGGCTACCAGGTTCTCCCAGCATCCCTCAGTCCCTACCAGTTACAAGGTCCTCCTGGGTGGCTTGCCCGACCCTCTACCCTGAACTCTCCAGCCCAGGGGCTGGGCTGCCCTTCCCCCGAGAGGATCTTCCCTATATAATCCAGACATTTTGGTTACCTCCCCTATTTTTCACCTTTTGCCCTCTTGGCTGCTGCACCTGACTCTCCCCTCCCCCATCCTTCCCCCTCCCCCCTTGCCTCTCCCATTCCTTCTCCTCACATGGTCCGGCTGGTCATGTTCACTCTGGACTCCCCCAGATGTCTCTACCTCTGCTCTCCCTTTTATCTGCAATAAACCTTCTACAACCTCCACCATACCTAGGAACAGTCATGTCCTTCCTTTTTATTTCTTTTCTTTTTTTCATTCAGTAAGAACAATTGAGGCTTACTGTTTAAAGCTGAAGGGTACATGACAGAATACGGACTCTCAAAAAGCAAAAAAACAAACCCTCTTTTGACCCATGGTTTTATTTTGTGGGATTGTAATCCTGTCCAAGGTTCCTACTGAGCCATCCTACACTTCCACTAATCAAAAAGGGAAACTTCAGTGGGAGCCATGCAAGTGTGAAGACCAGAATTCAGGTCCCTAGAATCATTTAAAGCTGGTCTGTAATCCCAGCCCTCCTCCACTGTGATTCAAGGAGGAGCCAGAGGCATCTTTGAAAGCTCACAGGCCAGCTAGCCTGTTACACACAGTGGAAAAATAACAAAGTCTTTATATTTTATTTATGTATTTTATGTATGAATGCTCTGGCTGCATGTATGCCAACAAACCAGAAAAGGGCATCAGATCCCATTATAGATGGCTGTGAGGGCCATGTGGGAATTAAACTCGGGACCCCTGGAAGAACAGCCAGTGCTCTTAACCACTGAGCCATCTCTCTAGCCCCCAAAAAAGATTAAAAAAAAAAAAGATTTGTGTTATTTTTAATAGGTGTGTGTGTGTGTGTGTGTGTGTGTGTAAGAACTTGAGTGCAGATGCCTGCAGAGGACAAAGGAGTAGGATTCCCCTGGAATTAGAGTTACAGGTAGTCATGAGGGGTCTAACATGGGTGCTGGGAATCAAATTTGGTCCTCTGGAAGTGTAGTTAGCATGTGCCTTTAGCTGCTTAGAGTTTTCAGCCCTGAACCTATGTTCTAAAGGTGAAAATTGAGGATCGACAGCCAAGATTGTCTTCTCATGTGTACATTAGTGCACAAGCACGCCTGCGCAGACACACATGACTACACACAGGAAACGTGCTGTATATGCTCAGGTACTCAGGTGCAGCTCTCCCTTGAGAATTACATCCACATTGTATGTTCACTACCCTTTCTTCTTTCTCTCCTTAGAGATGGGATCTCGCTATGTAAATCTAGATGATCTGGAGCTACTGTGTAAACCAGGCTGGCCTCGAACTCAGAGATCCGCCTGCCCTTGCTTCCCGAGTGCTGGGATTAAAGGTGCAGTGTCACCACCGCCTGGCTCTGCTATCTTGTTGCTAAGTGTGTCCTCTCTCCCTTATACTTATGCATAACTGTCCTAAATTTTTTTCCTAGTGAACCCCAACTGTTTCATAATAGCGTCTCCTGAATTTTTTTTTTCTTGTGGCAAAATCAAAGAATCCTGGCTTTGCTTGAATGCGGGTCTCTAAAAAGCAGTTTTTAGGTTCCTGCCTGTGGCTTCCATGGCACCATCTCCAGGGCCTGCCCCACAGCCACTGCCTTGTTGACAGGAAGCTGATAACCCCAGGGCAACTTGAGCAGAGACTTTAAGCAGCCTGCCCCTCACTTCCCTTTATTGCCTGGTGTCTTGTCAGCTTGAGGAGGAGAGAACCTCGCAGAGAAATCACCTCCATCAGATTGGCCTGTAGGCAAGTCTGAGGGTTGTTTTTTGTTTTTTGTTTTTTGTTTTTTGGATTAATGATTGATGTGGGAAGGCCCAGCTCACTGTGGGTGGTGCCACCCATGCGCATGGGCCTCGGTTGTGTAAGAAAGCACACTGAGCCAGTGAACAAACCAGTAGGCAGCTTTCCTCCATGGCCTCTGTTTCAGTTCCTGCCCTGGCTTCCCCAGGTGATGGGCTGTGACCCGAAGAGCTGTAAGCCAAATAAACTCTTTCCTCCCCAAGTTGTTTTTGGTCAGTGTTTTATCACAGCCACAGGAAAACAAGCTAGAATATCTGTCTTTGCTGGCTAGGATACCAACACCACCAGGACTGGGGCGAGGTTGGCTTTATTAGCTGCAGATTCATCAGCACCTAGACCATTGCCTGGCACGTGATGGATGAAAAGACAAGACAGGTCCTGGTTTTGTCTCTCATTGACATGCAGATGCAGCTCTGGGAGTCATCTTCCTCAGTGTCTCTGTCTACAAAGTGGGGCTGATAACATTACTCCTCAGTGTTGTCATAACCATGGAAATAGTAAGTGTAAGCTTGCCTGGTTAAATATGGTAAATTTCCGTCTGCTTTTCTGAGCAAGGGGACTTGGTCCATTGTGACCTGGGAAGGTCTGTGGTGCTTCTAGCTGCAGGCTGAGTACAGCCTTTGGGCAGAAGATGTGTGTGCACATGTGTGAGGATGCTTGCGGAGGCCAGAAGAGGGTGCTGGATCCCCTGGGACTGGACCTACAGCTGCTTACCACCGGGTACAGGTGCTGGGAACAGAACTCAGGTGCCCTCACCCTCTGTACCATCTCTCCAGCCCCAGGGGAACAATACCCTTTGGTTTGTGGTGCTAACTGCTCCTATTCAAGATGCTGCAGAAGATGGGTTAAGCCTCCTTGAGCTGCCTGCCCTTTGCTTTTGTGTTCATTTGCTGTTTTCAGTGATCCTATGTCCCCTCTCAGGATGTAGCCGTTCCTTAGCCACAAGTACCAACACTTCACTCCCTCAGCCCCTGAGGTCCTGCTGCTGGACTGTTGTTCCCAGGCATGTCTGAACGCTTCCAGTCCCACTGACCCAGGCTGGTTGCCTGTTGCTGTGTTTCAGATTCGGTTGTGGGGCAGAGTTGTCAAACCTGCCATTCTGAACATAGGGTGGGTGTCTGCTTACAATAGAATGTACCTTAGTAACTTTTATGGTACTGGATGGGTTGCCATCTTTTGTGAGCCTCCTGATGGTCATCACCCTAACATTATTTTGTGTGTGTGTGTGTGTGTGTGAGGGGGGTTATGAAGGGCAAAGTATTTTCTTTTTTCTTTTCGGATTTTTGAGACAGGGTCTCTCTGTGTAGCCTTGGCTGTCCCAGACTTGCTTTGTAGATCAGCCTGGCCTCGAACTCACAGAGATCCACCTGCCTCTGCTTCCCTGAGTGCTGGGATTAAAGGCGTGCGCCACCACACCCAGCTCATCTTATTTATTCTTCTACTTTTATTTTTGAGATAAAGTCTTGCTACACAGCCCAGCCCAGCCTTGAATTTGTGAAACTGTCCCTTTCGCTCTTAAGCGGCAGGATTGCAGGTGTGTGCCAACGCCCCTGGCAACCTGTGAGGGCTCTTAACTAAACCTAGAAGGGTGGCTGCATGGGCTGTCCAGCAACTGGGCATTTGTTGTGTCCATGAAGGGAGTAAGAAGAGCATCTGTTCCATTTGGACAGAGGGCAGCCTAGGAGATCTAGCTAGGCCTCTGGCTTAAGGCTCACTAGAGAAGTAAAGGTTCAACCAAATCTGGTGGGGCTGGAGAAGGGGAAGAGACCTGCTCAGTCCGAGGCACATGAGTCACCAAACCCAGTCTCCTGGCTTTTTTCTTTTCCTTTCTTTCTTTCTTTCTTTCTTTCTTTCTTTTTTTTTGGCTTTTCGAGACAGGTTCTCTCTGTGTAGCCTTGGCTGTCCTGGACTTGCTTTGTAGATCAGGCTGGCCTCGAACTCACAGCGATCTGCCTGCCTCTGCCTCCCAAGTGCTGGGATTAAAGGCGTGCACCACCACGCCTGGCTCCTGGCTTTTTTCTAATGGTCCTCAATATCAGCATTATTAATCTTAACTACCATTTATTGAAACCCCACTCAACCCCAGGGTTCAGTGCCTTTTCAGTGACCATCACCTATCCCCAGATGTGACTATGGCCACTTCTCAGCTTCAGGGATCATTTGACCAAATTCCTACCCAAAATGCTAAGATATCTCCAGACATTTCTTTATTTATTTAGACACAATGTCAGGTTGAGATCCAACTGAACTAATTGAGCCTGAGTTTGAACTCCTGACCTTCTAGTCTCCAGCATCCAAGTGTTGGGATTACAAGTGTGCAATTACCACACCCAGAATTTCCTGGTGTAGGGCTCAGGATGTTACCCCTAAGCTGGGCGTGGTGGCACACACCTTTAATTCCAGCACTTAGGAGGCAGAGGCAGAGGCAGAGGCAGAGGCAGGTGGGTCTCTGTGCATTCGTGACCAGCCTGGTCTACAAAGCGAGTCTAGGACAGCCAGGGCTACATAAAGAACCCTGTCTCAAAACCTTCCCCCCTCCCCGAAAAAAAAATTACCACAACATTAAGTTTGTTTAGGGGCTGGGAAGATAGCTTGTTGAGCAAGCATTATGACCTGAGTTCGAATCCCAGCACCCAAAGAGAAAACTAAATGTGTTTGTAACCTCAAAAGCTAGGAAAGAGGAAACATGCCTGGCTCCTTGACCAGCTAGGCCAGTCCAGTGCCTGAGTTCCAAATTCAGTGAGAAATTCTATCTCAAAAAATTAAGGGAGTGGCTTCCCTTTAATCCCAGCACTCGAGAGGCAGAGATCCCTGAGTTCAAGGCTAGCATGGTCTACAGAGAGAAACATTGTCTCAAAAAAGAAAAAAAAAAAAATAGCATGAGATTGGAGAAGGCATCCCATGTCCAATGTTGACCCCTGGCTTACACATGCACACACATGTACAAACATTAAAATTTTTGTTTAGTCTTAATTCAATCAGGTTTCCCTGGTAATGTCCTGTGGCTTTGAGTCGGGGGGATACTCCAGGTTCCAGGAGGTCAGGGCAAGTCAGGGACATCCTCCTGCCCTTTACCATCATGTCGGCCAAACTGCCGTCAGGAGACGCTTCCGCCCGATGCAGACATGGCCGCCACCAGCCACGCAGGATTGGCTCTAGCCGGAAACTCGACCGCCTCCTGGCAACAGGAGCGGCCTCCATTGGGCAGTTATAGAAGATGGCGGCGCCGGACCGCGTGCAGGACCCGTGCTTGGGGGCGGGGCCACAGGCGGAGAGCCGTCGGGTCATCACGTGGTCGGGGCGTATTTGTTTGCGGAAGTAGGAGGGCCGAGAAGTGCTGAGTAAGCCGAGGTGAGTGACGGCGCGGCGCGGGGCGGGGCCTGATGGCTCACCCCAAACCTTCCGGGTCCCCCTGACTCCTCTGTGGCTTCCTGGACGCTGCTTAAGACCGTCCGATTCTGAGGCTCGTCCTCCATTGACTCTTGCCTGACCCCCTGAGTGCCCCCCCCCCCGGCTTCTGTCCTTTGATCCTTTGGCGTCCCTAACTCCCACCTGGTGGCCGCATTCTCCTCGGTTGCCTCCCTTAGTTTTCCTAACTCCCTAAATCAACCCTTCTCCCAACCCAGAGTCCCGGCTTTCACCCTGGACTGCTCACTGTCTCCGGCTCTCTCTGCGCTTCTAAGTACTCCTAGTTTTCTTGCCTCGCTGCCCGATTTCTCTCATGCCAGCTGTTCCCTGCGTCTCTCCCTTCGCACCCCCCCCCCCCCATTTCTAACTCCCCGCTTATCTTCTCATGTGTCTCCGGTTTTCATCTGCTCCCACGTGTGTTCTTCCTAGTCTTTTAGCCCCCAATCCTGGGTTCACCTCCAGCTCCCACAGATGACCTGGAAGCTGGTGACAGGAAGCTTGTGACCCAGGTGACTATGTGACTAGACCAGGGATTGAGTGTGAAATAGGGCACACAAGGGCTCATGGACCCGTGCCTGTATTTTTAATGGGCTACTCACATGATCTCAAACAAATACCAGTCCATCTTCTCAGGCTCTCTCACCTCTTGCTAGGCCAACAGGATTGGGCAGGTTTGGTTTGGCAACGTTGAGGCTCCACCCTTGGGCGGGTGCAGTGATTTGGTTCCAGTCTCTGCCTTCATGTTTCTGGAGCTTGGAGGCCATGTTCTGTTCAAGGTCGCAGTTTTCTCACTGTGCCACATAGGACTGTTATTTCCTGCCCACTTATGACTGCCATGAGGCTCAATATTTGAATGTGAGGATGTAGCCGACAAAGCTTGGTGGCCAGTGTGGCCCTGCACAAGCCCATGGTGGGTAGGGAAAGGAATGGGTGATAGGGAGACAGGAGCGGAAGTGCATCTCCTTTTGTTCATGTTCTCAGTGTTTATTAATCGCCCCTGACAACTAGGCCCTTCTTGTTTGTGTTAGCTCACTATTCATTCCTTTTCCATTGGGCAAATATTGACGTAGCTAGCACCGTTTCCACATAGCACCAGGAAGAGAGGCCAGTGACCTCCCTTGCCAGGGCCATGCTAATAAGCTTGGAGCTAGATTTTCAGTGTTTAGGGTCCTCGATTTATTATATTTTAAAAAGATTAGCGGGCATGGTGGTGCATGCCTTTAATCCCAGCATTCAGGAGGCAGAGGCAGGTGGATTGCTGTGAGTTCGAGGCCAGCCTGGTCTACAAAGTGAGTTCAGGACAGCCAAGGTTACACAGAGAGACCCTGTCTCGAAAACCTAGAAAAAAAAAAAAGTTTAGCCAGGTGCGGTGGCACATGCCTGTAGTCCCAGCACTTGGGAGGCAGAGGCAGATCTCTGTGAGTTCAAGGCTAGCCTGGTTTAGAGAGAGAGAGAGAGAGAGAGAGAGATTCTTTTATTTTATGCACATGAGTGTTTTGCCTGCGTCTGTATAAGTACACTCCATGTATGTCCGGTGTGTTGGGGGCAGAATAGGGTGCTGGATCCCCTGGAACTGAAGTTCAGAAGGTGTTAACTGCGATGTGGGTGCTGGTCCTCTTGGAAAGATGCACATGCTCTTACCTTCTGAGTCATCTCTCCAGCCCTGAGGATTCCCAGTTACTAATGCATTGACTTGATTTTTGGAGTTGACAGTGTTACAAGAAGGTCTGTAGTTAGTAGAAATTGCACTTTGAATTTTGTTCTTTTTCCTGAGTGAGTGTTATGTGACTTGATCCTGTCCATGCTGGACAGTGGCAATGACCTGCTCTCAGGCAGCTATGGAACCCAAGGAAAAATGGCAGACGCCATTCCATGTCCCGTGTGGCTATATCACATTGGTCATCGGGTAGATGCTTTCCCTGCCTTTCTTTCTGTGCCCTGTCGAAAGTCAGGGGATCTGTGCCCTAGTGTGACACCAGCCATGTGACTGTCATGTCGTCCAAGAGTTCCTACGGTTGGCTCAGTGCCCAGGCATTTCCTCTTTCTTCTCTGAGTGACTTTGCTTGTTAAATGTGAGTATTATGGTAGCATGCTTAAGAGGGAGTTTCCTATTCGCCCAGCAAAGTGTTGTCACCAAGGTACAGTGAAAGGAGTTACTGGAACACGGTGTTTGCATATGTGTGTGTACCTCTGCACTTAAACACTCTGTGAATGTACACGAGTAACTGTGGAGGGCATGTCCTCCTGGACAGCATGCGCAGATATGAAAGCTGCAGGAAGGAAATCAAGAGTGACAGCAGGCCTCGTGCCTGGATTGGACCTCGTGCTCGGAGCCATGGGGGTGGAGGTGTGGGCAGGGAGAGGTGTCAGCTGTTCAGGAGGATGGCGACATCAGTGGCAATCAGCAGGCAGTGCTGTGTGTTTGGGTGTTCCTGGAAGCCCCTACAGGCACCATCTAGATCTGCTCTGATGCTTTGGCCTGGTTCTCCCCCGTCCATGGTTGTCTGGGTCAGGGAGCCCCATCGCTAGAGAGCTTTCATGGCAGGCTAAAAATGAACTTGGTTGTTGGTACCCTCTGGGTACCAAGCTGAGGAGGACCCAGGCTACCACCCACTGACACTCCCAAGACCCAGCAGTGCTGGAGGAAGGGCCTTCAGGCAGGTGGGCAGGTACTCCTTGGAAGAAAGCAGGAGGCTGGATTCACCTGCCTTGCTTTGTGGGGTGAGGGTGGGACCCCTATTCACCTGCCTCAGGGATGCCAGCTGGTGGCTCACAGACGTTCATTCATTTGCTCCTGTTTCCCCACTGATTTGTTCGCTTACTGTTTATCAACAGCTGCTGGAAGTGGGTGCCATGCACTTTAAGAAGCAATAAGAGACGTGTCGTGGTGGTCCCTTGTGCAGAGGAGAAAGGCTGGGGGAAGAAAAGAGGGCTTTCTGGAGAAGGTGGCCCCCAAACTGGGTCTTGAGAGACAAGAAAGGAAAGGTTTATTTGAGTGCATGCCCCTCATCTATCATGAGAGAGATGTTAAGTGGAGCTAGGGGTAGTGCAAGCCTGGGAATAAAGGTGCAGGGTGCCAGGGCCCACTGAGGCACAGATGTGATGAAGGACTAGAGTAGGGCCAGAGGGCTGGAGTGTAGGCAGGGCCTCTTCTGGGCACTCTGGCATGCGCTCTGCAGTTTGGGCTTTCTCTGAAGTATGGGAGATCCACGGGACATACAGTCCACAGGAAGGTGTGGTCCTTCTGCAGGGAGGTGCCAGTTTGTAGTCTACAAGCAGATGAGCACAGAAGAGCCACGTGGGTAAGACTGGACCAGGACCTGGGCTCTTGTGCCTCCATTCAGGAATGTGTTGAGTGCCAGCCTGCAGGGAGGGGCTTGTCCAGTGCTCACTTTGCCTTTAGAGCGACAGAGGGCCCAGAATGGTGAAGAGAGCCCTGGCATAGCATGGACCTTCACGGCTGAGGCAGATGCAGACCTCCTTTAGTCAGCCCAGATGACAGTGCTCGTCCACGGTGGCCATGCATACCTCTGTCCTCCCACCTGCTTCCTCTCCCCATGCACCTTGGCTGCCTTTCCCTAGAGCTTAAGTCCTGTCCTGCAGTGTCCTTCCCCAGTGACCATGCACACAGAGCAGAGCAGCGGACCCAAGCTGCCCCTTCTGGGACTCACTGCAGATCCTTCCAGGGTCCCTTCGGGGCTTTTGTTGGTTTTTCATTTCGGTGGCCAGAACGCATTCTCTTAGTTTTTCATCTGAACCCTCCATTGGAGGCCCTCCCTGGATGAAATCTCCCTGTCTGATGTGGAGGATACTAGTCTTTGGCCTTACTGTCTTCAGTTCCTCCCAGAGAGCCTCAGACCCCAGAAACTGTCTGTCTTCCAGAAACATATCAAGCAGGTACACAGGACCCCTGACAAGGAGTGGGTGGCAGAGACAAGGGGACAGGCCATAGATCTTGACCTTACGCTCAAGTGAACTGTCTGTTCCTTTCCACTTGTGATACTTACGCATGGACACTGGCAGTCTGTGTCAGGCGACCCCACCAAGGAGCCAGCTCTGTCGAGGAGCAGAAGGGACAGTTGTCAGCAGCAGAAAACAGATGTCATTGGAAGGTAGAAACTGTAGGAAGCAAGCCCAGAGCAGGGAAGGGAGGCCCCCAGCAGAGGATCCCTCACAGGCTCTGGTGGCAGCCTGTTCCCGGCCTGCGTTCTGCCATGTAGCTAGACTGGAAGGGCCCAGCTGGGCCCTGAGGTGGTAGGGCCAGGGGAGCAGGAGGTAACACACAGCTTCCCTTCGTTTTGTAGCATTCCTGGCTGGCCATGCCATGCTTGCTCCAGGATGTGGCCCACAGGTCCAAGGCGTTCATTTCCTCTCTTCCATCTAAAGAGAACAGTGGCTGCTGTTGGTATGTCACAGTGGCCTGGCATTCTGGCCTCTTCCTTAGTTACGTCACTGTGTCACGCTGGCCTCAGGAGGCTGGACAGAAGCCAGGCCTTTCAACATATGGGAGGTGTCTCTACCAGAGGGTGCTGGTGTGGGGACCTTCCTCTGAGTGAGGCTGCTGGTCCCACAGGCAAGTGGGCTTAGACCAGTGGGGCTCTTCGGTGTTCTCGAAGCCCTCCTCCATCCCTGGAGCACTTCCTGGCATGTGGCTTGGCCTCTGGCAAATCGGCATAAAACTGTAGCCCGATGCACAGCCCAGGGCTTGGCCTACACACTTGCTTTCCACAAAACCATTGTAGTTTTGTGTGCCACTGGAAAATCTAGAAAAGCAACAGTATTGCCCACGTAACCAGGCCCTTTACCTCTAGATATCCTGGTGTGCTTCTCTTATCTATGTCTTTTTTTAATTTTTGGATTTAATTTACTTTCTTATTTGTGTGGGGCGTGGGCACATTTGAAGGTCAGAGGACCATTCTGTGGAATTGGTTTGCTCCTTCCACCTTAACATGGGTTCTAAGACTTGAACTCAGGTCTCTAGGCTGGCACAGTAACTGCCTTTACCCAGTAAGCCATCTCACTAATCCTTTAAAAAAGAAAGAAAGAAAGACAAACAGACAATTGTGCAAAATATTTACTCAGTTGAGTTTTGTCATAAGAAAGCTGGGCACAGTGGTGTACACCTGTAATCCCAGCACTCAGGAGGCAGAAGCAGGCAGATCTCTGTGAGTTCAAGGCCAGCCTGGTTTACAAAGTGAGTCCAGGCAGCCAAGGCTACACAGAGAATCCTGTCTTGGGGGCAGGGAAACTTTTTTGTCACAAGAAACATGAATCAAGCCGTGCTTCATGCTGGGATGAGAGACTCACTGTGGGCCTAGCACTTATCTCTCTGTCAGCTGGGTGACCTTGTTCACATCATTTCGCCTTCCTGTTCCTTGGCTTCTTCCTATGTAAAGTGAGGCTAACTGCGTTGGAGGGTGGCTGTGCAGAAGGGGCGATGCGCGTGGCCAGGCTCCTAGGACAGGGCCCAGGGAGGCGCCAGGTAAGCCCAGTCTGACAGTCTGGGAGACAGTCCAGTCGGTAATGCATTTACCACAAGCGCAAGGACCTGAGTTCAATCCCCAATGGCGGTATATGCTTGCAATTCTGGAGCTGGAGAGGCCCCTGGAGCTTGTATGGCAGGCAGCCTAATTGGTTAACTCCAGGAGCCACCGAGAGAACTTATTTTTTTAAAAAGGTAGATGGCTCCTGGGAAATGGCACCTAAGGATGACCTCTGGCCCCTCATGCACACCTATACCCACACAGACATACATGTGCACCTGAAGATGCACACACCCCCGTAACCCACACAAAGAGGACTCGCTGGGGTGGAAAGGGTGAGGTCTTCATTGCTGTAGACAAGGTGTCATTCTGTAGTCCTCTCTGTCTGGAGCTCATGTGAGACCAGACTGGCCTCAGACCACGGCGAGCCAGCTGCTTCAGCTTCCCCGGGGCTGGGATTGTTAAGTGTGAGCCATTATGCCCCATCAGATTTTTTCTTTGAACATGATGGGGGACAGTAATATATCTCAGGGCATTTGCTGCCAAGCCTGACAGCTGAAGTTTGATTCTTGGGACCCACATGATGGCAGGATGTAGGTGCCATAGCACACTTGTTCCTGCCACTGTTACACACACCAAACACACTTTTACATGTAAGTGTGTATGTATGTATGCATGTGTGTGTGTATATTTGTCTCTGAGTGTGAGTGTGTGTGGGGCAAGATCCTCTTAAATCTACATTTTTAGCAAAAAATCCTGACCAAGGCTGCCCACATAGCCCAGTAGAGTGCTTGTTTTTTGTTTGTTTGTTTTTGAATGCTTGTTTTGTGTTCTGAGGCCATGGGATGGATCCCCAAGGATATACAAAAGGAGTTACTATTACAGTGAGTGTGTATATGATTTTTGTTATATTTTACCATTTGTGTGTGTGTGCACGTGCGCGTGTGTGCGTCCGTGGAGGCCAGAGGACAACATAAAGAAGTCAGTTCTCCCTTCCTTGTGAGTCTGGAAGGATCAACCTAGGTTGTCAGGTTTGGCTGCCAGCGCCTTACTATGCCAAGCCACCACCTTGTCACCCCAGCGGTCTTATGTCTAATCATAGCCACCACCTTGTCACCCCGCGGCCTTATGTCTAATCATAGCCTCACGTTGTCACCCCGCGGCCTTGTGTCTAATCATAGCCTCACGTCGTCTGTCCGCGCTCATTCGTCCTCTGTATCTGCTATTCTGATCTTTGATTTTTTAATTTAATTTTATTTTGGAGACAGGGTCTCTCTTTGTAGCCCTGGCTATTGTGGAACTCACTATGTAGACCAAGCTAGCCTTGAACTCATAGAGATCCACCTATCTTTGCCTCCTGAGTACTGGGATGTCCCATCACACCCAGCCATGGCTTTTGATCTGTACTGTTCTATTTCATGACTCAGTAGCCACTGTCCTGTTTTGTTTTGTTTTAATTTAGTCCCACGTATACATAATATTGTGTACATTTTTTTCTTAGTATCCTTTTATCAAGCCCCATATCTTACTGTTTTTAAGGTTCATTAATTTTCATTTTCTGTATATGGGTATTTTGCCTGCATGTCTGTCTGTGGACCATGTGAGTAGCCGGTATCTGTGGGGGACAAAAGAGGGTGCTGGGTCCTCTGGAACTGGAGTTGCAGATGATTGTGAGCTGCCATGTGGGTTTTGGGAACCCATCCAGATCCTCTAGCAGGGCAGCCAGTGCTCCTGGCCATCAAGCCGTCTCTCCAGCCTCTGTCTATCTTGGTTTGTCGAGACAGGCTCTTACTATAAAGTCAAACCTGGCCTGGAGCTTGTTGTGCTGCTTGGGCTGGCCACCTTTGTTTCCCCAGCACTGGAATTAGAGGTGTGGGCCACCATACTTGCCTGTCCCTGCGTTAAAGAAGACCAAGGCTTGCGTTCTTCTCCACCACATCTCACTATTGTCATAAAATCAAGGTGTTTCAAAGCTCCAGGATGTTTCCAGAGCTGTGTGGTCACACTCTCTAAGCCTTAGTTTCTTTATCTGTAAAATGGGGGAGTGCCCAAATGAAGGTAGCCAGGTACCAGGCTGGCCCCAAACTCTTTGTGGACCAGGACGCCCTTGAACTCCACCCCTGGAGTGGTGCTGGGATTACAGGTGTCCATCTCTATGCCCAGTTAATGCAGTGCTAGGGCTTGCACACTCTGGGCTTTGTACTTGCTAGATAAGCACTACACCAACAATGCCAGCCCTTGATGCCATTATTAAGTAGCACAAGGGTCGTCTGGACACAAGCACAGTGGAACCGTGACCATCTGATAACGAAGCAGGTGACCAATAGGTGATGTGTGTCATGTGGGCTCACTGGGGAGGCATGAGCATACACCTAGGTGAGACACAGCAGGACCGGCTGAGACTTCATCATGCGTTTGGAAGAACGTAATGTTTGCAGCTCTTTGAGTTACTCATTTCTGGAATTCTCCATGAGTGCTTTTCAGACAACAGCTGCTGAAACTGGAAAGTGAAGCCCCGAGGTGTGTTGTGACTTACCCTTGCTGGTTTTAGCTCACTCTGTACGCCTCTTGATTTGTCTCCAGTCCATCTCCAAGGTCAGTCCTCTTTTCCTACACTGGGCCAGAGCAGACCAAGACTGAGAACTAGTGTCCACCGCAGGTGCCGCCCTCCGTCAGGGCACCCATATTGCCATGCTCTGTTTGTGCTGTCTGACCTCCCCTTTCAGCAGGTGACACATTGACTCAGAGGTAGAGGGTGGGGGCCTCTCAGTGTGCTTTCTGGAAGCACATGAAAACACAGCTCTCTAACTCTGGGGCTCTGGGTTCCATCCCCAGCACACAGGAACACAGAGTCTAAGGCTCCAGACAATTTTGATAGCAGAAACTCTGACTTAATATGTAGTTTTTAAAACAACAACAACAACAAACCTCCCCCTTTCAGGGGTGGATGCTAAGGAGGTAGCCCAGTCATTCCAGTATGAGGACCCAAGCTGGGTTCATCCCAGCACCCATGTTTAAGAAGAGAAAAAAAAAGCTGGGCACAGTGGCACATACTTGGGATCTTGATGCTGGGAGGGCAGACAGGAACGATGCCTGGGGCTTGCTGGGTAGCCTGGCTATCCTACTTAGTGAGTTTCAGGTCATTGAGAAAGCCTGTCTCAACAACAAGGTGGAAAGCACCCAGAGGAAGATACCTGCAGCTGACCCTGGCCCCACGAGCATGTGCAGACATTCCCACACCCCTGTGTGCACACACATCCCCAAATGCACGATTGGTGTGTCTGAGCCTGCGAGTTCACTTTAATCCTGAGGATCTATTTCTGTGGTCACTTTTGGAGCTCTGTGTGAAACTGGTGACAGAGGGACAGTTACTCCCTGTCCCCTCCCCCAGTGGTGTGGCACAGTCTGGTGTATCATATCCAGGGGCTCTTAGCTTTGCCTGTGGAATTGGCATGCCCATGCTGAGCTCTGCCGTCTCCAGAATGTCATCTCTGATTTACGTGGGAGAAGCTGCGCAATTGGCTAGGCCTTGCTGCAAACACACATTCATATCTGCTGCCCTTACTGCCAGCACCAGTCCTCTGTCCTGTTCAGGGATGGTCCTGCCCTGGCCTGAGGGGTCTGGAACTTTCCATCAGACCTGCTAGTCTACTCAGGGCTGTTTCTCTTCTTTTCAGGTTCCCTCTGGTCCAGAATCAGGGCCCAGAGCTAGTGGGAAGTGACAGAGTGTCTGTGTAGCACACCTGTGAGGTAGGTATGGGAAACTGCATTTGACTAAGCAGACACCTCATTTTCTTCCAGAGCAAGAGAGCAGGCTGGGGCCCCCACCTGCCCCAGGGAGGATGCAGTTCTTCGGACGCCTGGTCAACACCCTCAGTAGCGTCACCAACTTGTTCTCAAACCCATTCCGGGTGAAGGATGTGTCCATGGCTGACTATGCCTCGAGCGAACGTGCTCGAGAGGAAGGGCAGTTGATCCTGTTCCATAATGCTTCCAGTCGCACCTGGGACTGCGTCCTGGTCAGCCCTAGGAGCCCACAGAGCGGCTTCCGGTAGGCGATGGTCAGAAGGGCCTGCACCGCTCCTTACATCCCCACCGCCCTCAGCCATATGATGTGGCCTCCTGAGAGTTCTATTACTGGAGGGAGGGGCTAGGAGGAGAAAAGCACTGGAGGGAGGGCCTAAGAGCAGAAAGCACGGGTCCTTTCCTGCGGCCTCACTCCTGTGGATGGTAAGAAGGAGGAAGGATGGGGAAGCTGAGATGGACCCACAGCAGTGGCCTTGAACTGGGTCTTCAGTGGTGTGACTCTTGTTGTCCGTGTCAGGTTCTAGACAGCTGCTGTGTAAGGGCTAGCACTAGGCGTGTTGCAACATCTTGGGCTCAGAAGGCTCGGGCAGGACTTCAGGGCAAGGCAGAGTGGGAAAAGGGAAAGTTCGCAAGCTCAGCCTCCATACTGAGGGTCTGGTGGAGCTGAGCTGGCTGATGTCAAGGTGGACTTACACTGATGCTCTTTCTTCTTGCTCTTCTGTCTGGCTAGCCCATCATCTACCTGTTCACAGGAGCCCTGGGGCTGGGCCCCCCTGGCCCTGTGAGATGACACACATGGTCTATGTCTTTAAGGCACATGCAGACTGGTGAAGGAAGCCACAAGTACATAGACCTGCTAACAGATCCCCTTTCACCAAAGAATGGCAACCAGAAACTGGACCACTGTGCTCACTGCTTTTGTATTTCTCATCCTTTTTTTTTTTTTAAGACAGGGTCTTATTATATAGTGCTGCCTGACCTGGAATTCACTATGTAGACCAGGCTGGTCTCAAACTTAGAGATCCACCTGCCACTGTTGGAATTAAATGCTTGAATTACCATGCCATTGTTTGTGTGTGTGTGTGTGTGTGTGTGTGTGTGTGTGTAGAAGATGGTGCTAGATTCCCTTGGAGCTGGAATTACGGGCATTTGTGATCCACCTTATAAGGGTGGTGCTGAGAACTGAACTCTGGTCCTCTTTCAGAGCACCAAGAGCTTTTAAACTCTAAGCTATCTCTCCAGCATCCTTGTATTGGGTTTACTGGGTAGAGGCTTCTTCCCAAGGTTAATTTTCTTTCTTCTCTGTGGAGCTGTCACTATGTTATCCTTGGCTTCCATGTTGACAAGCTGGCTGTCACACTGTGGTTACCCTCTGCCATGTTGACTACCCCCTTACGTCGTGGGCACACATCCATTTCTGCTGTCGTGTGTTCAACAGTGCCTCAGTGACAGTTTCTGCTTTGTAACAAAGCACCCCAGCATGTAGTGGCCTAAAACAGTACTGATTCATTTAGCCTAAAAGTCTGTGAGCTGAGCAGAGCTCAGTGGCAAGGGCTTAGTCCTCTGCAGGGCGCCCCTGGTGTGGCTTGGCTGCACTTACCTCATCGAAAGTCTCAGTCTGGCGGCTTGGTGCTAGCACTTGGCTGTGAGTTCATCCAGGTCCAGAGCTCTCTACCACTGCTCCATCTCCCTGTGGCATGCTGGCCAGGTTCCGAGAGAGATGCAGAAGCTTTCAGTGTCTTCAGGCCTCTGTGGAGACATTGGGACAGCTCTGCTTTTGCTTGTCATAGTGGTAAAGCAGTTAGCCAGCCTGTTTGCAGAGCAGAGCAATCCATATCCTGGTGGCTTGGTGACGGGCACACCAGAGGACTTGGGTCCCTGTTTTGTAGCCTGCACATGGCATAGGTATGGATTGATGTTTTGTTATTTAGTAGATTTATTTATGGGCCAGTGGGTAAAGTCCCTTAAATAAACCCTCACGGTGTGAATTCAACATACAAATAAAGACACGTGAAAAAATATTTTTCCAAAAAAGGTTTTTTTTTTTGTATGTTTAAGAAGACAGTCTTCAAGAATCACTTCCTTCAACAATGTGAGTTCAAGGGATCAAGCTCAGGTCTTCAGGCGTGGCAGCCAGCACCTTTACCCACTGAGCCATCTTGCCTGCCTTATTTTTATTTTATCTTTTGAGACAGGGTCTCAGACTGTTGCCCTGAAACTTCCTGTGAGGCCCAGGCTGTCCTCACACTCAAAGCAGTTCCCTGTGTCAACCTTCTGAGTGTTGGGATTGTAGGCATGTGCCATCATGCCCAGCTTTGGCATTTAAACTTTTTGTCTTGTTTTTATAGATTCAGAGGATATAGTAAATCAGCAGGTTTGTAAATATTCATCTTTTTAAAAAAGATTTATTTATTATTTACATAATAATATCCCTGCCTGCATGCATGCATGCCACAAGAGGGCACCAGATCTCATTATAGATGGTTTGAGCCACCATGTGGTTGCTGGGAATTGAACTCGGGATCTTTGAAAGAACAGCCAGTGTTCTTTTTTTTTGTTTTGTTTTTTTTTTTTTTTCGAGACAGGGTTTCTCTGTGTAGCCTTGGCCATCCTGGACTCACTTTGTAGACCAGGCTGGCCTCGAACTCACAGCGATCCGCCTGCCTCTGCCTCCCGAGTGCTGGGATTAAAGGCGTGCGCCACCACGCCCGGCTTCAGCCAGTGTTCTTAACCTCTGAGTCATCTCTCCAGACAGACATTCATCTTTCAAATAAGACTTCCATCTAGTTTTTGTTTTTGTTTTCCTGCTCTCATGATGGTTTATGCCTCTTCCCTGCTTTCCTGTAGTTCCCAGTGTGTGTGTGTGTGTGTGTGTGTGTGTGTGTGTGTGTGTGTGTACGCGCGCGCCCATGCATGTGTGTGCATGTGCCTGTGTGTGTGTGTGTGTAACCCTGCATATTTTCTGCGAACTTTCCTTCCCATTCACTAGTTTTCTCTTCGACACTGTCCAGTCTGCTGTTTTTCCTGGCTATAGAGCCCTTAACTTCAGCCTTTAAGACAGTGTCTCATGTACCCCAGGCTGGCCTCAAGCTTGTCACGTAGCTTAGGATGACACCGAACTTCGCACCCTCCTTCATCACAGACACTGTTCTAAACAGACCAAATAAGGGTGCTCCTAAGCATGAGCCCACAGCTTGCTCCTGCTGCTGTGCTCTAGATTGCAGTGCCATACCCCAGCAGCATCTTAGGGAGAGGGCGGAGGCCTGTCTTTCCTCTTCCTGTGCTCTGTGCTGCTGGTCGCGTCTTCTTAGCATGTCTTTTCAATCCTTCATGTTGCTGCCCTCGCCTAGAAGAACAGGTGTCCGAGCTGTGTAAATTAACAACAACAACAACAGTGCTGCTTAGTTCTTCTAGTTGCCCTGATGAGAATCTCGCCTCCTCTGGGCACTGCTTGTCCTAGGGCCAGCTGGCTTCTGTGCTTGCAGAGGTGTGAGACAAAGCCCAGGCTGCTGATCCATGGTCATAGCTCTAGGTCACAGTGTGTAATTGCCCAGCTTTGTGACTGTGTCACATTGCTTTCCTGCCATCCTCACAGGAGTGCTTTAGTCACAACTTCACGTTTCTTAGTCTCAGATGGGCTCAGAGAGGGTAAGGGACCTACCAAAGTTACACAGCAACGTCATAGCAGAACTAGACTCAAACCCAACTCTTTTTTTGTTTTGTTTTGTGTTTTGAGACAAGGTTTCTGTGTGTAGACTTGGCTGTCCTGGACTCACTTTGTAGACCAGGCTGGCCTCAAACTCACAGCGAGCTGCCTGTCTCTGCCTCCTGTGTGCTGGGATTAAAGGCATGCGCCACCACGCCCTGCTAAACCCAACTCTTTTTAAGTAAGCAGACCTTCATTTCTAGTTAGAAAGATAATGCATATGCTGACTAGAGAAGTTTAGATATAGGAGAAACGGGTAGAAAGTTTCTATTTAGTCTGCTTCTGCACACATTTTGACATGTCTCTTCACTGCCCTTCTTGCATAGTTAAGATCACTTTGTGTTATATATTATTTGTATCTTGCTTTTTCACTTGGTACAAAATGAACATCTTCCTACTCTTTTTTTTTTAACTTTATCATGTTTTTGTTTATTTTGCATGTCCCCATGTCATAGTGTATAGTGGAGATTAGAGGGCAACTGTTGGGAGTCACTCCCTTCTCCCATGTGTGTCCTTGAGATGGAACTGAAGTGGCAGCAGCTGCCTTTAGCCACTTAAGGGTGGTGTTGGAGGAAGAGGATCAGCTGCAGCCTGGGGCAGAGGGTGGTCTGTTTGGGGGTGGCCCGTGGTCTGATTATGCTGGGCACTGCCCCTCCGCTGGCCCAGCTTCTGGCCCCATGACTGACCTCAGTGGCCTCTGTCTTCCTGGCGGCAGACTCTTCCAGCTGGAGTCGGAGGCAGACGCCCTGGTGAACTTCCAGCAATATTCGGCCCAGCTGCCCCCCTTCTATGAGAGCTCCATGCAGGTCCTGCATGTGGAGGTGCTGCAGCGCCTGACCGACCTCACCCGCAACCACCCCAGCTGGACAGTGACGCACCTGGCGGTGGAGCTGGGCATTCGGGAGTGCTTCCACCACAGCCGCATCATCAGGTGGGCACTGGGGCCTTGAGGGTGTGCATGTGGCATAGGGGGCTGGAGGCACTGGAGCGTGGTGCCGGATGTCGTTAGCCCGTGGAACACACATGCCGCATGCCGGAGTGGAGTCTCCACACACCGCCTTTGTTCTTTCCATGGCTTGGGTGAGAAAGGAACGACATTGTCCTGGCTTAATAACCCTAGAATGCTAATTAAACTCGGGGAAATACAGACATTGAATTCTTCCAATTGCTCTATCATCTCAAAGACAGGCTATGGGACCTGGGCATGGCCAGGACAAGGCTGTATCAGCAAATTCCCCAAAGAGGTCACCATGGCTACTTTTATAAGTCATTGGTAGGCTATCCCATATTTCTCTGTTCAATGCCTGGGCTCTAGCTAAAACCTCACCAAGCTGGGCTTGGTGATGCCATACTTTTAGTCCCAGCACTTAGGAGGCAGAGGTGGGCAAAACTGTGAGTTCAAGGCCAGTCTGGTCTACAGAGTGAGCCCTTATTTCAAAAAACAAAAAACGTCTCTCTGAGCTTGGCTGCTCCCAGGCATGACCTTGGACACCATGGTACCCCATCTCACAGCAGTTTTTGAAGTATCGAGGTTCGGAACATTGCTCGAGCCACTGAAGTTTCTGTCCTGTGCACCCCTTCTCTGGGTCATCCTATTGTCTCCTCATGCTGGCATTGTCCTAGGGCCTATCTCCCCACGGGTGAGCAGAATGCACTGCTTTAGTCACCCGGGGACCTCCAAGTCTTGCTGCGTCCTGCCTCTGCACTTGGGCTTCTCGGCACCCCTGCCATAACACTTCCCTCTCACTGCCCCCCCAACACCCCCGACAGCTGTGCCAACAGCACAGAGAATGAGGAGGGCTGTACTCCACTACATCTGGCCTGCCGCAAGGGTGACAGTGAGATCCTGGTGGAGTTGGTACAGTACTGCCATGCCCAGATGGATGTCACCGACAACAAAGGAGAGACTGCCTTCCATTACGCTGTGCAAGGGGACAATTCCCAGGTGTTGCAGGTGAGTGATGGGCAGTGGACCGAGCAACCAAGCGTCTATTTGTGCCCAAAACTAGCTTTGGGGCCTTATGTTCATAGGTCTTTCTTTAGCTAGGTGGTAAGTGGCACCACCACTTCCAACTCATCCATTTTGATCCCCGAGGTCCAAGTTCCTTCAGCACCCCACTCTCCCAATCAGATACCCCTACCCCGTGACACTTAGAGGGAGACATATCTTTGGCCATGGAAGTTCTCCAACTCAGTGAGCTGAGCTCTGTGGTAACTCCAGTCAGGCATGGAGCTCAGCAACTGCCCAGAGCCGGCCCCTGGACTAGGGGCATCAGGTCAACCCCTGCCTAGAGGGCTCAAGGTGCAGTGAGACCTGACCTAATTTATGGACTCTCATGCCAAGCCAAACTGCCCCAATTCATGGAGGTATTTGTGCCAGAGGTACTGCTGTTGATTCTTTAAGCACTAAAAAGCATTGTAATTTTCAATGTGTTATTTTGTGTGTATGGATTTTGTCTGCATGTATATCTATGCACACTGTGTGTGCAGTACCCACAGAGGCCAAAAAAGGATGCCAAATCTCCTGAAGTTGGAGTCAAGCAGTTGTGTGGGTTCAAACCTCTGCCCTCAGCCAGGGCGCTTTCCCCTGAGCCACCTTTCCAGCCCCAGATGTTTTAAAATCATGGTTAAGTAGATGGAATGCTGTTGAGAATCCACTGTTAGGTTGAAAGGAAAGGCTCACTCTCAGCTTGTTTCATTGTCGAGAATGACCAGGTTGAGCTGCCGGTTCTGCCCTCTGGCATCAGGATTGTTCTAGAAAACAGAGATCTGTATAATGCAGAGCAGTCTAGTGCTGCCTGGAGGAGGAGGAGGAAGAGGAGGAGGAGAAGGGAGGAGGAAGGTATGGCTGGCCAGGGCTCCTGAATCATACTTGTCCTCTGATTATGCTGCCTTGTGCCTGCACCCAGTGGCTCCTGTTCTAGTCAGTTTTCCAAATGCTCCCCTGGGTTAGAGCACTGTTGTCTTTTTCTCACACAAGAAACTGAGGTTCAGTAGAAGCAAAAAAACGTGAGGACCACCAAGCCGTGGCTGGGGTGGGCTGGCTTAGGCTTTCCCTGTGTTGCCGGCCCCTTTCCCTGCCGCTGGGTTCCCAACCTTCCTCATGTCACAGCCGGACCCAGTAGTTATTACTAACCTCAGAGAGATGGCATTGAGCCCCAAGCGAGAGGACAGAATCCAGCTTCCCACTAGTGCCTTGGCTCTCTTGGTGCCTGTGGGTGTGTTTAAAATCTGGAGGAAAATCACATCTGTGTATAGACAATTTTTCCTCGTTGTTATTTCCTTTAAAAAAAAAAACACAATATAAACAACTGTTCAACTAGTGTTTACATTGTGTTAGGTAGTAGACGTCATCTAGAGATGATTGCAGGTACTGAGGGGCATGCAGATGTGATCTCAGCTATCTAGGATGCCAAGGCAGTTCTAGTCCAGCTTGGGTGACATAGTGGGTCCCTTATAACAAGGTACACGGGAGGATATTTGTGAGCTCTTTGCAAAATAACCATTTCATACAGAAGACGTGAGTACCTTAGGATTTGGGTAGGCAGGAAGGGGCAGTACAGGGGACTGGACTCCGCAGCTTATGCACGCCAGGCAAGCATTCTGCCACTTGGCCACGTTGAATTGCTGTTACACTTCTAGATCACAGTCCATCAATGCGGAAGGGCAGGGCAGGAGCTCCAGCAAGGACTGAAGCAGAAACCATGAAGGATGCTGCTCTCTGGCTTGCTCACTTGCTCCTCATGCCCGGCTTAGCTAGGTGTAAGATCAGCTGCCTAGGATTGGCACTACCCACAGCGGGCTGATAAGCAAGGCAGTCCCTTACAGATATGCCCACAGGCTAATACGACCCAGACCATCGCTCAGCTGAGGCTTCTCCTCTCACAGGACTCTAGGCTATGACATCTGGTGCGAAGCAAGAGTCACTCCAACTAGAAAACTTATAGCTCTTTTTATACAGGGTCTCATGTATCTCAGGCTGGCCTGGAACTCACTGTGTAGTCTAGACTATCTTTGAACTCGACTGCCTCAGTCTCCCCAGTACTGGGATTATAGGCATGTGCTGCCACGCCTGAGTTGAGATCCTTTGGTTCACATGAGCCACAGTCAGGCCAGATTCACACCCCACAAACCGACCTCACTGGTCAGGCTTTCTTGTCATCTCTGAGACCATTCATGCCCTCCTGCTCTCTATCCTCATGGGGTCAAATGTCCGTTCCCTTTGGTGTCTAGAGGAAGATGGTCCCTGGAGGCTAGAGAAGGGAGTGGGGGGCTTACCTGTGTTGTCCTGTCAGCTCCTAGGAAAGAACGCCTCAGCTGGCCTGAACCAGGCGAACAACCAAGGGCTAACTCCACTGCACCTGGCTTGCCAGATGGGGAAGCAGGAGATGGTGCGTGTGCTGCTGCTCTGCAATGCCCGCTGCAACGTCATGGGACCTGGTGGCTTCCCCATCCACACAGCTATGAAGTTCTCGCAGAAGGGGTAAGCCTCGCCACCACATGACCCCACCACCCTGCAGGGCCCAGGGAGGAGGCCGAGGTTCCTTAAGCTTCATCAGCTAACCAATCAAGCACACGGCCTCAAGAAAGCACTCGATGCTATCACGTGGTAGCCACACCCCCAAGTCCACAAACCATGTGCAGAGAATAGACCCTTTAGAGTTCTGCACTAATATTCCCAGGTTTCTGACCATGAGCCTTTGCTCCCCTATGATTATGTGCCTGTTCTCAAGTCTGCTGCAGACCTGAGGCTTGGAGGCTCTGCAGCACTCAGCTCCTGTGCTTGATAAAGCTCCAAGGATGTAGCCTGGTGGTCCAAAGCCCTGCCTGTCCAGCACATTGCTTTGCCCCAGCTGGTAGCACTGCAGGACATTCTATAGTCCCTTTAACAGCTATGAATGCCCACCTCTGTCAGACCTGCCTCAGCATCCTGAATGTTGGGATTACAAATATTATCCCAACCATGCCCTTCCTTGACTGTAGTTTTCAGTTTTACCCCAGCATTTATAGGTTGCCTTTTCATTATGTTGGCCATTTCACTTGTGTATCAGTTTTTAAAAATGACTTATTATTTATACAGTATTCTGCTCCCATGTGTGCCTGTACGCCAGTAGAGGGCACCTGATCTCATTATAGATGGTTGTGAGCCATCATGTGGTTTCTGGGAATTGAACTCAGGACCTTTGCAAGAACTAACAGTGCTCTTAGCCTCTGAGCCATCTTTCCAGCTCTATGTATCAATTTTTCAGTTTAAGATAATTTGTTTATTCATAGCTGCCTTGGTATGCTAAGAAGCCATTGCCGGGCCAGCTAGCTGGTCAGTAGGAAGAGCCGCTAGCAGTGTCCCCCCACTGTCCGGCTGCTCCCCCTCCCCAGGTGTGCTGAGATGATTATCAGCATGGACAGCAACCAGATCCACAGCAAGGACCCTCGCTATGGAGCCAGCCCGCTCCACTGGGCCAAGAACGCCGAGGTAGGCAGAGTCAGGGTGAGGGGCAGGGCAGGTCCAGAGGAGGCTCCTGGGAGAATGACAGTGGCACCTGGGGACAAGTCTCACAAGGGTGCATGGGCAGACAAGCACTGTCCTGCTGCTCACTGGCTGGTGGTCTTGATTCCTTTGTTCATGACATGGGGGAGGAGGAGGGTTCCTGCTGCCTGACTTTGGAAGTATTGGGAAGTTAGCAAGGTACTGTGTGGGAAACTGTGCCTCACACATAGAAGGTGGCAGTGGTGATATGGCCACTGGGCACAGCATCCCCACAGAGAGCCTAGTGGCCACCTAGGCTGAGTCTCTCATGAAGCTCTTCAGTGGCTCTGTCCTCCTGAGAGGATGCCAAGGTAGCCCATCTTGGCAACACACATGCCTGCAACACCATGGCCTGCATTTACATATGACGGGCAAGAGGGCAAGGCCTCTACCTTTGTGAGGCACCAGCTTGTTCAGATGTGTTCCTTCATTGCTACATCTGTGAAGTATGACAGCGTATCCCATGTCAGGACTGAGGTGCTGGGGCTGCAGTGACTGATCAGGTTCAGGCTGCAGGAAGGCTAGTGGGACATTGGGCCCAGCACTGTCCTCCCACTGTCTTGCAGTTCAAAATGAGCCAGGATACCATGCAAAGGCCCTGGAACACATCCTGTGGTCAACCTCAGGGAGTTGGTGCTTGTGGGACAGGGCCCAGAGAAGCCTCTGTAGCTCTAGGAAAGGGCCAGAAACTTCTAGAATCAGTCTTCACCTAATTCCCACCTGGTTCCCGGGGAGCTGGCATGTGGGGGTTAAGGTCTAGGGTCACGCCTAGAACTGGGGCCTGCCTCTGGACTTCTCTTTGCTAATACTGGAATATTGCTCAGGGAGGGTGCCCCTGACAGCCCATCTGGTTTGTGTCCCTAGATGGCCCGAATGCTGCTGAAGCGGGGCTGTGACGTGGACAGCACAAGTGCCACAGGGAACACGCCCCTGCACGTGGCGGTGATGCGCAACCGCTTTGACTGTGTCATGGTGCTGCTGACCTATGGGGCCAACGCAGGCGCCCGCGGAGAACATGGGAACACACCGCTGCACCTGGCCATGTCGGTAAGCCTGCGGCCATGTGGCCTCCCTGCAGCTCCCCAGGGGTGTAGGGGCACCATGCCTCAGCTCACCCTTCTTTCCTCAGCTGCTGTATCATCAGACATGCCTCCTCCCTTAGCCCAAAGTACAAGGGGGCAGTGTCGGTTTGTTAGGAGACATCTACGGTGTGATGAGACAGTAGTCTGAGCTTGTTCAGCCCATGGAGAGGAGAGCGCCATCTGCTGTCCGTCTAGTCTCAGATGAGGGTGCAGGAGGGGCCCTGAGCCTCCTTGGGAAGCAGTCAGCCACTTGAGGGACAGCCTGTTCGTACCATGCCTGTAGTGGGCACATTGCCCAAGAGGCTGCAACTCCAGTAAGACCAGGAGGGTTGTTCACAGACTGGACCCTTGGAAAAGTCTAGTTTAGCAATTCTCTAGTTTTCAAAGTCTGTTTGCTCCGTTTCTACCCTTGAAAAATAGCCAAGCTAAATATCTAGGCATGGTAGCATACTCCAGTAGTCAAAAGCAAAGGAGATCAAGACCACCTTCAGCTACAGTGTTCAAGGCCAGCCTGGACCACATAAGAGTCTAAAAACAAAACAAACACCAAGAAACAAAACAATTCAAAAAACCCCAAAGGCATGGTAGTGCACACTTGTAATTCAAGACTCTGGCAGCAGTAGGAGGCTTACTCAAGGCCAGCCTGGGCTACACAGCAAGACCAGCTCAAAACCAATAACCAGGGACATTCTCCCTCTTCCCCTCCCTCTCCCCTACCCTCCTTCTCCTCCTTCCTCCCTTCCCCTTCTCCCTCTGTGTGTGTATCTCCCTCTCCCCCCCCCCTTTCTTCCTCTCTCTCTCTCCCCCTTTTGTTGCTGTTTTGGTTTTTCAGGACAGGTTTTCTCTGTGTATCCCTGGCTGTCCTGGAACTTACTCTGTAGTCCAGGCTGGTCTCGAACTCAGAGATCCTGTGATCTGCCTCCCTAGGGCTGTACCTCACTGTCCAGCTATCAGTAACATTTCTATGAACAACTTTATTTTCCAAAGTAAAATTAATGAGTGAAAAGAGGTGGCATTATTGTACATTCTGTGAAACTTTTGTGGATCTTCATATGCAGAAAGCGCAGGGACCCTCATGTCTCCTGGGGTGTGTTAGGGTACTCAGCCTGGCCCCTGTATATGGCTGGGAAGTGCAGCCTTTTCAGATCCGTGCCAAGATGCTTCAGTGTTACGCCAGAACTCATCGGGTGGCAGCTTTGTCACACCGCTGCCTATGGCTTGTCCTGTACTTTGCAGGGAGTCCCTTACATACACATGACTTTGTGTTGATGTTGGAAGATGCTGATGCAGCGAATGTGTGGTAGAAAGCCTTCCAGTGTGCAGAAGTGGTGAAGCCCATCTTTTCGTACACAAATATGGGGAAATTGTGATTTTTTTCCTTGAAATTTAAATTTTATCATGGGCAAAAACTTTGTTATCAGCCAAGCATGGTGGCTCATGCCTTTAATCCCAGCACTGGGAGGCAGAGGCAAGATCACTGTGAGTTCGAGGCCAGTCTGGTCTACAACAATGAGTCCAGGACAGCCAAGGTTATACAGAGAAACCCTGTCTCGAAAAACAAAAAACAACAACAAAAAAATAAAACTAAAAAAAAGAAAGAAAAACAAAAAACAAAACCCCCCAAAATTATTTGCTTTCTTAAAGCAACAGGTTTATTACATTCATTTTGTTTTGTTTTATTTTGAGAGAAGAGCTTTCTATGCATCTCTGGCTGACCTGAAACTCACTATGTAGACCAGCCTGGCCTCAGACTCACAGAGATCCTCCTGACTCTGCCTCCAAGTGCTTGGCTGAAAGGCCTGCACCAGCATGCTGACATTGCATTCATTTCGAGACTATGCCTCCTTGGCGGCTACAGGTGAACACTCCTAGTTTATTTGGCAGTCCCGCCTACCTTTCAGTAACTAAAGCAGCTAGTTGACCTGGTAACGCACACAACTGTCTAATTCTTATCCAGGGCATATTGACTCTTACTGATGCATCCAGGCCATTCTTCAGTGAGGCTGTCTTTTCTTGTTTTTTTTTTTTTGGCGGGGGAGTGTATATCTGTGAAGAACAAAAGTCTGCAGGCTGGGAACTTGATTCTAGTGTTGCAGTGAGATGAGATCTGAGGCAGTGGCAGTTTCATCCACCATTATTTTTGAACTATCTTGTGTCAATCAGTGTGGTTCACAAGGCACATCATTTTTTTGGCATTATTGTGAAATCAGCTGTGACCTCATATACTGTCTGGAATGTTCTCCTGAACTCACAGGGCCCAGGTCTCTGAGAACTTTTGGTGTATTCTTGTTTCCTATGCTGTCACATATGTGCCATTTTCCCAGTTTTTGGTAAATTACCAGCCACTCTGACAGTTATATATTCAATTTCTTCTTCAAGTGAGTTTACTCTTTTCCCCGAAAACAAAGTCTTTGATTTGTAACCCAAACTGGCCTTGAAATTGTGGCAGTCCTCTACATAAGCCTCCCAAGTGCCAGGATTAGGTATGCACTCACACATTCAGCTGTTTAATCTTTTTTAAGATTTATTAAGCTGGACGTGGTGGCACATGCCTTTAATCTCAGCACTTGGGAGGCAGAGGCAGGCATATCGCTGTGAGTTCGAGTCTACATAGTAAGTCCAGGACAGCCAAGGCTACATGGTAAAACCCTATCTCAAAAAACCAAACCAAACCAAAACAAAACAAAACAAAAAAAACCCAAAACCAAAAAGATTTATTTATTTATTTATTGTATATGAGTGCTTTATCTGCAGAAAAGGGCATCAGACCACATTATAGAAGGTGTGAGCCACCATGTGGTTGCTGGGAATTGAACTCAGAACTTCTAGAAGAACAGGTGATACTCTTAACCACTGAGCCATCTCTCCAGCCCCATCAGCTGTTTATTTTTAAACACACTTAAATTTATTTGGAAGGCATTGCTATATCAAGCCCTTAAATGCAAATGTAAAAGGAAACCCAAAAAAGAGGACAGGGCTGACAAGAACACATATTTGCCTGGGCCTATGTAAGTTCAAATAGAACATGAACTACTTGGAAAAGAACATTCTAGATGCACTATTTCATTCTCTTGGCAAGAAAACCAGGCTCTTAGACTAGAGCATAGGCTTCCAGGAAGGCAGTACTTTGGTTTGTGCTTGCCTACCCATGGCGTTCTGGGGCAGGAAGCTACCCCCTTGAAGGCTGCCACTGGGGAGGGTCTTTGTAAGGCTGCCTGGAGTGGACAGGCAGGATGGCATTCTCAGTCCCCACTCACCCTGCACTGCTCCTGAGTGTTGTCAGTATTTGGCCTTTCTGTGTGTCCCCAGGTGCCTTTGTCATTGTTCTGTTGCTGTGAAGAAACAGCATGCCCAAGGCACCCGCTATAAAAGAAAGCATTGACTTGGGGCTTGCTTACAGTGTCAGAGGCTTAGCACCGTTATCACCATGGCAGAGAGCATGGCAGCAGGCCAGTGTGGTGCTGGAGAAGTAGGTGAGCGGTACATCCTCAACCACAAGCAGAGAGAGAGACCCGGGTCTAGCATAGGCTTTTAAAACCTCAAAGCCCACCCCAAGTGACACACATGGCCACACCTATTCCTGATCCTTCTAATCCTATCAAAGAGTTCTACTTCCTGGTGACTAAGCATTCAAACATATGAGCCTATGGGAGCCATTCTTGTTCAAACCACCACCCCAGGCCTCCTCCATTGGAAGTCCAAGTACATTGCTCCCTGTAAGGGAGAGCTGGGGTGAATCTTTGTGTGCCAAGTTCTGCACAGCTGGTCCTGGAACCCTGACTGGGATGGTAATGAAGAGACAAGAGCTACAGGTACAGAGAAGCTGGGATGGAGTGGGCTGTGCTGGCTCTGCGGGGCCAGCTCCTATAGACTCAGAAATGGTGCTCATTTACTATGCAGCACAAAGAGGGGTTAGCTCGCTTAAGGGCAGGTCTCTGTTGGGGCGTGGTCTCAGGTTGCAGTCATATGGGAGGAGGAGCCATCTTTGCTAGTTTTTGCACACATTGTCAACGTCTGCAAACTAGAGCAAGGCTTTGCCAGTTCCAAGCCTGACTTGAGGAGGTTTTCAAAGTCCCATGGCCCGAGGCATTAGGGTCCTGTGGCTGTGCCCATGTCAGTCATCCACACCTAGCCAGGACCTCACCCACTCCAGGGTTCTTCAGACACTCCTAAGCCCTTGCTGAGGGTTGCTCTGAAGGCCTTTGTGAGGGCACCAGGCTTCAAGCAGTATTCTTTGACATGTCACATGTGAGCTAGTTGGTGGGTGGGGTGTTCGCTGTTGCTTATTTTTCTCATCTTTCCCCAACAGAAAGAAAATGTGGAACTGGTCAAAGCCCTCATTGTATTTGGGGCAGAAGTGGACACTCCAAATGACTTCGGGGAGACTCCTGCATTCATAGCCTCCAAGATCAGCAAACGTATGTGATCTGCAATCTGGGACCAGAGTTTTGGGGAGGGCTGAGAGACTGAGGAGGAAGTCCCAACTGTAGGGATCAGACTGGCCCAGCTGTTCTCTGCTGGGTGGCCAGGAGGATCTGCAGCTCACAGGGAGGGAGCCTTCTTCCCCTAAGATGCAGGCCCACCAAGGGCTTGCTGAGCAAGGGCCTCAGAGTGAGGGTGTTTAGTCTCCCAGTGTGGGTGGGATACAGCCATTGCATGTTCTGTGCATGTCCACACATGCCCCTCTTTCATCCATACCAGTGCATGCTTAGACCTGCATGTACATTGCTGCCCCTGTCCACTGGGCTTGGCTTCAGGGTCACAGGAGGTGGCTTCTCTTCACAGAAGCCCAGATCCCCTCTGGAGGGCTTGAAGGGCTAGCACGGGTGTGACCTGATTGTTTGAGCCCTTCTCCCAGCAGAGTGCTCAGCCTCACCATCAAACAACCTAGATGGGCCCCTCTCGTCCCCTCTCCTCCCTTCTCCCCCATCCCTTCCCCTCTTCCCATCTCCTCCCTCTCCATCTCCTCCCTCTCCATCTCCTCCCCTCTCTCCCATCTCCCCCTTCTCCCTTCTCTTGTCCCTTCTCCCCCATCTTCTCCCTCTCCATCTCCTCCCTTGTCCCCCATCTCCTCCCCTCTCTATCTCCTCCCTTCTCTCCTTTCCAGCTGTGCCAGCCCTGGGTTCAGAGCCAACCCTACAGAAAAGACACGGACCCCAAGGTAGAAGCAGGCGAATGTGCTGCTGCTAGCCATGGCATCTTTCCCTGGTCTCCTTTGTTCAGTGGGATTGGTGCCATTGGCTGGCTCATCCCTCTGGGCCTCTGGAAGGGGCAGCCTTTGTTATTTTGAGAACTCTGACCATGGAGTTAGGAGCTTTGCACCACAGCTGGTGTAGACGGAAGGACAGACTCCCTACAGTAACTAGGCCTGCAACTCTGGCCTCCTCTTGCCTGAACCACTGTCCTCCCAGCCGCTTCTCTGGTGCCAGGAGCCTACTTTGGTGTAGCTGACCAGTCAACATGCCAATCAGGGTAGTTACCCCACACAGCCAGGCCAGCTGCTAGATGGGGCCATGTACAAGGAGGGGTCTCATCTGCTACTGACACCCTCTGCTGTCTCTCCCTCCCGAACCCTAACAAGTGCTTATCAGGAAGACACTTCTGACTCTGCTGAAAACTGTGGGGGCCGACTACCGCTTTCCACTCATTCGAGGGGTCCCCATGGACCAGAGCTCTGAAGCAACACCTCACCCCTACTTCCCCCTGGATAGAGCTCAGCCCCCAGAGATCAGCTTAAACAACCTAGGTAGGACACTGCTTTCCCTCCCTCCCCCAACTGTGTCTGGGCCCTGGGAGGAGAGCCAAGCCTTATTAGCCAGTGTAGGCAACAAAGACCCACAGATCCTAGATGGCTACCAGGTCCCATGGTCCATTATCCCTGAGTGAATGCCCTGGATGTGGGCTCAGGGTGGCCATTTCCCATGGTACCTCTCAGGTGGGCACTGTCATAGCCTCTGCTTCCCTGGGAGGGAAGGGTGGATGGTGAGGGCTGCTGCTGGGCCACCTGGTTTCAACTCTTCACATTGCTTGAATCTGTCTAACACGAGACTTGATCTGCCCCCTGCTGGCTCCTTTGGTTACCTATAGGCACTTTTTGTTTTTGTTTGGTTTAGGTTTTTGTTGTTGTTGTTTGTTTGGAGTTTTTTGTGTTTGTGTTTTTTTTTTTTCTTCTTTGAGACAGGGTTTCTCTGTGTAGTGTTGGCTGTCCTGGATTCACTTTGTAGACCAGGTTGGTCTCAAACTCACAGCGCTTGGCCTGCCTCTGCCTCCCAAATGCTGGGATTAAAGGTGTGTGCCACCACGCCTGGCACTTTTTTTTGTTTTTGTTTTGAGACAGGGTTTCTCTGTGTAGTCTTGGCTATCCTGGACTTACTTTGTAGGCCAGGCCATCCTTGAACTTACTGAACTACACTTGCCTCTGCCTCCCCAAGTGCTGGGATTACAGGCATGTGCCCCTGTGCCTAGCAGCCACAGGCTTTTGAGGTGGCTAAGTAGCCACCATTTGCCCCTGTGTCACTGCTGCCCTTAGAGACAGTTTCAGAGTAGAAGGAGACCCTGTTGAGGGCCTTCTAGGTCCTGGTCCACCCAGGGACCTAGGATGCTTGAGAGTGAGAGTCCTTAAACAGAAATGAGTCTTAACCAGCCAGACTTCTCTAACTGCTGCAGTAGAGACTCCAAGCTAGCCCTTCCTGCCAAGTCACCCTAGCCAGGCCTGAGAGCAGAGAAGCCGAAGTCCCTCAGCAACCCATCTTTCTCTCTCCGTTTTACAGGCAGGCAGTCACTCAAACCAGGCTGGATGGTGGGCCTGGGGGGCAGCGGTGAATGGGTAATGCCTGGGCCTAAAGTCGCTGCTGAGCCTGCCTTGCCTCACTCTAGCCCCTCTAGTCCCCCCCACCTCAAGCTGCACACCCAGGCACAGGCACCTTCCCTACACCCTGTCCCTTGGCACCATCTGCTGCTTTGCTAGTCAGTTCCCTGCATGTGACCCTAGCCTGCTCTGTGGCACGTGCCTGCTGAGAGGGGCCCTGCTGGCGCCCACTTGCCTTGCTGCCTCTAGGCCCCTTCACAGTAGCTATCAACCCAGTCATGTGGGGGTTAGATGTGGTGGCGCGGGGTAGCGGGGAGAGGAAGGGGAGCAACATGGGTAGTACACAGAGGAAGACTAGACTAGAGGGAGCAGATGGGTGGATCTGAGCCCAGAGGCATGGAGGACATTTCTAGACCTGGGACAAGGACAAGGGTGGTCTGAGGGATGACTGGGATGTTTCCCTTCATTCGTGGAGTTTAGCCCTGGGTAGTGTCCTCAGTAATAAAGCCCTTTGGCTGAAGGACCGTGGTTAAAGCATGTGTAGTGGCTGTCAGCAGCGTCCACTCCGACAGACCACAGGACACACCTGGGAGGTCAAGCAGGGTTGTAGGAGGGGCTCTAAGAATGTTTTGGAGCTAGCTAGACAGGTCAGGAGCCCTTCCCAAAGCCGTGGGCTCCCCCTCACCTCAGCTCACCTTGGCCTAGCAGGCCTGTGACATCCAGCTCAGCCTTCTCCTAGGGTGGGAGGCAGATGGGGGGCAGTGAAATGTGGGTTCAGCCATGAGGAGATGCACAACAGGCTGGAGCGCAGTTCTGTTTGCTCTAGAGACCCATGAGGTCTCAGAGGAGAGAGCTGCTGGCCCCAAGTGTCCTGCCTTATCGCTGCAGAGCTTCAGGACCTCATGCCCATCTCCCGAGCCCGGAAGCCACCGTTCATCCTGAGCTCCATGAGGGATGAGAAGCGAACGTAAGTGGAGCGAGGGCCAGGTTGGTATGTACATGAAACCTCTAGTGGTGCCCTCAGTGGACTTGTTCCTCATCCCCACGGTGTGCTGGGAGGTGCTCTCCTGGCTGCACAGCCATGGCAGGGACCAACTCTTTGGAGCCTGTGGCAGCTCCTTAATGACAGATGACATCCCCTCCAGAGACCCGCACAGGGCCACGTAGCTGGGTTGAGCTTAGGCCCGTCCGTGGTAGCATAGTCCTGTTGTCTTTTTCCTTAACTTAATGATTTGTGGGGAGATGGTAGCCTGACCCCCTTGTGGTGAGAGATCCCTGCATCTGCTTCCCTCTCTGCTGGCTTCCCTACCTGCCTTCCTCCCCACACATCCACTGCTCCTCAGATGGGGTGCCCTGGGTAGGGGGTTGCCCAGGGGGGTGGAACAGAGTGATAGAGACTGGAGTCCTTCCATCAGGAGAAACCCCCAACCGTAAATCTTGTGCTCTGGGACCAACCCATGCCTGCGTTAAGACAAATGCTGCTAAATAATATATAATTTGCATGTATATGTTTACGGCTTTGGAAAAGATAGGTGAACCTCTTGATCTGTCTCTGCTTTGGACACAGTGTTACAATTTGTAGGAAAAAAAAAAAAAAAAGAACCAAAGTCAGGAGATATGCATATGTGAGTTAGGCTGTAAACCAGAGTTACTGGAACTGGGAGAGAATTCTCTTGCAGTGCTAGGGGTCAGGACCCACTCCCAGCCTGGTTTTAATGTTCCTGTTGGGATCCCGATTCCTAGGCCCCACCACCATTGAATGTTGCCTCAGAGGGTGGCAGGGCCACAAGGGAGTTAGGTGCTGGGGCAGCTGTTTTAGCTAATCCTGCTGGCACTGGGTAGGTAGCCTAGTTCCATTTCTGCTTTGGGGAGAAAGGAGCTTGTTTCATTGTATAATTCCAGTCCATCACTGCAAGGAGTCAAGGCAGGAACTTTAAACAAGTAGTCAAATCACATCCACATTCAAGAGCAGAGAGAAATCAGAGCACATGTGCTCACTTGCTTGTTTGTGCTCAGCTTGACTTCTCCACTTGTATAAAGTTCAGGTCCCTATACAAGTGCTGGGAATGGTGCATAGGCAGTGGTGCTGTCCACAGTGGGCTGGGTTCTTCCTCCCCTGCAGATTTGAATAGGCTAACCCAGTGTAGACAGTCCCTCATGGAGCCTCCTGTCAGGGGACTCTCAGTTGTGTCAGGCTGACAGCTAAATCCAATAGTCACATTTGGGTGCTTGCAGGCAGTGATTCATGCTCAGAAGAAGCCAGGCATGGTGGCACATACTTGTGCTGTGGAGACTGAGGAAGGAGGATTGTGAACTCAAGGCCAGCCTGAGCTAGCGTGAGACTCTCATCTCATAGAACCAAAAGCGACAAAATCATCAAACTGAGAGAGAAAAATGAGCCTAGAAAGAAGGATTGAGCATAAACTACAAGCATCCCCAGGGCGTGGCTACAGAGGCCTGCCATCTTGCATTTTCTGCCATCTTCGGGACTAGGCTGGGCTGGGCAGGCTCTAACAAGAGTGTACAACCTTTTAACATTGAGACATGACATTGTCCTCTACAGAGGTTGTACACAGGAACCGTGTAATTGTGTTATAACAACACACAACACACACTCTTATGCTTTAAGCCAGTTTATGATTGCACTTATAGCTGGCCTCGCCACGTGCATCTCACAGGCTACCAGTTGGACAAACCCGCTGGAGTGTGCAACTCAGAAGCCAAGCATGTAACTTTACACCATTCTCCTAACTCCTGGACCTCTTTCCCAGATAATCATAAGAAGAGCAGGGAGCAGCCCCCTCAGAGGGGCTTGTACACCGAGGAAGTAGCTAATGCTAGCTACCCTTCCCCAGGTCCAGGCACAGGCTCGCCTCCCTCCCTCCCTCGCTCCCTCCCTCCCTCCCACCCACCTCCTTCCCTGCTCCTCCCTTGAGGAGTGGTCCCTGAGCCTGCTGGAGGGAACCAGCCCTTCCTCCCCTCTCCTGTTTACTTCTGACAGACCTCACTTAGGTCAGGCGTGTCACAGAACCCCTGACCCTACTCCTCACCCTGCCCTCCCCTCACATCTCTCCCCACCCCACTCATCATACCCTGCTCTCCACTTGGCTCTCCACCCTTCTCAGGTCCTTCCTACCCTCACCTGGTTCTGTACCTAGTAGCAGGTAGGCTCCACACATGCGTGTTGCTTTGTTCATGTGTCCCCTGCTGCACACAAGCTCGGGGACACCGGCTGAGAGAGCCATCACAAGATCCTCCTGCCCACTGCTGTCCTCACCGTAGCAACGATCACCTGCTCTGCCTGGACGGAGGGGGCGTGAAAGGCCTGGTTATCATCCAGCTGCTCATCGCCATCGAGAAGGCCTCTGGTGTGGCCACCAAGGACCTCTTCGACTGGGTGGCAGGAACCAGCACAGGGGGCATCCTGGCCCTGGCCATCCTGCACAGTAAGCACAGACTCTGGGGCAGGGTGGGGTGGGCACGGCTGGCCAACTGCCCTGACAGGGCAGAGTACAGGGCTAGTTTAGGAGGGGGGTAGGAGGGTGTTATGTATTGGGGGGGGGTCTTCATCAACCTCTACACCGCCCCCCCACAAGACAGAACCATGGACCCTGCCAGCTGCTGCCAGTAGAAACGCCTTTGGTGGCTGGAATGAGCATTTTTGGGGTAACAAGTGGCTGCACAGGCAGCCAAGGACCTGGCTGGGGAGGTGTGCCAGGGACACATGGCACACATGGCCACAGTATTCCTCAGACTCTCAGTCTGTCACCTCACAGGCCACTTGACCTGCCTTCTTCCACATAGCTTTGCAGAAGTACAGGCATCTAGCTACCTGGAGGCTGCACATGGGGCCAGCATTGCCCTTCAGGTGGCCTGGCCTCTCTGGGGGTGACTGAGCTGTGTGTTGCCTGCTGGTTGGACAGTTCTAGAGTAGGGCGCAGCTGCATCCCAATAGGCCTTGTCCCTAGTTTGCACCTCCCCAAAAGGCATCGCTTGCCTGGCTGTTGGCCAGATTCTGTGTTTTCTGAAGTACCTGTTTGATCCTGGTAGCCCAAAGCCTTGGAGGCACCACAGGAGGACACCTCCCCCACCCTAAGTGTAGGCACCATGAGAGCTCGTGGCTCTGGGTCTGAGGATGCAGAGCTCAGTCTAAACTTCAGACAGCTCCTAATGAAATATGGGTACAGGCTGCTGGGCCCTGGGATGAAGCCACTGGGTCAGTCTTGGGGTTTCAGGAGCATGGGCACAGCTAGCCCAGGGAGCTGTTGGGGACCAATTCTTGTGGGGCTCTGGAAAAGTCTTCTACCCCATTGAGAGCTGCAGGGGGTTTGGTCATCAGCAGTGAGTGATCTGCTGTCACATACTTCTTCTGCGTGATGATACTTCTGCGAGGTAAGCACACAGGGGATCTGAGGACCAGAGAACATCAGGCCAGAGCCAGCGCTGGCTCCAAGGAGTCAGCCCAGCTCTCTTCTGCTCTCCTGCTCTGCCCACAGGGTACGGGGTCTGCTTCCTGCAGAGTGGGCAGAGGTCCCAGCCCTTCTTCAGACTGGAAGAACTGTGGCAGGGGAGTGAGACGCTGTCAAGTTCAGCCTCAGACAGACACAGTCTTGCTTCAGCAGGCCCCTCTGCTTGCATGCCCTGGGCTCTAAGGAGCTTCTGAGATGGCTGGGTATCTCTCAATCCCTGGCCTGCCTGGTCTGCAGGCTCAGAGAACAGTGCTGTTCTTTTACTATGGCAAGGAGATGGGAAACCACTTTTGTAAAATTTTATATCTTCAAGGCCCTTTTTAGTAATACAAAACTAGGTAGAAAACCCTGAAAAGGGGGCTTTTTGCCTATCTGGGAAGCTTTCATAGAAAGGCCGGAAGTTTGTGTTCCTCGGGCCTTTTTCAGATGCATCCCTTCCTCCACCCCTCCTGCTAGTACCTGCCCCCCTACACACACACACACACATCACCCCAGGGTCTCTCCAGCTCCTCATCTCTTCTTCTTCCTAGGTAAGTCCATGGCTTATATGCGTGGTGTGTACTTCCGTATGAAGGACGAGGTGTTCCGGGGCTCACGGCCCTATGAGTCTGGGCCCCTGGAGGACTTCCTGAAGCGAGAGTTTGGGGAGCACACCAAGATGACAGATGTCAAAAAACCCAAGTAAGCCATGTTCCCTCTTCCTGCTCTGCCCAAATCTAGGGTGCAGGACAGCACCCCACCCATCTTGGTCACATGCTCAGAACCACTGGGGCTGGAGGAAAGAGAAGACGTAAATCTGGGCTCCCCAGAGAGAACTGAGGTCCAGATTTCTACCAGCTATTGATTCTCAGGTTTTAGCTCTTGGCCCTTGTGAGTCCTGGCTTACCCAGTTTATCCAGCCTTGAGCTTATAGCCCTCCTGTGTAAGAGGGATGCACGTGCCTGGCCTCCCTGTCAGCTGGTCACCTCCAGCCAATGGCTGATTCTGCTTTGCAGCATGGTCCACATTCTGCCACGGCCAGAATCAGGCATCTCTGATGGACACATAGTGTATTGTTACTTGGTTTAAGTTCAGAAGCTCCATCTAAGTATGAGAGTGGAACATTGAAGTCCCCCACTGTTACCATTTCAGGACCTATGTGGTCTTTTATGTCTTTTAGTATTTGTTTTAAGAAATTGGGGGCTCTAATATCTGGCACGTAAGTACTTAGAATTGTATCTTGTGATGAACTGTTCCTTTTATTAATATGTGGTGTCCCTTTTTCTCGCGTCTCATTGGTTCTGGTGTGAAGTCAACTCTGATAGAGGAGTAAGCATCTGCTTGTTTGTATTTCCGCTCTCTTGGCAGTTTGTTTTCTACCTTTTAATATTCAGTTTGAGTGTCTCTTCTGGCTAAGTGTGGTTCTTGGTGACAACGTATAGTCGGTTCTTGTTTGTGTTTTTGTTTTTTGAATCAGGGTTACTCTGTATAGCCCAGGTGCCATCATGCCCAGCTATATCTAAAGTTTTTATAGAAAGGGACTTTGCTGTTTCCTGTAGGTTTTTCTGGTGGTATTCTGCCTTTCTGGATTACTGATATTTCTTTTCCTTCCCTGTATTAATTTTGAGGATTTGCTGGGTTGCTCTGTTGAACCTGGCTGTTTCTTTTCCAAGTCTAGTTGTTTATCTATAGTTAAGCCGCCTTTCATCATCATCTAAAGTCAGGAGCAAGATGAGCATGCCCCCTCTTATTGGATACAGCACTCAAAGGCCTAGCTACAGCAAGTGGACAAGATAAAAGGGAAACCACAGGAAGCAAAGAAGTCTTACAGACAACACAATTCTTTTTTTTCTCTCTTTCTTTCTTTTTTTTTTTTTTTTTTTTTTTTTTTTTTTTTTTTTTTGAGACAAGGTTTCTCTGCATAGCCTTGTGCTAGGATTACAGACCGTAGTACCCGGCCACAATCCCTTACTTAAAAGACCCTATTGTATCTACTGGAAAGAGAACTCTTGGACCTAATAAACACAGTAAGATTGTAGGATACACAATCAAGCTGGGCATGGTGGCGCACGCCTTTAATCCCAGCACTTGGGAGGCAGAGGCAGGTGGATCACTGTGAGTTCGAGGCCAGCCTGGTTTACAAAGTGAATCCAGGACAGCCAAGGCTACACAGAGAAACCCTGTCTCGAAAAACTAAAATCAAAACAAAAACCAAACCAAAACCAAAACCAACTAAAAAATAGCAGCCTTTATGCATACCAACAGTGTATTCAGAGAAGAAAATTGGAAAAATATTCCATTTGGAATAACTCCAAAAAATCAAGTATTCAGAAGTATATCTGTCAAAGTAAAAGATCTCCACAATGAAAACTTAAGGTACTGAGAAGGACGATCACAGGGAATACTAGTGGGTAGAAAGACACTCTGTGCTCTTGGATTGGGAGAGTTAATTTGTGAAAATGTCCACTCTACCAAACTTAACTTACAAACTTACTGTAATACCTATCAAAATTCAATATCATATTTCATAGGTTTAGAAAAAACAATACGAGAGTTTGTATGAAATCACAAAAGACCACAAATAGCCAAAGCCGCTGTAGGGAATAAGAACACAACTAGAGCCTTTAATCCCAGCACTCGGGAGGCAGAGGCAGGCGGATCATTGTGAGTTCGAGGCCAGCCTGGTCTACAAAGTGAGTCCAGGATGGCCATGGCTACACAGAGAAACCCTGTCTCGAAAAACCAAAAAAAAAAAAAAAAAAAAGAACACAACTAGAGGTGGAACAATACCTCAAATTATACTGTGAGACCATAGTGATAAAGACAGCCTGGTACTGGTGTGAAAATTGGCAGGAAGAGCAGTGGAACAGAATAGAGGACTCAGAAACAAAACAGCAAGTTGTTTAATTTTTGGCAAGGGTGGCAAAAACATACATTGTTTAAAAAAAAAAAAAAAAAAAAAAAGGTAGCCTGTCAAGAAATGGCATTAGAAAACCTGGCAATCCGCCTGTGGAAGAATGAACTGCCTCAACTCCCAGCCTGAACCACTGACTCCTCCAGCAGAGAGCACAGAGGCCACCCTTATAGAACAGAACACCAACAGCACAGGAAGTAACCCCAAGAACCAGCAGAGGCGGCCACACCAAGACAGTTTCTGCCCAGCAAAGGAAACACTGAGGAGAGCAGTCAGTCCACCCCACGGGATGGAGGAACCTTTACCACCCTCCCAGCTCCTCTTCTCTTGCTGTGAGGAGACACCATGACCAAGGCAACTTGTAAAGGAAAGCATTTGCTTAATTAGTTAATGGACTGGGGCTTGTTTACAGTCTGAGAGGGTAGGGTCCGTGACCATCATAGCGAAGCATGGCAGGAGGCAAGCCAGCAAGCGTTGTGCTAGAGCCAGCAGCTTGAGCAACAGGCAGAAAGAGTGGGACACTGGACCTGGCATAGCCTTCTGAAACCTCAAGGGCCACCCCTAGTGACACACCTCCTCCATCCAATAAGACTACACCTCCAGTCCTTCCTAAATAGTCCACCAACCAGGAACCAAACATTTAAATATAGGAGTGTATGGCGGCCGCTCTCATGCACACCACCGCAGGTTAGAAGGCAGGCGTTCTTACCCAGAGCAGCCATTTAGATCTTTGCATTTGTTCGCTCATTTACTGCGAATGTGTGTGTATGCAGGGTGAGCACATGTGGCACATTCCTGCACGCCAGAGGGCAGCTTTATAGAGCAGACTCGCTCCTCCCACCTTTACATGGATCCCAGGGATCGGACTCGGCTTGCCAGGCTCACAGGGCAAGTGCCTTTGCCAGCTGCCCTCTCACCAGCCCCACACTTAGGCTTTTAGTGCATAGTAATAAATTCCCTTAAACTAACCTGCTAAGCCTGGTTTAGTTGGTTGGTTTAACTAGCAGATCTCATATGGTTAACCTCTGCTTACCCAAGTTTCAATGACAGTCTCACTCACACCTCAGCCGCTGGTAGATTTGGGGTAACACACCATCCTGTTTGTCTGTGTTGCTTTGTCTTGCTTGCTTGTTGGCTGTCTTTGGCTTCATATTCCACTCTTCCCCCAGAGTTTGAAAACTTGAATTTAGAATATGAATCTTCTCCATGTCTCTAAAATCTATGGATTCCTTCCTGTGTGTTTTCTGTGAGCGCTTCACCTAAGAGGCCGAGATTGGCTGGTAGGGTTGCACTGCCGAGAATAAGTGCCGTTCAACACCGCCGGTCCTCGTGCTTCCTCCAGCCTGTCTAGAACTGGCTTTCTTTCTGCGTTGGTTTGTTTATCTTGGGGCATCATCTCATGTAGCCCAGACTGACCTTGCCCTTGATAGATAGCTGAGGATGACCTCGAACTCCTGACTCTGTCTCCACTACTGAGATTACAGCATATGGGATTTCAAAGTTTTAAGGTGGGGCTGAGAGTCGCACCTAGATCTTTGCACTGATCTACCACACAAGCACTCTGTCAACTGAGTACATGCCTAGCCACTTTTCTGTGCTTTTAAAGTCGTCTTTTCAAAAAGCCCCACAGGACTAATATTTCTATTTTTTATTTCATCTGTTTGTTTGTTTGTTTGTTTGCTTTGGTTTTTTGAGACAGAAAACCACCATGTTAGAATTTGGTAGCCAGAAAGAATAAGAGTGAAATAAAACTTTGCAAATGAAAGCATAAAGCAAACTTGCTTCTAAACAATTTTGCTGGTAGGAGATTTACCATCAGCAGACCTCCCTAAAAGAAAGTCCAGAGACTGCCCTCCAGACGGAAGACACGGTCAGAGATGGAAGTCTGAGAGGAAAAAAGAATGCAATGCTGCATACATGTATGTGAACACAGGCATGCACATATACATGCAAGAGTATACACAGGCACATGTATGCACAGACACATGCACACACATGCACGGGCACATGCATTTACACACGCATGCACACATGTACAGAGGCACATGTACACACACATACAGTCACATGTGCACACATGTATACAGGCACACGCTCACACACAGGCACATGTACAGACATGTATGTGCATATGCACATGCATTTACAGACACATACCCACACATGAACACACATAGTGATGGGCTGGTTAGTCTACTCATGATGACTTATAAGAACTACTTATAAAAGTATGCTGGTACACACCTTTAATCCCAGCACTCAGGAGGCAGAGGCAGGCAAATTGCTGAGTTTGAGGCCAGCCTGGTCTACAAAGTGAGTTCTAGAACAGCCAGGGCTACAGAGAGCAACCACAATTTGCAAAACAAAACAGTTAACATTTAGGTGTCGCACTCCTTTAATCCCAGTACTCAGGAGGCAGAAGCCAGTGGATCTCTGTGAGTTGAGTCCCACCTGGTCTACAAAGTGAGTTCCAGGACAGCCAGGCTATTACTCAGAGAAACCATGTCTGAAAAACAGAAACAAATTTATTATTTATTTTATTAAGAGGGAAAGAATCTATAGGGGTCAGAGGACAAACTCTAGGGTTTGTTTTTCCTCTCCCACCACATTGGTTCTAAGGATTGACCTCATTTATCAGGGCAGCAAACTCTGTTACCTGCTGAGCCAACTAGCCAGCCAGCCCCTTACCAAATTTTCTGCCCTTTTTTTTTTTTTTCAAATTTTCTTTTCCTTGTTTGTTGTTTTGTGTTGCTGGGTTTTTGTTGTTGTTTTTTGTTTTTTGTTTTTTTTTTTTTCCCAAGACAGGGTCTTACTATGTAGCTCTGGTTGTGCTGGAATTCACTCTGTAGATCAGGCTGACCTGGAACTCACCTGCCTCTGCCTCCCAAGTGCCGGGATTAAAGGTGTGCACCACTATGCCCAGCTTTCTGCCATTTGATCTGTGTGGTGTAGTCTGACTAACTCCTTACCTGTTCTCCAGTCTGCTAATTTTCTCTTTTGCTCTGTTATTTTACTTATATCTATGCTCATTTTTCAAAAAATGTTCATGTTGCTGTGTGTATATCTCCCACCCCAAAAGCACTCTGGTCTTTGAGGTTATTTCCTATACCTTTCCCTCCCCTGGACAGTATCATGAGGCTTGGGCCACAGTCACTGCTCAGAGGTAGAATGTTTGTTCAGTATGCTCCGAGCATTGCAGGACAACAAAGATGTCATCAGCCTGCATTTGCTGTCTGACTGTTATGCACAATGTAGCAGCACTGTGGTCTGTCTGCAGTCTGTGTAGTGTGTTTTGCTCTCTCTCTAGTCTGTCCTGACTCAGAGTGGGTGTCCTCTGATGATGTTGTGTTGTTCCAAGGGCTGGGGAGTGCTAGACTCTCACATGCTCTCCCGTTGAGCTCCATTCTCAGCCCTCATGGTGACGTCCTCTGTGCCCCTTCCTAGTTATGTTTATTGTATGTGCTGCTGGTCAGCATGAAAGTCAGATTCCTTGAGACTCAGAATGGGTGCCCTTCCTGCAGAGCGCTCTGTGCAATCTCCTGGCTTGCCACCATCTCCACCCCTTTCACTAGATACTTGAAAACTTCAGGACTTTCTTCTGATGATCTGAATATAAGCTGGACATTCACGGGCAGGCTAGCTGTCAGGGATACACATTTTTAGGGATATTTTCCCCCTTCTTGTTTCATGCCAGGGCTCTTTCCCCCTTAACCTTCAGGGGCAAGGAAGGTGCGTGGGCATGTTGGGGCTAGGAAGATGGCTCAGGAGTTAAAGAGCATTTGCTCGTTTTGTGGAGGACCCGGATTTGGTTTGCCAAACACATATGGCAGCTCACAACCATCTATAACTGCCATACCAGGGATCTGATGCCCTCTTTTGTTCTTTGCAGACACTGCCCACATGGCGCAAAGACACAGGCAAAGCACACATACATATACATTAAATTTTTAAAAATAATAGTAAGTTTTTTAAACAAAGGGGCATGTTTGTGTCTGACTTTGTTTTTTGTTTTGTTTTGTTTTGTTGTTGTTTGAGACAGGGTTTCTCTGTGTAGCCTTGCCTGTCCTGGACTCACTTTGTAGACTCGGCTGGCCTCGAACTCACAGCGATCGGCCTGCCTCTACCTCCCGAGTACTGGGATTAAAGGCGTGTGCCACCACTCCCAGCTGCCTCTGACCTGTTTTTATCCTGAGAGTATAACCCCTTGGAATCTCAACCCAATGTGGAGAGAGACTCCCATTAGGCCCTCATCTTTGATGGACTTTGACCCTCCTTGTTTATTCTGTCTTGTCAGGTGCCTTATCCTTTTAAACAATATTTTCTCATTGCGTATGTGGTTGTCTGCCCATGTGTGTGGGAAGCTCTCAGAGGCCAGAAAAAGCATGGATTTGCTGGCACTGGAGTTATAGGAAATTATGAACTGCCTAACATGGTTGCTGAGCACCAAACTTGGGCCCTCTGTAAAAGCGGGAAGCATTCCTAGCCACTGAACCATCTTTTCAGCTTCTTATGCTGAAGGGATGACTCAGTGGTAAAGAGTACTAGCCATTCTCCCAGAGGGCCCAGGTTTGACTCCCATTATTCCCCAAGCATGTGCACCTGCTGCTGTTCCAGTCAGACCCGCCCTGTATCCAACCACACATGTACAGGATGACCAGTGGCTAGCTTCCTCTCTGGGCTGGAAGCTGGAGCTCACAGAACCAGTCTGTGCAAAGATCTGAGCCCACGCTAGTTTCCAAGGGTCTGTGCCCAGGCTCTTTGTGTCGCAGGATTAGGAGGAACCTTCTTTTTGTTGTTGTTATTTTATGTATGCAATTGCCTTTCTGTATGTATGTGCACTATGTACATACCTGGTGCATGCAGAGGCCAGAAGAAGGTGTCAGATCCCCTGGGACTAGAGTTACAGATGACCGTGAGCCATCATGTGTGTCATGGGAATTGAGCTCTGGTCCTCTGAAAGAGTAAGTGCTCTTCACTGCTGAGTTGTCTAGCATGGTCGGGGGTGGGTGCACAGGGATGGGACAGGAGCAACTTGTTAATGGGCAGAAAGAAGACATAAAGGTTTCAAAAGTCATAGTGGGGGGCAAACCTCACTCCTCCTGCCCTGCCCCAAAGTCCTGGAGCGGCAGTCTGCTCACTGTTCCCAGGGGCCTTTCAGGGTTGGCCTCTGCCCAGGTGAGTCTTTGTTTTTAAATAAGACAGCATGCTAAAGGCACTGCCCCAGCCTTACCTTTCCTTACAAGCCCTGCTTCTTGACACTCATGCCCCCTGGACAGTGCCTCCTCAGTCTCTCCCCAGTGACGTGGCACGCCAGCTTTATGGCTACTGCTTTGCTGATGGATATTGATGTTTCCAGTCACCTGCTCTTTTACTAACAGATGCTGCCATCGATGGCTCTGTGCAGTCTGTTTCCTGCCCTGGCAACCTCCTGGGGTGAATTTTCCAAAATGGAGTTATAGGACAGAAGAAAACATCTGTCAGTAGATAGGGCAAAGTTGGCCAAATTCCCAGGTCTACAGGAGATGCCTGTGTTAGGCCAGCCCACTCAGAACAGGCCCAAGACACGAGCCTGCTGAGGAGATGGTAGGCCAGGTCTCCTCCCTTGCTCCTACAGGGTGATGCTGACAGGGACACTGTCTGACCGGCAGCCAGCGGAGCTCCACCTCTTCCGGAACTATGATGCCCCAGAGGCCATTCGGGAACCTCGCTTCAACCAAAACATTCACCTGAAGCCGCTAACTCAGCCTGCAGGTCAGAGCTGTGTGTCTGATGTGTTGGTGGGAAAGGCTAGCTGAGGCTGGTGGGGCTGGAGAGTCACAAGGCCCTGAGCACCTTTCCCACACCCCCCACATCACTGCGCTGTCTGGACAAGTGTTGCTGGAGCCTGTGAGGCCTCAGAGAAGGCAACAGTGACACAACAACCTTTCATCAGGATGACAAGACCCAGCAGCAAGGCCTTGTGGGTCCTGGCTCTAGAGACTTCCTAGTTCCCTTTCTTCCTGTATTCCCCTATGCATCCTGAGATTTGAAGGGACAGGTCTTACGTCATTGAACTACCCTCCTTCCCCACTCCTAGACCAGCTCGTATGGCGGGCAGCCCGGAGCAGTGGGGCAGCCCCAACCTACTTCCGGCCCAATGGACGCTTCTTGGATGGCGGGCTGTTAGCCAACAACCCCACGCTGGATGCCATGACTGAAATCCATGAGTACAATCAGGACATGATCCGCAAGGTAAGAGCCCTCTCAGGTCACGGTTAGGACATGACCACACACTGCTCACGAGACGTGCTCTCACCTGTTCAGCACTCCGCAGCAGTCATATCTCCCTCGGGGACTATTTGATGGGTAGGGTCTGTGCCAGGAGACTTAGAGGCCCCACCCCACCGAGACAGAGAAGGCTGTGCTCAGTGGCCAGCACGTGCTGCACAGGCTGTGTCCCTGATGCTACCCAGCAGGGACATGCCCTGGCCTTGCACAGTTTACATCCTGCTTGGAGACTCCATAAACAGAGCACTCTGCTGTGCATGTCAGTTCTGGGAGAACACCATGCGCAGGCAGGAGGAGGGTGACCTGTGTGAGGGGACTGAGGTCTGAGGAAGGTTCCTGAGCTTGGAACTATCCTGAGGCCTCTGTGCACAAGGCCGTGCACAGGCAGTGACCCAAGGACAGCGAGTGGCCCTCACCCAAGTTGTTAGAGCAGGGTGACAAGGCCCATGTACCGGTGAGGTGGAGCAGTGCAGTGGGTAGGCTGACCCTTCCTCAGTTTTCTAACCTTCAACTAGTGGCAGTGCCTGTCTGGGTGCCCTGGGGACTCGGGACGCTGTTGGCTGTGTAGTACTTGGAAGGCATCTGGCCAGGTATGCACTGCTGGCTTCTGCAGTCATAGAAGTCCCACATGCTTAGTGCACAGCCCTTGCCAGGTAGTGGGTTCAAGCACTCTCAGATATATCCAGTCTAAGTCAGAGCCTATAGATGAGGAATCGGGGTCCCCAAGTGGCAGGGGACTCCATCAAGGTCATCTAGCAAATTGGCCGAAGAGCTGATGGAGCGAGTGAAAGGCCACCGCAGCTCAGCCTTAGCATCGGCTCTCTGCCACGTGGCCCAGCAGACATCTTCTGTCCTGCGAAGTGACTGTGATGGCCACACCAGCTCTCCCAGGGAGCAGCTGCCAGGGCAGGCCAGGATTCGATTCTGGGCCTGCTGTTCTAAGCCCTTGTCTCTGCCCCTCACAGCCCTGCACCCAGCCTTGGCCTCTCTGTGACCTCTGACCCCTACCCATGGCAAGTTCTCTTTGACTACCCTTGTCCTGCTCACCACAGGGCCAGAGCAACAAAGTGAAGAAACTCTCCATAGTCGTCTCTCTGGGGACAGGAAGGTCCCCTCAAGTGCCTGTAACCTGTGTAGATGTCTTCCGTCCCAGCAACCCTTGGGAACTGGCCAAGACTGTTTTTGGAGCCAAGGAACTGGGCAAGATGGTTGTGGACTGTGTGAGTTCGTACCCTTCCCCAAAGCCTCTCCCTCAGGGTCTCCACCTATGGCCACACACTGCCATCCATGCCGATCCCTGTCAGCCAGCTCCAGGAGACAGCCCAGACTCAGTCTCCAGGCTGCCTAGGTCCCACAGTGGAACCCCAGTGGGGGTTTCAGGTGTTCTCCAACTGCAGACGCCTTTCTGCACACAGCTGTATGACAGGCTGGAATGCAGATGGACAGCGTGTAGTGCAGGGAGGGAGGGAGAGGCCCCTTGTCAGCCCTCACCGCTCCGCAGCGATCCTGAATGGACTCTGCACAGCCAGGCCAGTCACTGAGGCCCAGAGAGGTGGCCTTATGCAGTGACTCCGCTAATGAGTGGCTAGGACCCTGGGATGGCAGAGGGTGGGGAGCAGAGCGCTGTGGCCTGGCCTTACAGAGACTGCTTTCCGCCAGTGCACAGATCCAGATGGGCGGGCTGTGGACCGTGCCCGGGCCTGGTGTGAGATGGTCGGCATCCAGTACTTCAGGTAAGGTTCAGGCCTGGCCTGACTCCACCCAGGCAAAACCCACAGCTCACCAACAGAGGTCCTTGCCCCCACCATGGCCTGATGAGACACAGGGATACGCAGCCCTCGATGGGGTCTTTCCCAGCCTCAGGGTGGTATTCTGTTCCCCAGCCCACCCACCCCACCCCCGGCCCAAGCTCTTGTTCCTGCACAGGCTGCACATCTGGAGTGACCCACTCCTCCTTTCTCCTGACAGACTGAACCCCCAACTAGGAACAGACATCATGCTGGATGAGGTCAGTGATGCAGTGCTGGTCAACGCCCTCTGGGAGACCGAAGTGTACATCTATGAGCACCGGGAAGAGTTCCAGAAACTTGTCCGGCTGCTGCTGTCGCCCTGAGCCCCCAGGCCCTGCTGGCAGGGGTGGGCCAGGCCACCACACACACTGAGGACCAAACTGGGCCAAGCAGCTCCACGTCCATCTGAGGACTGGGGCTCAGGGCACAAACAAGGTCCCCCACAGGCACTGCTCATGACTCATCTGCACTTTGACTCTAGGCTGAAGGCCCCTTTCCCTGACTGTGACGGACAACTCCATCAACTGCCCCACATACCAGTGAGATCAACACTAAGGTGCCCAGGGTGCCTGGAGGCTTCTCCCAGGTTCCCTGGCCTCTGCAGCCCACCCCTTCTTCCCACTTCCTGAAGCCGGGGACTAGAGAAATGGGGTTCCACCCCATCATTGGGTGAAATCCAGCCCTACTCAACTTTGCCCCTCTGCCCTGCCAGCCTCCCCACCCATGCTGGGAGCCCTCCCAGCTCCCAAAGGTCGATCCTTTGCATGGACTCTTCTCTGCAAGGAGAGTGGGCAGGGCCTCAGGGCCACCTCAGCTGTGGAATAAACAGGTTTAGACTCCAGCTAACCTGTGCAGTATGCGCCGTCCCCAACCCTGCTCCCTCAGACATGACCAGGACAACCTTTCCTTTGGCCCTTACGTGACAGGCCAATAAAGTAGGCAGAGCTAGTGCCAGGCCATCCACCCAGGAAGGCCTATGGGGGCTCTAGAGCTGGCCAATGAAAGGAGAGGGCCACACTCCTGCCCCAAGTCTATGGGACTCACCACATTCATGTCATCCTTGTGCTAGCATTTGGAAGAATTAGGGATGGGGAGGGAGCTCAATGGTGAAGTATTTACCCAGCATGTATGAGGCCCTGGGTTTCATCCCTAGCATTGGGGCAGGGTTGCCAGGTGGGCAGGGTGTCCCCCTCAAGGCGTTGGGTCCCAAGCAGAGATGATGCCTGTCAGAGCAGACATGTCCTCCACGTGAGTATACCTCCAGGGTGCCTCAGCTCACTCTGGCAGGAAGGTGAGTGTTCCAGTGCTATAGGGTGGGTGGAGCCATATGAGGACAGATGACAGCACTGGGGGCTCCCAGCACAGGACCTTGAGTAGGAGGCCACCTGGGAAAGTGGCTCATCCACACATGCCCATCAGTCCACGCCCAGAGGGTAAATAATTGAAGGGCAGGTCACACGAGCCTGCCTGCGTCACAGGATGCCTTCCCTGCAGGGTCTGGTTACGCCCCAGATCGCATTGACACCCCTGTTGGCTGGTGAATAATTAAGCAGCCACCTTCTCTCAGTCGGGACTCCATCTGCAGGCCCTACTCTACGGCCTCCTCGCTGCCTGTTGCCTGTCAAGCACAGCGCTGGGCACTGAGCAGAGCGCTGACCCCAGCAATCCGGCCCTGCTATAGCCACCTGCCTCCTCAGTGCCAGCACCACTTCCATGGCCCCTGAAATGGACCAATTCTACAGGTCCACCATGGCCATCTACAAGGTGAGCTCATGGGCCATGGCCAGCATATAGAAGCCAGGCTGGCCCCAGGACACAGGGAGAGCCCAGGCTGGGCTGTGGGTATGAGAGTGGGCATCCTTGGAGTTACATGCAGGACCCACACCACACACACATCCTCAGCTAGGTGTAGGTTTAAGAAGTGGCCAGTCTGTTGGGAAGATGAGAAACCAAGCCTACAGAGGTTAAACACCTTGCTCAAGGTCACCAAGGGAAGAAGAGGTACATCTGGGATTGGAGTCAAAAACCCAGCTCAAAGACTTGGGGTTTCCTCCACTACCCAGGGTGTTTCTCCACCTGGCGAAAGCCCAGAGTGGTGACTCAGCCACATGGTAGACACCCCATGGTGTGTCTTTTTGAAAGTCTTTTTGAAAAAGGCAAAGTGTAGGGGTATTGTCAGCAGCTCTAGGATTCTATTCTATTGAGGCCTGGGCACAGGACAGCTGAGCTGTGACCAATTGGGTGGCAGCAGGTAGATGGGCATCCCTCAACCAGTGAGACCAAGAGAACTGAGGTGCACCAACCGTGTCAGGAGGGACCAAGCCTCCCTGGGGTAGGTGTGTGACATAAGCTGCCTGTGAGGGATACCTGGCTTGGGACTGGCTCCTAGAAGATGCCTCTGAGGCCTCTATAGGAGGGAGCCAGGATCTTGGTGAGGTCAAGGTGAGCCTCACAGGGCTAGGTGCTTCTGTCCATCTGTCCATCTGTCCTTTCTACCACCATGGCCTGTATCCCTTGGCCTCGGGTTCAGAGCATCATGGAGCAGTTTAACCCCGCCCTGGAGAATCTGGTGTACCTGGGCAACAACTACCTCCGGGCCTTCCATGGTGAGTGTCTACCCTGGTACTCAGCCCCGACCATCACTGGGGCTGCAGCCTGTAGCTCAGTACCCCTTAGCAGCTGCTGGGCTCACCCTCAGCCCTGAATCCCACAACCCACCCCACACACTCCTAGAGCCGGCAACGCCTTTCCACACAGCCTGCCCTCGCTGTGCCCTGCCCTTAGCTTTACAATTCACCCACACAGGCCTCCACAAGCACACAGGTGCCTACAGCCCTCCCACGAGACATGCATGGAAGACTGTCCCCAGCAGCAGACGGGGTGGCGGCCCCTTTGTTCTCTGGCAGTATCAAGCTCTACACATCACCCAGAGCCACCTTGCCCCATCCCACCATGTCTTGGTGTCCCCTCCACACGATCAGGGTAGCACAGATTGAGTGCTAGGCCTAAACTTTCACCCCTCCTGCAGCTCTGTCTGAGGCGGCTGAGGTGTATTTCAATGCCATCCAGAAGATTGGGGAGCAGGCCCTGCAAAGCTCCACATCACAGATTCTGGGTGAGGTGCCGTCCCATGTGACTCTTTATCCCCCTCACCCCCATCCCATCCAAGCCTTTGCCTACTACCCCAGCTCTAGGCCCTTGACCTGTGTTCTTTTTGTTTGTTTTTCCTTTCCTTCTCTCTCTCTCTCTTTTTTTTTTTTTTTTTTTTTTGAGAGAGAGTTTCTCTGTGTAGCCCTGGCTATCCTGGAACTCTGTAGACCAGGCTGGCCTTGAACTCAGAGATCCGCCTGTCTCTGCCTCCCGAGTGCTGGGATTAAAGGCGTGCGCCACCACACCCGGCTCTTGCCTGTGTTCTTAATGTCTCTCGGGCCCAGGGCCTATGTGACCCGTGGCTCTGGGGCTCACTAGGGCTTCCTTCTGTATATATGTCTTCCTAAAGCTTTCACATCAACATGGGCCTATGGCCAGTGCCTGGGAGCCCCACCTCTCAGGCCTGTACCCCAGTTCTTCCCTACCCTTCCCTGTAAACCAGAGTTGTCAGAATTCTGAGTCAGAGCCATATGTGAAACCCTTGAACTTTGGTCCCCAATCCAGCTAGGAATGTCCTTTGGCTCGTTTCTTTGCGGGGGGGTAGGGTGGCAAGGAAGGCAGGTGGGGCAGGCTCCCCACACTAAAGGCAACCTTTCTTGCCTCCAGGGGAGATCTTGGTTCAGATGTCGGACACTCAACGGCACTTGAACTCAGACCTGGAGGTGGTGGTGAGTATTGGGCCCCAGGGCCAGAATTACTCAAAACAGATGGGCTGCAGTTCAAGACTGAGAGCCCAAGGGCTGGGGCGATAGGATCAGGTGCTATGCAAGCACAGGGCCTGAGGTCAGATTCCCAGTTCCCACGTAAAAGTCCAAGCATGGTGGCCTACACCCATAATCTCAGCACTGGAGAGACAAAGACGGGAGCTTGCTGACCTGACAGGCTTGCGAATCAGTGAGCTGTAAGTTAGTGAGAGACCCTGTCTTGAAATAAGTAAGGTGGCAAGCCTTGGAGGGAGAGACACCAGCTGTGGGCCTCTAGCTTTCACATGTATGAACACACACATGCACATGTGGCCCCCACATATACACACATACAAACCTGAGTGTGCATACGGGGGGAGGGGGCAGGAGAGAGAGAGAGAGAGAGAGAGAGAGAGAGAGAGAGAGAGAGAGAGAGAGAGAGAGAGAACCAGCTCAAGTTCTCAGACTGGCAACATGAAGAAAAGTTGGCCTGGTCAAGCCCAACTGCCGCTGCCTTTTCTGTCCTGTTTTTATCAGGGAGGCTCAGGGTCAAGGCATCATTAACTACAATTGGAGAATGTTTGGAGATAGCTGAGAGAGGTCCCACTGCACCAGGCCCAGGACACAGCCCGTCCCCACCCGGCTCCTCCCTTCATCTCCCTAGTTGCAGCAGCCGAGGGGATCTGAATGCCAGTATAAGAGCAGCTGTGCCTTCACTGCCATTGGGAGCAGACACAGGCGCCACAGCAAAGGTCTTGGGCTGGCACACCCAGCAGTCCTGTGCACTCCCCAGGTCTCAGCCCTGCTACTCTGAACAGCTGGCCCTCTGCAGGTATGGCCGTGGGCTGCCATCCTGCTGTTCTCAGGGCCTGGAACCACCAGCCCTTCTGCCTGGCACAGGTGTCCCTCCCCCCAGCAACCCTCCTCTCCCTCCCTGACCCAAGCAGATGCTTCTGTTTGCTTCTAGCACACGAGAGTGAAGACAGGAAGCTACTTTAGGCTCAGAGCTGGCCTCTACTCAGGCTTTAGTGCCCTTGGACCTTGGACCTCAGTTTACCTATCTTAAAAAAAAATGGAGATAACTATATTTCCTGGCAGGGCCTGCCTTGCGGTCGGGAGGGGGCGTGTAGAGTGAATCAATAACTTGAAGCTGTTTCCTAGGGCTGGGGATGTAGCTCAGTTGGCAGAGGGTTTGCCTAGCACACATGAAACCCTGGGTTCAATCCCCACACTGCCTAAAACAGGCATGGTGGTGTAGACCTGGAACCCCAGTACTGAGGAAGGTAGAGGCAGAAGGACCAGAAAGTCAAGGTCATCCTTGCCTGCGTGGTGAGTTTGAGGCCACCCTGGGCTATGTGAGACCTAAGAAACTGCTTCCTAAAAACAAAACAAAACAAAACAAAAAATTTCTGTCAGGGCGCTCCCAGCATTCCTGAGCTGAGCTATTGTGATCTTAGCTTCCCCGTGTCTGCTGCTCTCTGGATGCAGGACCAGCCAGGCCTAGGGTCTGTCTTCTTTGCTCTGTAGCTCCAAGCTCTGTAGGGAGTCTAGGCAGGGCTTCCATGGGTGTGGAAGTGGTGGGAAGAGAATGGGACTTGCTAGAGGGATTCCCAGAGGGCATAGCAGCAAGAGGATGCTGGCAGAGCCTGGAGGCCGGACAGGGTGGAGAGGTGGGCATGCCCCGATGGGGAAGGGCCCTTGGAGGATTCAGAAGGGAATTTTGACTGATAGTTCTTGCTTCCCAATAAGGATTTGAAGGTAGAGGCGACTCTGTTTGACACAGAGACTGTTCACCGCCCCCCCCCCAAATGGAAAATACATACAGTACTATACATGACAGGCAAGCACTACAGGCCCCAGGACTTCACGAACCCTTGGTGGCACAGCACCAAACCCCCAGCACCTGCTTGGACTTGGTCATTGGTTATGGCTCCCAGGGTACCTGTGTTTCACCTGGGCTAGGCAGGGACAAGTGTCACCCAGGCCCACTTTGTAAGGAGAGCTGCTTCTCCAGGCACCAACGTCTTGGCTGTGACAACTGCGTAGGGCCCCCAGCCAGAGCCACAGTAGAGGAGCACCACAGACTGTCCCTTTGGTTCTCCATTCCATACAGATCCCTGCCGGGCACTGTTGGAGGTGGCCAGGATATGGACAGAAACCTCGCCTTCCCACAGAGGGGTCAGACCAAATGGATGGCCAGCGACCATATGTGTCCCACATTAAATTCAGACTTTGCCGTGAAGAAAAAGAAGGCAGGGTAGGGAATGGTTGGAGATTGTAAAAGGAAGCCATACTCAGGAAAGGGATGGTGAGGGAGGCCTGGGGGAGCTGGGAGCGTCCCCCAGGGACAGTGACACAGGCTGCAGCAGGCAGCAAGAGCCAGCAGGTGAGGAAGGTACAGGGCCATGGTGGCCATTGCTCCCTGAAAGCAGCTCTATCAGTGACCTTTTGAGTGAGGAAGAAACAGGCTCTGGCTTAAATTTGTGAAAAGAGACTTTTTTAAAATAGCAAAAGTGAAAATAAACAACAGCAAATCTCACCAAACATGCTAGCACTGGTATCTCAGGATAAGATGCTCAGTTCAGTCAGAATTACCTCTCAGGGCTAGAACTTGGCCTCCCCCACCCCCAGCACCGGGAATTCTCTCCTCTGTGCCATCAAACTCACAGCCTCCCTCTTCCTGCCCTCCCTTTACCCCCCAAATTCAATCCCAAAACCTAGAATGCAAGGTAGGTGAGAATTTTCTTTTTAAAGACAGGGTCCGTCTGTATAGCCCTGACTGTCCATGAACTCACAAAGATCTGCCTCCCTGGCATTAAAGGCATATACCACCACACCCAGCCTTCAGTCAGATTTCTTCAGGCCTTTTTTTTTCTTTTTTTGGTTTTTCGAGACAGGGTCTCTCTATGCTAGCCTTGGCTATCCTGGACTCACTTTGTAGACCAGGCTGGCCTCGAACTCACAGTGATCTGTCTGCCTCTGCCTCCCAAGTGCTAGGATTAAAGGCGTGCGCCACCACGCCTGGCATTCTTCAGGCCTTTTTTAACCTACTGACTGCCCTGCATTTGTACCTTTTCTTTTCTTTGGCTGTTGAACACTTGGGCCTATTGGTCTGGGCTCCTGACTCCTGGGAGTCTCGGCCATGTTCCTGGCTCAGTCTTGAACCAAGGCTTGATCTGAGTCCTTCTGTTGGGGAGCACTCTGCTCTATAGAGCCATTTATGAGTGTGGTTCCCCAGCACTGCCAGTGGTCTTGGGACTGTGGCGGCCGGGGTATGGCTACCTAAATATGTCTATAGAAATATGCATCTCATCTCTGCAGCCACTCACCATATGCTTCACACACAAAAGGCAGAAGAATGCCTCATTGACCTCCCCTCTTCTCAGCTTTCAGACAGTGGGTGTTGCCCCTGCCCCATCTCCCTCTGAAGGTGACCCAGTTATTACTAATGTGCTTGAGTGTGTGGCTGAGTGGGGCTAGATGCATGTAAGTGCAGTTGCCCATAGGGGCCAGAAGAGGGCACCAGATTCCCTGATGTTGGAGTTACAGGCAACTGAGAGCTGCCTGATGTGGGTGCTGGGAACAGAACTCTAGGTAGTATGTGGTCTTAAAGGCTGAGCCATCTCTCCAGCCCTAATCTTATTATTTATTTATTTATTCGAGACATGATTTCTCTGTGTAACATCCCTGGCTGTCCTGGGACTCACTTTGTAGACCAGGCTGGCCTTGAACTCACAGAAATCTGCCTGCTTCTGCCTCCCAAATGCTGGGATCAAAGGCATATGCCACCACCGCCTGGCTCCTAATTTTATTATTTTTTAAATGTTTATTTTACTTTTATTTATGTGTGTATGCCACATTATGCAGGTGCTCATGGAGGTCAGAAAACCATGTCAGATCCCTTGGAGCTGTAGTTAGAGCTGGTTGTGAGCCACCCCATATGGATGCTGGGAATCAAACTCTTGCTGAACTCGGCAACAGCAGCACTAACCGCTCTAGCCCACAACGTTACTGTCGGATCTTCTGTTACCATCAGCATTAGCGGTTTCAGCCACCTGTGTATATTTCAGGGCCGAGCAATGGTTATCTCTGTGGAAGGTCTTTAGCCAGGAAAGCCTGGATCTCTGCTGCTGTGTCCTTTAGATGCTCCTGGAAGTTTGTCATCTCCTTGCTGTGCAATGGGCCCAGGTGCTCTGGCTTCATCCCTTCCTTCGCTGCTATAGAGGTGGGGGTAGCCATTTGTCCACAAGGCCCCCATGTTGGATTTTGGCTGGGATGTTGTTTTTAGATCTTATGGCAATCGGTATTTTGAGAGCATAATCTGGGCGCTGGGAGCAGTGACCTCACCATTGATTCAGGTCTTTCTCAGTGGCTTGTGCACTATATGCATGCATCGAGAGTCACACACTCACATCTACATGCATGTACATGCACACACCCATATGTGTATAGACATGGGCCTCAGGATAAGATGCTTGGAGCTTCCGGCTCATCCACAGTGCTCCACCAGCTTCTCTGCCTCACCGCTGTCTCCTTCGTCCCCCATCAAGAGTCCCTCTTCTTGGGCATGTGGAGACTGAACTGTTAGAATGTCCTACGGTCCCCTCTGCTGCATCCCACCTCACATGCAGCAGCCTCGGAACAGTTCTAGTGCTGTCTGCACGAGGACCATTCTGGAAACCAGCTGAAATGGGTTGTGTGCCTGCTGTGTCCAGTCTCCAGCACCCTGAGGGCAGTTATGGCAGTTCTGTGCTGTCCACAGAGCATGCCACACCCACCGCAGCTTTCTCTGAGTTCATCTTCTAGCTGCTGCCTGACAGAACCCACCAGCCAGTCTGGCTCAAGCCATTTTGGCTGTCCTGCAACAGCTCCCACGGGAAAGCGGCAGTCCTGAGACAGTGTTCTCAGAGTTCTTGCTGCTGGATGGCTTTTATTTTTGTTAAGAGTAAAAAAGGTCATTTGCCCCACCCCCTTATTCCCACCCCACCCCCTCCATTTCCCTCCCTCTTTCTCTCTCTTCCTTTCCCTCAAGTGTTTTTTTTTTTGGCCCAGAACACAGAGAATTATTGTAGAAGAATCTGATTATTCAATTATTCACTTGTCCTTTTTTGCCTAGATGTGTGATTCCCTTCTCCCTTTTTTCTTAAATCTGATTTTTTTTTTTCTAGAATACATTTTGAGATTGGTCAGTCTGGGTTGGCATTTTCAGTTATGTGATGTACTTCTTTGTGTGTGTGTGTGTGTGTGTGTGTGTGTGTGTGTGTGTGTGTGTGTGTGTACATGCCTTCATGTATATGCAAATGTGTGTGCTCTCACATGTGGGTGGACCAAAGTTTAACATCAGTGATTTCTATCTCTCTTCACTTTATTTTTTGAAACATGGTCTCACGCTGAACCTGGAGCTGACCAATTCAGCTAGACTGAGTGGCTAGTGAGCACCAGGCATCCCCTAGCACTGAAGTCACAGGGACATAACCATGCAGAACTTTTTATGTGAGTGCTGGGACTCCGGGCTCAGGCCCTGATAGTTCAGCAGCTGGTACAGTGCTGCTGAGTCATATTCCAATACATGAGATATGCTTTTTCTTATTCTTTAAATTTTTATTTTTATTTTATCTTATGCATATGAACATTTTGCCTGCGTGTATACCTGTATACCATATGTGTGCAGTGCCAATGGGGGCCAGAAGAGGGCACTCTCTGGACTGGAGTTATTATAGATGGTTATTAGCCTCTGTTTGGATGCTGGGAACCGAACTCAGGTCCTCTGCAGGAGCAGCAAGTCCTCTCATCTGCCGAGCCACCTCCCCAGCCTCTTACCTCCCCCCCCCATCTTCTCACATGCCTCTTGCTTTGTGCTATGTGTATGGTGCATGCCCATGAGCACAAAAGGCCACAGCATGATGTCATGTCCTGCTCTGCCTGTTGCCATGTTATTACCTGGACACCGGGTTTCTCACTGAATCAGAAGCTGACAGTTTCAGCCAGGGTGGTTGGACAGATGTTCATGGGACCTGCCTCTCTCCATCATTCCCCCCCCCCTTGCTGTGCCCGCCTGCCCTGTGCTGGAGTTACAGACACACACAGGGACTTGAACTCAAGTCCTAGCCTTTAGAGAGCAAGGGCTGAGCCATCTCTCCAGCCCCATACTTATTCAACATATAATTTCTGCCCTGCCTGCACCTTCCCTAAGCTCCGTGGTTTATATTGGCTGACAGCGCTGAAGACAGGTGTTCAGGAACACACAGATGTGTCTGCACAGAGAATCTGGACTTTCTCTTAGGTGTGAGTCAGGCTGGGGAGACGGGCAGGGCGGACAAGGATGCTGGATCCTAGGAGCTCCATCCCTCCAGTGGTCCTGTCCAGCACGAGCGCTCACTTGATGTTGTAAAATGACCCGCATTTTCTGTTTTGTTTTTGTTGGTTGGTTTTGGTTTTTCAAGATAGGGTTTCTCTGGGTAGACCAGGCTGGCCCTGAACTCTCAGTGATCCGCCTGTCTCTGCCTCCTGAGTGCTGGGATTAAAGGTGTGTGCCACCACACCTGGCTTCTATTTGTTATTTTTATAAGCACCCACAAACACAGGCTGGTGGTAGCAGCTGTGGGTCAAGGGCTAGACTGGTACAAAAGGGAACCTCAAGGTCCCTGGCAGACCAGCCAGTAACAAGTTCTTAGAAACAACCCTGGGAGAACCTTCAGCTTGTTCTTGTATATGAACCCCCAGCAGTCCTTTTCTGTGTGGTACCTTAGCCCCAGGGGAAGGGCCCAGGTCAGCAGGAAGCCTTCCACAGGGGAAGAAAGGATACAGGAAAAACACGCAGAGCTGGCAGAAGTGAACACATCAGAGGGCTAGGGTAGGGGGGTAGGGGGCTGGGGGTGGGGGCTCAGACTTGACTCTCCCCAGCATCATGAGGGAAGCTGACAGAAGGTATAGGAACATGTCAGGGCCCTGCCCAGCCCACAGCATCAGAACTCACCAGGTTCTTAGAGGGCATCAGGCCAAGCCTTGGGGAAACTGAGGCCTAGAGTGGGACAGCAACTAGTCCAAAGTCACAAAGCAAATTAGAAGCAGAATGAAGGCTGGTGCACAGCGCTCCTGAGCCTCAATCAGCAGCCTCTTCCTGCCTCACAGGGATGCTTCTGAGGGGGCTCCCACTGGCCCCCTCATCCCAGGCTTCTGCAGCTCCGGAGGCTTATGCAGAGGCAGGCTCTGCCATGAATTGGGGATCAGGACTGCCCTCCCTCACACTCACTGCAGTCCCAGTGCCCGTGGATAGGGAGGGGCCTGCCAGTAAATCCTTCCCCCATGGCTAGCAGAGCAAATGAATGTGTGTGCAACGAAGAAACAAATGAATGTGTGTGCAACATAGAAACAAATCAACGTGTATGCAACATAGAAACAAATAAACCTGTGTGCAACATAGAAACAAATGAACTGTGTGTACAACATAGAAACAAATGAACATGTGTGCAACATAGAAACAAGCCAGGGCAGTGGGATCCGCTGAGGAGGCAGGAAGGCTTCTCAGCAGAGGGGTGGGAAATCAGCAACGAAGATGGATGAGGAAGAAATTCCAGGCAGACAGAGTAGAATGCACATGGCCCAGACTGGCTAGAAACAAGACCCAGAAGCCTTTGACACTTTCACTGAAGGACTCCAAGCCAGAAGCCACCCGGTCTACGCTGCAATCCTCCCTCTAACCACGTGACCTTACTAGCCCCGTTTCTATGGGCTGTGGGCCAAGGCCCGGTGTGTTAGGAATATGATGGTAATAAAAAGTAAAACCGTTGGGCGCTGGGTCAAAGGGCATGCTGCTTACGCCAGCCTGTGCTCCACCCAGGTGCAGACGTTCCACGGAGACCTGCTTCAGCACATGGAGAAGAACACCAAGCTGGATATGCAGTTCATCAAAGTAAGTTGGCCTCTGTACCTCAGCCCCTCCTGACAGAGGGCCACACAGGCCAGGGCCACGCACCCACCTGCCCCAGGTTTTACACAGTCCCATCTGATTCCCTGTGTCTCGCTGCCCTGTCCCAGGATAGCTGCCAGCACTACGAGATTGAATATCGCCACCGAGCGGCCAACCTGGAGAAGTGCATGTCTGATCTGTGGCGCATGGAACGCAAGAGAGACAAGAATGCGCGGGAGATGAAAGTACGAAGGCTCTGGAGGGGCTGTGGACGGAATTCTGGAGGAAACCCTACCACCCTTCTCAGCTCCTCCACCCAGAATGAGCACAGCTGTGGGGAGCACAGCTGGAGAGTCACAAAGGACCCAAACCCACCGTTTAACCTCTGCTTCCTCTAGGGGCCCTTTAATGAGCTCCAGTCTCCCCTCTCCAGAATTCCTCTTTCCTGCTTTCATAAACTGTCCTCCCTACGGCCACCTCCGCACTCCCAGGCCAGAGGGGCACAGGGCGAAGTATTCAGGGGCCCTGGAGAAGGGACATCAGAGTCAGGCCCCCAGCCGGAACCTTCTCCTCCTGCCCCCCACCCCCACAGGAGAGCGTGAACCGGCTGCACGCACAGATGCATGCCTTCGTGTCCGAGAGCAAGCGTGCTGCCGAGCTGGAAGAGAAACGGCGCTACCGCTTCCTGGCTGAGAAGCACCTGCTGCTCTCCAACACCTTCCTGCAGTTCTTGGGCCGGGTGAGTGCGGCTGGGGAGAGCGGGCCACGCCCTCCCCAGGAAGCAAGAAGCTCCTTCCTTCTTTCCTTTCCTTACTTCATCTGAGTAGAAATCAATCTCGTGCATTTGCATGTATTATTAATTCATGGTTGTTTTGCATACACATATTTATTCATTTGGATACAAAGCCATTTATTTAATTGCATCAGAGGACAACTCTGTGGAGTTGCTTCTCTCTTTAAACCTTAAGGTGATGTCCAGGGACCAAACTCACACCATTAGACTTTTCCCTCAATCTCCTTCGCAAAGAGCCATCTTGCTCTCTTCCATTGTTTTTTAAAGTGCTTGAATGCATATGCCCCCCTTCCATTTGGCGATAGATTTGTCCATGAAGCTTGCTGCCTGCTAAAACAGTTCAAAAAAAATTTTTTTTTCAGTTCTCTTGGATTTCTAACGCTTCTGCTTTCCATACTTACTGTATTGTTTTGTGCTTTGGAGCTTAAGACGATTAGACCTTTCCCATAAATACCGTCGTGTGTGTGTGTGTGTGTGTGTGTGTGTGTGTGTGTGTGTGTGTTTGATATTGATATTTCCCTTAGTCAAGTTTGATAAGTTTGATGCTTTTAATTGTACTGAGTTTAGCGTTGTTCTTCTTTCTCTTCAAGTATGGATTTTCTATTAACAACACATGGGCTGAGTTTTGGCGTTTGGCCAATTTAACAATTTGTTGTGGTTTTATTTTATTTTTTCCTTTTCATTTGTTCTTTCTTCTCTTCTTTTCCCTTCCTCCTCCTGTTTTTCTTCTTCTTGAGGCAGGGTCTCATATAGTCCACATTGGCTTCTAAGTCACTATGTAGCTAAAAATGACCTTTAACATTTGACTGTTGTAGATGGCAGATACAAGATTCTTGAGGGCAGCTGGGTATGGTGGTGCATATGCACACCTTTAATCCCAGCACTGGGGAGGCAGAGGCAGGCAGATCACTGTGAGTTCCAGGCTAGCCTGGTCTACAAAGTGAGTCCAGGAAAGCCAAGGATACACAGAGAAACCCTGTCTTGAAAAACAAACAAACAAACAAATAACAACAAGACTCTTAAGGGCTTCTCTACTTTGGCTAGTTTCCAAATAACTGACACAGAGAGACTCTAATTTATTTTATAAGCTTAAAGCACTAGGGCTGGGCAGATATCAACCCTCTAAGCTATTTTTCTATCTCCCAGCTACACATCCCAAGATACTTGCCAATAAGCCATCCTGTCTGGGCTGGATCTGCTCCATCAGTCTGTCCTCATGGCCACATGCTCATGGTCCACTCTGCCCATAGAGACAGCCTTCTTCCCACCTTCCTCTGTTTCCTCTCCTTGCTCCCGCCTCATGGCCTCCCCCAGACCCCAAGCCCCAGAACCTAAACTCCACCCACCTCTCTTCTGCCCAGCTTAGGCTGTCAGCAACTTTATTAGCCAATCAGGGATAAATAAAGAGTGAAGTTACACAGCGTCACTTGGTGTATGGGAGAATGTGCTCCTCTGGGGTGTGACCAGATCTTGTGGGGAGGGGCAGTAATTCACAACTAGATACATTAGCAGCACCAGACCAACCCCAACATCTGTCCCTCCTACCTCTACCTCCAAGTGTTGGGGTGACAGGCACACTCCACCATACACACTGTCACATGGTGCTAGGGACTAAGCCCAGGCAGGGCTGTCTTCACACACTCAGACACTCTGCCAACAAAGCTACAACCTCAGGCATAGTTGTGTCTTCTAAATAGGAATTTCACCGTCCCCATTCAAACTGATTTCCACTACACCTGTGGGCCACAACCCCTTTGGGGTTAAAGGGCCCTCTCACAGGGGTCACCTAAGGTCATCTCACAGGGGTCACCGAAGGTCATCCGAAAATGTAGACATTAACATTATGATTCATAACAGCAGCAAAATTACAGTTACAAAGTAGCAATGAAAATAACTTTATGGTTGGGGGTCACCACAGCACCGGGAGCTGCATTAAAGGGTCACAGCATTAGGAGGGTTGAGAACCACTGACCTAGTGCATATTCTCCTAGCATGGGGGCCATAGATCACCCCCTTGGCAGGCCCAGTCATTCAAATTGGTCCCCAAGCAGTCGTCCTTCCAGAAAGTATTATGTACCCTTTCTCTGTGTTCGGTCCTTTCTAATAGTTGTTTAGCAGTTTTTCTCATTTTAGGCCTGATTGGTTCACATGAAAACAGCATTCTTTCCCTCAGAGTGCACGGGTGCCTCCCCTTTGGTAGGCATTAAGCGTAGTCCTCTGTGGCTTTGGAGAACCACAGTAGCCATGATACCTCATCGAACCAGGGTCAGAGTTTCCCTCCTCTGATCGGGCTGGCTGCTGTACTGGTGGGGCCCCATGGCTGATTCCCATCTAGGGCCCCAGAGGACGGGATAGCCTGGGCCTTCTCTTTCTCCTGCTGTTACAGACAAGACCCTGATACGCGTCCCATCCTTCGAGAGCTTCTAAGCCTAGCTTGAAGAAGATGGTGCCATATTGCCCTCCAGGGCAGCAGCTGCTAAATGCTACCCTGACGGGCAAAGCAAGTCCTGCTTGGTACCCTTCACCCTGGGAACCGACCAGGTACAATTTGTTTCCGATTCTACACAGTTGGCCTCACCGACTATCTGAACCAGGGGTCTGGCTAAGCAGGAGTCCTCTATTGACTAGTTAGTTGGCAGTGACTGCCTGTTGAATGCCACTTGACGGCTCTCGGGCAAAACCAGGAATCTTTCCCCAGCTCTGGGTCACCAAGAACAGTGAGGCATGGCTGGAATTTGCTAGCAGGATCATTTTTTTATGATATGGGTGTTGGGATTAAAGAAGGAGTAACTGTGATTGTGGGGTCCCCCATCCTGGGGGTGAGTTGGCAGGCTGGAGTACTTGGGGTCTAGGCTGCTTGTTCACACAGAAACAGATGGTCTTGGCTCCTAGAGACAACTGTTAAGGCCATTTGTCCCATGATGTATAATCTTAGGCTGAAACTGTGTAGAGGTGTTCTTTATGGCTAACCCCCAAATTGTGTCACCCTGTCTTAGTCAGGGTTTCTACTGCTGTGATGAAACACCATGACCAAAAAGCAAGTTGGGGAGGACAGGATTTATTCAGTGGCTTACACTCCCAGATCACTGTTCATCACTGGAGGAAGTCAGGACAAGAACGCAAACAGGGCTGGAACCTGGAGGCAGGAGCTGATGTAGAGGCCACGGCAGGAGGGTGCTGCTTACTGACTTGCTTCCCATAGTTTGCTCTGCCTGTTTTTAAAAATATAGAACGTAGAATCACCAGCTCAGGGATGGCATCACCCACCATGGGCTGGGTCCTCCCCCATTGATCACTAATTGAGAAAATGCCTTCCAGCTGGATCTCATGGAGGCATTTCCTCAACTGAGGCTCCTTTCTCTCTGATAACTTCCACTTGTGTCAAGTTGAACACAAAACCAGCCAGTATAGGGAACTTTCCTTAGACACAGAGGGAGTTTGGTTGGCTTTTGGTTTTTCGAGACAGGGTCTCTCTGTGTAGCTTTGACTCTCTGGGATTCACTTTGTAGACCAGGCTGGCCTTGAACTCACAGGCAGGTGGATCACTGTGAGTTCGAGGTCAGCCTGGTCTACAAAGCGAGTCCAGGACAGCCAAGGCTACACAGAGAGACCCTGTCTTAAAAAACCAAAACAAAAAACAAACAAAGTGAGTCTAGGATAGCCAAGGCTACACAGAGAAACCCTGTCTCAAAAAAACCAAAAAAACCCAACCCTCTTGAGCAGGCCTCTACAGTTCAAATCACCCCCAGCACCACTGCCTTCCATGTTCCTACTAGGATGACCCATTAGGCCCCACTTAAAGCATTCCACTGCTTTTCAAATCCAAAGTCCCAAAGTCCACATTCTCCAAACAAAAGCATGGTGAGGGCTGTCACAGAAATACCTAGTCCCTGGTTCCAACTTCTGTCTTAGGATTTTATTGCTGTGAAGAGACAGCATAACCAAGGCAACTCTTACAAAGGAAAGCATTTAATTGAGGCTGTCTTACAATTTCAGAGGTTTAGTCTATTAATATCATGGCAGGAAGCATGGCAGCGAGCAGGCAGACATGTGCTGGAGGAGCCGGGAGTTCTACATCTTGAGCCATAGGCAGCCAGGAGGAGACTGGATTCATTTCTCACTGGCTGTGGCTTCAGCACTTAAAACCTCAAAGGCCTGCTTCCACAGTGACACAATTTCTCTAACAAGGCCAATCCTCTTTTTTTTTGTTGTTTTGTTTCTGTTTTTGTTTTTCCAGACAAAGTTTCTCTGTGTAGCCCTAACTGTACTGGACTTGCTTTATAGACCAGGCTGGCCTCCAATTTACAGATGATGCCCACCTGCCTCTGCCTCCCAAGTGCTCAGATTACAGGCACACATCACCATACCCAGCTTAGGGTAAAGGAGTGGGTGAGGGTTGTGTGGCCGAGCTGGCAGACTAAGTCAGGGGTACATGGTAGATTGTGGGGAATGCTGAGACTCCTGTTGTTAGGTTAGTGGTTTGGGATAGCCCATGCCATTCAGTGTTTGGTGGCCTCTGTGTTTAGTCTGAAAGGGATTTTTATACCAGCCACTATAGTGTTCTCCTTGAGTTTGAAGGTCAGACTTGGTTGGAGGCCATGAACTTGGGCCCCCTCAGTTGACCGAGGCATTGGAAAAGGAATATTGACAGAAGGTGTGTGTGTGTGTGTGTGTGTGTGTGTGTGTGTGTGTGTGTGTGTGTGTGTGTGTGTTTGGGGGAGCGTTGGTTGTGATCTGACCTAAAATCCATCTTCCTATGGCCCCATCGTTTATACCCGGGACAAACCTTCAAAGGTGGCCATGTCCTCAGCCCAGGGGCCTGACCTGGCTTCTGGGGACAGTGGGTAACAGCTTAGGCTGGGTTTATCGAGAGTCACTGCCAGGAATCGGAAGCTGGTGTCACATTCTCTCTGATCCTTCCCACGGTCTCTTTCTCTTTCCTTCTTGAGCTCATCTCCTCTGTTGTTAAGAAAATAATAATTTAGGCTGGGCGGTGGTGGCGCACACCTTTAGTCCCAGCACTAGGAAGACAGAGGCAGGTGGATCTTTGTGAGTTCGAGGCCAGCCTGGTCTACAAAGTCCAGGACAGCCAGGGCCACACAGAGAAACCCTGTCTGAAACAAACAAACAACAACAAAAAACAGGGAAAAAAGGCAAACAAAAAATGTTTAAAAGCCATGTCAAGGAGTTATTTTTGAGGAGTCGGGGTCCTTGTTCTAGTCTTTGAAGCTTGTATCTAATGTCTGTAGTGGATTGACCCAGGAAATGGACACGCAGGGACCCGGTTCCCTCTGGGGAGTTAATGTCCATATTAGTACTTGTTATTGCCCCGTGAGACGGGAAAATAAAACAGGGGTGTTGCTGTTGTAGTTTTATTGGGACCCTGAGTGACCTCGGTAGTTCATCACAGCTAACTCTGGAGTGGGCCTTTTGTTGCATGCTCTCAGCCAAGTAAGTCACCATTAGGCACAGAAGTTCTGTCCCGGCGCCAGAGTGCTGGTAATTCCAGTTTGGGTTTCTCAAAGGGACTGACTCCTCCCCTGAGAGGAAGATGTTGTTCTGTTGATGGGGTTTATCAGTGTGGTCCCTGGCTGCCCTCCAGAGAGTCCTTTTCACCTTGCATGAGGGAAAAGGTCAGGATAGAACATGTGTCATTGCCAGCTGAGGTCATAGCCTTGAACTATTTAGATGAGTGTGGGTTTCCAGTGAATAACCCAAGCTTGAGTCCTATGATGTCCATTTCTGTCAGGATGAAGGATGTGAAGACTCGAGTGGGGCCATCCCTTCCTTATGTGGGGAGAACAACACTGCCTTGCGTCAGAGGTGGGGAGGGAAGGGTGATGGGGGGAGGGCAGGATGTCTACTGGGGATGGTGGTTTGCAGGTCCAAGGAGCGGATGTGCAGACGGTGAGGAGGAGGGCTGGGCAGTAGAGGGATTGTTACTGGCACGGCGAGGGGTGGGTGGGGGCGTGGAGGGCTGGGGGTCCTTGTAGGGAAGAGGTTCATTAGCTGCATCAAAAACCAAGGAGCTGGAGGGGGCCCTGGCTTTTACTGGCAGAGGAGAGTCTGGTGGTCAGAACAGGAGCTGCGGAGGGAGGGTGAAGGGTGAGAGGCACAGAGCATCCTGGACTACTTGACTTTTCATTTGAAAAAGATGTCTAAGTCTGTAAATTCCGACTTGGGGCCGGTGATGGCCCCTATTGGCGGGGGTGGGTATTGCAGCCAGATTTGAGCTTGGTGGCTAGAGCTTGAGACTGTGGAACATAGGAGCCAAGGGAGAGACTTTGGGATAGGTCTTTTAAAACCTGTTTTAAGCCGGGCATGGTGGCGCACGCCTTTAATCCCAGCACTCGGGAGGCAGAGGCAGGCGGATCGCTGTGAGTTTGAGGCCAGCCTGGTCTACAAAGTGAGTCCAGGATGGTCAACGCTACACAGAGAAACCCTGTCTTGAAAGCGCCCCCCCCCCAAAAAAAGACCTGTTTTATTCTGTGGTTTACATCAGCAGGACTGGTGGGCAGTCTTCTTCACCTGCCTGGGGCATCCCCCAGGTTTAGGGAGAAGGTGAAAATGGACCGAAGTATTATTAGGGGGTGTTCCCACTAAGACTTGGGGGAATCACAAAGTTAAATGTGGGGGGGGGGGGTCCCAGGACCCTCAAGCCTTGTGATTTGGAGGATTAAGAAGCCCCAGGGCCTCTGGAGTCTGGTTAGAGCACCTCTGAGTTACCTTCCTGATGGCAGTGATCAGCCTTCGAGATCAGAGAGTCAGGGGAAGAGGCACAGGAAGGTGCATGGGGAGGGTCCAGAAGAAAGCAGAGCCTGGGGTTCCGTCAGCCAGACTTGCGCTGCTCATGGAGACAGAGCTCTGCTGGTGGGACTGCAGGTCAGACTGCTGGCTGCTTAGCCTATATAGTGAGGGTAGAGAGTGTCTGTGCTCCTAAAGGAGCGACCCTGAGGATGGAGGGCGTTCTGCATGAGACACCCTAAAGGGGTTCTGGGTCTCGGCACCAAGGGTAAGAAAAGTGAGTCCGAGAAGCAGACAGACTCATCTCAACAGGCTGAAGATCTGAAGCTGCTTTATTGGAGCCCAGCCTTCCCACAGGGGTGAAGGCTGAGTGCATTTAGTGGGGCTGGGGGTATGTGTATGTGCATCCACAGCTACCAGGGAGGTACAGCTAGCTATTGGGGTTATTGGGATAGGCTTAGTTTCCCATACCGAGGCTTATTGCTTCTGCACGTGGAACAGAATGGGCAAGCTGGGCCGAGAAGGTCTTATGGGTTGGGGCTATTACCCAGTACAGCCCAACTCAGTCCCTCATGACCCAGCATATTGTGTTACACTAAACATGCAGAAAACAGAAGATGTGAAGAAATGTAAGGCCCTGGGCACACAAAGGTGTCCTTCTGAATTCTCTCCTGGCCAGGCCTTTCCTCCCACCTCGCGCGAGCTCCCCTGTGAGTGACACAACCATTGAGACATCTCCAGGCGCAGATGGAGTGGCTGAGCCTGAGGACATGAGAGAGATGCTAGTGTCTGGGCCCCTCAACAATGGCCTGGGGCTTCTTTTTGGTTTTTCCCCGAGACAGGGTTTCTCTGTGTAGCCTTGACTGCCCTGGACTCCCTTTGTAGAGCAGGGTGGCCTTGAACTCATAGCAATCCCCCTGCCTCTGCCTCCCGAGTGCTGGGATTAGAGGCGTGCGCCACCGCGCCCGGCTCATTGTTTCCCTTTTCACAGTTGCTTTTCTTCACTGGGACATATGTCATGACATTTTCTCTTTGCTTACTAATTTATAGCTGCTCTATTTTTTCACATGTTGTTCGTGCCCATGCATGTGTGTTAAGGCCTGAGCTTGATGTGTGCTGTCTTCCTCTGCCAGTCTCCAATTTGCTTACTTGTCCTGGGGCTCTTGCTGAGCCCAGAACTCACTGGAACTGGATCAGCCAGGCTAGCTAGGCAGCTCAGGAGGGGATCCATGATGACTGCTTCTTGGGGGCTCAGGGGAGTTCAAACTCCCGTCCGCAGCACTTTACCCACTGAGCCAGCTCCCCAGTCTTCTTTTTGTTTTTTGGCAAGGCTAGGGGTGAACCACAGGAGCTGGTACATGCTAGGTGAGTATCTACCCTGCATTGTGCCCCAGCCTGCCTGCAGGAATAGTCTCATGCTCTGGGAAAACCCACGACTATATAATAGCCCAGGCTAGCTTGGGGTTTGCTATGTAGCCCAAGATAGCCTCAAACTTGCAGCCATACTTCTTGCCTCTGCCTCCTGAGTACTGGGATTACAGGACAGCACCACCATGGCAGGACGCCCCCCCCCCCCAATCTCTATCCCTCTGTCTCTGTCTGTCTCTCTCACTCTATCACTTTAAACTCCTGGTCCTCCTGCCTCTGCCTCCTGAGTGCTGAGATTAAAGCATTCCCCATCACGCTTGGCTTATCCTATATCTGGGATGGAGAGGAAGGCTTCGTGCATGCTAGGCTAATACTCTACCAACCGAGTAACACCCAAGCCCTCATTTGGCCTTTTCTTTAAAAAATAAAAATCATGGTTTGTCTGTGTGTGTGCACACATGTGCCATGGTGCATGTGTGGTCAGTGGGTTCTTGCCTTCCACCTGTCCATCCAGGGTCTGTGGTTACTTCTGCTGTTGCACAGCACACTCCAGGCCAGCTGGCCCGTGAGCTCCCATCTCCACCTTCTGTCTCTGTAGGAGTGTTGTCTTTATAGACACATGCCCTGCGTCAGACTTCTGACTTGGGTCACCAGGCTTACCCTCTGAGCCCTCTCCACTTTTCACATGTACGGGCCCTTATCATCAGAGAATCACCTTTTCCCTGTACCTGTTGTGGCGCCCGTGCCACTGCAGTACTGAGTCGAGGGCGAGGGACTGCGGATTTAACTCATGCACACACATGCACACACACACACAATAACACAGCGGGTCCTTCGTGCTAAGAGAGCAGCAGCCGCGGCAGCGGTTTATTATTCTAGTTTGTTCCCCTTCAGAGTTCCAAAGAGTCTTCTTATAGACAGCCAAACAGGAATCCTCCTCCCAGGTGAAATCCCTCAAGAGGTGATTACACACAGGAGGAAAAGTCTCAAGGAAGGGAGGGGTGCGTTCTCAGAGCAGTAAACATGACTAGCTAACCAAGATAAACACAGACATGGAAGCTGCTAGAAACAGGACATGAAACAGCAAGACAGGTAGGCAGCCCAGTCAGGCCTGATTCCTACAACCTGTGTAACTTTAGATTCTTTTGGTGTTTTCTCTGGCTTTAGAAACCCAGCTCCATTCTGCCTTTTTCTGGGTGCTGGTTAATAGGGCTGGGCAGGACTGAAGGAAGTAAGTTCTGCCAGGACAGCCTTGCTTAATGTTTTAGTCCTGGTCAGGGGGCTCTTGTCAAATTGTGTAAAGGTCCCTCTAACCTAGACAGACAAAGCCTGGTGGTGTCTTTGCAGTTCACTGCTTCTGAAGCATGTCTCTGAGTGCCTCTGCTAATTACGGGCTTCAGGGAAACAGGGCGTCCACCCAGGCATGCTGGACCAGCTGCTCCCACAGTGTAAGGGCTGCTGTCAGTACAGCAGGAGACTGCTCTGAGCTTCTATAGAGTAACCCTTGAAAGGTGGCCATGGGAGGCACCTCTGCTTCTCAGTGGCAGTGAGACCCATCACTGATCTCTCTGACCCTCAGCATCTTCTTTTGTAAGACTGAGGTAGTAAGCCAGGTGTGGTGGGGCACGTCTTTAATCCCAGCACTCAGGGAGGCAAAGGCAGGCATATCGATGTGAGTTCGAGGCCAGTCTGGTCTACAAAGTAAGTCCAGGGCAGCCAAGGCTACACAGGGCAACCCTGTCTCAAAAACAAAACAAAGAACAGAGAGAGAGAGAAAGAGAGAGAGAGAGAGAGAGAGAGAGAGAGAGAGAGAGAGAGAGAGGGAGTCAGAGAGAGTCTGAGATGGTAAAGGGGCCACAGATGAGATAAAGCCAGGTGTCTTCACTGATTGCTTTCCACTTTATTAACTGAGGCAGTCTTCTTGATGCTTGGTGGGCCCATCTAGCTAGCTAGCCAGCTTGCCCTGGAGACCCCACAGGGCCTAGACACTTAGCATTGTTCAAATTTCCCAGTTTGCCCTATTTTATACAATAAAACATCCAGCGTGCTCAGATTAAGACCAAGTGAGATGGGTGCATGGTGAAGGACCATGGCCCCCTCTGGAGCCCAGAGCCAGGCAGGTGGGCAGGTCTCAATGGGTGTGGTTAACCCCAACAGATCTGGGCTGCTCTAGCTGCAAGGACTCAGGTGCAGGTATTTACACAAGAAAGGCGGGCTCTCAGATAAGGGGTAGGGTTTCTTAAGTAAGCCTCAAGTGTTACACCTGTCGGGCCCCAGGGTCTGCGGGCCACACCTGACCCAGTGTCTCTGGCCAGGCCCGGGGGATGCTGCAGAACCGCGTGCTGCTATGGAAAGAGCAGTCGGAGGCCAGCCGCAGCCCATCGCGTGCCCACTCCCCCGGGCTGCTGGGCACGGCGCTGGGGCCACCCTACCCCTCGGGCCGCCTGACGCCCACCCGGCTGGACATGGTGAGGCCCTGGCCGCCCCCGCCGCCCTTTGCGCCCCTGCCGCCCTTCTCTGGGCCCTGGGTGCCGCCGCCCTGCGCCTGGAGCCCGCCGCCCCCTGCACCCCCGCTCTACACCACGCCCCTCGCGCCCTGGCGCCGTGGGCTCGCCTCTGCACCCCCGTGGTGGCCCCACCGTGTCCCCAACCCCTACGCCGAGGCCTGGGACTGGGGCTGGGGGCGGGGCTAGCGAGGCTCCACCCCTCCCGCCCCACCCCCTGCCCTCTCCCCTCGCAGCCCCCGAGGCCCCTAGGAGAGTACGGCTCCCCCCGCAGCCGGCACGGCTCCGGTTCCTATGGCCCTGAGCCCGCCGAGGCAAGGTCAGCGTCCCAGTTGGAGCCAGATCGCCGATCACTGCCCCGGACACCTTCGGCTTGTGGGTACCCGGCGTCCGGAGATGCAGGGGGCGGGCCGGGAAGAGGCTGGGAGCTGGGCTACATCAGGAGGGGGATGGAGGATAAACTACTGAGAGAACTTCCACTCATCCCCGCAGCCTCGCTCTATGCTGGCAGCACCCAGCGCTCGCGGTCCAATTCTTTCGGCGAGCGCCTGGGCGGCGGGGGCGCCAGGAGAGTCCGCGCCCTGGTCTCCCACTCGGAGGGTGCCAACCACACGCTGCTGCGCTTCTCGGCTGGAGACGTCGTTGAGGTGCTGGTGCCCGAACCTCAGAACGGCTGGCTCTATGGCAAGCTGGAGGGCTCGTCCGCGTGAGTGGAGCCCCAGGGTCTGTGCTCCACAGAAGTTTCCAGGCCTCCCCGTTGCCTTATGCCGCCTGTCAGTTTACTCAGCAGCTCCTAGGGCTGAGAAGAGCCGAGTAGGGGCCTGGAAAGGGGGGTAGCTGGGATGGGCAGCGGGCTCGCGGAAGCGAGGGGCTCAGCTCAACACACCCAACTCCGCCTTCATGCCTTCTCTGTGCCCTCCTGTGCTGTAGCTGAGACGGTGGTGGAGGGAAAGTCCCTTCCTGCAGGCATTGCACAGCTTACAGTCCCAGAAGAATTTAACACGGGCTTTTCTGCACACTAATGTGGAGAGGACCTAGCTAGACACCGCTAAGTCTCCATACAGCCTGGTGGCCTGCAAGGGAGTGTGCAGGGCTATGGTCTCTGCAGGAGGGGACAGGGTGTGATTCAACCTGCAACTCTCCCATGGCTGGGGGAGGAGATAGAGGCCAATGCGTGAACACTGAAGGGCCAAGCTGTGACAGCTGGGAGCACTTCTGTGGAAGACTAGGGTGGGTGATAAATGATGGACAGGTGTGGGGTGGGGCCTGAGGTGAAAGCTGTGAGGGGTCCAGGTGGAAGCAATAGTAGAAAACAGGGGAACCAGATGGTGGGGACAGAGTCAGATGTGGGTTATGAGCATATGTGCTGAGGTGGGACTGACTAGCTAGGTGCTAGGCTGATGGGTGACCAGCGCCCCAGTGGATATACTGGAGGAGGCCCGTGGGTGGCTACACAGGTGAGTTATGGGTGGGTGCGCACAGGTGGATCCTGAGGATAATGCGGCATCTAGTTAAGGGTAGAAGTGAAGCCGGATGGGTGCCCTGTGGATCAGGAGCAGAGGTGGCTGAGCCTGGATGCAGGTGTGCAGCTGGTGCCATGCAGACTCACATTAGAGTAGGGGACGGACGTGCCTTCCCACAGGGTCAGTCACTTTTGGATGAGGGGGACTCTTTTTTTTGGGGGGGGGGCGGTTTGGTTTTTCTGAGACAGGATTTCCCTGTGTAGCTTTGTCTGTCTTGGACTCACTTTGTAGACCAGGCTCTTTAGAGAATATTCTCCCACCATCGGCTGCCCATCCCCCATGGGCTTTCTGGAAGATTAAGGAATACCAAGCCTGTTGGGTGGCTGGGCTTGCTCCTAACTGCAGCTCACTAACTAACCCAGGCTCACTCCAACTTGGTGCTGACGCTGAGACCGAGAGGTAACCAAAGGGCTGCCCCATGGCACCTCCTCTCTCAGGTGCCTCAGCCCCTGGTGGGACGTGAGATTAAGTGCCACAGCTTCTGCTAGCTAGGCCTTGACTACTAGGAAAGCCACGTTGGTGGGGTTGAGCCTCTGTGGTGCCTTTGGAGCCCAGCATGGCTGCTGTCCTGCTTAACGGCTGGCTCAAGGAGCCCTTGGTGTCTGCCCTACAGGAGTGGCTGGTTCCCTGAGGCCTATGTGAAACCTTTGGAGGAGATGCCAGTGAACCCCATGAACCCTGTGACCCCCATGAACTCCATGGCCCCCATGAGCCCAATGAATGAAGTGCCTTCCAGGTATCTTAGTTGGTGGGGTGGGACCCCCAAAGGTCCCTGCCTTTCCCCTCCAGGAGGCATCTCATGGCTCTGTCCTCTTTGGCCTCTGGAGAGCTGTGGCCCAGTTCTCCCACCTCGGAATGAAGGTGTCTTTGTAGCTCAGTCTGCCTCCTGTCGGGGATCCTTCACAGTCTGTGCTCCCCAGCCTCAGGCCCAGCAGGTGGGAGGGGGGCACCAGGCCTACCTGCTTTCTCTGACTCAGGTCCTACCCCCTCCGGGGCAGCCACAGCCTTGATGACCTCTTGGACCGGCCAGGCAATCCTGCAGCATCATCAGAATACTGGGACAGCCAGTCCCGCTCCCGGACCCCAAGCCGTGTCCCCAGCCGTGCCCCTAGCCCCGCACCCACACCCTTGCCCAGCAGCAGGCGGAGCAGTGTGGGCAGCATGGGGGCAGCCGCCGATGTCAAGGTCAGCCCCACCTGTCCTCGGCCTGGCCAGCAAGGGAGACCTTGGCTACTCTTCTGCGGGGGATGGGAGGGAGATGGTGGTGAAGGAATGGGCTAGGGCCACGGGGTCACCAGCCTTACCTTACAGGGGCAGTCAGCCCCACGCCTTGCTGTCTAACGCCTAGAGCTTTTTCAGCTCTGAAACTAGACTTTGGGCTGTACAGTGTCCTCAAATCTGGCCTCAGGACTCCTACCCCCAAGTCCTGTGCTCTCCTGGGGCGAGTGGTGGGAACCCTCTCTTCTCTTCGCCCCTAAACCTGCCCTCCCTTCGTGCAGAAACTTATGTCCTGGGAACAGAACCCCCCAGAGCTCTTTCCACGGTGAGTCACGCGGAGGCCAGACGGGAGCAGGTGACTCTAAGCAGGCGGGCAGGCGGCAAGAAGCAGACTCCTGGCCAGCTGCCTGGCCACTCTCCGTAGGCCCAGAGCCAGTGGGGACCTGCCCCTCCTTACCCCATCTTATCCCCCACAGGGGTACAAATCCCTTTGCCACCGTGAAGCTGCGCCCCACTGTCACCAATGACCGTTCTGCACCCCTCATTCGCTGAGGCGATGTCCTCCACCTGAGCATGAAGTGGCCCAGCACACCTGGCCAGAGCTATTCCAGCCGGCTGGGTGGCGGCAGCAGTGGATCCGAGATGCCAGGCGCCAACCCAGGGGACCACCTTAACCCCTCTGCCCACAGCCCAGGAGCTCCCTGAGGGCTGGGGCTCACTACATGGAACAGGCTTAAGGGGGTGGGGGCACGGAGCAGCTTGTTGCTTCCGGGACCAAAGACTCTCCCAGGGACCCAGCGTTTTGCCTTCCATATCTTCCTGCCAATGACCCGAAGAGAAGCACCTGTCCCACATGCATCCCTGTTTAACTTTTGTAAGTGATTAAAAAAAAATAATAATAAAGGAAGTGGGCACAGAGGGGGTGAAGGTGTCTGATTTGGTGATAGGGTAATGTCTTGGAAAGCGAGATTCCCTGAGGAGAATGTCATCTCAGGCCAGCCCCTCAGGACCCCACCCCCTTATAATAATCTGCATTAAGGTCTTTGCCCTCACACCTTCCAGTCTCCAGATGGCATCCCAAGAAATGGTGCTTATTCCCCTTAAGTGGCCTGGGACACAGCACCCTTTGTTCCAGCCCCTCCACCCCCTCATAGCCAGGCTCAGGCCTGGATTAGACTTACCCTAGGGGAGCCAGGAGCTCCTCCTGGAATGTAACCTGGGGGTGGGGTGGGAGCAATGGTGCACTGAAGCCACTTGACAGACTGGGCCTCTCCAAGGATCTACTGTGCCCCCAGCCCCAGATTATGACTCCTCTCCCAAGGCAGAGCTTTGTGCCCCCTGTCAGAGGACCCAGGGAGTAAGGGGGGGTGTGTGTCTCCTTGCCCTTTGTCCCACTGTCAGCTCCCCAGGCTCGTAGTCATCACTTGTGCTCAGCTCCCTTCCTAGTGAAAGCCTCTTAGCAGGGGTGGGATGAGGGGACTCTAAGCCCCAGGCCTGGAGAAGGAGCTGTCAGCACAAGTGCCACCACTGTAGTCAAGGCTGGACACTCACGGAGCTGGAGGCAGCCCCTCCCTCAGGAGATGTGAGGCTGAACCCTAAATCCAGAGGCAGGCCCAGGTGAGTATGTGGTGCCAGCTGCCAGGAGGCAGCTTCTTGTCCCTGTGTTCATAGTCATGTTGGGGTGGGTGGGGTGGGGCGGTAAGGAAAGCCACAACCTGGGCAGAGTCCTAGATGTCCCTAGGGGAGGGGTCCTGGAGGGAGAGCCCGGGGTTTTTAGGACTCCCTGGGCCATCCACCTTCACCTGTGGTGGCGGGTGCTGTAGGACTTGGAAGTGCTGCCTAGGGATGGAGGGCCTAGGCTGGGAACTGCCGGGGCTCGGGTCTCTCAGAACCCTTTCCAAAGTCCTCACCTGCCCATGGGGTCCACTGGCTGGGGATGGCGGACAGTTGCTGAATCAGCCACCCTACTAGTGGGGAAGCTGAAACTCAGCCAGGAGGGGAAAAGCTTGTCCAAGTTACAGGGCAAACTCCTTCCAGAACTGGCACAAGCTGGACCAAACAGGCTGAGGTGAGCCCAGTATCCCTGCTGTTTTCATCCCTGAAAAGTTAGGAACAAGCCGCAGCTGGCGCTGCCCCACTTGGTGTTTGGCTCGTTTGTCCGCAGACCTCCATGTGTTCAGGGCTAATGCTGGTCATTCCCGTACACACACACACACACACACACACACACACACACACACACACCACACACCATACATACACACACCCCTACCTCTCTCTGGTCATCCCTGTACACACACACAAACACACACAAACACACACACACACCTCTCTCCCTCTCTCTCCCCCCCACCCCTGCCCCCGGTCCAGGCTGCAGGAGTCTAGACTCACTACACCTCTTCCCCTGCCATTACTAGGTCTCAGGAGGAGAGGAACTCTGGTGAGGAAACCTTGGAGTCAACTTTCCATTCAGCGTTTGCTGGCCTTTGCAGGAAGGTCGGAAGACTTGGGGTGGCCTTTCCACCTTGCTGCCTCTATGAACCTGAACTGGTTCTCAGTGGGTGGTCTGGGGTTGTTTCTCCTCGCAGGTCTCAATCCACTCTCCTACAGCATCTGCCACTGCCTTTTGTCTCTCTCTTCTCCAGCAGAGGCAGAGGCAGAGGCAATGGGTGCCAGCGGCCCAAGGCGGGGTGCAGGCCCCCCAGATGGTGGCTGGGGCTGGGTGGTGCTGGGTGCCTGCTTCGTCATCACCGGCTTCGCCTACGGGTTCCCCAAGGCCGTGAGCGTCTTCTTCCGAGAGCTCAAGCACGACTTCGGGGCAGGTTACAGTGACACGGCCTGGGTGTCCTCCATAATGCTAGCCATGCTCTATGGAACGGGTCAGCACTCTTCCCAGGCCACGCCTCCTGGGGTCCAGCATTGGAGTTGGGAATCTAGAGATGAGACAGGCACCCCCCCCCCCACTGTTGGCTAGTTGGTGGAAGCCCCTGCCCTAGGAAAGAATGGGTAGGGCACATTCATGGAAATGGAGCCTAGCTCCTGTTGCTGGCCTGGACGCATGGGGTCCATTCCTGCTAACAGACCTACACTGGAGGTTACCCAGGATAAGCATTCCAGCTTCCCACAGCCCTAATGCTGGAGTTTTGAGAGGCTGAAGAGGGTGGGAGCCTTCAGGAGGATGGCAACCTGGTGGGACCTAGAGATGAGACATAGAAACTGTCCTTCCTACTTGGGTTGTTGGGTTCTCAGGAGGGGTAAGGGATAGGTGGCCACGACATACCCGCCCCCCCACATATACCACCCTGTCTAGTCAAGCTATGCCCTCTTGGTCTGTGGAGGGGAGGGTTAGTGGGAAGTAATCACCCCTTCAAGGTCTTTCAGGTCTCAGAAGTGCACAACCTGGCCCATTTTCTGGAGGGGACAGTGGTCCAACCTGGACGGTGACCCTCCGCTGCCCACAGGCCCCTTGTCCAGCATCCTTGTGACTCGCTTTGGCTGTCGCCCGGTGATGCTGGCCGGTGGGCTGCTGGCTTCAGCAGGCATGATTCTGGCTTCCTTTGCCTCACGCCTCCTGGAGCTGTACCTGACGGCTGGAGTGCTCACAGGTAAGGGTATCCATGTCTCTCCCCTGCGGGGGTGTGGATGCGGGTCGGGAGTCCCTGCTGTAAATCTCTCAGTTCTCAGTTTTCCCTCAAGGGGCTTCTGTCCCCCAAGTCACCTGGCTCAGCATCCTGGGTTCAGACTCATCCATCCCGTCCGGGGGCGGGGGCAGGAATCCCAGCCAAGTTGCCTCGCCCGCAGGCCTGGGCCTGGCTCTCAACTTCCAGCCGTCGCTCATCATGCTGGGGCTCTACTTCGAGCGGCGACGGCCTCTGGCCAACGGGCTGGCAGCGGCAGGCAGCCCGGTGTTTCTGTCCGCGCTGTCGCCGCTCGGCCAGCTGCTGGGTGAGTGTTTCGGCTGGCGGGGCGGCTTCCTGCTGTTTGGCGGCCTCCTGCTGCACTGCTGCGCCTGCGGGGCAGTCATGCGGCCGCCCCCAGGGCCCCCGCCTCTGCCGCGCCCAGACCCTGCGCATCCCGGTGGCCGGGCTCCCCGCCGCCGCCTGCTGGACGTGACGGTCTGTACCGACCGCACTTTCATGGTGTACGTGGTCACCAAGTTCCTGATGGCGTTGGGGCTCTTCGTGCCGCCCATCCTGCTGGTGAACTACGCCAAGGACGCAGGCGTACCTGATGCCGAAGCCGCCTTCCTGTTGTCCATCGTGGGCTTCGTGGACATCGTGGCGCGGCCGGCGTGTGGGGTCCTGGCGGGACTGGAGCGCTTGAGACCCCATGTCTCCTACCTCTTTAGCCTGGCCCTGCTGGCCAATGGGCTCACGGACCTGATCAGTGCGCGTGCACGCTCCTACAGCACCCTCGTGGCTTTCTGCATTGCCTTCGGCCTCTCCTACGGCATGGTGGGTGCGCTGCAGTTCGAGGTGCTCATGGCAACTGTGGGTGCACCCCGCTTCCCCAGTGCGCTGGGCCTAGTCCTGCTCGTGGAGGCTGTGGCTGTGCTCATAGGACCGCCCTCTGCCGGTGCGCACCGTGGGAGGGGTGGCAACGCCTGGGACCTATTAGCCTAAGGGAAGCCTTTTAGATAGAACTTCCACGGAGAGAGGTTAGGAGGGGCCCCTTGCTCAAAAGCCTGGTTGGTGGACTCCCTCCATGGTCAGGTAGCTCCTCCTCCAACCAGGGACTACACACAGAGGGCGAAGGTGGAAAAGCCAGATTGTCTCCGGAACAAACACAACTGGCTGTCTAGCCGGCTATCTTGGCCATGGGTCTTTAGCAGTTAGCATGAAGGCTGGGCAGGGGGTTAGATGTGGAAGCTTAGCCTGAGTTGTGGCCCCAGAGTGACAGGGCATTTGCTTTACCAGTAAGCCCCGTCCGTCCAGCTAGTGCTGAGGGACCCTGACAGATTTTGCCACCCGCCCTAGGCCGCCTAGTGGACGCTCTGAAGAACTACGAGCTCATCTTTTACCTTGCTGGCTCCGAGGTGGCCTTGGCAGCAATCTTCATGGCAGTTACCACCTACTGCTGCCTGCGCTGCTCTAAGGACACCTCACTGGGTCCAGCTGTTGAGGGAGGGACCAGTGACATCGAGGACATGGACGCTGAGAGGGACTCTGAGCCAATGCCTGCCAGCACTGAGCCGCCTGGCAGCCTTGAGGCTCTGGAGGTGCTGAGCCTACAGGCTGGGTCCCCAGGACCAGAACCAGAGAAGGCAGTACCTAAGCTGGGCCATGAGTCTGTGTAGCACATCAGGCAGCCTTCCCCTCTGAGGGCCTGGTGTATGGGGAGGCAGCCTGGGATGGTCCTTTGGGTACCTCATCTGCCAGGCCCTGTTCCCAGGGAAGCTGCTGTGGGCTGACAAGGAGCACACGATAAAGGCCCACCCGAGAAAGATGTATCTTTTTCCTGTGCTTGGGTCACCTGAGCTAGGGGAGGGGTAGGAGTCTGAAGGGTCTCCCCAAGGTGCCCTGAGCTTCAGCAGGCATTTTTGGGGGAGGGGGTGTGCTCCCCAGCCAGACATCAGGGGCTGGTGGGGATGCTGCACGCTGAAACACATTCAGCTACCATCTGCATGGGAAGCGCGTGGTCCAAGGTTATGGCCAGGAGCAGAGACCTATCCTGGGTCTTTTCCACATGTAGACTTGAGTCAGTTCCAGACAGCATGGGAGCCAGGAGGTGGAGAGAAACCCTGGAGGCCCTTGAAGTGTGCATGTCCCCCTCACGGCCCTGAGTGGCCACCCCTCTAGAGGACCCACAACTCTGGGTCAGAACATTTCCTGGGGGCACAGTTGTGACATTGGGGGCAGCCTGCTCATCAGTGGCCCTGGCACCTGTTCTCCACCACAGGGATTCTGCCCCAGGTGGATGGATGCATGGTGACAGCCAATCTTTCCCTTTTGTTCTTGCCTGGGAATCTCATCTGGGTTTCTGCAGGACTGCAGCTCAAAGCTAACAAGGAAAGGCACTTTCCCATTTTGGACCCTGCCACCTCGCACATTCCTTGCCTGCTCTGCTCTCAAGTGGCCATATCCCCTGTGCTAGTGGGAATTTTAGAGTAAAGGGTTACACGTGTGTGCTGCACCCAGCCAGGCGAAGCAACACCATCTCCCTTGGGCCCTGAACTGGAATAGTCCCTCACCCTTGCATGGCCCTGACCAGTGTCTGTTCTGCCCCCTTTCCCAAAAAAAGGTTTATTTCACAACCAGGAGCCAGAATGGTTGAAGGGAGAGTGCACAACAATGCTGGGAGCAGTCAAGGCTTTGGGACCCAGATTCAAATTCAGCTCCCACTGTTCTCAAAATGTATGGTCCTGAGCGCCTCGACCCCAAATGCTATGGGAACAAGCTGCTCCTGCAGGTGCTGCGAGATACAAGTGATGGACATAAGAGCCTTGTGTCCTGTCTCCCCCGCCCCCCGCCCCTTCGTGGTTGCAGAGGAGGGTCTGAGCCATTGCCAGGAGACCATTTTTGTCTTGGTTTCTGTTTATTCAATACAGGCCCATCGTCCAGCCCTTGAGGCTAACCCAGGAACAAATAAATATAGTCTGCCAGGGTGTGCATTTGGACTCTGGGGGGCCGGCCCAGTATGCTGGCCCCAGGCTCCTAGTCCCTGCGGGCTGGCACCACCGAGGTGCTCACAGGGACAGGTCCTGTGCTCTGCCTGCTGCAGCCCTTCTCTTTTTCTGTCCAAGGCCCAGCTCTCCCTCCAGCTGGGAGATGGAAAGGAAAGACGAGGGGCCAGAGTCCAGGTCCCAGGCTGCAGCCTGGGTTCACTGCGAGGACAGAGGAGCAGGGAGGCAGGCGCCCCGAGGCAGCAGGCCTTTATGCGCCACTACATGCCTTCGCTGTCCTACAGTGGCCCCGCCCCACTCCCGCTGCAGTCCTCCCGCTACCCTGCCCCCCAGGTCCACTTGAGGGAGCACTCAGGAGTCACACCAGCTTCCGCCCTTGTCCATGGGTCCAGTGGCCCCACGTGCATCCTTGGACACTTCCCTAGCTGCCCCATCCTCCTCATCCTCATCCTCATCCTCTCCGTCAGTGAAGCCACCCTGGTTAGGGCCGTAAGCTAGAGTTGTGTGTGCCAGGTCCACCTCAATGGGGAACACGTCGGCGTCCCGCAGCACCGCATAGCAGTCATTATAGTATTTGGACATGGTGGACACAAAGCGCTGTAGCTGGAAGACGATGTCCTGGACTGGGGCAGAAGGTGAGCAGACAGGCCTAGTGGCTATGGCTGCCCCTCTTAGGAGCTGGCCTGGCCTTCCTGCTGGGACACCTCCTAGGTCCTAGGCCCTAGGCAGGGTGGAAAGGGGCACAGCCAAAGACTTCCTGGCCCTGCCTAGCTGGCCAGTTCGTCCTCCAAACTCCTAGCTCAGAAAAGAGAAGGATTCCTGGGCGAGTGGACTATGACCCCGACCCAGCCAGGCTCTAGGTGGACTCCTGCCAGGGCCTGGTCCTGGGACCTCAGGGAGAATACCCTCTGGGTCTCATCTCTGCTATAGGGAGGGAATGGTACCCACCCTGGGGCTAGGTGCCAGGAAAGGACCAACTAGGGTGGCATGCAGCCCTCACCGTGCTTCTGGTCCAGCAGCTCCATCTTCTCCAGCACATCTTTGCGCATCTGGGAGAAGCGGGCTCGAGCCTCCTGGCGGCAGCGCAGGATCAGGCGGTACTCATAGTTGCCTGTGCTCACGCGGTATAGCGGTTCTCCTAGGGCCTGGAGCAGGCAAGCTTGTCAGCGCCCTTGGGTGGACCTGGGCCTCCCAGGGACAGATGGGCTGGAAGGCTGCAGGGCTGGCCCAGCTCACAGCTGCACCACATGGGCTTTCAGGTGCCCGTGATGGTAAGAAGCTCAAAGCAGTAACTTTGGAGGGAGAAAAATCAACCACAGAAACACGAACACAGCTCACATGAAATAATGACTATTGGTCAAAAGATGGACCCTGACTGCACACAAATCACAAATTAGAAACCACCACCAGGGCCTGGAGAGCTGCTCCGCAGTAAAGAGCACTTGCTGCTCTTGCAGAAAGGCCTGGGTTCAGTTCCCAGTACCCACACCATAGCTCCTAACTATAGCTTTAGGTCCAGCACCCTCTTCAACCTCCACAACACCAGCCATGCACATGTGGCGTGCACACAGATCAAAAACCAGGCACCAGGAGGCAAAATGCATAAAAATACAAAAAACACCAACTTTAAAAAAAAAAAAAAATCAAAGCATAGCTCAGAAGTGAAATAACCAACAGTTTCCTATAGGAACCTCATAAACTTGGGGTACTTGGCCTTGGCGAGTTACCTCATGGCAAACTAGCTGGTACTCCAAGCCAGAGGAACCGGCAGAATGGGCTGACAGCCCCAAACTTTAGGAACTAGAATCCAACTAAGACTCTAGGACGCCCGACATACCCAATACCTCTGGCAGACCCAGGGCCTTCTGAAGGCAGCAGGGAGAGTGTGGGCACCCCAAGCCTTCCCGATACCACCTTGGGCCCCTTCGGCACTCACAATGCAGCTGTATTCCTCATCGTCCATCTCCTTCACCTTTAGACAGTAGGACTGTATGGGACAGGATGGGAGGCCAGGAAGTCAGTGGCCAAACTTCCTGCTCTCCCACCCTCATGTTTCCAGCTCCCCCTGCCAGGCCTTCCTACGCCCTCAGGTCACCTGGGAACCTGGCCACACCAAGAGAGCAGTAGCCATATAAGCCACATGGCTCTGGACCACCTGGGAAAGGCTGGAAGCAGGCACGGATGAAGGCTCAGGCAAAGGGCAGCAGGGGTACGAGGCACTCCTCTGGGAGGGTACAAAGGCCTGAAGGCTTGAGATATCCAAGAGCAACCAATTTGAAGTCTTGGGAGATGTTCTGGAAATTGGGGTATGGCTCAGTGGTCAGCGCTTGCCTGGCATGCACACGTATGGCTTCTATCTTCAGAATAAAAAATACCCAAAACCAACCCTGCAAAACACTGTGAGTGGTGCTGGTGAGGCAGGAGAGCTTGAGAGGGCTTTCAAGACATGCTGTGCACAGGCCTAGCCAAGCCTCTAACAAGTGTTGCTACACAAAGCCCGAACACGTAGCATTACTTTCCTAGCTCCTTTGACCATCAGACTATCATCTATGACTCCAAACAGCCCTAACTTATCCTGACCCTAGACAGAGCTGCTGCTAAAGGTGACAAGCCCCAAGGAGGAGAAACGGGTGCTCTCCTGCTCTCCAGGCAGCTCGGAGCTCCTTGGTGTGGGAATTCACTCTCGGCTGCTCCTGATTCTCTAGTCAGGCCTCAATGCCGAATTCCTGAGGCAGCTGCCGCGGCAGCCGACACTGCGGCCCACTCACCAGGTATTCGAACTTCACATCCAGGTACTTCCTGATGGTGAGGCGTGTGTCAGGGATGGCTTTATGGAGGTACGTGTTCAGGTCCGTCAGCATCTGGGAGGTTGGATGACAAATGGCACTGATGTGTCATCCCAAAAGCAGCAGAATAGTGCTCAAACCCATCTTTTTTTTTTTTTTTTTTGGTTTTCCAAGACAGTGCTTCTCTGTGTAGCCTTGGCTGCGCTGGACTCACTTTGTAGATCAGGCCTGCCTCTGCCTCCCAACTGCTGGGATTAAAGACGTGTGCCACCATGCCTGGCTCAAACGGATCTTGAGGTCAACAGGGACCTGGGGAGGCACGGTGACTGATGGATGGGTGGCCACAGAGGTGACCAAGAGTATGTCTGCACCTGACTCCAGCCCAGAACCCCTCCTGTGCTAAGGTGATGCTCCTGCCTGGCCAGTGGGGGTGTGCTGTACTTGGAGGGACCCACCGGTTTGATGGTTTTCAGTAGCCGAATTCCAAACTTCTCAATGCTGCGGTGTGCATCAGCAAACTTCACGAATGCCTCACTTGCTGCTGGCTGCGGCTCCCGCACCCCAATCACTGAGAACACGTCCCCAAAGGCTGCATGATAAGTTTGCCTTGAAGCCCCTACTTGGTCCATAATGGAGAAACCAGGGGCTTGCTGGTGGCAGGACAGAGGCCTGACCGGCAGAGAACCAAGGTCTTTTGGGGTCTACATCCAAAGGGGATACCGCTCCAAGTGGCCTGGACCATTCTCCCAAAGGAGCTGCATCTGCATTCTAGGCTTACACTCCCATGGAAGCTACTACCCTCTGTTCCTCCAAGAGACTAGACAAAAAGCTGAGTGGACCTGCGGTGCTCATGCAAGTCAAGAGCAGAGCACTAGGCTGAGAATCCAGATACCTGGGCCCACTTCCTGTCTGGCCTTCCTTTCCTGGCCTGTAAATGGGGTTGTCTCTCTCCTGCCCACTATGGGACTGAAAAGAGACCAAACTGAAAAGAAGCCATGTGCACTGTAAGCAGCATCCTTGTACGGCCAGCTGGACCAGGTACTCCAAGGTCACTGCCACAGGCTGGAGGTCAGGGCTAGGCGTTGCCCTTGGTGTGGGGATGAGAAGGGCCCAGAGAAGAAGCTAGCAACACCTCAGCGCTAGATGCTACTGAGCCCTGAGGGACAGGGGTTTGCAGGGCCACATGGCATGTCTGGGGATGCCATTACCCCGGTGCGTCTGTGACAGCTCATAAAAGGCCCGTAGGAGATTCTTGGTGTGCTCCGTCATCCCTGTAGGAAGAGAGCCAAGTGACAGAAGACAGAGACCCAAGTCGGGGATCCTATTGGCCCCTCAGCCTTGCAGCCTAAGGTTCCCCCTGGGCATTAGGTCCATAGGCTTTTCCCCAAGGCCTGAGGATGAAGGCTGAGTTGGCCTCTCTGTGGCCCAATGTGACAGGTAGCTAGGAATATGTGTGATACAGTCTCTTAGGGGCTCTCTGAGAGTGTAGAAATTTGGAGGGGCACCTGACACAGTTACCATTCCCAAAAGTTTGTGGGTAGCTTCCCTGCCCCATGGCCACTCTCTAAGACAGGGCTCCCAGGGCATGCCAGCAGCAGGCACCTCTTGGCCAAGACTCCTACCTACCTTTATACAGCTCGGCAGTGCGTTCTAGTTCCTCCAGCCGCTTTACCAACCCATCTGTTGAGAGCAAGAACAAGGGCATCTGTGGGCTCAGCGAGCTAAGGCCGGGCAAGAGCCCTTCCGAGGCCAGGTGGGAGAGAAGAGGGCACAAAGGCTCTAGCCAGTCTGAGCATGGCAAACATGGCTCTGGCAGGCCTTGCCCTTCCCCTATTCCCTCTGCCTTGCTACAAACCATTAGACTGCATCCCTAAAGCTAGACACCAAGGTCTATTCCCTCAATGGACCACTTCCTCCCCTGAGGCTGACTAACAAGATCTAGCTATCAAAGTATGGAAGTCTAACAACCAAAAACTCCCTTTGGCTTACCTAATTAACATGCCCAATCAAATCAAGGCAACGCATCCTAACATGGGGGTGGGGTGGGGCGGAGGAGTTTCCTTTTCCCCTTATAAGCTGACACTTGTCTCCAGACCTCATCTGTCTCTCTATCAAGAGGAAAACTGTTTCTTTCCCCCCTTCCTTGTTCCTTTTCCCTTGGCCACTATCTCCTGTCTTTGTTTTTGTATTTGTTTTGTTTTGTTTTTTGAGACAGGGTAGCCTTGGTTGGTCTGGACTCCTTGTAGACCAGGCTGGCCTCAAACTCACAGAGATCTGCCTATCTCTGCCTCCCGGGATTAAAGGTGTGCACCACCACGCCCAGCCTGTCTTTGTTTTTAATTCTCTTTGTCCTTTATTTATGGGGCAAATATGTTTTCTTTGTGCTGAGAACTTGGTCTTGGGGTGTCTTGTGCTGAATACTGGCCTCTTCAGGGTAGGCCCCTGAGGACTAGCCTCTGCCCAGAACAGGAGGTCTAGGGAGGAGGCTGGGCCTGAGGGTTTACTCATCAACACCCCAGCACACTAGAGGGTTAAGTAAGAGACAGGCAGACATGGCTAAGAACCCTTGTCAGGAGCCTCTCTCTAGCTACCGCTGGCTGGGCCAATCCAGGGGCTGATGTGAATTCCAGTATAGGGTTTTCCCAAAGTCATGGGTGTCTTAAAGTGGGTTTTCCCTAGGCCAGACCCAAGGGTGGCTTCTCAAGGCACCAGAAGGCAAACCCTGGGTCAGCAGCCAAAATTTCCCACACAGCAGTTAGATGGGAGGAAGAAGGCTGCTGGATCATGGCCAGGGCTGGCTGTGACAGCTGCACGGGACTGGAGTGGGGTAGAGAGAGAAGAAATTCAAGAAGGTTTGGAGGAAAGGCTCACAGTAGAAGAACTTGGTGATCATAGCCATGGGCAATAGGTATTGGTTGGCTTAATACCTACTTCTCCAGGTCTGAAACATTACATTCTACAAAGAAGCTCCTTAAACAGGAAAGTATACAACCTAAAACAGCTTCAGGAAGTCCCTGAAACTGACCAGATTCACTTGACTCCTGGCTGTCAGAGAACACATACGATGAAAGCTGAGAGTCCCTCTCAGACTGAGCTAAGCTTCAGAAGACAGAAACCAGACCAGCTGCCTGGAAGAGGCTTAAGTCGCTTGGAAAGGACACTCTCCAACCTTCTGAGCTGCCTGAAGGCTGTGCAGTGTGCCCCAGGTGCTGGGTGGTCTTGGTGGTACAGCTGTCTCTGAGTCAGTTCTGCTCCTGTAAGTAACCCTCATTCATGTTCCAGTAATTCCAGTAAAACTCACTAGACTTGGGTAGTATCTGTACTATGGTCTGTAGCGGCCTCCCTGAAGGGACTCTACCTAGCCCAAGCATGGCAAACATGGCTCTGGCAGGCCTTGCCCTACCCCTATTCCCTCTGCCTTGGACAAACTGTTCGATTACATCCCTAAAGCTAGCCACCAAGGTCCATTCCCTCATTTGGCCACTTCCTCCCCTGAGGCTGACTACCAAGGTCCAGCTATCAAAGTATGGAAGTCCGGCAACCAAAAGATCCACCCCCCCTTGGCTACTCTAATTAACCAGTCCAATCAAAACTAAACACTTGGTGCTCCAAGTCCAGCAGAGGAGCTCCCTAACTCTGGATACGCCCCTACCTGTGGGGATGAAGCACACACACCTCTCATGAGAACACCTGCAGCCACGCTGAGTCACTGCAGTGAGCCCTGACGAGCCCTGCCCCTTCTCCAGCCTACACCTTGGGGCCAGGGACCACGCTGTCTATTCTACAGAGAAAGCTGAGGGCTGCATGGTGGGACAACTGCCTACGTCACACAGCCAGACTCCTCATCTAAGCAGAGTCCAGCTCTCCTAGCTTTGTTGTGGAGTTGCAGGCGGGGTCTTTTAAGCAGGACAGGAGAGACATGACACAGGCAGAGGCTTTTCTCGGGTAGGAAAGCTGGCTGTGAAGAGCTGGGGCGGGGTGGGGGGAGTGGGGGTTAGATGGACACCTCTGAGGTCTTCAGGAGGCTGTGGTGGCCCATAGCCTGTAGGTCCTGGCTCCCTGGAACATGAACACGTGGCCAGCAGACACAGTTGTTTTTAGCTGGGTCATGGGACATCATGGCAGCTTCACTTTTAGAAATCCTATTTACAGCTAGGGAAATTGCAAGGTTCAAGGGAAACAACAACCAGTTCTAATTTCATCTCAATGCACGGTGACTACAGTAACAAGGATTTATAGGCACCACAGCGCTGGAAATAGCAGCCGACACTTTGTACCCTATTTGGAACAAGCTCAGGCCCCACCCCCACCCTCACAGCCAATAAAGACTGTGCTCAGCTGAGCCCACAGTTTATATGGGTATTTTTATCTTCTCGTGTATATGCACAGCACTGCTATTTATAAGCATAGGCTGGCGATGGCAGGAGCAGGACCACGGGTTCCATGGGCCTCCTGGGGAGACATCCAGTTCATGTGTCTGAGTGTGCGTAAAGGGCTGCACGTGGCTTCTCTGAGCACACGCAGAAGAAGTGGAGACAAGAGCGCCAGCGCCACCTCCTGGTCAAGGGCAGGGCTGAGGTGGACGGCACAGGAGCAGGACTGTGCAGGCAGCATGCAGGCTCGCAGCATCCAAGCTGGAAGGGAGCACCTATTCTCTCTCGTCTGTGTCACCCCGCACCCCAGGGAATACAGGGGAATGACTTGGCTATCCACACTGAGGCAGGTGGACGCTATCAGGTCAGCTTGATGGACAGCTGGGCCAGTGGGTGGAAGGACAGCTTACCGTTGCACAGGATGGCACGGCTTAGGCCCAGGGCGTCAGCTGTGCCTGAACTCATGTTCTCCACCAGCCGGTGCTTGACCTTCTTCAACACTGGAGGGCAGGAGAGAAAGGGCCAATGACTGTACTGCTGGCTGGGCCATCTAGGCCCTGAGCCCTATCACAACTGCCTCACTGGGTGCGCCGATGCATAGACAAGCACTAACCTAGGGCTGGTGCTTGGAGCAGTTAGAAAGCAGGGGCTCTCAAGCAGTCTATCCTAGGCCACTTGTCCTATTCACCCCCCACTCAGAGGCACTGGACAGGTAAACATGGGGTGCTCAGCACAAGGGCTGAGACCTGTTATCTGCTACTGGAGTCAGTGAGAGCCCAGAGCTTGTGCATGCTAAGCACAGTGGACAGGCCAGAGAAGGCCTTGACCAGTCTCTCCTCCACCCAGCAGGCGGGTTCTCAGGCTGGTTTTGGCAGAGCGGTAGGGCACCCTTAGTTGCCACTGGCTGGTCACTGCATGTAACCAGCTAAGGTCTTAGAACAAGTCCTGGGCTCAATAACAAGAATGTAAGACTGGACATAACAGCACAACCTTTAATCCCAGCACTGGGGAGGCAGAGGTAGGGGGATCTTTGAGTTCAATGCCAGCTTGGTCTACAGAGTGAGTTCCAGGACAGCCAGGGCTGCATAGAGAAACACTGGTGAACTCATTTGCCCTTAACCTCTATTCTAGAGGGCTGTGGCCTGTAGTGAATGTCAATTTATCTGGGTATTCTGCCAGGAGACTGCCAAGCCTCTGTGCCTCACACTTCGCCATGTGGCTGATGCAGAGGAGCTGGCAGCTGACGATCGCTGTCTCAAGGCTTCTACAGAAGTGAGGCCCCGCCCTTCTAGCCACAGACAACTTGCCCAATAATACACTGTGCTGGTTTGAATAGGTACGGCCCCCAAAGACTCATGTGTGTGAATGCTCGGCCCATGGACAGTGGCACTACTAGAAGGTGTGGCCTTGTTGAAGAAAGTGTGTCCCTGCAGGAGTATGCTTGGAGGTCTCTTATGCTCCGCCCACTGTGGCACACAGTCGTCCTCTGCTGCCTGTGCATCAAGATGAAGCACTCTCAGCTCCTCGAGCACCATGTCTGCCTAGGCTCTGCCACGCTTCCCACGATAATGATAATGGAATAAAACTCTGGAACTATAAGCCAGCCCAATTAAATATGTTCCTGTATAAGAGCTGCCTTGGTTGGTGCTGGAGAGATGGCTCGGTGGTTAAGAGCACTGGCCACTCTTCCAGAGGACCTGTGTCCAATTCCCAGCACCCTTGTGACAGCTCACAGTTGTCTATAACTCCAGTTCCAGGAGATCTCACACCCTCACACAGACATACATGCAGGCAAAATACCAATGTACATAAAAGAAAAATGAATAAATAACTAAAACAAAGAGTTGCCTTGGTCATAGTGTCTCTTCACAGCAATAAAACCCTAACTAAGGCATACACCGAAAGGTCCAGTTTGCACCTTATGTCTTCCTGGAAGTACCCCCAGGAGAGGCCATGGTGGAGAAGGATTCAAAGCAGGCACGACTCACACATCAAGGTCTGGCAATGCAGAGTGTAAAACACAGGGCAGTGAGAACGCAGGGCCAGGGAACTGTGAATAGCTACACCTGACTCCTCCTAGCCTTTTGGATCAGCTTGGACAGAAAAAGCCAGAGCCCATGGCACATGGCTGCTCTGGCCTGGCTTACCGATGTCCAGGGACATGCCCTGCTTAGGGTCCGCCTGCAGCTTGTTGTAATGGATGGTCACCTCCCCCTGCAAGAGCAGCACAGACAATCAGGACAGTGGCTCCCTAGCTCCAGACCCTCCCAGAGACTACTTTCTACACGTTTGGCACTAGAACACCAACCAGGAGGGGAGCAAGGCTTCTCTGGGATCCCAGTCCAGCAGGAGAGGTGGGGCAACTTGGGGATTCACTTAGACCCATGTTCTAGTAACTGCTCATGTGCCCATGGGAGGCGATCACGGTCACGCTAGTCCTTACAATCCTAAGGCCTTTGAGATCGAGACTGACTCTGCTCATATCAAAGTTACACCCGCAGCACAGATGAAATGAGCCAATTCGGTCAGTCAGGGGTAGGGTGTGAAGGGCTCCCTTGGGACTGACATGGCCCTGAGCTCTGAGTCCCTCCTTGGTCTGCCTGGTGCCTAAAGGGGCACTAGAAGTGGCTACAGAGGTAACCCTGTCCTCCGTGTGGACCAAGTCATACCAGGATGACTTGGGAACATGACAAGGATGTGACAGAGGAAGACAGTGGTGCCTGTCTGAGTGGGAGCAGGATGGGGATAGCGGAGGCTGGAGAGACGGCTCAGCAGCACTTGCTGCTCCTGACAGGGTTCAGTTCTCAGCACCCACATGGTGCTCTCAACCACCTGTAACTCCAGTGCCAGCGGATCTGACACCCTATTCTGACCTCTGAAGGCAGCAAGTATGCATGTGGTGCACGTACATACTTGCAGCCACAGTGCACATGAAGGCAATAAAATACATATGAAGGGGAGCAGGGGCTAGTCCTGGAGCCTTGAAGGACGGACACTGGCCCAGCTGGGTTCAGAGCCCTAGGCCCAAGTCCGCACAGGCTGGACCCACCCTTGACTCTCAGACTATCCTCTGGCTCTGCGCTCCCTCACACAGCTCACTCACCAGCTTTCCCAAGGGTCTCCAGTGGCTGAGCTGCTGGAGACAGCAAAAAGGCTATGCTTGTTTGTGAGTGACAAGGACACAGCAGAACATCTGGGCTGGGGAACGAGCAGGTGGGCTGCATCTGGACTGGAAATGTCTGAGCTCAGCATTCTCTGTAGCCTGAAGTCCCTAGGGAACTTGGGAAGCAGCCCCTCCAATAAAACTCTAGGGCAAACATGGCCCAGCTGTGGTCACTAGAGCCCACTGACCCAGTGAAGTCACTGTTGACAGCTAGCTGCCTCTGCAACCCCAACCAGGGACATCACAGCCTGTCTGAGTGCTTAATACCTTTGTGAGCTCAGAGGAGCTCAGGGTTAAGTCCCCAAAATACTTAGCATTTAATGAGAGTCCAGGGGGTCCAGGAGACTGGAGCTGGCCCCTCATACTGCTATACAAGAACAGACAGTGTACCCTAAGTCTGGTAGGCCCTGGCAGCCTGAGTGGCTCAGCAGGAACTGGAGCAATGTCCAGCTGCTCCCACAGCGGTCTTACCTTCACCTCCTGAATCATCTTCGCCACCTCTACCTTGGTTTTTCCTTTGATTGACCTGCCATTGACCCCAGTGATCTCATCACCAGCCGCCACCGTGCCGTCCAAGGCTGCAGGTGTGTTGTCAAATACCTGCAGATGTGTAGGAAGTGGGGGACAATGGGGTGGAACTCGGGACCTGGGCAGGCTGTCCCTCTACCTTAACCAGTACCAGCAATCGCAAGAGTAAAAGTCCCCGTTCTGGGGAAGGGGACAGAAAACAGACTGTGACTCTCCACAGGTGATACGTTTCTAATAGCAAATACAGTGGCCCTCAGAGCTCTCAAACCTGTCCCTCCACTGTCACCACCTCTCTGGTTTTCCAACAATGCTTCTTAACAATTCCAGCACCTACTTTGGTTTCCAGAGAACAGCCCAAGGCTGCTCTAAGCAGGGCCTATGCCTGTGCGCCCTTTCTCCAGGCTCCTTCAACCTGTGCTCACTGGCTGTGAGGTGGCGTTGCTGTTGTAAATGAGTGGTTTAGTGATAACAGCAAGGAGACAGCTGGTCATGAAGCACACACAGACATCGAGCACCCAGACAAAGATGCAGGGGCACACATAGACATGGGATGCACACACAGATGCAGGGGGCACACACAGACATGGGGTTACACACACAGATGCAGGGGGAACACACAGACATGTGATTCACACACAGATGCAGTGGGCACACACAGACATGGGATGTACCCACAGATGCAGGGGAAACACACAGACATGGGATTCACACAAAGATGCAGGGGGCACACACAGACATGGGATTACACACACAGATGCAGGGGGAACACACAGACATGGGATTCACATACACATGCAGGGGGCACACACAGACATGGGATTCACACAAAGATGCAGGGGGCACACACAGACATGTGATTCACACACAGATGCAGTGGGCACACACAGACGTGGGGTTACACACACAGATGCAGTGGGCACACACAGACGTGGGATTATACACAGATGCAGGGGGCACACACAGACATGGGATTCACACACAGATGCAGGGGGCACACACAGACATGGGATTACACACAGATGCAGGGGAAACACACAGACATGGGATTCACACAAAGATGCAAGGGGCACACACAGACATGGGATTACACACAGATGCAGGGGGCACACACAGACATGGGATTACACACAGATTCAGAGGGCACACACAGACATGGGATTACACACAGATTCAGAGGGCACATACAGACATGGGATTCACATACAGATGCAGGGGCACACACAGACATGGGGGGGTTCACACACAGATGCAGAGGCCTCATACAAATGGAGCAGTGCAAACTGGACCTGACAGAACTACCAAAACACCAACCTGACCAGTAGCTGTTCTGCTCCTTCAGCTGGTTTTTGAGATGAGGGTCTTACTTTATAGCCCAGGTTGGCTTTGAACTAGCAAACTTCCTGCCTCAGCCTCCCAATAAGAGGGAGATGCGCCACCATGCCTGACTCTGCGTTACCTTTAGTTTCTTTTTTTGTTTGTTTTCAAGACAGGGTTTCCCTGTGTAGCCTTGGCTGTCCTGGACTTGCTTTGTAGACCTCACTGTAGAACTCACAGCGATCCGCCTGCCTCTGCCTCCCGAGTGCTGGGGTTAAAGGTGTGCGCCAGACTATACTTACAGGGATCATTTCTATAGTTCCTTACCTTTAGTTTCTAAATTTTCTAAAAAAGCCTAGTCTAAAGGATACTTCATAATGTTTATTTACAATGTTTCAAGGGAAAATGAAGTTACTGAGGCAAACATCACTGTTCAGATCACAACAAGTGCTCCAAGCAGTGAGGAGACAATGGCAACTGTGGGACGCTGCTGATGCAGCAGGTGGGGCTGCTGAATGACAGAAGCAGATGGGGGACTCCAGTGGTGGCTGGTCCTGACGGTCACGTGAGCAGATGGAGCTCGGTGAAGCACCTCTTGGGCACGTCAGTGAGGATGTTTCCTGAGGGATGGATTGAGTGGAAAAGCCTGCCCTGAACGTGGCAGCACCACCCTACGTGCCTGGATAGCAGGAGAGGGCTAGGAGAAAGGCTAGTGTAGGTCTCACTGCTCTCAGGCCACTGGGGTGCGAGTGCTGCTCTGCTCCTGCCAGAAAATGTGACGGAACCAAATGAGTGCTTCCTCCCTAAGTTTCCTGAAGGGTATCTGTGACTACAATGACCAAGCCCAGCACAACCCAGGTACTAGCGCGGTGAGGTCACTGCCATGACTGAGCATGACCTTAAGCTTGGTTTGCAGGAGGAATTGAGAAAAGTGGAAGGTACAGCCGGGCGTGGTGGTGGCGCACGCCTTTAATCCCAGCACTCGGGAGACAGAGGCAGGCAGATCACTGTGAGTTCGAGGCCAGCCTGGACTACAAAGTGAGTCCAGGACAGTCAAGGCTACACAGAGAAAAACAAAACAAAACAAAACAACAACAAAAAAGTGGAAGGTACAAGCTAGAGAAGACCAGATATGGTGAGCTTACTCTAGTGGAGGCCTGGTGGAGTTCAGCAACAGACTGCCAGCAGCCACGCAGAGAGTGAAGACTGCTCAGACGTCAGACTACAGGCAGATCATACTGCATTCTGGGAAAGAATTTATCCACGTTTGTTCTGTGCCCTGAGACATTGTAGGCTAAGCCTCGGGTGGCAGACAGACTGCCCTGTGCAGGTGGAGTCTTTCAAGTATAAACCGCTAACTGCAGAGCAGAAGGTTTGGAAAATGTGTTTGCCCAAAAATAAACTGGAGTTAAGCTGAGGCCCTGTAAGCGCGGCACTTAAAAGACTCTCTTGTTGGGGGCTGGAGAGATGGCTCAGTGGTTAAGAGTACTGTCTGCTCTTCCAAAGGACCCGGGTTCAATTCCCAGCCATCACATGACAGCTCACAACTGTCTGTAATTCCAGTTCCATTGGCTCCACCCTCACACCAATGCACATAAAATAAAATTAAATAATTTAAAAAAAAAAAAAAAGACTCTCTTGTTAAGCTGGGTGTGGTATATACATCTTTAATCCAAGCACTGAGGCAGAGGCAGGTGAGTATCTGTGACCAGACCAGCTAGAGCTACACAGAGAGCTGTCTCAAAAATTAATTAAAATAAAACTAAAAAGAGATTATGCCATTGAAAAGTTGGGAAAATAGGAAAGGTGACATCTTTTTTGTTTTGTTTTGTTTTTTGTGAGACGGGGTTTCTCTATATAGCCTTGGCTGTCCTGGACTCACTTTGTAGACCAGGCTGGGCTCGAACTCACAGCCATCTGCCTGCCTCTGCCTCCCAAGTGCTGGGATTAAAGGCATGTGCCACCACGCATGGCTGAAAGGTGACATCTTAATTATTGGCCAGACCCCATCTGTGCTGGCTAGTTTTATGTCACTTTGACACAAGCTAGAGTTATCTGAAAAGAAGGAACCTCAACTGAGAAAATGCTTCCAGAAGACTGGGAAAGCCTGTAGGGCAGTGGTCTCTGCTTGTGGGTCGCAACCCCTTTTGGGGGGTTCACAAAGCAGATATTCACATTAAGATTTATAACAGTGGCAAAAGTATAGTTATGAAGTACCAACAAAATAATTTTGTGGTTGAGGGCCACCACAACATGAGGAACTGTATAAAAGGGCCACAGCATTAGGAAGGTTGAGAACATTGCTGTAGGGCATTTTCTTAATCATTGATAGACGTGGGAGGGCTCAGATCACTGTGGGTGGTGCCACCCCACGGGCTGGTGGTCCTGCATTCTATAAGAAAGGCTGAAGCCGGGCGTGGTGGCGCACGCCTTTAATCCCAGCACTTGGGAGGCAGAGGCTGGCAGATCTCTGTGAGTTCGAGCCCAGCCTGGTCTACAAAGTGAGTCCAGGACGGCCAAGGCTACAAAGAGAAACCATGTCTTGAAAAACAAAACAACAACAACAAAAAAGGCTAAGCAAGCTATGAGAAACAGGCCAGTAAGCAGCATCCTCCATGGCCTCTACATCAGCTACTGCCTCCAGGTTCCTGCTGTTTGAGTTTTGTTTTTTTAAAGATTTATTATTTTGTGTATATGAGTACTCTATATGCATGTGCACCTGCAGGCCAGAAGAGGGCATCAGATCACGTTATAAATGGCTGTGAGCCACCATCTGGTTGCTGGGAATTGAACTGAGGTCCTCTGGAAGAGCAGCCAGTGCTCTTAACCTCTGAGCCATCTCTCCAGCCCTGGTGATTGAGTTCTTATTCTGACTGTTTAGTGGTGAACAGTGAAGAAATGTATGCCTAATACCTCACTAAGTCGCTTTGGTCATGGTGTTTCTTTTCCTTTTTTTTTTGGTTTTTTTGAGACAGGGTTTCTCTGTATAGCTTTGCGTGTCCTGGACTCACTTTGTAGATCAGGCTGGCCTGAAACTCACATCGATCTGCCAGCCTCTGCCTCCTGAGTGCTGGGATTAAAGGCGTGTGCCACCACGCCCGGCTCTTGGTCATGGTGTTTCACCATCCATGAAGTACAAAACAAAGGGTTAACTCATTTGAAAGGTTTTGTTTAAGAAGGAAAGTCAAGACACTCTCCTGGCAAGCATTTCCTAGGGTGGTGTGACCCCTGGATTTGCTATCTGGTGACATCTGCACAATGCTGGGTTTGTAGGTTTTTATACTGCAACAGGGATCCATGGAAGTTTTCAAAGGGAAGCCTGGTCATTGTGACAGGACAGGGATGCCTGCAGGCAAATCCTGAGAGGGTGACTGTAAAATGGTAAGGTCAAGCTAAAGGTGCAATGGAGAGCCCAGATATGAAAGACAACAGAGTATGGACTATCAGCTGAGAACAGTTATGGCAGTAAACAGAGAAGCCCGTGGGCTGTGTGGCAAAGCCATGAGGGGGCTGCCCAAGCCTTGCAGAGCGCACATCATGCCACCATGTGCCACAGATGCCAGCGTAGAGTGGAAGGCACCAATGGTCACCCTGCTGGTCTACTGCATCGCCCTATGCATGTGTGTCTCCCTACTGGAATGGGGTATATGCTGTGGGATTCTCTATTTCAGGAACATGGGGACTTGATTTTTATTCAGGTTTATAGAAGCTCACAGTTAGGTGTTTGCCTTTCATCTCAGAGGAAACTTTGAACTTGGGTTGTTTTGGGTTTTGTTTTTTTCGAGGGTTTGTTTTGTTTTTAAGAACACTATTGAGTTAGGCGTGGTGGCACATGCCTTTAGTCCCAATACTGGGGAAGTAGAGGCAAGCAGATCTCTGAGTTCAAGGCCAGCCTGGTCTACAAAGCAAGCTCAGGGCAGCTAGGGCTATGTTACACAGAGACACCCTATCTCAAAAAACAACAAAGAAAACAAAACAAAGAACAATATTGAAGCCAGATGGTGGTGGTGCACACCTCTAACTCCAGCGCTGGGGAGGCAGACGGATCTCTCTTAGTTTGAGGCTATCCTGGTTTATACAGTGAGCTCCAGGACAGCCAGGGCTACATAGAAAACCCTATCTCGAGACACAAAAAAACCAGCTAATGGTAACTTCAAGGTCAGTTTGGGTTTCGAAAGCCTGGCTCAAAACAAAGCAAGGGTCATCAAGATGGCTTGGAAGGTAATGGCACACCTGACGACCAAAGCTTGATTCCCTGCAACCTACACAGGAGAAAGACAAATCCTACAAGCTGTCCTCTGACTTCCACTCATGTGCCATGGCATGCGTGCTCATGTGCTCAGACACACATACAAAACAGACACGTTAAAAACAGAACCAAGACTATGGGGCTCTTTTAAGAGTTAGCTTATACATCTGGCTACATCAGGCATAGTAAAAATAATGTGAACCTTTCAGGGGCCGGAGTGGATGCTGTGGTTTAAGGTGGGTGTCAAGCTGACAAGATCTTGACAGTCCACTTGATGGGACTAAGAGCACCCTGCTGTCACATGGTGTTCTGGGAACCCAGGGACCAAGTGAGGATTGGGAGAGGCATGTGAATGCAGGCAGCACCATCCCGTAGGCTGGAGCCTGGACAGAATGCCCAGGGAAGGAGAAAGGCAGTCGGTGCAGCGTACACATGCTCCTGTTCTCTGGGTGCCTCTGAGTGACTGCTCAGCCATATGTCCCTGGCACTGACGGACAGAAACCTGTGAAACCAGCAAAGATAAATCTCTCCCATAACTGTTCCCTTCAGGCATCTGGCCACAGGAGTGAACGCTATGGTCCATATTCATGATGAGAAGATGTGACATCAAGATCTGCAGGCATGGCTCAGAGGCTAAGAGCACTGGCTGCTCTTCCAGAGGTCCTGAGTTCAATTCCCAGCAACCACATGGGATCTGATGCCCTCTTCTGGCCTGCAGGAGTACATGCAGACAGAATGCTGTGTGTGTACATAGTAAATAAATCTTAAAAAAAAAAAAAAAGATCTGCAGACTCATTGAGCTCCCTGACAAAAAGCCCAGGGACACTGTTTGTTTGTTTTGGGTTTTGTTGTTGTTGTTGTTTTGAGACAGGGTTTCCCTCTATAGCCTTTGCTGTCCTGGATCTCTCTTTGTAGATCCACCTGCCTCTGCCTCCCAAGTGTGGGATTTAAGGCATGCGCTACCATGTCCAGCTGCCCAGGGACATTTTTATAGGCAAAAAAAGTCTATAAATCTAAATCCTAAGAATCATATTTTAGGATTAAAATATCAAGGAACCTCAAAATACCAAAACAATCTTGAGAAAGAATAATAAAGCTGGGAGACTCACACTTGTTGATTTCAAATCTTCCTACAAAGCTAGAAGCATCCAAACAGTGGAATGCTGGCAGAGGAGCAAGAGATGAAGAGCACACCCCGAGCATCCGGACAGTGACTGGCAGAGGAGCGAGAGATACAGAGCACACCCCACGCAATCAGACAATGAATGGCAGAGGAGTGAGAGATGCAGAGCACACCCCGCGCAACCAGACAGTGACTGGCAGAGGAGCGAGAGATGCAGAACACACCCCGAGAATCCGGACAGTGACTGGCAGAGGAGCGAGAGATGCAGAACACACCCCGAGAATCCGGACAGTGACCGGCAGAGGAGTGAGAGATGCAGAGCACACCCCGCGCAACCAGACAGTGACTGGCAGAGGAGCGAGAGATGCAGAGCACACCCCGTGCAACTAGACAGTGACTGGCAGAGGAGCGAGAGATGCAGAGCACACCCCGTGCAACTGGACAGTGACTGGCAGAGGAGCGAGAGATGCAGAGCACACCCCGAGCATCTGGACAGTGACAGGCAGGACAAAGGTCAGCCTGGAAAGAACAGTACCCACAGGCAGAAACGTGGAAACTTACCTCAAAGGAGGAAAAAGGAAACTACAACATGGTAATTCTAGCCTCCTGCTAAGCAAAATAAACACCCAATTCTACTTACAAGTGCCCTAGATTAGTCAAAGCCACAGGGGCAGAGAGGAGCATGGGAACTGCAGGAGCTGAGGAGAGGGGGGCAGTGAGCTCATGCCCAGTCTGTTTCCCGAGATGATGAGTTCTCAACTGCACAGTGGTGATGGCTGCATCACACTATAGAATAGTTTAAAGCCACCTAAGAATGGTTAAGAATGGTAAATTCTGGGTGTTGTGTTGCACGCCTGTAATCTCAGCACTCAGGGAGATGGAGGCAGTTGAATATTTGTGAGTTCAAGGCCAGCCTGGTTCTGGACAGCCAAGGCTACACAGAGAAACCCTGTCTCGGAAAAAGAAAAAGGTAAGTTCTAGAGATCTAGATATGTGTAGTTGTGACAATTTGAAAACAAAAGAGGCGGTAAGAACCACACAGGGCACGGTGCCATCTAAGAGTCATGTATGAGGGGGGCTGGAGAAATGGCTCAGAGGTTAAGAGCAGTGTCTGCTCCTCCAGGTCCTGAGTTCAATTCCCAGCAACCACATGGTGGCTCACAGCCATCTATAATGAGATCTGATGCCCTCTTCTGGCCTGCAGGTGTACATGTAGACAGAGCACTCATATACATAAAATAAATAAAAATCTTTAAAACAAAAAAAAAAAAGAGTCATGTATGAGAGTCTCGTGACTAGAGAGGCCCAGATGTCCTGACGATGCCACTTTCTCAGGACCTAGCACAGCTGCAACGAAGGCTGTGCCAGCCGCTGTCACCCTACCACCTGAGACGCAGGGATGACCAGTTCCAATAAGACACAAGGCTAATGACAGTGGATAATGGAATGACACCATCAAATTTCTAACCAAGGCCAGAGAGACAGGTACTCAGTAGGTAAAGGGGCTTGCCACCAAGCCTGGTGACCTGAGTTCAAGCTCCCCCAAGACTCACATGGCAGACTCACAATGCACCATGACACAAGAACCCCCGCCATTAAATAAGTAGGCTTTAAAATCTTTATTGATTACTTTTTTTTGCGATAGGGTCTATCTACCTAGTCTAGGTTGTCCTGTAATTCACTATGAAGACCAAGATGACTTTGAACTCATGACCCGCCTGCCTCTGCCTCCTGAGTGCTATAATTAAAGGTGTTGACCACCAAGTCCAGCCTTAAAATATTTAAATAATAGAAATCATGGGTGGAGAGATGGCTCAGTGGTTAAGAGCATTTGTTGCACTTGCAGAGGACTTGAGTTCAGTTTCCCAGCACCTATATAATGGCTCACAACCGGCTGTAACTCCAGTCCCGGGGATCTGATGCCCTTTGCGGACCTCCATGGGCACCAGGCATGCATGAGGTACACAGACGTATGTGCAGGCAAAGCACTCACACACATATATAAATTAATCTAAACGAAATACAAAAACATTTTTTCATCTTTCTAATTTAAATTTATTTCCAAACCTAGTATTAATTTTTAAGGATTGGGATGGCCCCAGGCCTCAGTAGGCACGTACCTACACTGAGCCATCCCAGCCCTTTGACTTTCACTCTTGAACTTGAGATCATGTTAACTTTGAGGAATATGGGGAATGACACTGACAAGAAAGACAAAGAGGCCTCCAGAATGTATCCGTCCATCTGTCCTCCCTCAGGAAGCCAGAGGACACGAGCCATCCAATGGGGACCTAAGGCCAAGAAGAGGTCCTGGGGATGGGACATGAAGAGTAGAAGTCCCCAAGACTTAGACTGAAGACAGAACAGCCTTAATACAGCTGGGAAAGTCTGACTGTGGGAAGTCTACTGAGAAAGCAAGAAGATCACAGAGGGACAGATAGCAGGAAATACCAAAGAAGCAATGCTGAGAAGAAAACCACAGGGTGAGCCCGGCCGCTCACACCTGTAAGCCTCGCACTTAGAGGGAGAAGCTGGTGGATCAGTTGTTCAAGGCCAGCTTTAGCTGCATGGGGAATCTGAGGACAGCCGAGGCTACCTGAGCTCGTCTCAAAAGAAAACAAAAGCAAGAAAAGTCGTCACCAACTCAGGGCTAAGAGTTGGCTCAGCAGCCGGGCATGGTGGCGCACATCTTTAATCCCAGCACTCGGGAGGCAGAGGCAGGCGGATTGCTGTGAGTTCGAGGCCAGCCTGGTCTACAAAGTGAGTCCAGGATGGCCAAAGCTACACAGAGAAACCCTGTCTCGAAAAACCAAAAAAAAAAAAAAAAAAAAAAAAGGAGTTGGCTCAGCACTTAAGGGTACTGGCCGCTCTTCCAGAGGACCTGGGTTCGAATCCCAGCACACACATGGTGGTTCCCAAGTAGGACTATGGTCCCAGGGGATGTGATGCCCTCTTCTGGCCTCCCTAGGCACCCGGCATGCATGTCATGTACAGACATACGTGTAGGTAAAAAACACCCATACACTTAAGAATAATTTTTTTTTTTAAAAAAGGAAGAAAGACACCAGTTCATCAGAAAGTTTAACACAAGTGGTATAGGACAGTGGGGCTGTCCCTTCTTTATCCCCTAAGCCTCCAAAGAGCTGGCGAGGGGGTTGGAAAATGTTTCCTGAACATTACCTGTGGTGCTAATACTGAATTAAGACAGTAGCTGTGATGGGGAGATGGGCTAAGAGGGAGATTTATGGTTTTAGACCATATGGCTTTAGACTATCTCCTGAACTATGAACAAGTAATCAACAAAATAAACAAGGCCCTGGGCATAATGGCCCACGCCTCAAGGCTACACAGAGAAACTTTATCTCAAAACAAACAAGCCAAAAACAAAAAAGGAAACAAAATAGGTGGGCTAGAAAAATGGCTCAGCAGTTAAGTGCATCCTGTTCTTGCAGAAGACCCACGCTAGTTCCCAGCACTCCAATTCCAGACTCACAAATGCCTGTGAGCTCAGCTTCAGAGGGATCTGACAGCTCTGTTCTGCATGGATATCTACACTCAAGTGTGTACACAGTCTCGCTCCTCCCTTCCTCCCCCCTCCTCTCCCTTGACAACCAGGAAAAGTGGGAGCCGGCTCTGACGCAGTGTGAGGGAGGGCAGGGACCACGTTAGCCTTTGTGCACTTGACTTGCTATGCACAACAAGCAAACCCCATCATGTTATGTATGATGCAATGCAAACAAATACGCCCCTCAGGACTGAACAAACAGTGTGGAGGCAAGCAGCATGGAGGACTGGCAGGTACATGGCCAGGAGGGACCTGGGAACGGTCTCCCTCAGAGAAAACCAAATCACCCTCCCAGAGACCCCGTGCCCTATCTGCCCCTAGGGCCTGCTCTATGGGATGTTCCAACAGGGTATAGTCCACAGAAATGTCACTGGCTGAGGCCTCACAACAGGCCTACCCCATTTGTGCACTCAGTGGACAGACAACCAGGGCATGTTCCCCAACAGAAACCATGAATCTGCTTCTCCACTACCTGCTTCACACCTGGGAAAGGCACAGTCACCAGAGAATCATCACAGCTGCCACCCAGGGATGCTCTGCCATTCTGTTGCATTGTCACAAGAACCCAAACACATTTGTGCTTACATATTTTTATTTTCTTGATTTGCTTGGCTTGGTTTCTTTTCACACAGGGTCTCATGTAGGCCAGGACATATTTGCAATATTTAATTAAAAATTTTCCTGTGTAGGTAATGTGAGTGAATGCAATGCGCACCATATGCATGCAGGGGCAGGAGGCTGCCAGAAGAGGGCATCAGATCCCACGGAACTGAGTTGTAGGTGGTTGTGAATGCATCTGGGTGCTGGGAACCAAACTCCAGATAAGAAAGCTGAGGACCAGAGTGGTTAAGAATCCCCGGGGTGCAGGAATATTTACATATGAACGTTAGCTCCTACTTTCTTTTGTTTGCTGAGGCAGGGTCTCAAGTAGCACCCACTGGCCTCAAACTCATCTACTGTGTAGCCCAGCACACCTCTGAACAGCTGATCCTCCTGTCCCCACCTCCCAAGTGCAGGGATTACAGGTGTGTGCTGCCACACCCAGCACGGACATTGTTGGTTCACAGCCTTCCCACTTCGGCTGGCAAGCAGACTCACTGGGGACATTCTGAGTATCTGCCGCACACCAGGCACCAGCCAGCACTACCTTCAGTCAGATACACACGGTGCAAGGCCAACAAGAGTCTCCCAGGTAGAACAAGCAAAGCAAAGAACAGGTGGAGAAGGAAGGGGAGCAGGGACAGGCCCCTTAGAGCGCGGGGCAGTGGTGCCAAAGACCAGACCTCAGAAACAAGCAGGGCTGCTGAGACGGCTCGGCGGGGTGAAGTCTCTGCCAGGCAAGCCTGATAACCTTGGGATCTCTCAATAGAAAATGGACTACTGAGGGTGAGGAATCCTTTCAACTCTGCATATTGAAGACAAAAATGAGCGAACCCATACTCACATATGCACACACCACACACACACACACACACAAATACCAATCATGATTGTTTGTTTGTTTGTTTTTGAGACATGATTTCTCTGTGTAGCCTTGACTGTCCTGGAACCGCCTACCTCTGCCTCCCTGAGTGCTGGGATTACAGGTGTGCACCACCGTGCCTGGCTTCCAATTATAAAATTTTAAAGAAACAAGATTGACCTCTGGCTGTTTACACATGCAGGTGTGTTCATGTTTATGTCTGTGCGCATGTTTGGTGTATGTAGGTCAGTCACTTTATGCACCAGTTACTTTTTTCAGGGGGTGGGGGAGTAGGGGGTTCACGGTGTTTCTCTGTAGCCTAGAATTCACCTATTAGGTTAGACCGGCTGGCCAGTGAAGCCTAGAAATCCACCTGCCTCCACCTCCCCGGCACTACGGTTATAAGAGCACAGGTCACATCGGCATCTTACCCAGGTGCCTGGGATTAAACCCTGCCACTCGAGCTTGCATGGCAAGCGTTTTACCGACTGAGCCATCTCCCGGGCCCTGGAGCTAGTGTTTCCAGAGTGGAGAAATGAACCTCCTTCTATCACGCCCAAGAAAGGAGGTAAAACACTCCACCCATGACCCTGTCCACTCTGATCCCTGACACCCCCCCCCCCACCTCCAAAGTGTGCCTCGTACCTGGACAATATAGAGACAGGGACAGTACTGGGCCCCGCCTCCAATGCTGATCCCGATCAGGTTCTGAGCATCTTTCTGCAGGGTGACCTTTCCAGGCACAGTGGGAATTCCTCTGGAAAGAGATGCGAATGGCAATGACTTCTGAGAAGGAGGACTGGGAGGAGCAGGCTTCCACGCCCAGAAAGGCTCCAACAACCCACACAGAGCTGCCTCTTCCTTCCTCGGCCACAAAGAGCCAGAACATGCTCAGGAGTCAGGCAGCCTTAGGGTCAGTGCCCAGGGCTGCCCAAAACCTGCTGAGACGTCTATCACACACCTCTCCCTCTGCTCCCGTTCCCTTCAGCCGTAAGATGAAATGAGACCTTACAAGGATGTGCACGGGAGGCTCCACCTCCACCCTAGGCCAGAGCAGAAAACTCCAAGGAAACCAACTTGAAGATTGAGCCGGGCTCTATCTTTGTCTCCTTCTAAGGCACACGCGGGACAGGCTGCCCCATTCCTTTTAGAAGAAAGTTAATTCAACTCTCCTCCAGGCATCTTCCAGTTTATGTTGCTCAGTCTCCATCATGTTCACCAGCAACGAGCTTATGGCGTGCGTGTCTTGTGGTGAAAAGGTCAGGTGTCAGCTTGGTTACTGAAGACTGATTTGCTAACAACCAACAGCTGCTCGCCCCTTACCAAAGACTGACTACACATGAGATCGGCTCAATCTGGGAGTGCTTTCTAAGGGTCAGCCAAATCTGATTTTTTGAAGTCTACCTTACTAATCATCTATGCTGGGGAGGAGGGTCTGTTGGTGATATTCCTAGGTAGCCTTTGCAACCTGGCTCTGTTGTCACCTTTGGAATACCTTCCTAGACGACCCCAGTAGGACCCGTTGTGTTGTGGCTGGATTGGGGCCCCCCAATCCGTGATTATCTGTTACCCTGCAACAACCCCCTACAAGTGATGGATTGCTGAAATGGCTGGGCCCATTTCTACTTCCCGACACTGAGAAGTAGAAGTGTGTGGAGCTAGGGCACCCAAGGACACGAGGGAGCTGGGTCCCTCAGCTCCCACGTCTTGGGGAAGAAAATACTCACAATTTGTCCTCCTCGATGTCATAGTCTAAGTCTGCGAACATGGTTCCGAGAGTTGTGGCCAACTGGCTAACTGCCCAGCTCGGGACGGGAATGGGAAACTGGGTCTGAGAGAGAAAAGAACACAGGGCTTCAGGGAACTGAAGTGCCCAGATGTCAGCCCCAAGCTCCCAACCCTCCCCCATCCGGGACAGCGGGCCTCTGGCTCTCCCCTCTGGACTGGGGTGGGGACCCTGAGGCTGGAAGGTGGGGGCAAGTGATTCTTACTTGGTACAGGGGAGGAACCCAGGCCAGGACGTTGGGCTCGAATTCCGGAGCCCACCACACGGTCTCCAGACCCTTGGGAGCCGCTTCAGTCGCTCACCGAGTCGGTCCCACAGCCGGGCCCAGGCCAGGCTGGCACCTGAACCCACCTGCCGTTCCACCTGGCGGCGACCGCGACTGTCGCGTCACTTCCGGTAGGATGCGGAAGTCCCGCCTCTCCCTTTGGGTATTTGCCCCAATTCCTGCAAGCAACACTTCTTTCTCAGCTCCCCGACTCTCTGAACCAGGAAAAAGAACAAGTGTTTGTGGAAGTTTGCCGTTAATGGGAAAAATGGGAAAGGAAGGAAGGGTCTAGACATGCTGTCGGCCCCGGACCCCGCCCTAGCCGTGCCGCCATCTTGGGGAGGGCAGGGCTCTTCCCAGCTTCCTCAGCGACACTCTAGGGACCACTCAGGCCCGGCGGTTGCCGGGGCAACGGAAGCATCTTGGGAACGGCGAAGTTCAGTGAGCTGCAAATCTCAAGACCTACGCTTTCACATTTTCAGTACCGCTACCCGAGGAAAGACTGTGTCTCCCCTACTACAAAGCGTCGAGGCTGGAAGGTTGCCGAAAGATCCCAGTCTCACAAAGAAAGAAATTAAGTATCCGAGAGAGGGAGTAACTTTGTTCAGAGATTTTTACAGTTGGCGTAAGATCCAGATCATGGTCCTGAGACACCTACCGCCAGTCTGGGGTCCTTTGACCATCTGCGCTAAATTCAGAGCCACGAGAGGTATATTCAGTGGGCAGATTTGACTAGCTTTTCTGCACGTACCTCATTTTGCCGACATACATACTATTAGCATTCAGTAAATGTTTCTGAGGTATTTTGGCAAAAGATTCCTTACACCGAACCTCCTAACGTCCCAAGGACCCTGGAGTCCTCTTGAAAATACACCCCCCCCACACCGTTTTCCTGAGGCTCCACAAACACCATCAGTGCTTCCCAGCTGGGGGAGTTCCAATCTTTATCTGCCCCCGCCCCCGACCTCTGCTGCCAATGGTTATGTCAGATGGGTTTACTGGAAGAGAATAGCCATCCTAGGGCCACTTTATCCAGGCTGAGTGGGACCAGTGTCCCTCCACAGCTGGGAGGCAGGGTGTGTAGAAGGTACTGGGGTCCCTGTGTTCATAGATACGCGCTAGGGGGAACTAGGAATGTTAAACGCACAGGGTTGTCAGCTGAAGGATTTTCTGCCCAGAAGTCTGGGAGCTGATGTAGTTCATAACCTGGTGACTTTTGCACTATCCGTGTGGTCAAGACCACAATGGATACTTCCCCGACATTTATCTTGAGCTTGTTCTCTCGGGTAAGCTGTAGAACCTCTGTTTATGAAAGATGTCGCATGTACTTTACAAGGAGTTTTTATGTAGCTGTGTCTTGAGCTTTGATAGGCACATTATCGACTTATCACCAGGAAACTTTTTAACCAAAATTGTGCTGTGCCTAAATATGCTCAAAATAAACTACTCAGGGTCAGACAAAAGTTTGAACGAAGGCTGCTGGTGGTGGTGGCGCATGCCTTTGATCTCGACACTCTACAAGCAGAGGCAGGTCGATCTCTGAGTTCAAGGACAGCCTGGTCTGCAAAGTGAATCCAGGACAGCCAAGATTATAAAGAGAAACCCTGTCTTGAAAAACAAAGAAAGAAAGAAAGAAAGAAAGGAAAAGAAAGAGTGAGTTTGAACCACCACACCAACTAAGGAATTGTGTTGAAGCAAACTGCTGTCTTGTCTGTCTGGGATTGACACTCTGGTGGCCTCGATGTTCACAGAGGCCTCCACAGGGGTGCAGGATGGTTATCCACAGACCCTTTGGAAGCCCTCTCAAGCCCTGCAGGGAGCTGAGATGAGTCTCAGTAGGTGTGTTGAATTTCATGGCAACCACCTTCTCCTGTACCCGCTGCTCTCCAGCTCAGATCAGTGTCAGAGATCCCAGTTCATCTTCACCTTGTAATAGCAGGGTAAGCATTGCCAGCTACGCTGTGCAAGTCGGGAAACGGGTTCTGCAAAGCACCCTCCCTTAACTGCTGTGGTCAGTGGCAGGAATTGGTTTCTCCAAGCTTTATTTTCAGGCTGGTGTGGCTTGTTTGTTTGTTTGTTTTGAGATAACATCTCATGTAGTCCAAGTTCACTGTAAGCTGACTCCTGCCTCCACCTCCCTCAGTGTTGTTTGCCCAGTCCATGTGGAGCTTCCTCAGCTTTTCTCCCCCAACCCAACCCTAGTTCATACTTGAGGCTGTGCCATTTTGTAGCAGGGACTTTGGGGTGAGTCACCGGCTAACTCTGAGGTGCAGGTTCCTGTCGGAGGAGGAACATGACCCCATGCAGTTTTTGTTAAGGTCAGGAGAGAGACAAGAGTGTTTTGTAAACTACTAACCCCCAAGCTGAACCAGGCCCCCCATCCTTATGCAAGATGCTCATGCCCTTCTTCTCCCGCTTTGTTCCCCACACTCAGAAGCCTTCCTAGACTGTCCCCGCTCGCCAATCTCGCCCGTTTCTGGATAGCATCGCACTTCAAGGTACCCCTGAGCCAATTCTATAGGATTAACTTATGTTCTTTTTTTTTTTTTTTAAGTATCCTCTCTTTTGTTTGTTTGTTTTGTTGTTGTTGTTGTTGTTTTTTTTTTTTTTTTTTTTTTTTGAGACAGGGTTTCTCTGTAAAGCCCTGGCCATCTTGGAAATCTCTCTGCAGACCAGGCTGCCCTCAAACTCAGAGATCCACCTGCCTCTGCCTTCCCAGTGCTGGGATTAAAGGTATGCACCACCACCGCTTTCTTCCTCTTTATAATGGGGCTTAGAAGTCTGGCAATGTGACTTAGTGGCAGAGCACTTATGTAACCTGGGTGAGGCCGTAGGTGTAATTATCAGCACTGTAAAATAATAACAATATAGTTTTAGAGATTATGCCCTGACAAATTATAAAATGTTCCACCCCCTTCCTGGGTTCCTACACTGACTTTGTTTTTGCTTTTGTTTTTTGGTTTTTTTGGTTTTCGAGATAGGGTCTCTCTGTGTAGCCTTTGGCTATCCTGGACTCACTTTGTAGACCAGACTGGCCTCGCAATCACAGCGATCCACCTGCCTCTGCCTCCCAACTGCTGGGATTAAAGGTGTGCGCCACCACGCCCAGCTCCTACACTGACTTTGTAATCTGTGGTGTTCCCATCTTCCATAGATGCCAGGAATCCATCAGCCGGTGTCGCCATGACAAACAGTAATGAAAATTGGGACGCTTTGCAGTCAATACTTGTATGAAATATGACTCACACTGTGTTTTAGTTTGAGGGCACTGCCAGCCCACCCAGCACAGGACTCAGTTCCCACTAAGCCAGGAGGGCAGGTTGGGGCCTTTGTTTTCCTGAGGAGAAAGAAGTTCCTGGTCCATGATTCTAATGGCAAGGGGGGCACTTGTCCTTGCAGTGGGCAGAAAGGCCTGCCCTGCCCTTAGACCTGTCCAGAGCCACACACACATCTGTCCAGGAGTAAAGTGCTTGTGGGGAGTGACATGGCGGGGGGGGGGGGGTTCAGTGTTGCTTCACAGAAAACCCATATGGTCCAACCATGTCAAAGGGCAGAGCTGTCGGTGTCTTATGGTGCTTATGCTTCTGCGAGCAATGCATCTGGGAAGTGTCCTGACTCAGACCTGCAGAGAGAACCTCTGAGAAGGAGAGATCCTGCTCGCTGCACTGACACCATTCTGTGTCTAAAGATGTCAGAGGCCCAGAATGCAGTGTCTCTATACCAGACAGGGCTGTTCAGGACACCCCATCCCTGGAAGGCAAGATTGCTGTGTGTGGGTCCAGAGTGGTGCTCTAACCAGGGCAGGCTTCCTGGAGGAGGAGCTCTCTGTCCTACAAGAGGTGCTCTGTGCCAGCAGAAGGGAGAAAAGTAAAGGTTTCTTGAGGCAGGCTGCGGGGATACAGTGTCTGACCTCAGAGAGCCCATGTAGCAGGAGAGACAGACAGCTGGAAACAGCGGCTGGAAAGCAAGGCTGCCACGCATGTCTCATGGAAGTTTAGTGCAGACCCTGCCTTTACCAGTGTCCCCGGTTGCAGTGTGTTCAGTGAGGACCTCAGAGAGACTTCTAGGCCCTTCTCCAAGATCAGATTGACATAGAGTGAAGATAACCACTCATTTCAGGTTGTTCCCTGACTGGAGCTCAGACCCTGCCTTTCAGCACATTCCCCCTCAAACAAGCCCCTTGCTCTCCATTATCTCCAAAGGGATACCAACCTCTCTCCTAGATCAGCCCTGCCACAGGAAAGTTTGCGACCCTTGCAAGCTGCATCCCCTTTCTAGGCTTGGGTCCACCACAATTGCTTCTCTGTGGTTCCCAGCATCAGATTCATCCCCCCAATCTGCTTACCGCTACACACTTTTTTTCCTGAGGAAGTGCTGCCACCTGGTGGCTGATTTCAGTACTACCACCTAACGGTGCCTAAGTAGCCATCCCCAGGGTCACAGGCTGCTGACTCAAGGCTGACTGCAGAGCCTGAGTCTGCAGTGTGTGGACAATGGGTGAGGCTGGTCATCTGAATGCCAGGCTGTGCCTAACCAACCCCACCCCCGCCAGCTGCCGCTGTGACCCAGCACAAGGCCTACACTCCTCACTCTACAAGGCTACCGTGTAGGTCAAGAAGTCAGGGTGGGTCTCACCCACTCACTCATTCCTAAATTCACTTTATAAATATTTATTGAGCACTTACCAAGCCAAGCCAAGAGGACATACAGTGAAGGAGACAGTTGGAGCCTGCTGCTAATGGCTTAGGAGCCAGTGGGAGGGGCCTGGAAGATGGAAGGAAATCGGTCAATTTCCGAGATGAACGTGGTGGAAAAGGTGATGGGTTCCATCCAGGTGGTCTCTGAGGAGACATTGGAGGTGCCAGTGAGGAGGCAGCTGGAAGACACCTGAGAGTCAGTCCCTGTGGCAAGTGTACACCAACACCTTTTGGGGTGATACGAGGTAAAAGGAGGCCAGTGGGACCGCTGTGTTTCGAGTGTGGGACTTTGTGGTTGTGTGTATGTGTTCGCTCACTGCCTACCTCTCTGCCCACCATATTGCAAACTCCCAGAGCCTGGGGCCTAGCCTGATCAAATCACCCTCCAACCCCTCGCACAGTGGCAGGCACATGGCCAACGTCCCACTCAGGTCTGTTTGGACAGATGAAGTAATTCCTGATCCCACCACTTTTGAGTGGAGGCCAACACACTGCCTTCAATCAGCTGACTAGACCAGCAGTGGGGATGTGTACCTCACAGGGGCCTGGAGTCCCCCCATCCACTTTCTAAGTGGCTCTATTCCTGGCCCTGGCTGAGCATGTAAAGGCTGACCTCTGACCTTCCCCTGCCCCCTGGCCCCACAGAGCTCTACCCTCTGGGTTAGGTCAGTGATGAAAGCCAGGGGCAGCCCAAGGGGGGTGGGGAGGAGAGAGACAGTGTTTGATTGTTCTCCAACCCTAGAGGCCACTGAGGACTAGATCTCAGACTGTACTTCCTCCCTCCCCCTGCCTCCCCCTCCCTCCTTTTTCCCTCCTTTCTCCCTTCCTCTTCTAAACTCCAGTGGGAAGTTACTGCCCATGCAGACACTGGGCACCCCACCATGCACCCAGAGATTCTGACTGGTCCATCTGGCTTGGGGTCCACTTTGGAAAGAACCTAGGACTGAAGCCAGAAGACCTTGGCCCCTCTCTCAGGCTGTGACCTCGAGGGTGACATATAGGCTTGGGGTGGTCTGAGTGAGTACAGCACCTCAGGAAGGCCCCAAGAATGCTGTGTGGAGACTAGAGACAGATATGAAGAACTCCTCATCAGTGTCCTGCGGTGTCCCCTGGGCACAGCCTCATGCTATCCCCTTGGTCTCAGGGTCAATCTGCGCTCCAGGGAGCTCACTGGCTTGAAAGGGCACCCTTTGACTAAGGCTGGGTGCTCAGCAAGCAGGGCCTCACTCCTGTGAGGTGCCTGCGGCTCTTGCTGGTTCTCCGGGTTGATTGTGTTGAACGGAGTGTAGGTGACTCTCCTTGTGAGTCAGCTGCCTCTGGGCATTGATTTAGGTGTCTTTCTGTTTTGTTTTGTTTTTTTGAAACAGAGTTTCTCTGTGTAGTTCTGGCTGTCCTGGAACTCTCTCTGTAGACCAGGCTGGCCTCGAACTCACAAAGATCCAACCTGCCTCTGCCTCCCAAGTGCTGAGATTAAAGGCGTGTACCACTTTAAATTCTCAATGAAAGTCTCAAACATGCACAATTAAAAAAAAAAAGTCAGGCCTGTAATCCCAGCACTTGGGAGGCAGAGGCAGGTGGATAGCTCTGAGTTTGAGGCAAGCCTGGTCTACAGGACAGCCAAGACTACACAGAGAAACCATGTCTTAAAAAACAAAAAGGTTTCACCAATGAACCCTCTTTACCACTCTGTTTTTAGTCAGTCCTGTCAGCTCTGTGCCCCTCCCCTATATGGGCACCAATTTGTTTATGTGTGTGTGTGTGTGTGTGTGTGTGTGTGTGTGTGTGTGTGTGTGTGTGTGTGTATGGTTTTGTTTTGAGACAGAGTTAATCTGTGTAGCCTTGTCTGTCCTGGACTCACTTTGTAGACCAGGCTGGTCTCGAACTCACAGAGATCTACCTGCCTCTGCCTCCAGAGTGCTGGGATTAAAGGTGTGCACCACCACGCCCGGCTCCAGCTCCTGTACACACACACACACACACACACACACACACACACACACACACACACACACACACACACACACACACACACACACACACACACAATGTATATAGTGCTCTGCCTGCATGTACACTTGCCCGCCAGAAGAGGGCATCAGATCACATCATAGGTGGTCTTGAGCCATCATGTGGTTTCTGGAAATTGAACTCAGGACCTCTGGAAGAGCAGTCAATGCTCTTAACCTTTGAGCCATCTCTCCAGCCTTTGTTTTTATATTTGTAGCCGTGTATATGGAAGGCAGTATGTGCACGTTAGTGCAGAGACGTACCAGGCCTCCTGGAACAGGAGTCACAGACTTGTACTCAGCCTAGGGGGTGAGAACCAAACTCAATACCTCTGCAGGAGCAGTGCACGCTCTTATACGGAGCCATCTCTCATTTTATTGATGACAAGGTCTCACATAGGTCAGACTGGTCTAGAACCCTCCATATAGCCAAGGACAACCTCCTACCGGCACCTCCCAAGTCCTTGGATGACAGGCACACACCATCGTATCTGGCTTATGTGTGCTGGGGATGGAAGCCAGGCAACTGGGCATGCTCTCCCAATGGAGCCACAGCCCCACATTTCTTATTTTGAAGGCAATTTTCAAGGTTTTTCTTCAGAGTCTAGCAGTAGTTTCTATAAGTTTTAATCTTTGGGTAATTGTATACTTATAAGATGCTGCAAAAATAGTGGAGAAATCCCTGTGCTCTTTACCCAGTCTTCCTTCAGATTTACAAAGCCAGAAACCCTGGTCACAGCCAGGGCAGGGGCATCCCACCCACAGCTGAGTCAGACTTTGCTGTGCTCTGTGCACTCACTCAAGTGTGCGGCGTGGGACTCTGCAACCCTTCACCGGCAGGCATGTACAGTCACCACACAGCCATGACTCAGACATGCCCCATCCCCACAAAGACCCCCTCCTGTGATTCACTTCCAGCATTCCACAGCTCCCATGGGTCCATAGTCAGTTCATTGCCACTTGTCTGCCATCTGGGCAATGTGTCACCAAAGAAGCCACATGTGTCCTGCTTCCAGCTCAACCTTTCCTTCTGTTTTACTCCCTTGAGCTTCAGCAGCCTGTGACTAGCACACTTCTTGGCACCGTGGCTTGAGGGAACTAGTACAGTTGGTTCTAGTGTGTGTGTGTGTGTGTGTGTGTGCCTGTGTGTGTGTCCGCGCACATGTGTGCATACCAGGGGTATGGACAGGTGTGTATGCATGCAAAGATGTGTGTTCACGTGCATATGTACACAAATATGTGTGTATGCAGGGGCATGTAAGTAGGTATGGGTGTGCATGTATATGTGCAGTTGTGGGAGGGCCACATGGCCTTGGGTGTCATTCTGCAGGCCCCATCACCTTATTTTTGGCTTTTGAGACAGTGTCTCTCCCTGCTTGGGAGCTTGTCAGCATGACTGAGCAGTGGGCTCCAAGGACGTTCCTGCCTCTGTGTCCCCAGCACGGGGGTTAGAGCTAGGATCACCGAGTCTTGCTGACTGGTTTGCTTTTATTGTTTTTGACTTGGGTTCTGGGAATCAGACTTAGGCACAGCAAGCACTTTACCAATCAGCTATCACTTCAGCCCAAAGAGAGTCTTTCGGTATAGCCCCACTTAGCCTGGTGCCCACAGAGATCCACCTGCCTCTGCTTCCCCAAGTGGGATCAAAGGTGTGGGCTACCAGGCCAGCGTACAGCATCCAGCACTCACTTTTTAACTTCTCCAACTAACTTTCCTGACAATTGTGTACAAACTGCTCTGTGGTTCTGCGTGTTTATTTCTCTCAGACAAATGCCTGGGATGCTACTGCTGGGCCCTGCAGGAAAGTGTGTGTGTGTGTGTGTGTGTGTGTGTGTGTGTGTGTGTGTGTGTGTGATCTCACTAGCTTCATATATTTAATTTTTAAAAGAAACCACTAAACATTTTTTCAGTAACACCGTAAATCTTTTTATTATATTGTGTTATTATAAGTAGAAGATTTGGGGGGGGGGACAAGGTTTCTCTGTGTAGCCCTGGCTGCCCTGGACTCACTTTGTAGACCAGGCTGGCCTCGAACTCACAGAGATCCACCTGCCTCTGCCTCCCGAGTGCTGGGATTAAAGGCGTGCGCCGCCACCACCACCCGGCATAAGTAAAAGATTTTTAAATCATATTTTTTTAGAATCAGCTAGGCTGACGTCTGTCATCTCCATCCTCAGGGTGCTACGGCAGGAGGATCATGAGTTTGAAGTCAGTTTAGACTTCCTAGTAAAACCCTATTTAAAAAAAAAGAAAGCCAGCTACGGTGACTCACATCTTTAATTCTAAAACTCAGGAGGAAGAAGCAGGAGGATCCTTTTGAGTTCCAGGACAGCCAGGGATACATAGTTTTGAGACCCTGTCTCAAAAACAAGCAAGGAACGAGGAAAGGAAGGAAGGAAGGAAGGAAGGAAGTTGTGTTATGTTGCCTTTGATGTTACATGGAATCATTTTTAAATTTATGGTCCATACCACACTCATGATCGTTTTGAATGTCTAGTTCATCTATCCAGTGCTGGTAGGGCCTTTGCAAAGTTATACAACTGTCACCACTCTTTAATTCCAAATATTTTTACCATACTCCCCCTAAAAAGCATTTACTCACTTACATTCAGTTCCTAGGTCTGCTTTTTTTGCTGTCTTTCTTTGCCTGTGGCTTCATAGTGTACATTTTGAGGAAATTCACACAATTGGAATAATGAGTGGTTTTTTGTAGCTGGCTTCTTTCATTAAGCAGATTTTCAAATTTCATCTGTGCTGTAGCTGCAGTTTGTGGACTTGTTGTTTTGATTTGTGCTTTAAAAAAAAAAAAAAGATTTTCTCACTATGTAGCCCAGGTTGGCCGGGAACTATCCTCCTGCTTTTGCCTCTCTCTCTCTCTCTTTTTAATTTTAAATCTTATATGTATGGGTGTTTTGCTTGCATATATGTAATATGTCTTTGCAATGTCCACAGGAGCCAACAAGGGCATCAGATCCCCTGAGACTGAAGTTACAGATAGTTGTAAGTTGTAGGCGCTAAGAATCAAACCTGGGTCCTCTGGGAGAGCAGCCAGTGCTCTTACCCAAGCCATGCGTGTCTCTAGCACCCTGCTTCTACCTTGAGTGCTGAGACTGCAGGTATGCACCACTATACCTGTCTTTGCAAAAAAAAATAGGGGCCTGGTGGGATGGCTCAGAGGTTATGAGCACTGGCTGCTCTTCTAAAAGTCCCGAGTTCAATTCCCAGCAGCCACATGGTGGTTCATAACCATCTATAATGAGACCTGGTGCCCTCTTCTAGTGTACAGGTGTACACGCAGGCAGAATACTGTAGAAAAAAAGAAATAAATCTTAAAAATAAAATAATAATAATAAACCAAAAAATAGCAGGCTAGAGAAGTGGTTACTACAGTTCAACCATCTGTAAGTCCAATCCAATGGGATCTAACTAACCCCCTCTTCTGGCATCTGAAGGCACCAGGCACATGCTTGATACAATTCATATGTGCAAGCACAACACTTGTCCACATACATTTTTAAACTGCAGTGTGTGGCTGGGGAGGGGGGATGTGTGTCAAAGGGTAAGTTGGGGTCTGTTCTCTTCTTCTAACATTCTGATTCTGGGGGTTGAGTGCAGGTCATCAGCTCTGAAGTAGGAGCCTTGACACGCTGCTCCATCTCAGCAGTCTAGCAGTTAGTCTATTATTTATTTATTTATTATTATTATTAATTATTGTTGGTATTGTCATTATTTGGTTTTTCAAGACAGGGTTTCTCTGTGTAGCCTTGGCTGTCCTGGACTCACTTTGTAGACCAGGCTGGCCTTGAACTCACTGTCTCTGCCTCCTGAGTGCTGGGATTAAAGGTGTACACCACCACCACCTGGCTTCCCCCCCCCACACCCCTCTCACCCCCCCCCCCCCAAGACAGGGTTTTTCTAAGCTATCTTGGCTGTCCTGGACTCACTTTGTAGACGAGGTTAGCCTCAAACTCACAGCAATCCGCCTGCCTCTTCCTCCCAAGTGGGGGATTAAAGGCATGCGCCACCACGCCCAGCTCCACCCAGCTTTTTTAATATTACTTTAATGGATGTGTATCTTGGGTAAATTTCTGCTCTAGCCATTTGCCTGTAGATTATTTTGGGTTTCTGTGTAGGCAATTTTGGTTCGGTAATGTTTGCATCCTCCTTTCCGATCCCCACATTTTGCTTTGTTCTAGAAGGTTACAGTATGGGCCAACTGCCTCAGCTAGAAGCTCAGATACAACAGGGACAGACACTGGGATTAGCATCCAACATGAGGAGCAAGGAATCTGATTTTAAGGGACAGGTCTCTTGCCCCTTTGGAAACAGAGTCGGCAACGGGCTTCAGCCAATGATCTTTCTCAGCTCAGAGGCTCCTTCTCCACCCTGAGCCCGTGGTCTGAGACCGTTCATCCCAGGGAGGTGCTGAAATGGGTGTCCAGGGCTGAGATGGCTGTGAGGCTGTCTCCTGAATTCATTCATTTAAGAATGAATTGTGGTGACAGTTTCCAAGCATGAAGCCAGCCTCGCGGTTCTAGGATGTGTAACGTGTCCTTCTGCCTGGCCGGATCTGTGTGGCTGAGACCTTACTTAAGGGTGCTAACTTGTGAGTAGAACCACTCATCTAATTCCACAGTAGGCTTGTTCCCTGCGTGCCTCTGAACATACTGTGGAGAGGACAAGAGCAGCCTCTCTCCAGCCTCCCTGTCTGTCTCTGCCTTGGGCTTCCCCATTCTTTCCCCTCACACTGCCCTGGCTTGGAGCACTTGGCCCCATGAATGCTCCTGCGGGTGCCAAAGTGTGAGATGCCCTCTCCAGCTCAAGCCCAAAGCAGCTAGAGAGTCTGTGACCACCCCCCCCACCAAAAAGAGCATCGGGATGGAATGTCGCCTTTCCTTCTCCTGCAGAGGAAGTGGCTAAGTAGGGGCCAGGGTCAGGGGTTAATGACAGCATTGTGCTCAGGGCTGTGTATAGCTGGGCTTGTCAGTGGCTACATCTAAGCATTTGTAGCCCCAGGGGGCCCCCTCCCCTTTCCCATCTATCCTTCTTGGAGGGAGGAGTCCGTGCTGGCCTTTAATTGCCATCAGGTCACCATACACTGTGGGGACACCAGGCCATCTTCTCTTGGTGGGGCCCCAGATACAGCCCTCCACCTCCTCCACCTCCCAGATTCCAGTTGCCCACCACCAAAGCATACAGAGATGTGGCCGGAGCCAGCCAAGGACTCATCCAGCTTTACCTACTCCACCTCACCCCCCAGCCACCACATGTGTGCGTGTGCGCGTGCACACACACACACACATTCAGGATGTCCCACGCCAGCCATGTCTATCTTCTGCACAACTGGGCCCCAAAATTGATCTGATAATGCCCAGCTCTTGGGGATACTGAGGTATGACTTCCATGGTCAGGAACAAGACCAAGCCCCATGACTTCCTAATGCATATGCCAGGCTGGGGCCAGTGCCAGGGAGGCAAAGGGGCTCACGAGCTAGGATACACACACATCCACACACACATCCACACACATACAAATGGAATAAAATGTAACTTTAAAATAACTAAACTTGCCAGGCATGGTGGCACACGCCTATAATCCCAGCACTCTGGGAGGCAGAAGCAGGTGGATCCCTGTGAGTTCAAGGCCAGCCTGGTCTACAAATGAGTCCAGGACAGCCAAGGCTATACAGAGAAACCATGTCTTGAAAAACAAAAACAAACCTCAGCTGAGCATAGTGGCATAACTGTAATCCTAGCCCTCAGGAGGCAGAAGCAGGGCACTGTCAAAAGGTCAAGGCCAGTCTGATCTGCACAGAGTTCCAGGCTGGCCAAAAGAGCTACTGAGTGACACCCTGTCTCAAAAAACAGTAGGTCAGTAAATAAAAAGTTCACTAAGTTCCACCCTCGCAAGAATAATAAAGGTTCAATTAAGGTTTTCTGTTGTCTTTCCCCAGATTTTTAAAGTTTTTATTATTTTTATGTGTATGTGTGTTTATGCATGTGCATGTGGGTATCCAGGGAAGCCAGAAGAGGGGGATCAGATCCCCCAAGCTGGAGTAACAAACAAGTAGTTGTGAGGTGCCCAACATAAGTGCTGGGAACCAAACTCTGGTCCTCTGCAAGAGCAGCAAATACTTAGTCATGAACCATCTCTCCAGCTCTCTATTACATTTTAAAAATGTTTTCATGTGTGCAAGCATGTTCACACAATCTTGCTGCCATCCCCAGGTAACGCATACATACGTGCATGTGGAGACTGGAGGACAACCTCTAGTACCAGTCCTTGGGTGCTAGCCCCCTGATTTTTGAGACAGGGACTCTTACTGGCCTAGAATCTGACAAGTTCTCTAGGCTGGCTTCCCATGAGCTGCAGGATCTGCTTCTGTTTGCCTGGCCTTTTCTTTCTTTCTTTTTTCTTTTCTTTCCTTTTTGTTTTTGTTGTTGTTGTTGTTTTTGTTTTTGAGACAGGGTTTCTTTGTTCTGTGTAGCCTTGGCTGTCCTGGACTCACTTTGTAGACCAGGCAGGCTGGCCTCAAACTCAAAGCCATCCACCTGCCTCTGCCTCCCAAGTGCTGGGATTAAAGGCATGTGCCACCACGCCCAGCTCGCCTGGTTTTTTCATGTGGGTTCTGGGAATCGAACTCAGGTCCTTATGCTTGCAGAGCAAGCACTTTACCAATTCAGCCATCTTCCCCTCCTGGCCTGCTTTCTCCCAACCCATCCATTGCTCCTTGTTGTTTTCCGAATATATCTGCTTATCCTGAGTTTTCACTTACACCATAGACACTTCCCCGCGTCATCCAAATTCTGCATGAATGTCATAATGTCATTTTTACCAGCACGCTGTGTTCCATTCTGTGAACATGATCTGCCTCCAGTTCCTGTCCTCTGCACCTGAACATTAAGGTCACAGGCAGCCTTTGTTATTACACACATTGCAACAGCATCTTCAGGCACAGATCTTTTCAGACGCCTCATCTCCTTATACGGAGTGCTTTGCCAAGTGCGGCTTCCCCTCGAGCCAAGTCACCACAGACTGGGTGGGCACAGGGTCCTTCTGGAAGCATCCCCTACCTCAAAGTTATGGCAGGTGTGTGCCAGGTGTCGTATGGTGACCCTGCAGCCCCTCAGGAAAGGAACCTGCAAAAGTCGAGACAAGTAAGGTGAACTCAACAACTCTCCCCTGGTCCTCAACCCTCCTGCTCCTGTGGACGTTGGCTGACTTCCCCTCCTGCTTCTGCCCCAGGCCAGGGGATGGAGCAGCAAGGATGACTGGCGTCTGTGACAGAAAGTTTGAGTGGTCTGGGAGGCACCTGGGGGCTCCCTGGAGATGAAATGTTTGTTTTCGAGTTCCCAGGGCTCTATGCACCCCTACCTCTAACTGCAGAGTGGAAAGGCCACTGAACAGGAGCCTTCAGCCTCCCCTCTCCCACCAACAAACGTCCCCTCCAAGCCACTCCATGGATCAAGCTTCTCCCCGCCCCCCCCATACCATGAGTATCTCTCCTAAGCCCCATGCCTCCTTTCTCTCTCCCTGTAGAGAATGATGAACGATGTCCCTAGACTGTGGTCCTACATCTCCCTCCAGTGCCCAAGAGAGCTATCGGGTTGCCCCAGACACCACTGGCACCACCTCTTTCCCAGATACACCCATCTCTGCTCTGGGGAAGGTCCACTGCCCGGGCCCTTCTCTCTGAAGCCCTGTCTCTTGTCTTTCCAGGCCACCTTGCTGGCCACCTGACCTCTGTGACCCCTGGTGGCAGTGGGGCAACCCAGCAGCATCCTCCTTCCCTCCTTTGTCCATGCCCCAACGAGACCTGCAACTTTTTCACACATCTCCCTGGCTTTGCCCTCGGATGGAGGGGGTGTGGTGTGTGAACCTTCATCTTGCCCCACTCTCCTCCTAGCCCAAGACCTCGGACCTCATAGCATCTCCCCACACACATGCTTATGGCACTCAGACCTTTCTACCTTGCTATGCCCTGCTACAAAATGGAATGATCGGTCTTCTATCTGCCGGAAACAGAGGGGTAGAGTGTTCTTGTTACCTCCCTTGCCTTGTGCCCCTCCTCGCCCCCATCCTATGGTCCATTGGTCTGCCCTGGATCTTCATGTCTCACCCACCCTTAGCCCCGTAGCGGGATCAGCCGGCACCCAGTGAATTCCCATCTACCACTCAGAGCCAAGTCAAAACCCCACTCTAGCCTCAGTTTCCTGCATGATGTGACAGGAAAAGGAACCCTTCCTTCTTCATGGTTTGTTTTGGGGGGGCTAAATAAAGAGCTTAAGCCTTGGCCATCGTCACTATCGTCATGATCTCTGTCACCTGAATAATTGAGTGCCCCTGATCAGAGTCCCTGCCTCCACATCCCTGAAGAATACCCCACCCCAGTCTTGGGGTGCTGGCCATTCACAAAACATGGAGCTAAGCCTGCCATGCTTCTCCAACCACTGCAGTATGTCTGTAAGGCAGGCACTGTCACCCCATTTTACCCATGAAGAGCCTGAGGCCACAGTTACACAGAAGAGCAAGGCACAGCTAGAGCAAGCCATCACCTCAGGGGATGCTGCCTGCACCCACGCACTGATTTGAAACCTTTGCTATATGCTGTGCACTGGTCAAATGCTGGACTTACCAACAATGAGCCAGGCTGGCACAGATCAGGCCTACAGGGCAGAGATCTTTCTAGAACACAGAACAACTATGACTCTTTAAATCAGTGAGTAGTTATGCATAGAGGCCCACACCTTTAATCCCAGCACTCAGGAGGCAGAGGCAAGCAGGTCTCTGTGAGTTCAAGGCCAGCCTGGTCTATAGAGAGAGTTCTAGGACAGCCATGGCTACATAGACTCTGTATCAAAAAATATAAATAAATAAATAACTGCAAGTACTCCTGTGCCCTCAGGATCTGTGTGTCCTCTCAGGAGGCACCCTCAATCCTCTGGGCTCACAAAGCAGCTTGCTTCTACCCATCCCTTAATTTCCCTGTCACACAGGTGCTACAGCACACAGGTGCTATGCACCCGCGCCCACATCCACACACCACTCACCATCTCCTCCCTGCCTCTCCCCAGTGCCGGCTCTTCCATGTTTCTGACCTCTAAACCTTCACTTGGATCTAATCTTGGGTCACCTCCTCCAGGAAGCCTTACTCCCTCAGCTTCTCGACAGGGAAATAGGATACCTCCGTGTGTCCAGACACCCTGACTTGCCACATTCAAAACTCATCTCTCCTCTTTGAGGGCCAGCCATGGGGGAGAGGGTGTTCAACTCAAGGTCTCTCCTCATTCTCCCACTGGGCCTCAGCATCCACTACCTGGTCGTCAAGTTCTACTTCGGCCTCAAGCACAGCAGAGCGGAGACAGGAGATGCACACACTCCTGGCCTGCAGCATAGATGCTCCGCCCACATGGGTAGCTGAGATAGAGGAGCCCAGTGTCCTCAGAGCAGTGGCTTCTGCGATTCTAGTCATGGCCAGGTGGCTGTGATCTGCATAAATGTTTCTGTCCACTCATCTCCTTCCAGGCTCCGGGCCCTCTTGGGGTGGGCAAGGCTGCGGCCCCGGAAGACAGAGCAAGTGAACTGGGGTCAGTGGGGTGAGCTCCAAGACCCGACTGTGTAGCCTCCCAGTGACTCAGTTTCCTCATTAAAAAAAAAAATGATATCACCAGCCCTTCCCTGCCTGTCTCAAAGGGTGACAGTGGGAGGAGACAGTGGCCAAAAACTTCCCAGAGAGCAGACGCTTCATTGTCTGGCTGGCTTCCTGGCATCCACAACTCAAGACACATTGTTTCATTTTTGCAAAGTTCCGGTGAATTTGGTTTTGGACCTCTTGGGAGGCCAGACCCTCAGTGTGGGTGTTCTCATGGGTCAGGACCTGTTCCACAGGGCGCTCTCTGGAAGGTTCTAATGGGAGACGCCTGTGACTTGACCCCAATCGCAGCACCTGCTCACAGCGGCCTTGACACCGACATTCACCCTCTGAGCCCTGGTCTCCACCTCCCAGGACAAGCAATGTCCTCGCCTCAGGAGGCCGCTGTGTAGATTAAGTGAGATGGCTGGCTGAAAGGTGTTGTCTTGTCTCACCGTAGAGAAGCAGCCTGGGCTGGGAGCGTGGGAGAAGAAGGTCCAGTTTCAGCCTGGAGACAAGAAAGTAGGCCACAGAACATTAACTTGAGCCCTAGGCTCTCCTGGAGTAGCTTTCCCAATCCTGGCAGCCTCAGAGAAGCTGCGGGCAGCCTAAAAGGGCAGTTTTCAAAATGGCCGCCGCGGCCGCCAAGGCCCTTTCTCCTCCCAAGGCGCCCTGGGAGAGGGAGGGCACCACGGCCAGGCCACGGTCACTCCTCACAGCCCAGGGGTGCATGCAGAGTAGGGCAGGAGGCGTGGAGAGGAGGGAGTTGGGGTGGGTGGGGGGCAGAGAAGAGCCAGAGAGAGGGGCCGGGAAAGGAACAAAAGGTCCCTTTGTGGCGCTGGGCAGGGAGAAGAGGGAGAGCATTACCCAATGCCCAGAAGCCATGTTGGTAACAAGAGAACCATTCTCTGCCTCGCTTGGAAAACAACTGGGAGCAGAGAGAGACAGGGAGAGATTTAACCCCATGGGCCCGGGCACAGGGGCCTGAGGCCACTGTGGGAGGTGGGGAGAAGCAAGCACTGGAGGGGCCTACTGGGCTAGAGAGCAGGGGGACTTCCTGTCTCCCAGCCCTGCTTTGTAGAGTCAAGAGCAGACTCTCAACATGGCCGCTTGGCTAAATCCCAGCAGCCTCTGGCCTGGGGACGAGCCACAGACGGGCTTCTACCTGCCTAGGCCTGGCCGGATGAGCCACGAGGGCCTTCAAGTTCCAGGGCCTCCCCTGCACCAACCTCTGGGGAACCCCCTGATTCCTTACCTCTTCTGGGTTCAGGCCCCATTGCTGGTCCCACCCAGTTCCAAGGCTGTTGGGCTTCCGGACTTCTTGCTGACAGGAAACAGCTATTGTTGACAAAGTGCCTCCCATCTTTGCGCTGTTTTGCCTTATAGAAAGTTCTTCGACTCAAATTTAATTTCTTTATTCCAAGCCCAGCTTTTTCCTCCTACCCCACCTTTTGCGAACTAGTCTCATGGCTCAGGGTTCTAGAAGGCATATCTGATAGCCGTAAGGGGCACTAAAAGGCCGTTTTCCTTCCTCTCCCCTCCTCCCTTTTCTCTTTGCCGTCTTCCTCCACTCTTTCCTTCAATTGCTTCCTTCCCCCACTCACTCTTCCTTCCCTCCTCCCCCTCCCCCTCCCTCCCTCCCTTCTTCAAACACTAATGTGCACTGGCTGTGTCCTCAGCACTGTTCCAGCCCTGAGGCTATAGTCACGGACAAATGGACTGCCTATGCCCCTGCAAATGTAATGTTCCTGTGAGGAAGACGGGCAATAACCAAACCTGTGAGTTTAACATAAGGGTGCCTTAGGCTCTGTGATAAAAAGTAAAGCAGGGTAGATGGTGAAACAGGAAGGGGTGGGGGTCACATGAGACACAGAATCTCTGCAGGTGTGATAGCGTGAGTCTATGATCCCAGGACTCCAAGACTGAGGTAGGAGGATCTCAAGTTCAAGGCCAGCCTGGGCTACAGAGTAAGTGCAGACCCAGTCATGAAGAAGGTAGAGGGGCAGGAGGAGAATGAGGAGGAGGAGGATGGAGAGGGGAGGAGGAGGGAAGAGAGGGAGGGGACGTCCCTGAAGGAGTGTGACTAAGATTCTGAAGGAAGGAAGGAAAAAAGAATATTTCAAAGAATGTTCTCAACAGAGAGATCATCACATGTCAAGGCCCCAAGAGGGAATGTGTTGCTGAGCTTAGGGACAGGCGGGGAGGCCAGTGGGGATGGAGCACAGCGAGTGGGCAGAGGGCAAACACAGGGTCAGGAGCCCACCTGTGAAGGCTGAAGGGAGGGAAGATCTCAGGGGTCCACCATGGCTTGGAGCAGGGGCTGATGTGGTCTGAGAGGCATTGAGACAAGGACTCTGGCTGTCTCCGGGTAAGGCTTCATAGTGCCAAGGCTACTAAGTGCCAAGAATGGGGCTTGTTCCTATCAGACAGGTGTGTCAGGAAAGCTCACTGGTGGTGAGTGACAGGCCCCTGGACAATACCTCTAGAGGGCAAACCTTACCTACAGTGCCTTGGCTACATAGCATGGAGCCCTTTTCTTTGGACTGTTTGTAAGCCAGCCTGGTCTGCAGAGTGAATTCCGGGACAGTCAGGGTTACACAGAGAGATCCGTTTCAGGGGAGGCCACCCTGTGCACACACCACACACACATACCACACACACGCATGCACATCTTGCTGTAGCTCCTTGCTGCAGATGGCCCACAAAGGCAGAGCTTGCATGTTGGGGCCTCCAACCAATGTCAGGTTGGCTGCTACCCTCCTGAAGCTTCACTTTCCTATGTGTACAGCCACACACGCTCAGAGGGTTTATGGGTGCGTTAAAAAAGAGAATCCAAGCCCGGCGTGGTGGCGCACGCCTTTAGTCCCAGCACTTGGGAGGCAGAGGCAGGCAGATCGCTGTGAGTTCGAGGCCAGCCTGGACTACAAAGTGAGTTCAGGACAGTCAAGGCTACACAGAGAAACCCTGTCTCAAAAAACAAAAAAACAAAAACAAAAACAAAAAAAAGAGAGAGAGAGAGAGAGGGAGAGAATCCAAGCCCAGCGTGATGGCACACGTCTTTAATCTCAGCACTCGAGAGGCAGAGGCAGGTGGGTTGCTGTGAGTGAGTTCAAGGCCATCCTGGTCTACAAAGCAAGTACAGGACACCCAAGGCTACCCAGCACTTGGGAATCAGAGGCAGATAGATCTGAGTTCAAGACCAGGAGAGAGAGAGAGGTGGAGAATATGAATGAATATTAATACAAATTCACTCCTCAGAGGGCAGAGGGAACTCAACTCAGCTGGAAATATCAGCTCCACCTACCCAGCTTGCTGAGACACAGCTGTGGGGAATCAGGGCTGAGCATCAGCAGCAAGATGCAAAGCCCCCACCAAAATTCAGAGGGCCTAAAGCCACAGGTGGTGGCTGAAGGGAGGTGACATGCTGTGGGCCCTTGGGCAGCCCCAGGTCTTGGCATCCTTGTCGGTCTGTAGTAGCCACTCCAGGCCCGTAGGATGGTGTCAGGACAAGAGCCCAGTGCAAGGAAGGCTGTGGATGGAAACAGTGGAAGGGATCTAGGCATGTGCACAGTCCATCAGGTGGACTCCTGCCACAGCCCGTGAAGAACACTGAGAGACAGAGGAAGAAGAGCAGCAGACAGGAAGGCTATTTGGGGCAGGGGTGGGGGGGGGGGGTGGCAGAGATTAGGGAGGGGAAGGACTCACAGTGGCTGAGAGGGAGGATCAGGCCTTTAATCCCAGAACTTGGGAGGCAGAGGCAGGTGGATCTCTGTGAGTTCGAGGCCAGCCTGGTCTTCAGAGCAAGTTCTAGGTCAGCCAGGGTTACACAGAGAAACCCTGTCTTGAAAAACAAAACAAAACAAAGCAAAACAAAAAAAAGAAGACTCTTGTCTACATTCTAGTGTAAACTATTTCTCTAAAACAGTCCTTCAAGCAAGCCCTGGCTTAGTCAGGTCCTTATTTTCTCATCTGTGGGATAATGACAGCATTAGCATCTTTCTTACAGATTGTTCAGGAAAACAGTAAGTTTCAGGGATGCAGCTACCTCCTCAGTTAAGCCCTGGCCTGGCCTGTAGGAAGCACTACAAACATTTTTATTTGTTTGTTTGTTTGTTTGTTTGTTTGTTTTTCGAGACAGTGTAGCCTTGGCTGTCCCAGGTGCGTTGTAGACCAAGTTGGCCTCGAACTCACAGATCCTCCTGCCTCTGCCTCCCAAGTGCTGGGATTACAAGTGTGTGCCACCATGCCTGGCTCCAAAAAATAATTAAATTAATTAATTCATCAGTTTAGTCACAGAGCCTCATGCTGGTACAGATGAACCTTAGTTCCTACTTTAAAAAAAAAAAAAAAGACCCAGCCAGGTGTGATGGTGCACACTTGTAATCCCAGCACTCTGGAGGTGGAGGCGGGTGGATCTCTATGAGTTTGAGGCCAGCCTGGTCTACACAGAGAATTCCAGGCTAGTCCTGGCCACATAGTGAGACCCTGTCTCCATAAGCAAGCGAGCAAACAAAGCAAACAAAGAATGCAGCGTGGTTTTTACTTTGTCAAAGCTCCAACTTGCCCTGTGGCCTCTGCTTCCCCCCAGGTATGAGATACGAGGTTCTGTGATTTAGCCTGATACACTGACTTGAGCTCCTCAGGCCTGACCTCTCCAGGAAGCCAGGCTTCCATCACAAGGGAAAAGTACTGTTATTATCTCATTTTCAGAGGGAGAAACTGAGTCTCAGAGCAATGTCCCAGGCTGTGCGGCTGCTGTAGGCACAGGGACTGCGGCTAGAAGTCAGCCGCGTCCTTGAGCCCCTCCCTGCCTCTACTACCCAACCCACCCAGGCACGTCTCTCCTACCAACAGTGTGCGCATGCGTGCGTGAGTCTCGTTGGCTCTTCCATTGCTCAGAGGAGAAGCTGAAAGCCTCACAAAGGTTGGGATTGGTCGGCTACCCCTCAACCAGGCAGTGTCTGGGCAGATCCTAAAGAGAGTGCGCAGGAGTGAGTGGAAAGGGCAAGGCCACCCTTGAGGCAGTGACAGAGCATGGAACCCAGAAGGCAAAAAAAGACACCAGCTGGAATCGGGGAGTCCAGGTAGGGCAGGCAGCAAGACTCAGAATGGTGCACCCATAAACAGGAAGTAGGAAAGAGCTTAGGGGGCAACTGGAGATGAAAGAGGAATCCAGGGAGACAGAGGCAGCTGTGTACGCCCCAGGCCTGTTTAGGTCTCTGGCCCCCAGGATGATACTGAGACCGGGTGTCAGCCACCACCGTGGTCACTTTTAACTCACGGGATCAAAGGATCAACCCAAGTCGGGCAGCCTGCTTGGAGACAACGGATCACGCGGGGTGCGGCCCTTGTGGGCCTAGTGCCTTGATCAGCGTCACCCTCTTGTCCAGCAGCCCAGGACGGAAGCCTCTAGGCCCTTCCATGCAGTACTGTCGTCAGCCAAGTCACATGGAGGGCAGGCAGCCGTGGGGCTATGGCGCCTTCCGGTGCCTTCTCCGCCTCCACCCCGCCCCTCAGGATACCACTACCACAGTTGGAAAACAACTGAGGAAATCAAGTGGAAACACAAATCCGCCACCCAGTTCCTCCCGTTCCCCCGGGGGCCAGTCAGTCACCCACCCCCACCCTGCCCCGCCCCGCCCCGCCTACCTTCACTCCCCCCTCCTCCCCCAGCACAGGGAGGCAGAGCCAGCATAACTTGGTTTGCTTTGGCGAGGCCTCGTGGGCACTATGGCTCTCTCCCAGGATTCCCAGTAGCTAGGAGCATCAGGCTGGAGCTCCTTCCTTCCTCAAGCCTCTAGACTCAGGGAAATGCCCCACCTGGCTTCTCCCAGAGACAGACAATCACCCTGACCAAGTCCTTTCCTTTGTGGCTCTGCCCAATATGGGAAATGCTGAGTCAGCACCCTGCTGCTCTCCCAGATTGGAGAAGTTGACCTCAGTGAGAAGACAGGGATTATGGATGGCAAGAAGAATCCCTGAGGCCACATACCTCTAATCAGAGGTTCCTTAGTCCACATACCCTTCTCAGCCTTGCTCCACCATCCCCAAGTTTGGCCACCTCACCTCTCCCAGCTTTACCACCCCTAAACACTTCCATGCATCCCCCGTGGCCACCCCCCGCACCACCCTACCCCCCCACACACACACCTACCCTACCCCACCCCTACTCCTGTCCCCCAACTCTATGCATCACTTCCTCTGCCCAAGTCTGGTTCCAGGCAGAATTTTGCTAACTCTCCAAGGCTCAGCCCCACTGTCATCTGCCAAAGTCCAAATTCCAGAGCAGCACCTGGTGCCACCTGTATGTCCATAGTGTGAAATGGTGTCAGTGTGTGGCATCATCTCACTGGGTCCTTGCTCTGTGTCTGACCGAGGGCAGGGCCCAACGGAGGTGAGCAGAAGGCATAGCAGTGGCAATGGGTGATGGTGGGCAGGCGTCCTTGGGAGACAAGGACACTCTTGAAAGGTCATAACTCAATGCGCTGCCCCGTACACACTCTTGGTGGCTTCTTCTTCCTCCTCCAGGTTTAGTCACACGGTAGCCAGTGCCCCCAACCTCTCCTGAGCCACAGCTGTCAGGGTGCAGGAGGAGCCTTGCTAAGAGGTTGGTGGTGGTGAGGGGGGGCGGGGGTAAGGTTCATGGATATTAAATCACTTCCTGCCAGGGAACTGCTACCTGTTTCTTGGGAGTTCCACTGGGGCTGGCCATGTAGAAAATGGACAGAAGCATCCAGACTTCAGATCAAACAGAGTCCAAGAGAGAGAGGACCAGGTCCCTCAGAAGGGCTTGGTGGGTCTGAACAATGGCCTGAGGGGAAAACCATTGTGGCCGATGACCAGCCATGGGGAGGTGAGGGGTTGGCTGAGTCAAGAGTGCCTCGGAAGCTTCATGCCTGGGTCATTTGAGAACAGTGGAGCCATTGATGTGCACGGAAGTGGTGGGGCCCTGTTTGGGGGTGGGATGGTGACACAGGTGGAAGCGGCAGCCAGATGAAAAGCAGCCACCCATCCAGGATACCTGTGAGGCATCTGGGGTCACAGGGTGTGGGGTTTGTGCTGAGCTGGGGGAACTCGGAGGGGGAGGAAAGTCACTCCCCACCCCCGGGAGTTTGATGTCCCATAGGGGCTGGGGCCACAGTCCTCTCTGGATCTTAGAAGTGCCCACAAGCATGGTGGGACCTTGGGGAAGGATGAAGATGACAGGGAGAGTAGCAAGGAACACTAATGTCATCACTGTCCTGACAGGCTCCTCTCTGTCAAGGGCATCCCACTTAATCCTTGCAACCATCCTACAGGGTCCAAGCACCTGTGTGTGCAAAGGACGTTAAAAAAGATAATTTGATGATTAATAAGACTGAGGCCTGTGGATTATAAAGCAGCAATGACGATTTCTTGATATCTGATCATTGCATTGTAATCAGGTACAAGAGCAAGTTATTTTAGTGAGACAGGCTAAATCATCTGGGATAAAGACTTATTTTAGTATGTGTCCTTCAACAAGCAGTTAAGAAAGAGGGTGTAACATGTAGTGTGTGTGTGTGTGTGTGTGTGTGTGTGTGTGTGTGTGCACTTAACATGTATCATGAATGTGCACATAGAAAAGTAGAAAAGAAAATGACCTTTGTGGAATTTGTGTCGTGGCATACAGGAGTTCTTTTACTATTTTAGTGGATTATTGGGGGGGGGGGTTGGGGAGAGGGTTTCTCTGTGTAGCCTTGACTGTCCTGGACTCGCTTTATAGACCAGGCTGTAGTAGACTTTTCTATCAAATATATTGTTTAAAAAGAAAACAAGGGCAGGAGAGATGGCTCAGCTAGAGAGTGCTTCCTGCTTTTCCAGAGGCCCTGAGCTACATAGGGCAGCTCACAGCTGCCTGTAACTCCAGCTCCAGAGGACCGCATGCCTTCTTCTGGGTTCTATGGATGTCCCCTCCAAACATATAAATAAATAATAAAATAAATATTTTAAAATTTTAAACAAAAAAAATCTACATGGCAATAAAGTACTATACTTTAAAAAAAAAAATCCAAGTGTTATCCCTGATTGATAAATGAGCCTGAGAAGATCCAGCAGACTGGAGGCCATGTTGGAGACAAGCCCTTTAGACCATGGCTATTCTGAGGGAGGGAGGGAGGGGCAACGCCAGATAAGACACATCATCACAAGTAGGTTGAAGTGTGGGTGGCCTGGGAGTCTCTTGTGGCTCTCTCTGCTACTGACAGCCTTCAAGCCCCTACTTCACACTCCCTGTGTGACCCACCTATTGACTGGTGACAGCCAGCTGATTTGTCCCACAAATGAGCTAAGGGCCTTGTCCTTAACCCCGGGTCAGCTCAGCCCATCGTGCCCTCATCCCTCATCCTGTATGTGGTCCTTTCTCTCACCATGGTCTCACTGAGCCCTGAGCATAGGATGAAGTGTTCCTCAGTCACCAAGTTGAAGCTAGCATGTAGGTCGGGGTCTCAGACAGGCCCTGCCCATCCTGGCTGCTGGCTGCTTGTCTCTCTGGAGTGAGCAGAAAGCAGGGCAGAGGGAAGGCTGGGTACCCACTGACTTAGCAACTACACCCTTACAAGACTGGAGAGGCAGCCAGCTGGAGTCACCTCAGCTCAGGAGGGCCGACTGCTCTATTCCTCCTGCACTTCTAAGCTGTATCTCAAGCTTGACACAGGCTGAAGGGAGTTCTTTTTGGTTTGGTTTGGTTTGGTTTGGACTTTTCGAGACAGAGTTTCTCTGTGTAGCCTTGGCTGTCCTGGACTCACTAGACTTGGACAGTAGCCTGTAGCTCTACGGTCAAGGGCCTATAAAGGCACCTCTCCTTAGCCAGGCATGGTGGCGCATGCCTTTAATCCCAGCACTCAGGAGGCAGAGGCAGACAGATCACTGTGAGTTCGAGGCCAGCCTGGTCTACAAAATGAATCCAGGACAGCCAAGGCTACACAGAGAAACCCTGTCTCAAAAAAAAAAAATATTCATGTGTATGAGTGTTTTGCCTACAAATATGTATGTGAACCATATGCATGCCTGGAATCGAATGGTTGTGAGCTACCATGTGGGTGCTGGGAATTGAACCCAGGTCCCCTGCAAGAGCAACAGGTGCGCTAACCACTGAGCCATCTCCCCAGCCCTAACCTCTTTTCCTCTTAACTAGCCGCTGTGCTTCATGTCTCCTTCCCCAAGGCTCCAGCCCTCTGCTGCCTTTACTCCTACTCTACAGACTTCCTTGTCAGTTTTTTCAGGGTGCTTTCTTTTCTTAGATTGTGCATCCTTATGAGACAGAGGCTGTGCCCCTGCCCAAATCCAGCCTCCCTAGCTCCCTAGTAGGGCCTCAGGACCCCAAAGTGCTTGCTCATCAGTGGACTGAGACAGCATGGTCTGTGCTTGCAGGCTGGTGGCTGCTTAGCAGAGGCCCCATTCAGATGAGTCTGTCCATCTCAGCGGATGCTCCCTGAATCCCTGCCCCCTCCAGAGAATAGATGCATGCTGCTCCATTCAGGTTACAGAGAAGTGTGTCTGGTATGCACAAGAGTGTGTAGGGGAAGATGTGCCTCTCCCTCCTCAGCCACAGATGAGGTGATCATGCTTCGCCATCCTCTCTGATCCATGCACCGGCAGAGACAGCTGCAACACTGCACATGCACACTGACACATCTGCTAGCAACTGCGGCCACCCTGCATCTGGAATCTGCGCAGGGCTGTCAACATGCTGTCCATTTGCACTGTTTACTGGGAGCCACGGGATTTCTTTTTCTTCTTCCCCTTGAAAGAATTACTGATGGGGCTGGAGAGATGGCCCAGTGGTTAAGAGTGCCGCCTGCTCTTCCAAAGGTCCTGAGTTCAATTCCCAGCAACCACATGGTGGCTCATAACCATCTGTAATGTGATATGGCGCCCTCTTCTGGCTTGCAGGAGTTCATGCAAGCAGAGCACTGTATATATAATAATAAATAAATACATCTTTAAAAAAAAAAGAATTACTGATTTTATGAATGAGAGAGACAGACAGACAGACAGACAGACACAGACACAGAGAAAAAAAGCAAAAGCAAGCAAGAGCATATGTGTGCCTTGGCACATGTGTGGAAGTCTGAGGACAACTTGGAATCAGCTCTCTCATTCCATCATAGGCTGTCCTGGGGATTGAACTCATGTTTTCAGGCTTAGCAGCAGTGTTGTTATCCTTGACCCATGTCACTGGCCCCTTATAGTTGGTTTGGTTTGGTTTGGTTTGGTTTTTAAGATAGGGTCTCAGATAGCCCAGTCTGGCCTCAAACTCTGTATGTAGTCACAAATGACCTTGAACTTCTGATGCCCCGTTTCCACCTCCCAAGTGCTAGGGTTACAGGTATGTGTCACCACACCTGGTGTATACAGTCTTGGAGATGAGCCCAGGGCTGTACGCACACGAAGCAGCACTCTACTGATCTACATCCCCAGCCCCACTCAAGGGTCTTGACATGCCAGAATCAAGGGCTACCTTCCCCCCAGAGCAGTGTCCCACAGCAGGAGGGAGAGGAACCCGACTCTGGTTCTTTCCTCCAGAGCTTTCATGTTCTCATGTGGCCTGGTCCTGTCTTCTTGTGCATGGGGACCAGAGAGTCCAGGCCTGGGAGAGGACAACGCACACACAGCACGCTGCAGGATGTCAAACAGACAAGCTCCAGGGAGGGGGCTGCTCCCGGAGGCTCCTGGTTTATGCAGATACAATGGTTCAGAGTCCGGTCTCTGACACCTCCTTCCTAAACCACTGATGATTCTAGGCAGCTCCAAAGCCTCCCTCTAGCCCAGCTGTCTGCTGGGTAACACAGTTGCTGGGCACAGGGGCCCCATAGAGCAGCCACTGTGATGCAGTGGGCTGACAGGTGTCTGCCCTACAGTACGTGTTCCATAAACATTAGCAGCTGGTCTTATGAGGCTAGAGGGGGCGGCATCCAGAGTCCCTGTCTGTGCTAGGGGCTGGGAGGTTCATGAAGATGAACTGAAACATACTGGGAGAGAAAAGGAAGGGGGTGGGGGCGCCTGGCCGCTAATGTGGACACACTACGCATGCGCGCATGCTTCTGGGCGAACCAAGCAACAAGCGAAAACAGGTGAGGAGCCAAGCCCTGGTGGAGGAGGATAGAGAGCTGTGGCAGGTCCCTATATAAGAGCAGAGGAGTCCACACCATAGAGACATGAGAGGAGGGAGCTCTAGGTTGAAGGACCAGCTGAAGAACTGCTCCCTGAGTGTTGTGAACGAAAGTTGGGGAGGGTCAGTGTGAAACTCATAGCCTCAAGAGAACCACCGCCCAGTGAAATGGCACAGAGACAAGTGAGCTGACCTTGGCCCTGTCCTCCATCACCTTGCACAGGAGCTCCTGCCCAACACAGGATGGCATGCCTTTAAGCCCTGTGCCTTTGTTTACATCGCTCCCTCCCAAAGGTGTCACTGCCTCTTAGAAGCACTGGAGACTGGTTAGCTTTTCTGTTATCACCAGCAGCCAGACCTACACTAAAGGGAAACTAGTGGAATGAATGAATGAATGAATGAATGAATGAATGAATGAATGAGGCAACTACCGCATCTCCTCAAAGCTGATAAGTCAGTCACCTGATGGCTGAAGCCATAGGCATGTGACCACACCACACAATGCAGAGAACACCAGCGCACACCAGCAGGCGAGCTCCATCTCGAAGCCTAGCTGCCACCACCACCACAACCATGTGGAGCGTGGCTTTCTCTTCTTGTGCCCCTCCCCACCCAGCCACCACCCACGCACACTTTCCCTCTTGCCTGGGGCAGCTGGTGGGAGGGGGCTGGGCCCCGGCTGGCGACTGGGGGAGGCTGGGAAAGTCCAGGCTGTCCCTCTTGGGGGGGGGGCTGTTGACGGGGGCTGTGCACTGGGATGCTTACAGGGATGGAGGGAGGGAGGGTCGACAGCCCGTACAGCTGCGGTCCCCTTCCCAGCAGCCTGCCCCGGCACAGAAAGGTCTCTTTGTTCTCTGCCTTTAAAGGGTAAGAGAAACACTTACGCATGGCAAATTAGCCCAAAAATGTATTTCTCTAAAGCACCCGATTGTCTCCCCAGTCTGCAGCTGCAGGGAAGTCCCAGGGAGCTGGGGAGGGGCGGCTTTGGGGTGACCCTGGGGGACAGGGAGAGGGAGGTGGGGAACGAGGGGCCCCGTCTTGCCTTCCTGCCTCTGCTCTCAGACTCCCAGTCACAGGAGGGCACAGCTGGGGCGGGTCTTGGGGTTAGGGAGACAATCCACCCCTGTGTTACAAAGAGGGAAACTGAGGCTGACAGAAGAAGTACGACTACCTTCGGGTCATATTGCAATGAGGAACACTGGCCTGTGGCAGGAAAGTTCTCCTGGACTATTTTATCTGCTTTGTCTTCACTTAAGGGGAAGGTGCTCAGGGCCCCCACGGTCAGTCAAGCCAGCTGTCCCAGGCATAGAAGAAAAAGGAACCTGGTCACTTGGCTTAGCCTTTGTCCACCCAGAGCTAGAAAGTGGATAAGGCCACACCTACCTAGCCTGGAGATGGCCTCAGACATCTGATGGCTGCCTGGCCCAGGGGAGGTAGAGGATGGGGCTGAGGCCCATGGCAGGAATCCTTCCTGTGTCTTGCCCGATGGGCAGCAAGAAGGTCATCTTGATCAGGAAATAATCGAGAACAGGTAAGGAGAAAGTTACAGAATTCCACACAGTGTACTCCAGGAGCCCAGCATTGGGAAGTTCTCAAAGGTGTCCCTGGGGAGCTCACCGTCCTATGAGGGAGACAGCCAAGCAAGTGGTAACCAAAGAGTCCCACTGGCACCCTCAATCCAGGGGAGCCAATATGGAAAAAGCATTTCCCAAAGAGGAGTCCAGGCCTCAAGAGTGGGAGGAGGGGCATGCCACTGTGGCTCCTGACAATCACCTCAGACCCTGATTCTATAGGGTCTGTCTGTGGGACCACTTCTGATGGCAGCTTATGCAGGACAGACAAGGCAGGCCGTACCCTAGAGGTCTCATCCACCAGCTTGGTGGGGTGGGTTTTCTATGGGGGAAACTACCCAGATGGCACAAGCTGTCCCTAACGGGAGCCAAGCAAATTCTTTGTGTATACCGGGTGGTGAGGCATCCAACGGGACAGTCATAGGAAATGAACACAAGTGAGCCAATCCTGTTGCTGAGACCGGTGGCAGTTGCTAAGGTGTGGGTGCTGTAGGTAACACACAGGCAAAACACTCAAATACGTGGAATAAACAGATCGCAAAAAAAATCTTTAAAAGTATATGGGTGAGAGGCTGGTGAGATGGCTCAGTGGATAGAGGTTCTTGATGACTTGAGTTGGGTCTCTGGGACCCACATAGTGGAAGGAGAGAATGGACCCTTAAGTTGTCCCCTGATCTACTGTAAACAAACAGATAAATAAATATAATTTATTCATTTTATATTTATTTATTTTGGCTTCAGGGTCTCTCTATGAAGTCTTGGCTGTCTTGGAACTCACTGTGTACACCAGGCTGGCCTCAAGCTCATAGAGATCTGCCTCTGCGTCCTGAGTGAAAAGATTAAAGGTGTGCCCCACCACACCAAGCTTGTAAGTGTAATTAAAAAAAAAAAAATCTAAGGAGTAAGCTGGGTGTGGTGGCACACACTTACAATCTCAGCACTCAGGAGCTAGATCTCTGTGAGTTCGAGGCCAGCCTGGTTTACAAAATGAGTCTGGGACAGCCAAAGCTACACAGGGAAACCCTGTCTCGAAAAACAAAAACAAAACAAAACAAAAATCTAAGGAGTAGCTGGGCATGGTGGTGCACACCTTTGATCCCAGCACTTGGGCGCCAGGGAGGGGGGAGGGGGGGAGTTGGGGGGGAGGACGGCAGAGGCAGGTGGATCTCTCTGTGAGTTCGAGGCCAGCCTGGTCTACAGAGCGAGTCTAGGGCAGCCAGGGGTACACAGAGAAACCCTGTCTCGAAAGCAAAGCTAAGGAATATGTGTGAGTGTGCAAATGAATATTAATGAGGTGTGTATCTGAGCGTCCTGTGGTGTCATGCAAGCGTGTGAAGTTGTGCACCTATGCCTCTATGTGTGTGCTATGATTGCATGTGGCCCTGTGCTCCCCTGTGAGTACTCATGCCCGTGAATGTATATGCACACATGTAGGTGACCAGTGTGCACACATGCATAATAAGCATTACATGCTGGTGAATTTTGTGTATGTGTTTGTGGTGTGTGCCTATGTGTACATGTGTTCATATGTCTCAGTACTGCAATTAGACGCAGGCACAGCGGTGAGACTCTGGGTGGGGAGTGGCCAGAGAATGCATGTGGAATGTGCATGCTATGAGCACACAGGTGAGTGCGGTCTGAACATGCACACATGTATGACCACATGTGTGACATGAGGGACCTTCTTGGGAATGCTTCTCAGGAAAGGAACCTAGCTGAACCTGCAATTGTGAAGGAGCCAAGCTGCCTGGGCAGTGTCCTCTTGGTTGGCTACAGGGACCATGAAGGACTCCAGGGGATTGTGCTACGAGTGAAGTCCCTACTCCACGTTGTTCCCTGGCTCAAGGTGACACTGGCAAGTGGGCCAACCCCTGAGTAAAGCATAGACTCCCTTGAAGTCTAGAATCTCACCTCCAGCAGAAGCCAGAGCTATTCACAAGATTGATGGACCCCACCACCACCACCCCCCTCAGTCACACCCAGCCAGGTGCCTTCATTCCTCAGCCAGACTCAAAGGAGCTCTAAATACCATCGCTCCCCTCCTCCTGCTGCCTTGCCTGCTCAGGAGTCCTCAGCTAGCCACCAACTGCCTAACTTCACTGGTCCTCCCCCACGCCCCTCCCCTTAAGTGTGCTCTCCCAAGCACAGAGTGCAGATATCTTGGGCGTGGAGCTAAGACCGCTGGAAAACTCAATGATCCCTCCTATAAAATAGCAGAGAAGCCAGGCGCACACCTTTAATCCCAGCACTCAAGAGGCAGAGGCAGGTGGATCTCTATGAGTTCGAGGCCAGCCTGGTCTACAAAGCGAGTCCAGGACAGCCAAGGCTACACAGAGAAACCCTGTCTCGAAAAACCAAAATAAATGGCAGAGACACTGGAAGCAGAGACTCATATGGATACCAGACTGCCCTTTTCCTAGCAGCATGACTCACACAGCCACATGATGGATAAACCTGGGGCCCATCGATGGAAAATGGGTAAACAGATTGTGGTCTGTGACACGATGGGTTTCGTATTATTCACCATAAGGGGGAGGCAGGGAGACAAAGATGAGTCAGCAGGTGAAACTGCTTGTCATTCAATCCCGATGACCTGAGTGCCATCCCTGGGACGCAGAGAACGGGAGTAAGAGAGAAATAGTTCCACGTGAGTACCATGACATTCGTGTCTGCACATACACAGTGTGTACACACATGTGCTCACACACACACACACACACACACACACACACACATGCTATGACACATCATGACCCTTGAAGACACATGCTAAGTGAAAGAAGGCAGAAACGAAGACACCACTTAAATAACGGGCCTGGAGTAAATGAGATTAAATGCAAAGGAGAGTGGTGGTTACTAGAGAGTTGAGGGGGAGCTTGGAGAGTTGGTGCCTACCAGGCACAAAAATCTCAATTCAGAGAGATGAGAGAGTTCTGAAAACGGAGAGGGGTAAGGGATGCAGTTAATGCCACTGACCTGTATACCCAAAATATCAAAATATATACTTTCTATACAGGTACGATCTTGTGTCTGTGTGTGTGTGTGTGTGTGTGTGTGTGTGTGTGTGTGTGTGTGTGTGTGGTGGGGGATTGAATCCAGGATCTCATTTATCCTAAACTGCATGTCCAGCCTCTAAAACAATCCTGGAGAGAGAAAAAAAAAAAAAAAAACCAATGCTAGATGGTTTTATCAGAAAGCCATTTTCCCAGTTCTGTTCTGTTTTGGTTGAGACAGGATCCCGTGTAGTCCTTCGCTGGCTTTAAAGTCATAGGTAACAGAGGATGACCTTAAATTTCAGATCTTCCAGGCCTCCCCCCTCCTGAGTACTGTGATTACAAACTTGTGTCACCACACCTGCTCTGTGCAGTGCATGGGGACCCAACCCAGAGCTTCCTGCATCCTGCGCCAGCACTCTATCAACTGAGCCACATCCCAGTGCGTTTCTTGTTTTGTAACCTGCTGTGACCGAATGAGCTGCCCTGACAGACATCCCAGTGCCTGTTGTCCCACACCCAGCACAGGGGCAGGTAGAGCAGGAGCAAGGTGCAATTGGCTGGTGCAATTGGATCCCCTGTCAGGCAGTTTGTTTCCCTCTCACCACCCCCATAACAGCCCAGAATCTTCAGAAAAGGCCAGGGTCTCCCAAGGGAACACAAAATGGCCCTGTGGGGTGAGAGGGTCTCTGCACTTGTTCTGTCACTATCTTCAAGATCTAATATAGCAATCGTCTTTAAGCTGTAAATAGAAAACGCTGGGCAGTGGTGGCGTAGGCCTTTAATTCCAGCACCCAGTGGTAGAAGATTGCTCCTGGAATGTGTGAGGTCCTGGGTTCAAACCTCAGCACCATAACAAATCAAAAAGCCGGCGTCTGGTTATTTTTACATATGGACTATTTATGCATGTGAGTGTTTTTGCCTTCATGTGTACCCATGTGCCACCTACATGCCTGGTGCCTGTGGAGGGTGTAAGAGGGTGTCGGGTCCCCTGGAACTGGAGTTACAGGTGGCTGTGAGATGTCATGTGCGTGCCAGGACTCAAACTTGGGTCCTCTTAAAGAGCAGAACTGCGGAGCCAGCTCTCTAGCCCTGTGACATCTGACCCTTGCTCCCCAAACCCAAGAGTTATAAAGAGCTGCCGGGCATGGTGGAGCAGGCCTTTAATCCCAGCACTGGAGAGACAGAGGCAGGCAGATCGCTGTGAGTTCAAGGCCAGCCTGGTTTACAAAGCAAGTCCAGAGCAGCCAAGGCTACACAGAGAGACCTTGTCTCGAAAAACAAATTAACAAACAACGACACACCAAAAAAAAAAAGAGTTAAATAGCGTCTGCTATTGAGGACTCTGCATTTCTCTGGGCTCCACCTTCTTACCAAGAAGGAGGTATAGCGGGGCAAATCTGAGACAAACAGCTCAGGTCATTGCAGGACAGACATCCTGCAGTGTTAACTGTCTCCATTTAACAGGCAGGAGCTATGGTCCTTTCATCCTCACAGGCCCCTTTTACAGATGAACTTGACACAGAGACCCATTAGCTCCTCCCTGGTAACAGGTCTAGAAGTCACCAGAGCCAGGGCTCAGTCCCACGGGATCTACCCCAAAACTGTACTGCTTGCCACTAATTGCTTCCTACAGGGCCCTCTTATTCATCCTTGAAGAAGGGCTCCTCAGGACCGCCACACCAAACACCAGCATATTCGGGCACCAGCCCCAGCTAATAACCTACTTGGCCTATTCCTCTACCTCTACACCTCAAAGCCAGTAACTCCATAAAGACTTTCTGGGTCCTTCCCCGAGCTGGGCAGCCTGTGAACTGAGGCCTTCCTTAGCTAGTGGCTCTCCCCACAGTGGTGCTCTCCCAAGGACAGGCCCGTCCGGGACTCCCCTCTGTGGACTGGCTGCTCAGCAGAGAGTCAGTCAGTATACAGCGGACACCAAGCAGGCGATGACATTGTAAGTCTGATGACCTTCATACCAGAAGCCAGAGGTCTGGGCAGGTGGGCAGGGAGAGAAGAAGAGAAAGAAGCAGTGACCAGGTCTTCAGAGGGGGTACCCTTACCTACTTGGCCCCTGAATAACCCAACAATGGTGTCGGGGGAGCCCAAGCTGAGTGAGGGAGAGTTGGAAACCCTTCTATTCGTCCCACAGATTTCTCTTTGTTCTTTGTTTGTTTGTTTGTTTTTGAGACAGGATCTCATGTAGGCCAGGCTGGCCTCAAACTCCCTATGTAGTCAAAAATGACCTTGATTTTGACCCTCCCACATCTGCTTCCCAAGTGCCAGGATTATGGGTGTGTTCCGTCACACCTGTTTTCGTACTGGGGGTCCACATCAGCACTTCATGCATGCTTGGTAAATGCGTTACTAACTGTGCTATATAGCCACAGTCCCCATCGGCTTCTTAGAAAGTGCCTGAAGACATGGGTTGTGCGAACCCCACCACCCTCCATGCCCTCCTTTGCATCTCTCTGCTTGCCCTGGTCATGTGCCTGTAACCAGAGTTTGCTTGGGTGCTATCGGAGAAAATATGTGGCACATAGGGCTGTGACCTCTAACCTGACAGTCACCCTGCCCAGTCACCTCGAAGCTGGTCCTTGCTAGGCCTTGGGGCTGTTTCTGGTCTTGGAGCATCTCCAGCTACCAGCCAGACATCACGGGCTCTCAGCTGACAGGTTGTGCAAGGCTCAGACGCCAGTCATGTGGGATGGCCTGGACCCTTGTGGGATGCAGACCCTATGGGCTGAAGAAACGGTACCCAGAGCTCAGGATGATGGGTAGAGAAGGCATCAATGTGCCTCCATGCCAGTCTGCCCACAGTACACATATGCCACCATCACCCCAGAAGTAGCCCTGCTGGGACATCTTCCTAGCTGCACACACACGCATGCAACCTTCTACCCGCCTATCTGCACATGGTCAGATGTTCCTTAACCCCTCTCTCTTTCCTGGTCCAGTCTCTTCCACCCCACCCTCCCCAACCTCTCTCTCTACATTAGCCATATTTCCCCACCCCCAAGGCTCTCTTCACAGACAAGCTCCAGACAGGGTCCTGACCCACATCACAGCTGAGCCCTGGCCCCAGGCCAGCCTCAGACAGAACCCTTGACACTGGCTATAGATTGTCCATCAAAGCTGGGTGATTGCCAGAGGCCTTTACCCCAGCCTGACTCTGGCCCTGACCCCAGCCTGTAGCCTGACCTTAAACCCAAAGCGAACACTTACTAGCCTTGATCTTGGTGACAGCCATGAACCCTGATCCTGAATCAAAAATGAGCACTTTCCTTGGCCATAGACTGGGCCTCAAGCCTAGCCTGAACCATTATCCTATCTCTAGAATGAATATTCACCCTGTGTCTGACACAGTCTGTCAACTGAGCCTTTTTCCAGACCCTATATTACCCTTATCTGGGGCCTGGACAGGTCCCTTAACCTGATCCAAGCCTGAGTCTGGATCTTGAGTAGACCCTTACTCTTTCCTACAGTGAATTTCCTCCCTACCCCCAACCCCATGGCCCCAACTACAGACTAAGCCCTGACCTTAGCTATACCCAAGCCATGATCCTAACTTGACTAAGCCCTGATCCTGACACTAGAATGAGCCCTAATCCTAGTTGCCATCTGAGTCATCATCTTAACCCTTGACTGACTAAGCCCAGATCCTGATTCTATACTGAGCCCTGATCCTAGGCTGGGCCCTTATTAGACAGAGCCTGAGCCTTGAGTCTTCATCCCAGCTATATATGGCCTTTACCCTAACCCTCAGCAGGTCCTAAAAACTGGGTTCCACCTCGAGCACTGTGATGTATATCCCTCCACCCCGTGAAAGATCTCCTCAACTCTTTCCAGGACAGTAAGCTCCTTGCCAAGGATCTTGAACTTTCCCCAGACCTACATATGTCCCGTGGGGACATGTGTCAATGGGGACAACTGTCTACACTTTACAGGTGAAAATTCGGAAGTCTCAGAGAGCCTTGACTTGTTCTGTTGTGGTTCCTGAGGCAGAGGCAGAAAAGAACTTGCCCCAAAGTCTTCCGTCCAAAGGCAGAACAAGCCTCGTGAGGAGTGCTCGCTCTGGGTCATGGAGACAGGCCAGCACAGGCAGGTGACTTCCTGGTTGGTGTTACAGAGAAGACCATGAGCAGTGACCTATAGCCTCAGAGGCCCCTCTAGCTCGGAGAGGCCCAAGGGCTTCATGTCTCCTTCAGGGACCTTGAACCCAGACATCTAGATAAACCCAGGCTGGAGACTGACACCTGAGGAGAGAGCCAGGCTCAGGAGCCACCTAGCAGCCTGCAGCTGAGCTGGATGGAGCTCATAGCTCCACCTCTCATGTTCAGGCTCCTCTCCTTCCCCTCCCCACACATCTGTCTGAGGCCCAGATGGCAAAAGGGCCCCCCCCCAAGCCAAGCTGGCATTTGGTATTCTCATTTTGGGGGCAGTTCGGGTCTCTGTCCCAGCATGTACTTTCTCCATTTCCCCGGGCTCGGAGGGACAGGCCTGGGACTAGGCAAGACACCCTTCTACCTCCAAAAGGTCAGGGGAATCTTTCTCCCCAGCACTGCTCATTTCTAAGATCTTAGACACAGAGAGATGAGAGGCAAAGCCAGCTGCCCAGGCAGCACAGCCTAGCAGGGGCACATCGGAATGCAGACCCCAACCCTGGCACTAGCCCCACTCCAGCTGCCTCAGGAGAACCGGAGGGTGGGGTGGGGTGGGGAATCTGGTGCCAGGCAGCAGAGGCTACAGTGAGGGAGGACTGGCTGACCCTTCATGCCACCCGCCCCTCCTAGGCACCCCTGCCTGGCTCCATGCAGCCATGCTGCCCAGCTGCCAGCACATCCGCCCAGGCCCAGATAGCAATCCACACCACGGCCCTTGCTCAGCTTTGCTGTGCTTTTCTTTCCCCAGCTCATCTCTTCTCTTCTCTTCTCTTCTCTCTCTCTCTCTCTCTCTCTCTCTCTCTCTCTCTCTCTCTCTCTCTCTCTCTCTCTCTCTCTCTCTCCAACCAACATGTCATTACAGTAGAAACAAAAAGCGCGCGGGGGGACAATGCGGGCATTGACAGCGCCCCCTCCTGCCCCTCCCCCCTCAGTGCGTGCCAGCACTCTTTCCACCCGCCCAGGGCTGGAACCACTGCCAAAGGAGCCCTGCTCATAAACAAGAGGAACCAGATAAACCAGGAACACAATAGAGGGATTTGTTGCACTCAGAGTGGTGGGAACAATGTCAACGTCGCGCGCAGCTGCTTCTATGTCCCCACCCCACCAAGTCCTGCCAAGCAGCCCCTCGCCCCCAGCCCCTCTGATTTATGAAAGGTCAGAGGGCATCATGGCTAAAAGGCCCCTTCCTTGCATCCCTCGTTAACCCTTCGGAGACAATGGTCCCTTCTCTAAGAGGTGGCGCCTGGGGGCGGGTGTCATGCACAGGACTTCCTGGAGCATCCTGGAGCTGGGGTGGCAGAGTATAGTATAGGGAGGGGAGAGCCCCAAGATGCCTTTAGGCCAGGCTTTATCCTTCCGCAGTGACAGTCTCACTGGAGGAGGTCTTCCTAGTGATACGACATTGGGTTGACAAGATGGCTCCTGACATTGGTATCCCACTGTGCATTTGGGGACAACAGTGGTTGCTGATGCCCAGCGTCCCTTGCTAGATGCAGGGGGGAGTAAGGAGGAGTGAGATAAAGTCCCTAATCTGGGAGGAGACAGGCTGCAAGTGAGCGGAAGCCCAGGGAAGTGCGCCTGGCGCTGCTGGCACTGAACAGGGATTAGGGAGGGTGGCAGGGCAGAGTTCCAGGACAGGTAATGCCTGAACAGAGGTGGCAGGAGCCAGAGCACAGCAGCCAGTTCCCAGGGCCTCTCTGTTCCCACCTTAGGGACTAGAGAAGGTGTTTGGGAAGAGGGAATGAGTGGCATGTGATGATGACCAATGGGATGTGGCTCCCCGCTGTAGTCTCACAGGCACCCTGCCTTCCTGAGGTGAGACTCTTACCTAACAAGGCAGCAACCCAGACATTACATTGGAGGGGGGCGGGGGAAGGTCCTTCTCCCTCTCCACTGCTCTGGGAAGGGTCCCCAAACTAAAACCCTGGAATTGTGGAAAAGAAGATCCTGAGAACTTTCAGCAGAGGCCCAAGCTGACTTTAGACGGTCTGAGAATACCAGTTAAGCCCTTTTAGTCTCTTTGTATTTAAGCTTAAAGCGTGGAAACTCAGGAAGGTCAGCCTCTTTCCACCTCTGCTGAGAAGGGGCCCTTTGACAATCCCACAAGCACCCCTCCGTCTCCCATGCAGCCACCACTAAAGCCCAGTCCTTTAGGAAACCTGTGATCTCTACCTGCCCAGCATACGTGGGGTATCTGCTCTCCCTTCCACTCAGCATTAAAGGAGAAGCCAGTGCAGTAAGGCAAGAAAATGGAATAAAGGCAGCAAAGTGGAAAGGAGGAAAAAAAAAAAGACACTGTTCACACACAGTTATATGGAAAATCCTGAATGCACAACTTACAAAAAAAAAATGTATAATTAATGTTAGTTTAGCAATGTCAATATACAGAAGTCACTTCTATTTCTATGTGCTACCAACGACCAGAAATTATGTTTTTAAGTATTTAAAATAGTATCACTGGAACTGGAGAGGCGGCTCAGCAGCTAAGATCATGTACTGTTCTTGCAGAAGACCCAGTTTGGTTCCCAGAACCCCTGTTGGCCAGCTCACAGGCACCTGTAACTCATTTTCAGGGGACTTGACACACTTGTCTGTCCTTTTTGGTGCATGGCATCATGTGACAGACCCACACACATAAAAATGGGGGCTGGAGAGATAGCTCAGCGGTTGAGAGCACTGACTGCTCTTCCGAAGGACCCAGTTTCAATTCCCAGCACCCACATGGCAGCTTACAACTGTCTGTAACTCCAAGATATGACACCCTCATACAGACATATATGCAGGCAAAACACCAATGCACATAAAATAAAAATTAAAAATTAAAAATAAATAAATAAATAAAAATGAAGGGCCGTGGTGGCGCACGTCTTTAATCCCAGAACTTGGGAGGCAGAGGCAGGTGGATCCCTGTGAGTTTGAGGCCAGCCTGGTCTACACAGCGAGTCTAGGATAGTCAAGGTTAAACAGAGAAACCCTGTCTCAAAAACAAACATAATAATAATAATAATAATAATAATAATAATAATAATAATAATAATAATAATAATAAAGTGAATCTTAAACAGTAGTGCCAAATTTGAAAATATATAGGAATAAATTTATATTCTAAATGTATATTATAATGACACAGAATAGTGAAAAGGAGGGTGCTGAGCCAAACAGTGCTGTTTCTGACTAGATATCAGAGACTAAAGGCAAAGAGAACAGCGTATAAACACTGTATGATAGATGCTACGTTCATTTCAGACAGGAGTGTGAGGCAGCAGTCTTGACACCATCTTAAGATTAAACAAATAGGGGACCAACAATTGGCTCATGGGATAAAAGGGCTTGCCACTAAGCCTGGTCATTTGAGTTTGATACGCAGAACTCACAGGGGGGAAGGAGAGAAAATACCGTCAAGTTGTCGTCTGACCTCTGCACATGCACACACAAACACACAATAATAAATAAATAAGAAAATTAAGCAAATGGTTAAACTCTCACTATAAGTAATAAGGGGCAAGAGTTAGAAATGGGCAGTGGAGAAAGGCACAACATGTCCTGCCTTGCTGGGAAAAGAGCTGTTTCCCTCTTGAGCGTGAGCTGCTCTTAGCAGCTCGCCTTCCACCCCTATCAAAGTGTCTCTTTGTGGGAGACAAATGTGGCGGGCACCATTTTGACTAAGGCTGGTTCACATCACCAGTCAAACTCGACAGTTATGACATACACCCCAAGACCATGTGATGACCCCCAAGACACCGGACCACAGCCATACAACCTGCCTCGGTGGTGCCAAATCTACACCTTCCACACGATAAGGAAAGAACACCGGGGGAAAAAATAAGCATCAACCTACAAAGTGCTGACTCCTCTAACATGTGGAAGTCATGACTCTAGAGAAGGCTCTAGAGGGATTGTCAGAAGATTGCAGGGGGCTAAGGAGATGTACCTGCTGACTGCAGTGTGGGATTCCGACTAGAGTCCTGGGAGCAAGGGAGGGAGTGACGGAGGCAGGGAGGGAAGGAGTGAGGGAGGGAAGGAGTGAGTGAGTGAGTGAAGGAGGGAGGGAGGGAGGGAAGGAGGGAGGGAGGGAGGGAAGGAGTGAGGGAGGGAGGAAGGGAAGGAGTGAGGGAGGGAGGGAGGGAAGGAGTGAGGGAGGGAAGGAGTGAGGGAGGGAGGGAGAGAAGGAGTGAGGGAGGGAGGGAGGGAGAGAAGGAGGGAGGGAGGGAGAGAGAGAAGGAGTGAGGGAGGGAGAGAGGGAGGGAGGGAAGGAGGAAGGGAGGGAGGAAGGGAGGGAGGGAGGGAGGGAGGACACTAATGGAAAAACTGAAGAAATATGAAGTCAGTACTTCATTTACTTAATAGTCCTGCACCAGTACTAGCTCCCTCCTTCCCTTCCTCCCTCCTTCCCTTCCTCTTTCCTTCCCTCCCTCCCTTCCTCCCTCCCCTCCTTCTTCACTCCTTTTTAGAGTCTTATGTAGCCCAGGCTGGTCTTAAATTTACTATGCCATTAAGAAGACCTTGAGTTGGGCGTGGTGGTGCACGCCTGTAATCTCAGCACTTGGGAGGCAGAGGCTGGTGGATCTGTGTGAGTTCGAGACCAGCCTGGTCTACAAAGGGAGTCCAGGACAGCCAAGACTACACAGAGAAACTGTGTCTCAAAAAAACAAACAAACAAAAGAGAGAAAAGAGGACCTTGAACTCCTGGCCCTGGTTTTAGGGGAGCGGGCGGGGGGTGGGGGGAGAGGTACTGTTAACATCACAGAAATCTCCGTAAAGGATATTTAGGCCTTTTTCTTGGGGGGTGGTGTCCTTACAAATTCTTTCTATAATTTAAACTTTTGGCCAAACTAAAATGTAAAAACAAGAGAACATACCAGTTAAAACAACATGTAGATATGAACTAGCTGGGTGAGAAATACGGCCCCATGAGCAAGCACACTCGAATTTGATGCCTGGGACCCACATGGTAGAGAAAGAGAACTGACTCCTGTCGTCCTCTGACCTCCACATACGCACAAGCAAATAATTTTTTAAAAGCAAAGGCTTACAGATAAGTTTAACAGATGTTGCAGATACCATATGTGGAATCTATACAATATTGGTGAGAGAAATTAAACAGCAAAGCATTGCAAAGGCCTATTACATTTATGGGTCAAAAGACTCCATATTTGTGAGACATCAGTTCCTTAAAATCGTTCGGCAGATTGAAGCCAATTCCAGTGCCAATAAAAACCCAGCAAGGGGTCAGCGATATGGCTCAGTGGGTAGAACACTCACTACGCAAGGTTGACAGCCCCGGTGTGGCCCCCAAAACCCACACAGTACAGTAGACCAGGAAGCCTGGGCCCAGCACTTCTCCGACAGATAGTGGCAGAGACAGGAGGAACCCTGGCAGCTTAAGGGCTGGCTAACCTAGCATAGGCAGTGGCAAACAAGACTCCACCTCAAACAAGGTAGAAGAGGAGCACTAGAACCGAAGGTCGCCCTCTGAAGCCACACACATGGACTTACACCATCTGATCGCAAGGCTACATTGGTCACCGCAGTGTAGTGCCCCCCATTAAAAAAAAAAGTGCCAGACATGATTGCTCATGCCTATACTCCTAACACTTGGGAGGCAGAAGCAGGTGGATCTCTGGTCTATACACACACACACACACACACACACACAAATGTAGAACAATGGACAAACAGTGCCTAAGAACAAACTCACATGGCCAATGAATTTTTGACAAATGTGCAAAAAGACAAGGCAGGGCCAACAGGGTGGCTGAGAAGGTAAAGGTGCTTGCCACCTGAGTTCAGTCCCCAGCACCCACACGGTGTAAAGAGCTAACTGACTCACACATGTTGTTCTCTGACCTCAAGACATGTACTTTGGCACACATGTGCCCAAATGTATATGTATGCACAGGCATGCACGTGCATACACACACACACATACTACGCTGGTTAGGTTCTGTGTCAACCAATCCATTAAGAAGAAGGAACCTCAGTTGAAAAAATGCACCCATCAGATTGGCCCATACACAAGCCTATAGGGCGGGGTTTTTTCTTGATTAATGTGGGAGGGGCCAGCCAACAGTGGGTGGTGCTATGCCTGCCAAGTGGTCCTTGGGTGTATAAGAAAGCAAGCTGAGCAAGCAAGCCATGGGGAGCAAGCCAGTGAGCAGCACCCCTTCATGGCCTCGGCTTCAGTTCCTGTCTGGAACTGATGGACTGTGAGATGAGGCAAATCCTTTCCCCCCCAGATCGACACTGGGCATGAAGTATATCACAGCAAATGAACAAGTGCTTCAGTTGTCTTTAAATTTTTTTTTTTTTTTAAGACAGGCTACTGAGGCAAGGACACCCTCTCCACTAGTGCTCAAGCACTGACTAGCCACTTGTGAACACCACCACCAAAGCAACCATATTTCACACTGTATACAAGAAAAATCCCCAAGTGGGTCATAGCATATCTGAAACTCTTGAGCTTCTGGGAGAAAATCTGAGACCTTAGGTAAAGATTTCCTAGATACATTAAATGCATGCTACATAAAGGGAAAGAAGAAAGATGACCAAAAACTCTTGCTCTTCAAAGGATACTATTGGACAAAAAGACATCAACATACGCTTTTCAGACAGGGTTTCACTGCAGCCCTAGCCGGCCCAGCACTCACAATGTAAACCAGACTGGCCTCGAACTCACAGAGATCCACCTGCCTCTGAGTACTGACTGGAATTACCACCACACCCCGGCCCAATTAGAATTTTTTAAATTGAAGACAACTCAAAGACAGAAAAATATTTGTAAGTTGCATCAGTAGTAAAGATCTGTAATTGGAGCGGGAGGGGGGGGGGGAGGGGTCTGGTGGCACACACCTTTAATCCCAGCACTCAGGAGGCAGAGGCAGGCTGATCGCTGTGAGTTCGAGACCAGCCTGGTCTACAAAGAGTCCAGGACAACCAGAGCTACAAAGAGAAAGCCTGTCTTGAAAAACAAACAAACAAACAAACAAACAAAAAAGGGAACTGTCAAAACTCAAGAATGCAAATATTCCTATTTTTATTTTTAAAAATTTTAGATTTACTTATTTTATTTTCTGTAAGTAAATTTTTTTGTCTGCCTGCATGTATGTATACCATGTATGTGGTAGTGGGATCCCTTGGAACTGGGGTTAGCAATGGATGTGAACCATCATATGTGTGCTGGAATCAAACCCAGATCCTCTGCAAAAACAGCAAGTGCTCGTAATCACCCAGCCACAGTCTCTCCAGCCTTTATTATTATTATTATTTTAAGTTTCTGAGGGGAGGGGTGGGGGGGTGTGTATGTGTGTGCCAATGCACAAGCATGGGGGTGGGCACACAGGCCAGGGCACATGTATACGGGTCAGAGGACAACTTCTGAGAGGCAGTTCTTTCCCTTGGTCTTTTTGAGGCAGGGCCTCTCATGTTCCTGCTATAGTTGGCCCATGCGCTTCCAGATGATTCTTCTGTCTCTACCTCCCATCTCACTGTAGGGGTGTTGGCGTTACAGATGTGTGCCACACCTGTCTCTCCTCATGGGGTCCTAGGATTGCAGGCATTTTATTATTTACTTATGTCTTATGTATCCCAGGCTGATCTTGAACTCTATGTAGCTGAACTCCTGAACCTTGAACACCTGAACCTTGAACTCCTTGATCCTTGAACTCCTGAACCTTGAACTCCTGAACCTTGAACTCCTGAACCTTGAACTCCTTGATCCTCCTACTGCCGTCTCCCAAGTGCTGGGATTACAACCACGTCAGAACACATCTTGCCTATGTTTTTTCTGCAGGTGGAGCGAGGGCTTTGTGCACGCTAAGCAAACCTGCTACCAACTGAGCCACACCCCCAGCCCCCCAAATCCTATTTCTTTTCATGGATAAAAGATCTGTAGATAATTCAAGAGAAAGGGCATGTGGCAGATGAGCATGAGACACCAGAACAGGATTCATTAGGGGGAAAGCCAACCAGAACCACGCTGAGGCCCACAGCCTGTTTATTCAAACAAGGGACCTTGAGTAAAGTGGCTACAGCAGGTGTCACCCAGCGCGGGGAGAAGCTGGGCACTCTTACACTCTGCTGGTAGGGACATCAACCGGTGAAGCCAACCCCCCAAAAAAAAAAAAGTTCTTGCAAAGTCAAATAGACATACCCTGTGACCCAGACGTCACACTCCCAGGTGTTTACCTACAGGAAGAGAGACATAAGTCTATACACCGAGAACACGAATGTTCATAGCGGTTTTGTTTGTAATAAGCCCAAATCTGGAAGCAGCCCAAACATCCATCAACAGACAGATGGATAAACAAATCAGACTGCTCTTGCGCAAGGGAAAAGAAGCTCTCCGACACACAACAGCAGTGATGGAACTCAAAATAATTATCCTGGATGAAAGAAGCCAGGTGCTCTGCTCCCCAAAAGTACATTCTGTGGATGCTGTGAGAAGATTCTAGAAGATGCAGATTAAGCCATAGTGGACCAGACCCATCAATGGCTCCCTGGGAATGGTGTAGCATTGGAGGGAAAGATTGCTAAGAGGAAAATTGGGGGAGAGTTTGTGGCAATGGTTTTAGGTTTAGGTTTAGGTTTTGACATGTGGCAAAGCCCCGTCTAGGTGTACATTAATCCAGAGAGTCCTGTGTGTCAACTGTACTTCAGTGGATATAGAACAGTTTTTAAAGCGTGGAGTGTGGCTCAGTGGTAGAGTGCCGCACTGCCCCTCCCCCAAAAAAGGAGGGCGCTTTGGAGGAGTTGGGGGAGGGTTTGGCAGAATATATTGTCTGAAAAATGTTTTCTTTTCAATAAAAGAAAAAAAATTGACATTAAAAGAGAAATAATTTGCTGGGCATGGTGGCATACACCTTTAATCCCAGCACTTGGGAGGCGGAGGCAGATGGATCACTGTGAGTTCGAGGCCAGCCTAGTCTACAGTGCGAGTTCAGGACAGCCCAAATAACACAGAGAAACCCTGTCTCAAAAAACAAACAACAAACAAACAGCTGGGCCTGGTGGTGCACGCCTTTAATCCCAGTACTTGGGAGGCAGAGGCAGGCGGATCTCTGTGACTTGAGGCCAGCCTGGTCTACAAAGTGAGTCCATGACAGCCAAGGCTACACAGAGAAACTCTGCCTTGAAAAAAAAAAAAAAAGTAGTTTTTAAGTGGGAAAAACTAACTCACAAACCCAATCAGGGTATTAGGGTCTCAATATGTAGCCCACGTTGGGCCTCATTAAGTAGCCCAGGCTAGCCATGAACTTGGAATCTTCTTGCCTTTGTCTCCTAAGTGCAGGGTCTGCAGATGAGCATCTTATTAGTTTACCACCCATTCTTCTGACGCATCCCCAGAAGCCTCTTCCTCTCAGCAGCACAGACCAGCCACACCCTTGACAATGTAGGGCCCTCCTATCTCCACTGTACTTCAACCTGCTACCACCTGCTGTCCTCAGAGCAAAGGCGACCTATGCAGGGACCATCTAGTGGCCTCTGTATGTTCTCTCTCTCCTTCGGCTCCAACCACAGGGGCCTCTGCTCTCCCTAGAACACCCCGGGGATGTCTGCGTTCATTGCTCCTCTGTCAGGAACGTTCTTCCTGAGATACCCTTGATCTCACAGGGGCCTGCCTCAGTCCCTCCGAGAGCAGCTATGGCTGCCCTACTTTCTGTTTCGGGCACCTGGTTGCTCAATTTCCTCAGCATGGAAACGTAGCCCTGCTGTGTGATGGTTCAGGCCTGTAATTCCAACTACTCAGGAGGCAGGAGGACTGCAAGTTCAAGGCTAGCCTGGGCAATTTACTAAGACGTTGTCTCAAAAAAAAAGGGAAATGGCTCTACAAGTTCGAGGCCAGCCTAGTCTACAGAGCAAGTTCCAGGGCAGCCAAGGCTACACAGAAAAACCTTGTCTCAAAAAATAAGGGGGGAGGGAGTAGGTGCTCTGGGTAAGGTGTGTGGCCAGCGCATGTCAGGCCTTAGGCTCCACCTTAGTACTGTCCTCCTAGGCAATTTATTTGGTTTTTGTTTGTTTCCTTTGGGTACAATTTGAGTTGTTCTACTTTACCTGAGGGCTTGAGAGCACATGGCACATAGTAGATTCCAATAAATACCTGTGGAAGGGCTGTTTCCTGTGTCCTCATGTGCACAGTCCAAGTTCCCACACACCACAGTGACCCCAGGAGCTAGACTTCAGCTCCACCTCGCAGCTGTGGCCACTAAAGTATAGCCTGGACCACTGGCTCTCACTCAGAAGACTCTGCCAACTCGCCAGTGTCAGGCTTGGGTCACCTGGTCACAGCTCGCAGTCCTTGCAGGTAGCTAGCATTCAGAGAGGAAGCTTTGCCCAGTTCAGTCTCACGTGTAAGAACAGCAGGGAGAATGGCTCTTCCTGCTTTCCGTCCAAAGGGAAAAAGAAGCCAGGCATGGAACACAGAACCTGCCATGCCAAACAATCCAAAACGCTGGGATGGGAGAGTCACCTGCCAGTAAGTGCCTGAGTTCTGATTCCAGCACCCAGGTAAAAAAAAAAAAATCTGGCATAGCCTGGTTCAGTGGTGCACGCCTATAATCCTAGCACTTGGGGAGGCAGAGGCAGGCAGATCGCTGTGAGTTCCAGGCCAGCCCTGGTCTACAAAGTGAGTCCAGGACAGTCAAGGCAACACAGAGAGACCCTGTCTCAAAACAAACAAAAACAAAGAAACAAAAATCTGGCACAGTGGCTTGCATCTGTAATCCCAGCACTGAGGAGGTAGAGACGGGAGGATTACTGGAGCTTGCTGGCCAGCCAGTCTCGCTGAATCACTGGGTTCCAGGTCCAAGGACAGGTGCTGTATTGTTTTTGTTTTTGGTTTTGGTTTTTTTGCTTTGCTTTGTTTTGTTTTGTTTTGCTGGGTTTTTGAGACAGGGTTTCACCGTGTAGCCTTGGCTGTCCTGGACTCACTATGTAGATCAGGCTGGCCTCGAACTCTCTGATCCATTTGCCTCTGCCTCTCAAGTGCTGGGATTAAAGGCGTGCACCACCATGGAGAGGTGCTGTCTTAAGGTGGTGACTTCTGACTTCCACACATGTGTGCATATCACACACACACACACACACACACACACACACACACACAACAACAACAACAACAGCAACAACAACAAAGGGAGACTAGAAAGGCACATTACAAAGGAGGTAGGTGCTGGGACCACAGCTCAGGGTGTGGACAGCTCACTAAGCATACAGGAAGATGTGGGCAGATAGAGTAGGAAACAGGGTACACTGCGGCTCAGATCCCTCTCACCAGTCCCAAGGTTAGCACTAGACAGCACTGTAAGCAACAGTGTCCATCAAGACAGTAACCCGTGGCTACGATTCATTGTAGGCCCTTCTCTTTCAGACGGCTGCTTGCCAAGGAGCACTAAAAATGACAAGAAACAAGAGCTTAATATCAGAGACTAATCATAAGGAAAGATAGGAAGACATAAGTAAGGGCTGGAGAGGTGGCTCAGTGGTTAAGAGCCTGAGCTGCTCTTGCAGAGGGCCTGGGTTCAATTCCCAGCACCCACATCAGGCAACTCACAGTTGTCTTTAACTCCAGTTCCAAGGGAGCTCAAGGCCAGCCTGGTCTACATAGCAAGGTCTAAAAAGTCTAAATAGTAAGACTCTGTCTCAAAAAGGGCGGGGGGCAGGGGTGGGCGTGCTTTCTAGCAGGTCAGTGGTGGCGCGCACCTTTAGTCCCAGCACTCAGGAGGCAGAGGCAGGTAGAACTCTGTAAGTTCAAGGCCAGCCTGGTCTACAGAGTAACTGCCAGGACAGCCAGGACTACACAGAGAATCCTTGTTTCAAAAAAAATCAAACAAACAAAAAGCTTTTTAAGACTTATATGTACAAGAGGGTACGGACGCACAAGTGCAGGTGCCCTCAGACACAAGTGCAGGTGCCCTCAGAGATGTGGTGTGTTGTAGTTCCCTGAAGCTGGCATTCTGGCCAGTTACCAGCTATCTGACAAGGGTGTTGGGAATCAAACTTGGGTTCTCTGCAGGCAGTGTGTGCTCTTAGCCACTCGATCATCTTTCCAGCCCTGCTCATAAATAGTTTTTAAAAGACTTCGGTAGAGCAGACACAGTAGCACATTCCTCTAACCCCAGTGCTCAGGGGGCTGGGAAACCCCCGGTGTCTCACCCTCGCCCCTGTGCCACCTGCCCCTCTACATCACGTCCGTCCCTACACAGGAACAGGCCTGGCCCCCCTGCTGCCCACCCCGAGGCTGCTCTGGGGGATTCCTCCCTAGCCCATGGAGCCGGTTCCTTCATGACCACCTTCAAAGTGGCCCTCCTGTGCCCTCCATCTTTGTGAACCATGTCACACTAAGGGGTTGCCTCAGGTTTGAGTTATACATAGTGGCTGCCAGGTAAGCCTGGCCAACGTGAGGCTCTGACTAAAATAAACAAAAACAAAAAGGTGGAGCGTGTAATCACGGTACAGAGGTGGGTACCGAACCAAGAGGGCCTGAGGACCTGTCTCAAACAAGAAGAATACTTTTGTGGGTTTTCCTTTTTCTTTTCTTTTTTTGAGACAGGGTTTCTCTGTGTAGCCTGGAACTAGCTCTGTAGAGCCGACTAGCTTTGAACTGAGGGATCCACTTGCCTCTGCCTCCGGAGTGCTGGGACTAAAGGCACACATCATCACTGCTTGGCTTCTGTAGAGATTTTCACTGATTTCTATTTTTTTCAACTTTGTGTATTTTGTGTGTGCTTGTATGTTCCTGTATGTGTCCTCTGTGTATGTACATGTATGTGTATATGTGTCCTCTGTGTGTGTGCATAGGTGTGTGGTATGTGTGTGTGTTTGTATGTGTCTTCTGTGTGTGTGTGTAGGTGTGTATGTGTCCTCTGTGTGTGTGTGTGTGTGTAGTGTGTGTATGTGTGTGTGTAGATGTGTCCTATGTGTGTATGTATATGTGGTCTCTGTGTGTATGTATGTGTATGTGTCCTCTGTGTTTGTGGAGGTGTATGTATGTGTGTGTATATACGTGTCCTCTGTGTGTGTGTGTGTGTGTGTATGTGTGTGTGTATGTGTGCATGCATGTGGTTATGAGTGCATTTGGAGGCCAGAGTCATTATTGGGTATCTTCATCAGTCACTCTCCACCTTAGATTTTGAGACAGGATCTCTCATTGAAACTGGAGCCCCAGGGGTCCTCCTGCCCCCTCCTCTCCAGCCCTGGGATTACAGGGGCCTGCTGCCACGCCCAGCTTTTTGTGTGAGTTCAGGGGATCTGGATTTGGGTCCTCGTGGTTGTGTGACAAGCCCCGACTCACAGAGCATCCTCCAGCCCCTTCTTGGTGTGTCCTCGGGAAGAATTCTTTTATTCCAGGCTTACAGCTGTCATAGGCCAGCACAAATCCTACATGCCCTGTGAGGCTCCAGTGTCAAGAATTAGGAGATTCCCAACACAAGCCAGGGATGGTAGCACACACCTCTAGTCCCAGCACTCAGGAGGCAGAAGCAGGCAGATCTACATGAGTTCGAGGCCAGCCTGGTCTACAGAGTAAGTTCCAAGACAGGGCTACACAGAGAATTCCTGTCTCAAAAATATAAAAATAAAAGATGCCCACAACTGCTTCCACGCCATGCTGACCTCTGGTGTGTGGTCCTTAACCATCCTTCTCTTCCTTGGGTCTGGATACTTCAGAGCAAGGAAGAGCTGGGCTCCTGTGGGCCTCGCAGTTGAATAAGTCTGTGACTTCCCAAGCACCAAATAAACTAAATAAATAATTTTAATCCAAATAACGTGGCATGCTGGTGCACAAATAACAACAGCCAGTTGGGCATGGTGGCACACGCCTTTAATCCCAGCACTGGGGAAGCAGAGACGTGTGGGGCTAGAGCGCTGTCAGTTCGAGGCTAGCCTGGTCCACATAAAGAGCACTTGTCCTCATGCAGGGAAAAAAAAAAGGAAAAAGAAGAGGTGGAGGAGGGGAAAAAAGAAGAAAGAGAAAACAAAAAAAACAAAACACAAAACAGCACACAGTGTCTCTATCAAGGGTCAAAGGTTACATGCCTGTTACACTTCAATTTACCCAAGAACAAAGCTGTCAGCTGAGGATGATGCAACCACACCGGGTCCCAGAACCAGCAATGTGGTGTGAGGCGGACACAACCAGGTGTTCTGCACCCTCTGCAGCTCTGGTTCCTTCTGCGCTAGTCTGAGTACACTGTGTTTGGGGAGACTCTCCACAGCTGTTCAGGACACCAATCTGGAAACAGATGGCTTGGGCCAACTCCAGCTCAGCTCCAACCTGGGGCAAGTTAGTGCCCTTCCAGGCCTATGTATACGTGCCCACAAAACCAGAAGTGTGGCCTGGAGTGCCTCCAAGGCCTGCACTGGGCTGTGACATTTCAGATGACTGGGGGTTCCTGGTCCTCAGCCACAAGCCAGGCTGTGGGTGACACTGGGAAGGCTTGCTTGGCTCAGCAGCTGATGAGCTTTGTCCCTTGTGTGGTCTGAGCTCCCTGGTGCTCCCCCTCTCCCTGCAGGTAGCTAAAGGAGCTTCATGTCACCTGGTGAGATGTGTCCGAGCCGACCCTGGAGCTGGGTCAGAGGAGCTCCTGGATCCAGGATCGAGGGTACCACCCAGGAAAACAGCTGCACTTCCACAGCAGCCTGGGGGGAGGGGCAGCTAGGTGAACCCAGGACCCCTAAGCAAAGCTAGAGGCAGGTGGAGGTCCCCCCAAAAGCAGAAGCAGCAGTCAGTCATGACAGGCTTCAGGCTTTAGGAGAGAAGGACACACAGGGGTGGAGGGTGCAGCCAACTGGGAATGATAAAAGACAAGAGAGGGAGACCCTTGGTGAGGGGTGACAAGACCAGGTCTCCCTGCTCTTGGGGACATGGACGCATCTTTGGGGACAGGATCTGTCCTAGGACATTACAGCCACATGACAGGGGTACTGTTATCAGCAGGCCCCCCAGGCCTGTCTCTTGATATCTGTGCCTCAAGCCTCCATTTCTCTGTCTCTCTCTCTCTGTGTCTCTCTCTGTCTGTCTGTCTGTCTGTCTCTCTTTCTCTCTCTCTCTCTCTCTCTCTCTCTCTCTCTCTCTCTCTCTCTCTCTCTCTCTCTCTCTCTCTCCTCTCTCTCTCTCTCTCTCTCTCTCTCGCATTCCTCTGGGAGTTGGTCAGGGCTTGAATGACACCCCAGTCGACTCCTTGCTATTAATTCCCACACAGAGAATAGGGCCCTTGTTCTCTCCCAGAGGACCAGCCAGAGCCATCCCAAGAGCCCCTGATTTAACCTTCTCCCGACTGCTCCACTCTTCCTCGCCAAACACCAGCAGGGACCAGAGTAGACAAGGGGGCTGGGAGGACAGGAGCTACTTCCAGCCCAGGGCCCCTGCAATCAGGTCCAGGGTGATAAAGGAGTCCTGGGGTACCATGCCCAGTCCTGGGGTACCATGCCCAGTCCTGGGGTACCATGCCCAGTCCTGGGGTACCATGCCCCAGGCCCCAGAGGCCCTTTGAAGGGTGGGTGGAAGGCTAGCTAGACCTGAGGAGATTAAGTAAGACACAGGGGTCAGGACTGGGTGGGCTACTGGGGAGGGGTACTTGCCCTGACATTTGGAGCCTCTAAGCTTGGAGGGGGGCTGAGGGAAGAGCAGGAATCACTCTCTGTGAATAAAGAGTTCACTTCCACCCAAGGCTGGAAGAGAGCAGGGCTTCAAATGCCATCGCAGGGGGCTAGAGAGATGGCTTAGTGGTTAAGAACTCTGTCTGCTCTTCCAGAGGACCCAGGTTCAATTCCCAGCACCTACATGGTAGTTTACAACTGTCTATACCTCTATCCAGTTCCAGAGGATCCAACACTTTCACACAGACATACATGCAGGCAAAATACCAATGCAAATAAAATAAAATAAAGATTTTTTAAAATGCCATCATAGTCTGCCATTGCTGTCTGTATGGAGAAACTGAGCCCCAGAGAGGAAAGAACTGGGTCCCCTCCTCTCTACACAGTTCCCAGGGACCTGGTTTTGGGACACAGATGTGCTCTCCTCCCTCCTGCCCCTCTCTTTGGCCCTCAATCTCTCTGTGACTCTCCCAGATCTGTAGCCTGGGCTCACAAAGAAAGAGTCAGGGCACCTGCCCACAGTCAGTCTCTAGGACCTTCCTTTGCTTGTTGCCAGGACAGGCCTGAATCCTCCAGCCCCAGACTCATGCAGGCCTGGCCTTTCCTCCCTGCCTGTATCCTGCCACCAGCAGACATTGGTGCTATGGGGGCCTGGGCAATGCATCCCAGGACAGCCAGCAAAGGGGCCAAGGGTGAGTAGTGGAGCTGGAAATGGAAAAAGGCAGCTTGGTGCTGGGCTCAGGCCAAGGGAGGGGCAGGTGACCCAGGGCATACAGGTCACCTGGAGAGAAGCAAGGTGAAAACATGGGCCGGGAGCCAGGGAGGGAAGGCTCGGAGGTCAGGCTTACTTTCTCTGGCATCCTTCACAAAAAGCTTGATCCTTCCAGGCTGTCACCTCTCTCCATGACTATCTCATTATCCCCCACCCCACAACATGCAAAGCTCTCTAACCCCCAGCCAGCTCCACCTCTATCCCAGAGACATGCAGAGACAGAGACAGAGACAGAGAGACAGAGAAAAACAGAGACAAGGAGAGATAAAGAGAAAAGAGTGGAGTTTGAAGGAAGGAACAGGAATGCAGCCTAAAGGGCAGGGATGGGGTGGGGGCGACACAGGGACTGGACAAAGAGGAGCAAGGACAGAGAGATAATCTTAGGCCTAAGAGACAGACAGCCCACTAAGAAAGGGAAACCAAAGAGTGGTGGGACATGCCTTTAATCCCAGCACTCAGGAGGCAGAGGCAGGTAGATTTCTCTAAGTTTGAGGTCAGCCTGGTCTAAGTCCCAGGATAGCCAAGGCTACCTAGTAGAAAAACCCTGTCTCAAAAACAAGCAAACAAACAAAGGAACAAGAAAAGAAACCAAGAAGGGAAACAACAAAGTATGGAGTCAAAGTAAGAGGCACTAAGCCAGACGTGATGGCGCACGTTTTTAATCCCAGCACTCGGGAGGCAGAGGCTGGCGGATCGCTGTGAGTTCGAGGCCAGCCTGGTCTACAAAGTGAGTCCAGGATAGCCAAGGCTACACAGAGAGACCCTGTCTCAAAAAAACCAAAAAGAAAAAAAGAAAAGAAAAGAAAAGAAAAAGAAAAAGAAAGAGAGAGGAACTAGTATAGAGAAAAATCAAAGCAAAGACAGAGATGGACAAAGAGTCCAGAGGAAAACACTCTAAGGAGGGGGAGGTAAACAGAGGCAGCTGTAAGCAGAGCTGGCCTCCCAGGTTCCTCTGCGCCTCAGACAGGTGACAACACATTGCTCCATGCAGCCTATGTACCTTACAGCCCAGGTGTTGAGTTACTACTATAGCCAGTCCCTGTTCCAGACAGCCCAGAGGAGGGACCTGTCCCTGCGGTGGAAGTTTTGAGGCTGCAGTACTTTGAACGCAGGATGCTGCCATGTACATCTTCCTAACTGAATCTGCCTACCCAAATCTGCAACTCCAAATGGGATCTACATTTACAAGCTCTCCAGTGTTTATTGGGACACCAGGTTTTGGGGTACCTTGGCAGCTAAAGAGAGCAGTGTTGGCCAGAGAAGAGCTGTAAACATCTGAGATCATATAGCGATTCCCAAGCAGACTGTGGCCTCCTAGGGAAGCTCGCAGGTCCCAGTCTGTTCTGCCCATTCTGCTTCCCTCTGTTGCTCTATATAAAGGCCCAGGCACGACTCCAGGACCTGACGGGGCAGTAGCCACCCAAAACCCCAGAGAGAAAAAGATTAGGTAGGAACGGGATTTCAGTCATGCCTCCACTCTGTCCCCACCCACGTCCTCAGAGTGCCAAGGCCTGGGGCTGCAAGCTCTCACCAGAATGGGGGTGGAGGGCGGGACAGAAGGGAGGAGGGGAAGACACAGGGGCTTCCTGTCCCCCACCCCCTTGCCCTGACTCCTTGGGTTCAGGGCTGGGTCCCCTGGGGGCCGGGTGGCATCTGAGGCTGACAGATCTGCCCTGTCCTTCCTGACTGCCCGGGGTGGGATTGGCGGGGGGAGGGTGGGGGGGCAGTGTGGGGGTGGGATGGGGTGGGGGGTGGAGCAGGCTCCAATCTCTATCCCCTTCTCTCTAGTTTAGATACAAGGGGCCTAGTTGCCCCAGTACACTATTGCCCCATTCCGGGGTGGCCCCAGCTCCAGGAAAAGAAGAACTTAAGAGCCAAATCAGCTGCCTCCACTATACAAGGGACCCCAGAGAAGTTTCACGTCTAAGTCTAAGTCACTAATGTCATTTCTTTCGGCACCACCCTACACCACCACCCCTCCCCTGGGAACCACTGAGCAGCCATAAAACAGCTCTCCTTGGGGAAAGATGGGCCATGTAAAGACGGCCATAAAAGCATTAGCCTTATAAGCTGCAATATGCTATAAAGGGAAAGTCCTGGAGGATCAGGGGTCCTGTCTGTAGGTCTGACAACTATGCCAAGCCCAAAGGCAGGACCTGTGAGGGAGAGCACCTGTGGGGAAGGACCCACAGGGTTGGCAGGAATGGCACGAGCCAGACCAGGGAACAGGCCTGAAGGAGGTGGACGGAAGAAGAGGATTTTTAGCGAGATCTCTCCATGGTCAATGCGCTTAGCAAACACTTACGAATGCCTTCTACATTTAAGCCCAAAGCAGCAGCCTAGGTGAGAGCCAAAACCAGATGCATGCCTTTCCCTGTAGAACCTGAAGACTCCTAATGCTGTATGTGACAGAGCCCCGGGAGGTGTCAGAAGCCACCCCTCTCCTTGTACAAATGAAGGGATGCACCTACAGAGGGCCGCTCACGTCTCCAAGGGTCACACAGCAAGAGTTGGGACCTAAGCAGAGTGGGGAACAGTTCCTCCCCCTGCACCTGCCAAGAAAAAGTTGCCAGGAGGTGACTGTGGATCTAAGCCTCAAATAGGCTCATACTTTGACTTCTCAACTCACAGTGTGGGGAGGGGGGAAATAAAAGAACAGTGTGTGTGTGTGTGTGTGTGTGTGTGTGTGTGTGTGTGTGTATAAATATGTGTGTGTATATGTGTGTGTGTGTATATATGTGTGTATGTGTGTGTATATAAATATGTGTGTGTATATGTGTGTGTGTGTGTGTGTGTGTCTGGGGTGAGCAGAAGCTTTGATCACACTGTGGGGAGCACAGCTCCTTGGTATGTGCACATTAAACCTCCTAGGCCTGCCCCACAGACCCTGCCTAGTCACCTGGGAAGGGACAGGACGGCCCAGGTCTATTAGGGTAAACCATCAGCCGAACACTAACCCACAGTCCATGTGACCCAGAGAAGGCCACCCCCCCATCCAGGTGTGTCCCAGCACTTCTGGAGTCCTTGTCCTTCCTTGTTCCCGTCCACCTTTGAAACAGTCTCATACGGCAGGTGTTGCCATCCTCATCTTACGGATGAGAAGATGAAGGTGCAGGGAGATTAGGTGACTCGGCCTGGTAAGTGGGACAGAGGTGACACTTGAACTCTGGTCTCTCTGGCTCTGGTGCCTGAGCTTCCACACCACTCAGCTTCCTCTCTCATTATGAAGTGACATCATCAAAGTCGCACAAATGCCAAAAACCCTCTTATCACCCCACCTGTCCTTTTTTTTTCTTTCTTTTTTTTTTTTTCTTTCTTTTTTTTTTTTTCTTTTTTTTTTTTTTTTGAGACAGGGTTTCTCTGTGTAGCACCTGGATGTCCTGGACTCATTCACTTTGTAGACTAGACTGGCCTCGAACTCACAGAGATCCCCCTGCCTCTGCTTCCCAAGTGCTGGGATTAAAGGTGTGCACCACCACCACCCGGCTCCCACTTGCACTTTTAGGGTACAGAGATAAACCATGTGAGAATGGGGGCAAGAAGAAGAAGAGGAGGAGGAGGAAGAGGAGGTAGGGGAGGAGGATGAACTTATCACAATCAGCCTAGTCTCCTAGTCTTGGATAGGACCCTAGATGACTGAGAAAAGTGACAAGGAACCCAGGTGGGGAGCTGACACTGTCTGCTTCAACAAGCCCCTTGCCCAGGCTGCTGACAGCTAGCAGTAGAAATTGCAAAACCTCCAGTGGCCACATGCAACCTACCCTGTATGAAGAGCCCCGCTGTGCCCACAGCCATGTCCCTCTGCTCCAGGCCTCCCTCCCTGGTCCCTTCCCTCTATCTTCACCATTCCCTTGCCGTGCACATCTGCACCGTGTTGCCTAGAAAGTATTTGGTGATCTTGAATGAGTGAATGAATGAATGAATGAATGAATGAATGAAAACAATTCCCAATAAATCTGTAAGTTCTTCCCTTATCCTACAGACAGCACAACCCTTGGGTATGTCCTCAGAAGACCTGGAGGCAAAAGTCACACAGTGATGTCCAGTCCCAAAGCAGACAATCACATGACCTCTGCCGCCTGCTGCCCTCTCTGTGTGGTTCAGCAGGGCATGAGCTTGCCCTTTCTCTGTCCTGGTTAGTGGAATGAGATGCAGGGACAGCTAGAGAAAGCAGTTTGACAGGATGAGCAGTAGTGACCACTACAAAGCTCAAGGTAACCGACAGCCACCCGTGACAGAAGCTAGCAACAGTGACTGGCATTGACAGCCCCCACCATGATCCAAGGGCTTTCCTAAATGACTGCCGACATGATCTTCTCTAATCCTGACCCTAGCCTGGAAGGAAACTTGGAGAGACAGAGATCTTCAGCCACTTGCTGAAGAAACACAGAGAAGTGGGGGTCCGGGATTCACACGCCCAGCTTTGTGCTTTGGGTGCGAGCTCAGGCCTTCCCACGCCACCTGAACAACCAACACCTGCACGCAAGTAATTCCCTCTTTCACATGCAGCCCCACAGGGGAGGGGCACAGAAGCCAGCTCTGCAGTCACAACCGCAAGAGATAAGGCCCCAGCAGTGGATAGGCAAGGCAGGAGGCAGAAGACAATCTGGCCTGTGGGGTGGGAGGCTGGACTTGGCAGTAGTGAAGGCCAAGGGCAGGGGTAAATTGAGGCCCGGGGGTTGGGATCTCGGTGTGGGCATAGGAGAGCTGAGATCCCAGCCCTTCTCCTTCTACTCTTGGGGGGGGGGGGTGGGGGCGGGGACGACAGGGGGAGAACAGGAAGCAGAAAGGGCTCTGAGGCAGAAGAAAGGAACTGAAGGGAGAACAGATGCAATAAAATTATCACAAAGTAAAGGCTCTGAAGGCAGGAGGGGCACCGAGCCCTGTAGATGAGGCTAGACACCCAGTAGTCACCCAGCAAATATCAAGCAAGGCAAAACTGAGGAAGGCCACATCTTGCTCAGGCACTGAGGAGCCTCGAAGGTCCCCCTCTTCAGCAACTCTGCCCTCTCTGGAACCGTGAGACTATCAGCCACCAAAACAGTAGTTAATAAGGAGAAAAGACACTGGCATGCTGCGGTGGTACTTGCCTGTAATCTCAGCACGCAAGAAACAGAAACAGGAAACAGTGAATTCAAGACCCAGCCTAAGCTACATAGCAAGCAAATCCTGGGCTAGCCAGAGCTACGTAGCGAGACCCTGGTCCAAAACAACAAGGACACTAATAAAACAGTGAGGGTTCCAGCCTGTGTCGTGGCGCATATCTTTGATCCCAGCACACCGAGAGGCAGAGGCAGGCAGTGAGTTCAAGGCCAGCCTGGTCTACAAAGGAAGTCCAGGACAGCCAAGGCCACACAGAGAAACCCCGTCTTTAAAAAAAAAAAAAAAAAAAAACACAAAACCAAAACAAAATTAAGAGTTCCTCTGTGAGTTCAAGGCCAACCTGATCTACATAGTGAGTTCCAGGACAGTGAGAGTTACATAGTGAGACCCTGTCTCCAAAAAAGCAAAACAAAGCAAAAAACACAAACAAAAAAATAAGGGTTCATGTTTAAATAAAAGGCAATTTCTTTCTTTCTTTCTTTTCTTTTCTTTTTTTATATTTATTTATTTATTTTGTGGTTTTTCAAGACAGGGTTTCTCTGTGTAACAACCCTGGCTGTCCTGTACTCCTTTGTAGACCAGGCTGGCCACGAACTCAGAGATCCTCCTGCCTCTGACTCCTGAGTGCTGTGATTAAAGATGTGCACCACCACACCTGGCTCTCTTTCTTTCTTTAAAGATCTGTTGAAATTCAAGGTTCCACAGTTAAGAGACTGCCTTTTGTGCCGGCCATGCCTGTAATCCCAGAGCTCAGGGAGGCAGAGGCAAGCAGATCTCTGTGAGTTTGAGGCCAGCCTGGATTACAAAGTGAGTCCAGGACAGCCAAGGCTACACAGAGAAACCCTGTCTCGAAAACACACACACAAGGAGGGAAGGAAGGAAGGAAGGAAGGAAGGGAGACACTACTGCAACTGTAGAAAAATGCAGTATCTGTCCATGTCCCTGACCCTCAGGGGAGACCCAGGGACGTGGCTGAGGAGCACTGAGCTTGGCACTGGCCTTCTGTGATGAAACATGACTCTAAGATCATCTTGTCTATCTCTCATTTTACAAATGGGGAAACTAAGGCCCAGAGAGGGAGGAAGGTAGCCAGGGCAACCCAGGCATCTGCAGCAGCTGGAACTTGTCAGTTCCAGGGGTATGTTTCCAGTCCATATCATCCGTGGGGAACCTGGCTATGCCAGGTTCTGGGGTTCCATGCTGGCCTGGTTGAACAGACTGACTCCAAAGCCAGGCCTGGCTCCATCACCTCCTGGCCCAGCTCCTGGCCCCATGCCCCACCCTGCACAGAAGGCAGTCATGAAAGGCCACAGCAACTGAGCTGCTCGGGGCAGAAAGCAGGAAGGGCTTTCAGGCAGCTGAGTCTGATGACAGGAACGGGCAGTCTCCGTCTCTGAGGGCTTCTAAGAAAGGGGCAGAGGCCAGGCTGCCCCAGGCGGCACTGGGCACCAGCCCCAACTTCCTTGTTCCCAGAGAGGGTGGGGTTGGAAGAAGGAAGATTTGGGCTTCTGGAATGGCCTCTAGCTCAGGGCAGAAACAAGGCGGTGCCAGAGCCCCTGTTGGGCCAGGTCTTGGAACATACTCCTCCTGCCTCAGAACACAGGCCCTCCACCTCCAGGAAGCCCTGCCTGCCTGCTCTATCCTCCCTCCCTTTTCCTCCCTAAATAGCAGCTCAACTCAAGGACCACCACTGAAGGGCATGGTGGGCTGCGGAGCGACCTAGAACTAGGAGCCCTGCCCTTAGAGGGCTGCCACAGTAAGTGATGGGTAAGCCTGACTACCAAGCTGGGCCCGGAAGATAGGACACAGGAACCACACGTACACATAAACACACTTCTCCACTTAGCTGGGGTGCAAGCAAGGACTAGACCTGGAGCAGACAGGTGGCAGGAGAAGCCCAGTGAGAAGACGGGGTGGGCGAGGTCAATAGCCCAGCCCAGCCTGAGAGAAGAAAGGGTAGACCCTTGTAAGCTATGCCTGGAGTCTAGGGGAGCAGATCAGAGAAGTAAACCCCAGGCCTCCCTCCATTAGTAGCCTTTCATAACCAGCTGGTTGAGCACAGGCCCCCTCCCTCAGCCTCTCTGTGCCTCAGTTTCCCTAGAGAATAAGGATACCAGATTCAGGCAGAGGGGTCGTTGAGAGAGTGGACTCTCGAACATCAGGAGCCCTGAGAGCTGGGCAGGTAACTCCTCCTCCCCCTGAGTAGTTAGGGAGGTTCTGGATGCACGTGTTACAAAGGGGCAGGGTGGGGGCCCGCCCCCTCACAGGTCTGAAGCCGAGATTCAAGAGGCATATGAGAAGTTCCTGAGGGTGAGGGCTGGATGTGGGTGTTTGCCTGGTATGTGAGGTGCGTCCCTGGATTCCATTCCCCTTTCCCTGACAAAAGCAAGCAGAGCTCCGAGTTTCTGAAGGTGAGTCTCCAGCTAGGTGCCTGTGCAAAGGGAATGGAGAGAGGGCATGCAGCCATGCCTCTCAGCATTAGCCCAACACCACATGATTTTCTCTAGTGAACACTTATTGCAATTACTAACTAGACGTGAGTGTGTGTGCGTTTTTCTTTCTCTCCCTCTCTCACACACACACTTTAAAGTTATAGACAGTAAATGTACAAAGTTGTCAACACTGTATAGGTAAAACCAAGTCCCAACATTCCTAGAATAACCTGCGCAGGGCCACATGGCTATGAATGATGGATTCTCCCTAACGCCACATCATCTTCCGCCATACTCAAATGGAGGAAGACACAGCCTTGCCAAGATGGGGCAACCTAGGACGTGTTCAAGGGTGCATACCACCCCCAGACACTACCAAGAGCAAGCTGAGGGCTCCAAGGGATGGTTGGATGTCAGGACTACACTCAACTTCTAGCCTCAGCCTCTACTTCCCACAGCCCTTCAAATGCCTTGCACATCTCAGTGTCACCTATAAGTTTGGCCACTGGCTCTCTGACCCAGTGTCCAAGACCTACCCACTCTTCTTAGAGATTCTGGATCTGGCAGGGGTCCCTTCACAGCCATGGAGCTCCAGGGACCAACCCTAAGGAAACCAAAGCCTAGCAAGGGAATTGCAAAGATAAAAATAAAGACCGAGCAGGGCACGGAGGCACAAGTCTGTAACCTCAGTACTCAGGGAGGCAGAGGCAGGTGGATCTCTGTGACTTCGGAGTGTGTCTGTTCTACAAAGCCCGTCCAAAAGATAGCCAAGGCTACACAGAGAAACCCTGTTTCTAAAGAAATAAATAAAATAAAGACTGCCTGCCTCTCCCTCCCAGAAATCCATTCTAAATGACTACTCTGGTGTGGAATCTGACTGCCAACATTTGTTTTAAGTCCACACTGCTGAGGAGGCGGTGCACTTCTGTAATCCTAGCTACTTAGGAAGCTAAGGAAAGCAGGGGCTGGAGAGTTCAAGGCCAGCTGAGATCTCTGTAAGTGGTTCTGAGCATGAGACCAGCCCTGAGCAGGTGCCAGGAAGCAAACCTGGCAAAAATGCAGAGAACCTCAGGCCCCTCATGCCTGAGAAGGGTCAAGCTAGCCCCCACGCTCCAGAGCAGCGGAAGTACAGACTTGCAACAAGAAGTGAGAAGGAGCAAGGATTCGCAGTGTGGTCTACACCACTGTGATCAGAGGTGGTAAATGCCCTCATGGTGCCCCCTCATCGCATCCTTTCCCTGTCCTATGAGGGGACCTGAAGGACAGATGGTCATGCAAGAAAACTGAGCCTCAGGCAAAGGCTCAAACTTTCCTGGAGCCATCCTCACTCAAGACCACCGGCTCTGCCAAACAACAGGTTTGCCACTCTCTGTGTATCCTCCAAGAGTGGGAGGGATGGCATTCCTCTGCCACGTGACAGTTGAGGAGCCTAGGGTTAAGGTTTAGATTCGTGGGTGGAGCCTGCTGCCAGACAGGACAGCACACCAAAGAAGAAAGGTTAAGGCTACTGTTGACCTGAGGTGACTGTGTGACGGTCTCATCAGTGGGCTTTGAGTCCCCAACTGAAAGACTTCAGGTCCCCTCTTCTTCCCAAGGGTCATCTTCTGAGGAATTTGGGACTATCTCAAAGGGACCTGAGCTGGGCCCTGGAACTCCTGGTAGGCCTCTGCCCATGGCAGGAACCCTGGATTCCATAACACTCAGGCCTTAGCCCTCTGCTGGGGAGCATACACCAGCAGCACCCCTCTCCATGGTGGGGAGGAGCTCTATCTCAGGGCAGCTTTGATAGGGTGAGGGGCATAGAGTCACTAGCATCCTTGGGCTATAGTCAGGAATGGAGAGTTAAACAGGCCCTCCCCTCTAGCCGCCAGCTGGGAAACAAACAGATGGTAGCTCTGGCCCTCGTGGTCACCCTAATGTCCGAGGACCGACCCCACACACATTTTCCTATCTCCCTACTCTGTAGAGAAAACGAGGGGGGGGAGCCTTTCTCTTTCCCTTCTGGAGAAAACTGGGTCCCCTGAGGCCTAAAACAAGGTGGAAGGCATCCTAATTGCCAGCCAGCCTGTTGCTCACAGATGTCTTGTTCATAGGGGGAATCTCTCAGCCAAGACCTTCCCCTCTCAGTCCTTCCCCTGACTGCCCCCAGAGGCAGGATCCAACCAAGCAGAGCACTCAGGAGAACCTGAGAGACAGTGAGGGAGCACAAACCAGGTGTGGCCCTCTATAGACCCCCACACACATACACACACTCCTTTCTGGTGGCCAGGCCCAAGGGGGTGGTGGCAGGGGACTAGGGAGGGGAGCGGCTGTGAGACCACCACTACCACCATCACCCCTCCCAACTTCCTGGGCCCACTCCCCCCCACAGCACTTCTCCATGCCCCAGGGGTCTCAGGCCCAGCCACAGATACACAGAGAGTAGGGAGGACCTTCCCTCTAAGAGGAGGGACCAAAGGGTGGAGGGATGAACCGGGACCCACCGGGAGAGAGATGCCAGGCAGGCAGGCAGCGGGGCAGGCAGCAGCAGACGTTGGAGACCGCTGCAGGGAGCCTGGGCACGACTGGCTGGATGCTCCTCGCTCAGTCCCTCTGTCCATCCAAGGCGGCTTCTCTCCGGGCAGTTCTGAGGCCGGGCGGGCGCTGTTAAAAAGCTTTTTATGTGTGTGTGTGTTAATCACATGATTGCCTTCACCTGTATTTCGAACAAAGACAGCTCACTGTTTCAAGGCCCCGAACAAGAGTCTGGGCACAGGGAAGAGAAGGGAGGCGGGGGGAGGAGGGTTGGCAGCGCCGGGGGTGGTGTCGAGGAAAACTGGGGGGAGATTGTCCAAGGCCAGCAAGCGAGAGAAAGAGAAAACCCTTATCAAACTCCTAATTCACTGGGCTCTGCAGCCCCAGACACACTGGCCCAATTGTCTGGCTGGTTGTGTGTGCGCAAGCATGTGTGAGTGTGTGTTACCAATGTCTGCCACCCCCTCGACATGCCTTTGCCCTGTGTGACTATGTCATTGTGTCCCACTATCCACCCTGGGGCCTCCCTGTGCGTAAGGCCTTGATTCTCCAGACTCCGGTTCCAATCTGACTCCAGAAAATACCTGTGTGGTGTGGCCTAGGGCCCTGGCCAGCTAAGAGGGACAGAGAAGCCACATATTGCCACTGGTGTGACCCAGGTCCCTCTGTCCCTCCGTGGCACCCCAGCTCTGCCTGGCCATTTAACCAGGAGAGGCTGCCTCTTAGTGAGAAGAGAAAGTGTCCCTGGCCTCTGGAGGTGAGACCAAGGAAAGGAGCCAGGGAAAGAAAGCCTGGGGCAAAGGGCAGGAAGGACAAAGGATGGGAGTGAGGGGCGGAGAAAAAGGGGGGCAGTGTGGGAAAGTGAGGACTTCATGACATCGAGGGTTGGGACTTTTCCATTCCTGCCCTTTCCTTGTAGAGGGAGAGTCCAGCACGGAAGTGAGACCCCAAAGTCCTCCCTGTCCTTCTCGAAGGACCCACCACCCCTCCCCTACCTCAACCACGCCGTGGCCCCCACCCTCGGCCACTCCAGCCTTCTGGATCCTGGCATCCAGAAAGAAGGGGCCATTGATTGAACCTGGGGCAGGTTAGCCAGCTGCCCCCCTCCTTGTCAAGACTTCCGTGGAGGAGAGGGTGACAGAGTGAGGCCATCTGGCAGCGGTGGGACTCAGTAGGATTTCTTAATTTCTTCAATTAAGCAACACAGACTGCGACCCTTTCAGGTTACCCACGATCCTCTCTCCAGTCTTCTATCAACTGCCCCCTGCCACCACCAGAAGCAGAGCTCTAGGGTCCCGCAACAGGTTCTCTGAGTGTACCACCTGCATCTCTCCCTTCCCAGACCTAAAATACCCCCGCACTCAACACCAGCGGCCCAAACCTAAGCTTAGTTCAGGGAGACTGGCCTAGGCAGCAGTGCGGGCCGCAGGGATGAGGTGGGGGGGAGGGGGGGCTGGGCAGAGTGGAGGCGTCCTGGGTGTTAGGGATGAAGGCAGTGCTGGAGGCTCCACCTTCTACCCTTCCCTCCCTCCTTTCCCCCCTCCCCTCCCCCTCCTTCCTTCCCCAGCCGTCTGCAGCGGCTCAGTCGCTCAGTCAGTCTCGGGCTGTCCGGCCAGGGTGTTTGGTGGTGAGGATTCAGGCTCTGTCCAGACAAGGCAGTGGCCTGAGGTTCAGGGCCCCCCAGCCCCTCCCTCTCAGTCCATCAGCGTCACTCCCCAGTCCCGAGCTGGACCGCACACCTTGGGACACGGTTTTCCACTTCCTCAGGACGAGCCCCAGACTGGAAGAGAGGTCGGAAGAGGTGAGTGGCGCACTGCTCCCCTGGGCCTGGACTGCCAAAAGGGGTCTGGGTCACCCCTGCTTTGGGGTAGGAGAGGCTTGACACCCCACAGGCAGGCATGCGTCCTCCACCCAGTTTCCCTAGACTGTCAGGGCAGACTAGGGGAAGGAGAGGTGAGAGAAAAGGTGGGAAATTCCAGGGGCCCGGATTAGAGCCGAATAAAGGGTCCGTTTTTCTTCCTTTCCATCAACAAACCTCCACCCAAGAGGAGGTTTAAGGGGAAAAAACCACCCACACCTAAAGACGGTTAGGATCGGGGGTGGGAAGACGTAGAGGCAGGACGCACCCTCCTAGGGTCTGGCATGTGCATGGGCCCAGGCCGGAGTGGGTTTAGCGCAGACAAGGAGGGCTGCCACCCCTGGGCTGCACCTGGAGTCCCGCTTAGGGTAGCGCAAGGCGCCTCTCCATCGCGCCCTCCTTCCTGTCCAGGTGGGCGTTGGGCTCTTCGCGAGGACCCCGGCGGCGGGCCCCGGGGAGGCGGCCGAAGCGGCGGCGGCCGGGAGCGACATGGCCGAGGAGCAAGACCTATCAGAGGTGGAGCTGAGCCCTGTGGGCTCGGAGGAACCCCGCTGCCTGTCCCCAGGCAGTGCGCCGTCGCTGGGACCCGACGGCGGCGGCGGCGGTTTCAGGCCTGCGAGCCCAGCCCGGGGCCCGGCGAACTGGGCAAGGTCAAGAAGGAACAGCAAGACGGCGAGGCGGACGATGACAAGTTCCCGGTGTGCATCCGCGAGGCGGTCAGCCAGGTGCTCAGCGGCTACGACTGGACACTGGTGCCCATGCCTGTGCGCGTCAACGGCGCCAGCAAGAGCAAGCCTCACGTCAAGCGACCCATGAATGCCTTCATGGTTTGGGCACAGGCAGCGCGCAGAAAGCTGGCTGACCAGTACCCGCACCTCCACAATGCGGAGCTCAGCAAGACGCTGGGCAAGCTCTGGAGGTGAGCCCTGCCCTGCCCCAGCCCCTGCAGGCCCTACCTTCGAAGGCATTAGGGCTAGCCTGGGACCCCAGAACAAGATCTTCTGGGCCTTTCTTCTAGGGGAGGCCAACCTTTGGAAGTCTGGTCTTTTTGAAAGACCAAATTTAGGAATCTCGCCCACCCATGTACCCAAAGTATCCCTGTAGGGGCCCCTCTGGCTGCCCACCTTGGAACTCAGAACCCCAGCGGCCTAGGCTGTGCCACCCCACGCTGGGAGGGAGGGCGGGAAGGCGCCCCCTCGTGGTTGGAATTCTGTGGGTGGTGGGCAGGAAATGTGGCTTCTCACCAGACCCCAACTGATGACCTCTACTCAATCCCATATACACACACTTAGTGTGCCGCCGCCACCGGTTCCGTGGTAGAGAGTACGTGGGAAACGGAGAGAACTGGTTTAGTTGTAGATGCTGGGAAAGTGAAGGAGCCAGATGGAGAGCTTGGGTGGGGTGGGGTGGGGGCTCTGCAAGGAAAACAAGGAACCCAGAGAAAGTGGAGTGTGAAGAACTTCATTCCCTGATACCAGAGGGTCGCCTACTCCGGCTGCCCTGGGGGACCTTCCCAACCCCAGCCTCTAGACTGAGGGCTTCTTTATTCTCAGGAGAGGGCACACAAAAAGAGGTCTTCCCCTCCAGCTGTGTCCCCGAGCCACCAAGCTACTCGCTCCAGCGCCATCTTCCCTCCCCGGGCTCCACCCAATGGTTGAGCAACCTCTTCGAGAACTGGAGCTCAACACCCTAGCCAGGAGGAAGCCCGCTTCCTGCCAGGGTCCCTCAGAGCCCCCAGGCTGCCTAGGCTGGCCTCAAACCTCTGTGGCAACGTTTTCCAGGGATCAATTTTAACCCTTGTGCTGTCCTGGCCCAGATCTCCGCCTATGTCTGGAGCACCTCTACCCAGCATGGGCACCCTGGGCCAGGCCCAAAGGGAACAAGGCCTCCAGCAGATGCTAGACTGCTGAAGTCACCTGATCCCCCACTAGACTGTCCAAGAGAAAGACACTACCTAGGTCAGTTGGCGACCGAGCCAGGACCAGAATCCAGTCCCCAACCTTGTTCGAGGTTATCCCCGCATTAGCCCTAGTGACAGTGGTGGGTCACACTTCACTCTCTGGACTGGTGGGGCTGGGCAGGGAGCAGGAGCGTAGAGAGTTCCATGCTTGAGGAAACCTAGGGCCTGTTAGAGGAGCTCTCCTCCTTCCATTTTGCTGGCCTGCTATGAAGAGCAGTGGCTTGAAGTTGTAGAAGGAGCAATTGGTCCATTCTAAGAACAGACCAGCAAGCAGTCTCCCAGCCTGCACTTGCCATGTGCTTGCTTAAAGGCCCAGTACCCCCTCCCCCAGCCTCATCTCTGACCAGGCAGCAGCTGGCTGGCCAGCCGCTATGAACTCTTGAGTCCAGCTTTGCTCAAGAATGGAAGTGGCAGCCAGCTCCTTCACCCAGGGTCCACCCAGATTTATAACAGGGCAATGAGAGATGGACCCCACTCTCCCACCACCCTCTGTTGCCAAGAGTTTAAGGAGTCCCTCCATTGGCTCTGTCCCAGTCCCCTTCAGGCAGACTTGTTCCTGCCTACCACTCAGACACAGCAGTCCATGGGGACAGGGAGGGCAGGAGAGCCCTCCCTGCTGGCTGAGGATCTGGCCCCAGGGATGGGAGCTAGCAAAACCATGCCAAGGAACCAAGGCTGTATCAACAGGTAGTGGCCACCTGGGCTCTGGATAAGGGTCTTTGGAGACACCTGAATGTGGGCTGGGATGACCAGTTACCCGAGGGGTCTAAGCACACTTCTCCCAAGAATGTGACTCTGAGGGCATTGGGAGCATAGACGGTTGGGTAGACAGAGCTGGAATACAGCCTAAAATACAGAGGAGAGCTATGCACGAGTTTGGGATCAGCGAGCGTGAATACAGGTCGTGGGTGGCTGCTGTGTGAGCACTCTATCAGGACCTTGGATGCCATCTGGGGAGGGACCATTCCGTGCTGAGCCATGACCTGTGTGGAAAGTACAGTCTGAGCCAGCAAACTAGGAGTAGGTTGAGGTTGAAGTCCTTCCGATAGGGGGCTTATCCAGCCCCCACCCAACCACCCCAAGTATCACAGGCTGTTGCCCAGTCATCTTATGCTGTTGGCACAACAGGAGGGACACATATAACAGTGACCCACCAGGAGCCGCTCCCTGAGCTGGCAACCAGCCTTCCTTCTTCACCCATTCCAAACCAAGAGGCAGGAGCAAATGAGGACTGAGGTGGGTGACAGTGGAGGAGGGTAGCAGCAAATGTGAGCAACAAATGTGAGGAGTTAAGGTTGGCTGTGGGGATGGAGTGGGGCGGATGAGGAGAACTGCGCAGAGTTGGCATGGAGAGGCTAAGATGGGGCCTGGCACCGCAGCATTTCTGGAAGGTTTCGGCGAGGGTTAACTGGGTTCAGTGTAGCTCGGGAAATGATGGTGGGCAGCATTGTTGTGATCTTCTTGCTCTTCTGGTATGTGTAGCCCTCTCCCACATTCCTTGCCATTTTCTTGGTGATTTCAGGTTGTCAGCCAGGCAGGGGACACTGAGAAGGACATGAGAGAGTGTCAGTGTCCAGTGTCACAGGTCACCTCTGGAGCATCTGTGTATGTGGTTGGGGGCGGAGCATACTGGCAGACCCACCGTCTTGCAAAGGCCTAGTCTTGGGGTCTCCATCTATGCTGAAAGTGCACTGACCCTAATGGAGTCTGGCTCAGCTAGAGGGTCCTCTGGGGAATGCTAGTTGGGTGCAGGGCAGACCAGGAGGCTAAGCTGCAAAGGAATGCTGCTGCTGCCTAGAAAGTGCCTGGCATAACCAGCCCGGAGAGGGGGCTTGGTCTTCCGTTGCCTAGGAGAAGAGGGCACCAATTGGGTGTGCTGGAGGGACTGCTGGAGAGAGAGAAACCCCTGAAGTGGACTAATGGTTCCTGTATATCTGTTCTTTCCCCTCCTTGTGGCACCCCACTCTGTCTTCCTTACTCTGGGGCTGCTACCTTCCACCCCCAACTTTGACCTGAAGCTGGAGTGAGATGGAGCAGGGACACTGCCATGAGGGCTTCTACATGCCTCAGGCTGTCCCAGAGTCTGGGAAGACTCAAGCTTCTGCTACCCTCTGTCACTCCCGGGTCCCAGATACAGGGTATCTCTCAGGAGACAGTATTCCCCATGCCCTGCCCCCAGTATTAAAGGAGAGTCACACCTAAAACCATCAGTCCCACCATACTAAAAGTTCACCAAGTTGCTAGGCGTGGTGGCGCACAGCTTGAATCCCAGCACTCAGGGAGGCGAAGGCAGGTGGATCTTTGTGAGTTCGAGGCCAGCCTGGTCTACAAAGTGAGTCCAGCACAGCCAAGGCAACACGGAGAAACCCTATCTGCTTCACTACAACACCCAGTAAAGTAGGTGTTATCTATCATCCTCGTCTTGTAGGTGAAGAGACTCAGAGTCTGACAAGTAACTTGGGTAAAATCGAGCACACAGCTAGTAAGTAGCAGAGGCTGGCTTCCTCCTGGCCGCCTGCCTCTCTCCACACACTTCCAGTGCCAGGGAGCTCACCCTCCAACGAGGCAGCCAGTTCTACCCGCAGCCAGCTTCAGTGATGGGAGCTATTCCATCCTTGAGCTGAAGCCTGCCCCTTGTAGCAGTTCCTTTTTGACAGCACACTCAGGGACAGAGATCACAGCCTTCTCAGGCTTGGGGCTCCTTGGTCTGGCATTTTCTGGGTGCTAACCGCAGGGCACAGCCCTAGCTTGGCTCTGCCCTCTGGGTGCCCCATCCCGGGAACAAAATTCAGAGGGAAGCTCACCTGGTTACCCCAGTACTCATGGCACCTCTGGTGTCCTCTACCCCCAGGCTGCTGAACGAGAGTGACAAGCGCCCCTTCATTGAGGAGGCTGAGCGGCTCCGGATGCAACATAAGAAGGACCATCCGGACTACAAGTACCAACCTCGGCGGCGGAAGAACGGGAAGGCAGCCCAGGGGGAGGCAGAATGCCCAGGCGGGGAGGCTGAACAAGGAGGGGCTGCTGCTATCCAGGCCCACTACAAGAGCGCCCACCTGGACCACCGACACCCAGAAGAAGGCTCCCCCATGTCAGACGGGAACCCTGAGCACCCCTCAGGTGAGCACGGGGTCATGAGCTGCCAGTATGCCAATGGCGGAGCTGTGGTGGAGCTGGGAGAAGCCAGGCAGAGGAGAGTTGCCTAGCCTGAGCTGGGACCTAGGAAAGGTTGGCCAGGGGTACAGCTGGCCGGAGTACAGAACCCAGAGGCAACTCAGCGAGGACTCCGGGAGCTTATGGTAATTGGAGGGACAGTGGTGCTGGGCAGAGAAAGCCAACTCAGAGCACCATGGAGGCCATGCTATGAGAGGAAGCCAGAGCAGGTACAGGGAAAGGGCAGAAGGTGGCTTTTGAGAAATGAGTAACAACAACAACAAAACCAAAGAACAAAACAAAACCAAATCCAGGAGGTGGTGGAGTACACCTTTAATCCCAGCAGAGGCAGACAGATCTCTGAGTTCAAGGCCAGCCTGGTCTACAGAGTGGGTTCCAGGATATCCAGGGCTACACAGAGAAACCCTGTCTCAAAACAAAACAAAACAACAACAACAAAAAACAAACTAGAGAGAGAGAACGAGATCAAACATAGGAGAGGACTCTGCCTCCTCCTAGCCCCGGCCCCAGGATAACGCTGCACATGCCACAGAGGGGCCAAACACAGCCCATTCCTGAGCCCTAACATTATGCCAGGCACAGGCTGGTTGCCTTGTGTGTACTGATTCCTTCTACCAACTGACCAATCAGCTCGAAATGGTGAAGTGGGGTGTTCAGCAGCTCAAGTCTGTGGGTGGCAGATTGTCCTATAGTTGAGGAAACAGACAAGGGAGTTTGATCCACGGCAGAGGTCTGAGGCCAGGTGGTTGGACACTTCACTTGTGTTCCTCATGAGCAGAGCGCCAATCTGACGTGCAGAAAGTGCCCAACAAACAGAGAGCGCTGCTATCAGAAGACGAGCTAAGTCCTACTTTGTGTCGGGCACTGACTGAAAAGGACGCCAGGCGCCCACCAAGAGAAGCCTGTGGTCCCTGGCTGGGGAGCCTAAAGTCTAAAGGGAGGAGCGGGGATGGAACCACATGGATGACGTACAGGAAGAAACATATGAGAAGCCCCTGTGACACTCAGATGGCAGCAGCATCTATGTGTCCAGCAGGGTCTCCAGGAAACAGCCAACTCCAGACTGTAATCAAGGAGGAGGAATCCCCAAGATGTAGTGTCTAGACTCCCTGGGCTCATCACTCCCTTTTTTTTTTTTTTTTTTTTAATGTAGATTGGTGTTTTGCCTGCATGTGTGAGGGTGTCAGACCTTGGAGTTACAGACAGTTGTGAGCTGCCATGTGGGTGCTGGGAACTGCTCTTCTAGAAGAGCAGTAGGTGCTCTTAACCATGGCCCCATTGCTGCTTTTTTTTTTTTTTTTTTTAATTGGCAGACTGCTTAAGAGATGGTTGAAGGTTTGCCCGGGATTGCACAGTAAATGGCAGAGCCAAAATTCAAGCCCAGGAAGGTCTCCTGAGATTCAGAGCGCTTAACTAGTGAAGGACTTGATGCCGCCTCCAGTGTGATGGTGGAGGCCTTGAGCAGCTGCTAACCATGGGTTGCCATGGATTTGTTTCTCTGTGGCGGGATGCTCAGTCTAGCCCCCTTCCTAACACACAGACTCATCTCCATGGCACAGCGGGTGGCCTCTTTCTCTAGCTTCCAAGGTCCTTTGCATGTCCCTTCACACAACACTTACTGCTCCAGAGCCTTGTGGGCCTCTTCTCTCTCCATGGCTGCGAGCTTTTGGAGACAGGGTCAGACTTTATTTCCATTTATCCCCAGCATCTGGCACTTAGCAGCATTCTAAGCAGGGTGCAGGTGAGAATGTTAACAGGCAAAGAGACAGGGCCTCCTTGAGCAGAGCTGGCAGGCACGGGTAGGTAGGCTTGAGGTTGCATTGAAGAGGACACAGTGCTGTTTGTATACAGGGCAGTCCAAAGTATACAGGGCAGGCAGGGGTAGGCACAGAGAGTGACCAACAGATGTCAAGCAGGGCCCAGGACAATGGCCCAGCATGACCCAGTAGGGTCGTCAGTTAGGAAGCAGGTCAGGGAAGCTGGTCTCAGAGGTCAGCATCCTTCTGCCTGGAGATGGATGGACCATGAGGCCTTCTAGGGCCTCCTTGCCTCTAGCCTACTCACTCTTACTCCTCTCTTTCTCTCTCTTTTACCCAGGCCAGAGCCATGGCCCTCCTACCCCTCCAACCACCCCAAAGACAGAGCTGCAGTCCGGCAAGGCAGACCCCAAAAGGGATGGGCGCTCCCTGGGGGAGGGCGGGAAGCCCCACATCGACTTTGGCAACGTGGACATCGGGGAGATCAGCCACGAGGTAATGTCCAACATGGAGACCTTTGATGTGACTGAGCTGGACCAATACCTGCCACCCAACGGGCACCCAGGCCATGTGGGTAGCTATTCAGCAGCTGGCTATGGGCTGGGCAGTGCCCTGGCTGTGGCCAGTGGACACTCTGCCTGGATCTCCAAGCCACCAGGCGTGGCTCTGCCCACGGTCTCGCCCCCTGGTGTGGATGCCAAAGCCCAGGTGAAGACAGAGACCACAGGCCCCCAGGGACCCCCACACTACACCGACCAGCCGTCAACTTCCCAGATCGCCTACACCTCCCTCAGTCTGCCCCACTACGGCTCCACTTTCCCCTCCATCTCTCGCCCCCAGTTTGACTACTCTGACCATCAGCCCTCAGGACCCTACTATGGCCATGCAGGCCAGGCCTCTGGCCTCTATTCAGCCTTTTCCTACATGGGGCCCTCTCAGCGGCCCCTCTACACGGCCATCTCTGACCCCAGCCCCTCCGGGCCCCAATCCCACAGTCCCACACACTGGGAGCAGCCAGTATATACGACTCTGTCCCGACCTTAGAGGGGACCCTGTCACCACCAGTCCCCACCTGGCCCCAGGGCCCCTTCCCTCAGCCTGTGTCCCCTGCTCCTCCTCAGCCTCAGGCCTGGCAGTGGCAGTGGAGGCTGCAGAGGCTTACAGCAGCAGGAAGGTTTCTGCCAGCTCCTACTCCGATGACCTTCACCCACCCTGGCTCTGGAGGCCCAGCCCTGACTGAGCTGGCAGAAGAGTTGGTGGCTGTCCCAGACTGAGGGTGAGGGGCCACCCATTCCCAGAAATGACCCTCTATCCTAGGACCCGAGAAGTCCTGCTCACCCCTTCAGGGAGGTAGGAAGTTAGGGTAGGAGGCCTCACCTCTCCTGTTTTCTCCTTGGAGAGCAAGGGGCTCAAAGGCCCGTGTGCCTCTGTGTCACTGTGCCTAAGAGCTAGGCTACCCAGGGACCTGCCTCAAAGCCTGGAGCTGGCTCTGTCCTGCCACCAAGGACTCACTGAGGACAGCTTTGAACAGCTTTGTGAAGAGTAGGGTGGGATCCTTGATGGAAGCTCTGATCCTTTCAACGCCCCCTCCTCACTTGAACGCAGGAAGGAACTGGCAGAGGTCCTTAGGTCCAATTCTGCGTCAATAACCTCATCCCTTGTCTAACTGAGGAGGAAACCCCATGTTCTTCCCAAACAATTCCACCACCTCAAGGCCCACCCCAGGCGAGGAGGCAGGGGCTCCAGGAAAGAGTCAGAGGCAGCTCACCCAGCCTTCTCGCCCCCAGGCTCTGAGTTAGCACTGCGTGGGCCCTAGCCTCAGAGCCCAGCACCCAGGCTGCTGGCAGCAGGCTGGACACTAAACCCCTGCCATGTACATCCCACCTTTGCCTTGCGCCCTTTGCTCCAGTGATACCTTAATAAAGTATGTAGCTCTGTCTCCCCATTTCCTGTTCTGCAGCCCAGTCCACATGTAACACATTGCTGCCCTTTATTTATCTCCATAGCTGCCATGTCCCTACCCCCTCCTCTAGCTACTCCAGCCCTGATTAACTTGCATTAAGCACTCCAAGTAATAAAATCAAAGCTTCCGGTCGCCTGCTTGGTGGCCTGACCTGGCCTGTCTCTTGGTCTCTTACCACCCCAACCCCCACCCCATACCTGTGCTTCTTCAGACTGTCTGCAAGCAGCCAGGAGAGTGCAAAGGTGAGATTCCAAGGATCTTTTCCCCCCTTAAGGACACAGGGATGGTGGAGCAAGTCAGGGCAGCCAGCATCCTGACGGGTGGACCCGGTGCCCAGGGTCTGAAAGCCTCAGAAGAAATCTATGCACGGGGCCGCTCACTCTTCCCAGGTCCAGTTCTACTGCTTTGCTCCCTGGAGCTACTCTGCTCACGTGGTGGTGGTGGTGGGGGGGGGGGTATGGCAGGAACTCATGGGACAGCTATTCAAAAAGCATCAGTGAGCTGGTCTTGTTTATTCCTAAAGTGAGCAGGTTTCATAGAATGTATAGATGGACCTTCCGTGGCTACACTTCTCCATCCATCACCTCCCCCAACACACACACACACACACATACACACACACGAAGAGCCCCCATGCCAGCATCTAGTTGAACCATCACAGAGGCAACCTGTCTAAGGCAAGAAGCCCCATCCCCTTCGTTCTCCAAGAGCTTGCCCTCAGGAGGGGGATATGACCTATGCCACTGGCAAGCTCACACCACCAAAGTCAGGGGAAATTTCTACCAAATTGCTCTGACAGGAGGTGCCAATGGTTGGACACTCCCATGGTAGCAAAGTTCCTAGTGTGCCTCAGCTTGCTGGCTCTGCCAGGAGTGTACATCCTTTAGGGCTCTAAGGGAGTGGCTCCCGTTGCCTGATGCTTTGGGAAGCTGGTGCCCTGACAGTTTATGCCCTGAGCCACTTCCCAGGCTCCACTGCTCCATCCACATCAGCCCTCCATCCACATCAGCCCTCCAAGGACGGGTACCCGGAATCAAGCTCAGCTTCACAATTCCATCTAAGCTGCAACCAGAAAGCTCTTCTGGCCACCTCCCCCAAACTGCTGGTCCTTGAAGCTTGGTACCTGAGGCCCTCGCTCTTTTCAACAGTTTCTGATGCACATCAGACCACCTGTGAACCACACAGAAGCCATTTTGTGTTTTGTTTTTTTAAAGCCTATTGAACTAGACCCATTGCTCCACCCCTACTAAATCTTGGGGCCTAGCTCTCCCTGAACTAGGTCCAGGTAGATGCACTTATGTTTTTGAGTTATCTTCACTGAGGTCACTAATACAGACTGAAATGAAAGGGGTAGGGCCCTGCATATGCCAAGTGCCCCTCTACATCAGCGCTCTTCCTCACACATGGACTACATCCTTCACCCACCCATCACAGGTGGCAGGAGACTGCCAGTTGCCTGGGTAAAACCTAGACCTACTAGACCAGAAACCATAAAAAACTTTTTTTGACTTGGCCATACTGACTCTTTTTAGGTTGTTTTGTTTTGTTTTGTTTTTTTCTTTTTCAAGACAGGATTTCTCTGTGTTTCTCTGGCTGTCCTGGACTAGCTTTGTAGACCAGACTGGCCTTTCCTCAAATTCATAGTAATCCACCTGCCTCTACCTCCCCAGTAGTGGGATTACAGGCATGTGCCACCACGCCCTGCTGCAATACTTGGGTTTGTTTGTTTGTTTGAGACAGGGTTTCACTGTGTAGCCTTGGCTATCATGGACTTGCATTGTAAACCAGGCTGGCCTCAAACTCACAGGGATCCACCTGCCTCTGCCTCCCGAGTGCTGGGATTAAAGGTGTGCGCCACCACACCCGGCTGCAATACTGTCTCTTTAACACACTTCTGGCTACAGGCTCCCATGTATGATACCAGCACTGTCAGACATAAAATGACCTATACCAACCTTCTCTGATGTTTGTCCACCTCAGTCTAGGCAGTGCTCCTGCTCCAAGGGAGGGGGACTGTAGACAGAGTTGGCAGAATGGAGGGCTTTTACCAAGAGAGGGCCCTGCCACCTCATGAGATTGGCTATATAATGGCTGTTGGTGCCAACACCAGGGGACTGTACACTTGGACACAGGTTTGGATGTGCTCCAGCACAGAAGCAGCTCCGAAGTCAGGTGCTTTAAATGACTGACAAGATGACCATAAACTAAGGAGATGGGAGATCTTACAAAGTTGGCAAGTGACAGCAAACTCCATGGGAGACATACCCATACCTGGCCAGCTGAATGAGGGGCTGCCCAAGAGCATCGAGGGGAGAGGAAAATGCCCTCTTTTCCCAGCTCCTTGTACCCTATCCCCTAAGGGTTAAACCCCCCCCCCAAGCTTCATCTCCCTTTAATCACATCTGATACTGAGCAGCCCAGCAGGGAACAAAGGCACCATTTAGAGAAATGGGGCCGAGAAAGTGACCCCCGCGCTCTGGGGCGGCTGCCTGGATGCCAGCACAAAGGCGGCATTTCAGAGCTGAAATTTCAGCACCCAACTTGATTAAAGGCTTCCAAAGGCTTGGAGGAGGGTGGCAGGGGTGCAAAGTCTACGACTCCCAGAATTAACCCTTATCCAGAGTAGCAAGCACCCCACTCAACATTCCCAGCCTGACCAGGGTGCTCAGTCCCATGTGGAGTGCCATGCCTCCTTAGAGTGTCAGCGGACCAGAGGTCAGGCTGGGCCACTCAGAAGCCCTTCTTCTTTCTATCTTTGCCACTGTCCACAGCTGCCTTCTTTTCCAAAAACAATTCTTAAGACAAGGTCTCATTTGGCCCAGGCTGACCCTGACTTCACTGCACAAGCTTCCTGCCTCCACCTCCAGTGCCAGGACTATAGGTATGCCCCACCATCCTGGGCTCCACACGCATCTCTCTGCCTCACGATGTGCAAGGGGCTTGCCAGGGCGGGAGGTGGGATGCACAGAGAGCTCAATGACACATGAGGCAGCAGAGGGACTCTAGCTCACACAGAACCCAAGAGATCATCACACCAGCGCAGATCTGAGGAGCAGACCAGAGAGGTGGGCCATGGAGGGCACTGAGTGGAACTGGCCTGCGACAGTGGGGACAGGGCTGAAAAGGTGCTTGGTTCTTGCTCCAGTTGCTGACTTGCTGAACAGGGCTCTGCCTAGGGACAGTGGGGGAATCACTGTACCCCCACACTTCCTGCTAAAGCACCGCTCCTGAAAGGGGATCTGAGTCCCTCGATAAGAGCTCGAGGCAGGTCCCTAGGAACAATGGCTGGCTTGATGAGACCTGCTCTGTGATACTCCTGAGAAGGGAGAAGCCCCTGCAGCCAGTCCCCACTGGAAAGGAAATTGGGGGTTTCCGTGGCAACCAGCTCCCTGGGCACAAAGACTTATCTGTCTGCTGAGAAGGCAGCTGAGGTGTCTCCCCTGCAGCAGCTTTTGCTCTGGTTCATGGGGAGATAGAAAGAGGGATGGGGAGGACCCACGGGGCCAAGGGCCCTGGTGCTTTAGAAAGAGCTGGCAGTCACAGGGCCACCTTGCTGTGAGCCTGTTCCCTGCAGCAGTGCAGAGACAAGGAAGCAGCAGGTGGTGGCACTACAGACATTAGAGGCAGAGGGGTTGGGAAGGGTGAAGTTTATTATTTACATGTATAAAACAGGCAGAGAAACAGCGCCCAGGCAGTCCGATGGCTCTGCTCAGTCAGTGATGATGAGCTCGTCCACGCCCCAGTCTTCATAGCTTCCATCTGGCAGGTAACGACGGATGATGATGGGGATCTTTCGGGCCCTGTTGGGGAGAAGGCATGGGACATGAGGGGGGCTGGCGCCCTGGCTCTGCTGCACAGAACAGGTAGAAGCACGTGTCACACCAACACCCTCCCTCGCCTCCCACGGGGTTGACAAAGGAGCCAAAGATCTACAGGATCAACGACCAACTTCCCCCGACAGAGGCCAGACAGAGGCCTGCCGGGCTCTGGAGGAGGAAGCACTGTCTTACTTGAGCTCCTTCATGGCGATGAGCAAAGGGTCTGTCTCCCCTTCTAGCTCCACCATCACCGGGGCACACATCCTGCAGGGACAGAGGGGTTGCAGACAAGGCTCAGAAGGCAGATCTGCTGTCCTGATCCTCAGCTAGCAAGGTCACCTGGGCAGGCAGGTGTGGGGCAGTAGTCTACAGGGAGCTGCCCTGAGTAGATGAAAGGCCAGCACACTGGATTTGAACTGGGCCTCCAAGGACAAGTCACTGAATTTCTCTCCTATCCCAACAGCCTCATTTACAAATGAAGAAGACATTTGCTGCCTCACTGGGGACATGAGGACATGCCACTCACTGTTATCTGCCTTTACGTTGTCTACTTCACTTGGGGGAGTCCTACTTTGACATTCATTTTACTAGTGAGGACACTGAGTAACCTGCCAAGGTCATGCAGGCGGAGTGGCAGAGCCAAGATCTGTTCCTAACCACTGTGCTATGTGTCCCAAGTCATCTAAACGTAACGCTCATCAGAGAGGCCCCCCCCTTCATTCTTACCACCCCAATCTAAACCACAAGCCCCTCACAGCAACACCCCCAGGAGGGTCACACTCTCCAGCCTGGCCCCTTCATTCAAGCCATAACAAACATGTATGTCTGCCCGTGTTATGGTTTTGTTTGTTTGTTTGTTTGTTTTTTGAGACAGGGTCTCTCTGTGTAGCCTTGGCTGTACTGGACTCGCTTTGTAGACCAGGCTGGCCTCAAACTCAGTGATCCACCTGCCTCTGTCTCCCGAGTGGTGGGATTAAAGGCTTGGGCCACCACACCTGGCGTGTTATGGTTCTTAAGTTTCCCACAAATTAAGATGATGACAGTACTGGGAGAAGAGGAGCCCTTGGGAAGTCATGATGGCATGACCACCACGATGGCCTAAGTGGTTTTTTAAAAAAGTATGTATGTATGTATGTATATATTTTATATACATTGGTGTTCTGACTCCATGTGTGTCTGTGTGAGGGTGTCAGATCCACTGGAACTAGGATTATAGACAATTGTGTGGGTGCTGGGAATTAAGCCCGGGTCCTTTAGAAGAGCAGCCAGTGCTCTTAACCACTGAGCCACTCTCCAGCCCCTAAGTGGCTTTATAAGAGGAAGAGAAATCCAAGCCAGAAGAGTCGCTCGGTCCCATCATGTGACTCTCTGCCATGTTATAACACACAGCTTGAGGCTGTTCTTGAACCTCCAGAACTGTGAGGAACTAACTAAGCCAGGAACCTGAAAACAGCTCAGGTACCTGAACAAACTGTGGAACATTTCTCCTTCTCTCGACACACCAGAGAGAGGTTCAGATGTCCCCACACAGAAAATCACCGTCTTCAGTGCCCCCGGCGAGTTTATATATGCCTTTCTTGGCATCGAAGGCACTGTACAGAGGACCAAAGTGTCTAGTGGCCCAGGACCACACATGGTCCACTACAAGGGTCCATGCCTTCTCCAGACCATCAGGACAGACTTCTCTTTTAAGGTTTTAATTATTTTATGTGTATGGGCGCTTCGCTTGCATGTAGGCCCACGCCTCTGAAGGCCATTGGATACTTGGAACTGGAGGGACAGGTGGCTGTGAGCCACCGTGTACACGGTGGGAATGGTGGTAAGGAAACCCGGCAAGAGCACCAAGTGCTGTTAATTGCTGATCTGTCTCTCCAGCCACGAAGGGGTCTGAGAACTTTCAGAGCTGGCCGGGTGACTTTGGGGAGCAACACTTACCAGTTTATGACTAAATATTCTGGTCTCTGCTATTCCTAAAAGCCTGAAATTTTCCCAAGGGCAAAAACCAAATGCATTTCCTGAATAACAAAATGTCCCCAAAACTTGGGGTGTAGCACAGGAATAGAACATGTAAGGCCCTGGGTTTAGTCCCTAACACCAAGAAAACAAAAGAAATGCCTGCTGTATGCAACCCTGATCGGCCTGGGCCCACTCTCTCTCTCTCCAGACATAACAGGAGCAAAGGAAGGGCATTTGTTCATCAGTGCCCCACAAACGTGCAAGTGCAGGCTTTGGAGTGACTCTTGTGCTGCAGCCACTACCAATAAACATGTCGTCCACCCAGTTAGGAAGATGTGTGCAACATCAGCCACCAGGTGGTGCTAGCGCAACAGGCTAAACCTAACCAAGAGCTATCTAAGAAGGCACTTTAATGGGTACCTAAGCAGAGGCAAAGCCCAGTGCTGAGTGCACAGTGGGCATGGGACGCCTCAGGGGACGCAGCACTAATGCCTAGACTAGGTCGGAGCCCTCCGTTGGATTGGCTTACACTGGGGTTGTCTGGATGCCTCACGCCCTATGAGTGCTCCAGTGGCTCATCAGACACATGTCAATTTGAGCCTGTCCCTGTAGGGTCTACTGACATCTTTTACTAATTTTATTTCTCAAGCTTAAAAAAAAAACTTGTATTTGTGTGTCTGTGTTGGGGTATGTGCAGGAGTGAAAGTGTCCGTGGAGGTCAGATGTGTCTGATCACCTGGGGCTGAAGTTACAGGTTGCTATGACTCAGTTGCCCTAAAGAACAGTATGTACCCTTAATGCCTCTCCATTCCTTTAAAACAAAAATGTATTGTATTTATTTTGTGTGTGAAGAGTTAAAAATTTACTTTTGGGGTTGGGGATTTAGCTCAGTGGTAGAGCGCTTGCCTAGCAAGTACAAGGCCCTGGTTTCAGTCCTCAGCTCTGGGGGGAAATTTTACTTTTATTTTCACTTGCATGCTTTTGTGTTTATATAGCTATGCTGTGTGTGTGTGTGTGTGTGTGTGTGTGTGTGTGTGTGTGTGTGTGTGTGTGTCCATGGAGGCCAGAAGAGGGTGTTAGGTCCCTGAGACAAGCAACAAGCACCCTTAACCTATGATCCACTTCCTCAGACTCTATATCACGCGGTCCAGTCTGTGCGTGTGCACTCACAAGCATACCATGGCAGAGAAGGGTCAGTTCTCTCCTTCCATCACATGAGCTCCTGCCCTCGGGACTGGTGGCAGGCACATATACCAGCTAAGGTACCTTGCTGGGCCCTTTCAGCAACGTCTTTGTGGGCCACTAAGCTGCACCCGCCCATAGTTTTCAGCACCAGGAATACAAGCAAATCCACTGCCCTTCATCTGTCTCTGGGTTCTAGCCTCTCCCTGCAGCAGCCTGCCTTTCTGTCCCCTTTGTTTTTTTCTGCTGTTGTTTTGGTTTGTTTGTTTGACTTTTTGAGACTGGGTCTCTCTGTGAAGTTCTGGCTGGCCTAGACTCACTTTGTAGACCAGGCTGGCCTTGAACTCACAGCGATCCACAGCTGCCTTGACTTCAGGCTCTCTGTATGCTGGTCCAGCTCTCATCAGAAGACACCTGGGGAGCTGGGGGTTGGGTGAGGGTGACATCTTTATTCTCCTGTGCATCCTCTCAGGTCAGCAGCACATGGCAGTGGTGAGCACTGCTGGATCTGAACAGACTATGAAGGAGCCCTGCCACGGGGCCATGCCTCCCAGAACACTCAGCCAACTGGAAATGTCCTGTGCCTATGCCATCCCTGTCCTAACTGTGAGCCTCAGACTGGCCCCTGAGCACCTAAGATGTGCCTAGTCTTTGGGGATGGGAGTGGGGAGCTTTGTTCTCCATTTGTTTGGGTGCTCTGTTGTGGTGATGGTTGTGAAAGATTTTGTTATTGTTTTGAGTTGGTGTCTCACTGTGTAGCCAAGGCTGACCTGGAATTTTTTTATGTAGACCAGGATGGCCTTGAAGTCAGAGACATCCACATACCTCTGCCTCCTGAGTATTGGGGTTAAAGGCATGCACTAGCTCACAGGGCCTTTTTTTATTTTCATTTTTTGGTTTTTCGAGACAAGGTTTCACTGTGTAGCCTGGGCTGTCCTGGACTCACTTTGTAGACCAGGCTGGCCTCAAACTCACAGTGATCCGCCTGCCTCTGCCTCCTGAGTGCTGGGATTAAAGGTGTGTGCCAGTTTTTTAATTAATCTAAATGGACACTTGGAGCCAGTGAGGGCCACTACAGAGTACAGGCTGACAGGACCGTATCCCCTGCAGGTGGCTCCAGCTTTACTCAAAGGAGGCAGAAGTACAAGCGTGCTGGAGGAAGGCACATAGCTACGGAATGACTGAGGACAACCTTGCCCACACATAAAAAACCCTCTAGCAAGGCAGACACGGCAGTCACCATAAGCCAGGCCTGTGTACACCTGTAGGAGGGGACGCACACAGCACTGTGCCTCCCCAGCACGCAGGCAGGCCCCCCACACCCTGTGGCAGAACACTCCGTCTGCTGTGGTTTGCTTTCTCTAGTCTCCCTAGTCTACCCTGCAGCAGCCACCATTTCCCATCCAGCATGTCAGAAGCCGAGCAGTTTCTCAGCAGAGTTCCACTAACTGCCTCCTTCGAGATTACAGCAATCACTGGGTGCTTGGGGCCCTCCCGCCTACCGTGCAAATCTGGGAAAAAAGAAAATGCTGCTCATTTCCTAGACCCCGGAAGCCGCCACTGCTCTCAAGCTTTCCCAAGTGGAAGGCCTTGCTTACTTTGCCAGGCCAGCCCGTCTCCCTCACATCAAGAAATAGCACAAGCCTGAAGGAGCTGCCATCGCCTTCCCTGAACTCACCCTCAGTTTGCTTCACCAGCTGCCTGGAATTATCTGAATAAAGGTGGAGCCACCTTCAGGGGATACAGTCCTGTCAGCCTATACTCTTGTTATTTTTTTTTTAATAAAAAAAAGTAATTACATATGCTAGGCAGAACTCTACCACTGAGCTACACTGCCAAACCTCTTTTCACTTGTAATCTTGAGGCAGGGTCTTGCTAGTTGCCCAGCCTAGCCTTGAACTCATTTCATAGTTGAGGTAGGCCTTTGAACCCACGATCCTCCTGTTTCTGTCTCCTGAGTGTCTTTAATTATAGGTCTGTGGCCCAGGCCTGAGCAGGGTTTTTACTGTCACTTTCTGTGTAGTTATCTGGCTCCATAAACCCAGCACAATGCCTGCCATACCAGCATGGGCTCACTGTGGCAGAGCTGACAGAGAAGACAGCAGAGGGGCGACACTTACGCGATCTGGAGAGCCCGGGTGCCCAGCACTCGGGCGCGCTCATACTTGGTCATGTAAGGAGTGGTGATGCGCTTCTGGTTGGCCTGCGGTCGCTCACCAGATGGGAGAATCTCAACATTCTCCTGTCCCTCCTGGATACCAAGAAACAGAGAGGCAGAAAGATAATGACAATGACATGTGCCATCACCACCAGCAGTGACTACCCACTAGCACCCTATGCAATCCTTAATCCTTACAAACAGGCACGACAGGGACTGAGGTCCCTTAAAGAGTCAGCCAACCTGACCAAAATCTCCAATCCAGCAGTAAAGAGGACTGTATTCAGAACTCTAGAGCCAGCTGTTTGCTCAAAAGGCTGGCCCTGTAAGCGATGAGCAACCCTGAAGCCGAAGCTTGGCACCAACACCTGATCTTTTATATGGCAACTGAGTCAACAGGCTAAGTGACTACAACAGTCAGGGTAAAGGAGGAGTCATAACCATACTACACACAAGGCCCTGGGTGCCACCCCCGCGACACACACACACACACACACACACACACACACACACACACACACACACACACAGTTATTACTATCTGGTCAAACACTACCACAAATGCTGAGCTACAAAGCAAAGAGCTTCTGGTAGCAGAGCCACCTAGAGAAGAAAACAGAGGCACAGAGCAATGGCGGCCGCCAGGAAGGCGCAGCCTGTGGTGAGAGTTTACACGATTCTGAAACCAAGAGTTAAGGTTAGGGTTTCTCTCAGAGAGTGAAGTGCTTGCTGTCCACACTGCAGGGCGTAGAGTTGGATCTTTAGTCTCCGTGCAAAGGTCTGAGTGTATAACAGTGTGTGCCCGTAGCCACAGAACTAGCTGGTAGTGACTAAGGATTTCTGGGGCTGGCTGACAACCCAGCTGAAGCAGTGAGCCCCAAGGGCAGAGATGATATCTGGAAAAATAAGGTGGACATCTGGCGGTGGTGGCACATGCCTTTAATTTAATCCCAGCACTCAGGAGGCAGAGGCAGGCAGATTGCTGTGAGTTTATAGCCAGCCTGGTCTACAAAGCAGTCCAGGACAGGCAAGGATAACACAGAGAGACTCTGTCTAAAAAAACAAAACAACAACAACAAAAAAAACCAAACAAGCAAAAAAAACAAAGAAAACCCACAAACAAAAAATTTTTTAAAAAAAGAAGAGAAAAAAGGAAAAGGAAAAGAAAAAAATAGTTAAGTGCACACAGACATGCAACACATGTGCACTTGCACACACAAAAAATTGTTAAATAAAAAGTAATTGTTTGCCGAGTGTATACTACATGTCAAACAGTATTATAAGTGTTTGGGATACAGTAGTAAATAAAACGGACCAGAATTACTTCTACCTGTGCCCATACCTTTAATCCTAGCACTTAGGTGGCAGAGAAAGGCTGATTTCTGTGAGCTACAGACCAACCTGGCTTCAGTAGTAAATTCCGGGCTATAAACTGAGAACAAGTCTCAAAAAGAAACAAATAAACAACAACAACAACAAAACATACATATTAAGACACAATAATCCCAAGATCTAGTTGAGGTGATTAGACAAAGGCCAAGAGTGACTCTGTGGGAGACAAGTTCCTGGAAACGGGACAGCAAATCTTTGGTGACCGCCACCCATGCCGCCGCCATCTAGGTGGCATCTAGGTGGCGGTGCAGAAGGCTGAGGCTGGCTGGCTACTGACCTCCTCGGCATTTTCCAAGTCATCTAGTCCTTCGTCCTCCTCCACATCATCAAAGTCATCGCCATCGAAACTAAACCGGAAGAAACTGGTAGTTAGAGCATCACCTGCCAGAACCAGAGACACAGCTCGCCATCTCCACTGTGACGTACGAGGGACGGGGAAATCTCAATGAAGGAATGAAACTCTGGCGTCACTTTATGCCTCCAATCTTGTCCCATATGTCCCCAAATTTTTCCAGGGCTCGTTCACCACTGTTTCTCTTTCTATGAACTACTTCAGTCAGTATGTGAACACGCACAAGTCTGGTCTGGGAATTTGGGGTTTTTTTTTTTAAGGTTTATTTTATCTATGTGTTTAAGTGTGTGAATGTGAGTGTACACATGAGCATGCAAGTGCCTAGGGAAGCCATCAGAGGGTGTGAAATCCTCTGACGCTGGAGTTGTTCCTCACGGTGCTGGGAACTACGTTTTCGTTCCCTGGACTGTCAGCATGTGCTGATAGTCACTGAGCCATCCCTCTGTCATAAACACAGTTTTAGCCCTATCATAAGGAGAAAAATGTAAATTGGTCAGTGTGAAGGTACACTCCTCTACTCCTAGCATTTGAAGAGTGACGTAAGAGATTCTGGAGTCTGAGCCCAGCCTGGGCTACACAGTGAGAGTCTGTCTCAAGAATAAACACAACCTCCCCCAAGCTCCCACCCAAAAAACAAACACAAGTGTTTACTTCAGGGATAGAGGTGTAACTCAGGAGGAGAGTGTCTACACAGCATGAATGAGATAGATCCCCCAGCATTTCAATTCTCAGCACCAACACATTAGCACCTACCCCCTCTTTAAAAAGGAAGAATAGTTCTTTCCCTTCCTGCTATGGCCTAATTCCATGCTCCCTTATGGTGGGAGAAGTAAGGCCAAAGTGAATTAGTGAATTGTCATCCTCATGGCCAAAATAATGTGTGCGTGATGTGTGTGTGCGTGCAGGCCCACATATACCACCGGGACAACCTCTCCTGCTCTCTCCTCCTTCTCGGGGCTCCAAGATCAAACATGGGTGGTCAGGCTTAAACAGCGAACATCTCAGCCACTGATCCAGCTCATCAGCCTCCTATGGTGAAGGAGCTGCCCAAACTCACTGTCTCTGACCTCCTTTTCCTGCTGTCATAGTCTCACCTCCATAGACGTTCTCCTCCAAGCTCCAAAGCCACCCTGCTCCTGTTCACTGATTATCTTTTCCCCCGCAAGACACAGTTTCTCTGTGTAGCCCTAGCTGTCTTAGAACGTGCCCTGCAGACAACCAGGCTGGGCTCGAACTCATAGAGATCCTTCTGCCTCTGCCTCCCATGTGCTGGGATCACAGGCGTGCAACCGGCTTTCACTGACATTACCGTGCTATACCCTTCCAACTCTTATCCTTCCTTTATCGGCCAGCAACCAGGCTCCTCTCTGTTTCCCACTCTGCGGGTAGGGGAGTGGGGCTGTTTTCCAGCCTTTTCTGGGCTCTAGTCTTTTCCCTAGTCACTCACCAGCCATCTCTACTGGCACTCACTGCCCTGGTTGACACTCCTACCTCTGCTTTTATTGTATTTGTGCCTGTATTTTGTTTGTCTGCGAGACAGTCTCACTCTGTACACTATGTAACTCATTCTGGCCTGAAACTCGCCATGTAGCATAGACTGACATCCTCCTGCCTCAGCCTCCCAAGTGCTGGGATGACAGGTGTGCGCCTCCACACCCAGCCTCTTGAGTTCTGACTGCTATCTCTATATTAGGACTCCACAGTTTTTCTTCCCTTTTGACCTAACACATGCAGCCCAGCAGGAAATCCTTTTGGCTCTATCTGTAAATCCCTGTGTTTCAGAGGTAGAAGCAGGTGGATTTCTATGAGTTTGAGGCTAGCCTGGCCTACATAGTGAGTTCCAGGACAGCCAGGGCCACATAGTTGAGATCTCGTTTTTCTCTCATATGTGTGTGCCTGTATGCCAGAAGCCAGACATGGCGGCTCACGCTTTACTCCCATCATTTGGAAGGCAGAGGTAGAGGGATCTCTAAGTTCGAACTACCTGGCATACTATAAGATTTGGTCGCCAAATAAATTAAATAAAAATATGTCCATAGGAGGCTGGAGAGATGGCTCAGAGGTTAAGAGTGCTGGCTGCTCTTCCAGAGGTCCTGAGTTCAAGTCCCAACAACCACATGGTGGCTCATAACCATTTATAATTCTATAATGAGATGTAGTGCCCTCTTCTGGCAAATAGGTGTACATGCAGGCAGAATACTGTATACATAATAAAATCTTTTCTTTCTTTTTTTTTCTTTTGGTTCTTCAAGACAGGGTTTCTCTATGTAGCCTTGGCTGTCCTGAACTCACTTTGTAGACCAAGCTGGCCTCGAACTCACAGACATCTGCCTGCCTCTGCCTCCCGAGTGCTAGGATTAAAGGCGTGTGTGCCACTACACCCGGCATTATAAATAAATCTTAAAAAAGAAAAGGTCAGGCATGGTGGCACGCGCGCGCGCGCACACACACACACACAATACATATATAATTTGTGTGTGTGTGTGTGTGTACACATAATCCAGCCGGGTCTGGTGGCTCATGCCAGATATACCAACACTTGGGAGGCTGAAGCAGAGCACTGTGGCTAACTCAGAGGCAGTCTTAACCTAAGCCAGCCTGGGTTTCAGAATGAGAACTTGCCTCAAACACCATAAAACTGCGTTCTCCACAGTTCAGCCCCACTTCTGCCCATCTCTGCTACTATCCAAGCCCGCGCCTGCTTTCAGCCTTCCAGGCCATTCGTCGGATTGCTTTTTCTTCCCTACTTCCAAGACTACACACGCGTCACCACCGGCATTCCCTTCCAGAAAGGGGGCCGTCGGAGGGTAGAGGCTACACCGGCTCCCATTGCTCCGCGAGGTAGGAAGTTATGAAGACTTCGACCCACAGACCTGGGCTAGCCTGTGCGCCAAGAGCTCAGCTCGCACTACGACCTCCTCCCCTCCCCTCTGAGGCCCGCGCTCACTTGTCCTCGTTGTCTGACATGATGCCCTCGCCGCTCTGGCCGGTCCGGAGCGGAAAGTAGCAAACAACACGCGTGAAACTCCAACAGCACTACGCGTAGTCTGCGCCTGCGCTGTGACCCAGGAGCAATCACTTCCGGGAAGCAGTCGCCAGCGAGAACCTAATGCGCATGTGTGGGTGTGTATTGGTAGTTACCATGGTAACCAGGTACGCTTGGTGTGGGCGCTGACATTCTGGCTCCCCTGAAGATTTCCGTAAGAAAGGCGTCGCACGCCCGGGTCACTGCTTAGGGTGAGCGCTTCTCTCTCCCTGGACCGTCACGATGGGGACTGTGGTCTCTGCACTGTCCGGAGCCGAGTACTGATCGGGCACCAGCTTCTCACATTCCCAGGGTGCTCGCGATGAGAGGTCGGGACTGCGATGCGAGACTGGGGCTGGTCATTGCTTCTCTCCCTCCTAGGGCCCTCCCATGGCTTCAAAGGAGAGGGTGGACTCAGTGACCAAAGGAACCGGGTTCCAGCGCTGCCGTAAGCAGGCCGCTTACACCCCGGGAACCTGTGAGCTCCTCAGAGGTCAGTGCGTTAGAGGACCCAACGACAGGAATGGTGCTGTTTTCTCTTAAGAGCGTGGGATTCAGAAAGGTTTGGGACCAGGATCAAAGGCCAAAGAATGAAAAATTTTGGAGTGGTTAGCTCAATAATTTACATTGCACCTTCTTTTTTTTTTTTTTTTTTTTTTTTTTTTTTTGGTTTTCCGAAACAAGATTTCTCTGTATAGCCTTGGCTCTCCTGGACTCACTTTGTAGACCAGGCTGGCCTCGAACTCACAGCGATCCGCCTGCCTCTGCCTCTCGAGTTCTGGGATTAAAGGCGTGCGCCACCACGCCCGGCTTACATTGCACTTTTTTCTTTTTTTAAGTTTTATTTATTTATTATTATGTATTCAGTGCTCTACCTGCATGTACACCTGCAGGCCAGAAGAGGGCACCAAGTGTCAGATGGTTGTGAGCCACCATATGGTTGCTGGGATTGAACTCAGGACCGCTGGAGGAGCAGTCAGTGCCCTTAACCTCTGAGCCATCTCTCCAGCCCCCACATTGCACTTTCTATGAAGCCTCTCTTCCCCCCACCACAGTAGGACCCTCGCAGTACCAAACTCAATTCCCTTCACCGGGCTTAGCACGATATACCCTTATAGGTGTTTAGTTTCCCAGCTATCACCTTCTAAATGTCGAATGCCACCAGGCAAAGAAAGTGCCTTCTCTGCTCAGAACTGGAACTCCAGACTGCTACAAGAATGAACGTGTGTGCACTCATCCATTCAACAACTAAAAGCCTAATATATTATCTGGGTATTGTTCTAGGTGCTAGGAATAAAGTGTTGGGGGCGGGGGGGGGGGTTGCAAAAGACAATTCTTGCTTTCGTAATGCTAACAGTACAGGAGGTTAACAAGAAAAATCGACAAAGAAAAGTTACAGAGTTGGGGTGTAGCTCAGCGATAGCGTATGTAATAGGTACATATGAAGCCAGGCTTTCAGTCCATACCACAGACAAGAGAGAATGAGAGAGAGAGAGAGAGAGAGAGAGTGTGTGTGTGTGTGTTACAGATGAAGAGATGACTCAGTGGTTAGAAACATGTACTGCTCTTCAAGAACACTTGAGTTCAGTCCCCAGCATCTATGTCAGCCACTCACACAAACACAAAAAAACCCAACTGTGTGTGTGTGTGTGTGTTTTAGGCAGATACAGTGGTGTGCAAGGTTGCTACTTGGGAGAATTGCCTGAGCCCAAAAATGGCTAGCCTGGATAATATCATAAGACCCTGTCTTCAAAATAAAACAAAGTAAGGACTGGAGAGAGAACTCAGAAGTTAAGAGCACTCGCTGCTATTCTGGAGGGCCCAAGTTCAATTCCCTACAACCATGTCACTTGTCTCCAAACAACCTGTAACTCTAGTTTCCTGGGATTCAGTGCCTTTTTCTGGCCTCCACAGGCACCCAAATACACTCAGGTGCACGCGTGCACATACACACACACACACACACACACACACACACACACACAAACATAAAATCTTAAGAAAAAAAAGTCATATAATGGATCATGTCTTTAATTCCAGCACTCTGTGGAAGAGGTGGGTGAATCTCTGAGTTTGAGGCCTGCCTGATCTGCCTGATCTGCATGCCACATTTCAGGATATGCTGCTGCGTAACGCTGCATAATGAGACCTTTTTATTTATTTATATATATATATATATATATATATATATATATATATATATGGCTGACTAAATGAATTAGTAAAGAAAACCTCAAGAGATATGTGCTCTAGGGGAAAAAAGCTGAAGTAGGACAGAAGGACAGGAGTGCTTAGTGGAAAACAGGGAAGGCAGTGCTACAGGGCAAGATGCGGATGAGATGTCTGCTGTAGCTCAGGAGGCCTCACACAGTTGCATTATTTTGCAGTGATGATGAAGGAGTCCAACCTGACTAACTTCCAGCAACGCCACCTCATGGACACCATGAAAAGTAAGGACAGTCACTCTAGAGACTTTCTGCACAGGGGAACCAGAGATACATTTATTTTATTTTAATTTATCTTGGATTTTTGAGACAGGGTTCTCTGTGTAGCCTGGGCTGTCTAGAACTCACTCTGTAGACTACGCTGGCCTGGAACTCACAGAGATCTGCCTGCCTCTGCCTCCCAAGTGCTGATATTAAAGGCGTGCGTCCCCACTGGCAGCAGATGTTGAATGCTCCTCCACATGAAGGAAGAGTTCATTTTAAAGGACAGAGATGAAGCCAGACACGACGATACACACCTCTAACCCCAGCTCTCAGGGGACAGAGGTAGGAGGATCACCAAAAGTTCAATGGCAGCCTGGTTTATGCAGCAAGTTCCAAGTGAGATCTTGTCCTCTTAAAAAGAGTTGGGCAGCTGGGACGGTGGTGCACGCCTTTAATCCCATCACTCTGGAGGCAGAGGGAGGCAGATCTCTGAATTTGAGGCCAGGCTGGTCTACAGAGTGAGTTCCAGGACAGCCAGGGCAGTGAAACCTTGTTTCAACAACAACAACAACAGAAAGCCAAAAGCAACAAAAGGGTTGGGGAGAGTGATGCAGGCTGGAGAGATGGCTTAGTGGTTAAGAGCAGGTAGAGAACCTGAGTTCAGTTCTCAGCTCTCATGGGAGTTGACTCACAGTCAACTGCAGCTCCAGCTCCACAGCCATCCCACGTGGCCTCAGTGGGCACTGCACTCATGTTCCGGACACGTAGGCGTGTGTGTGTGTGTGTGTACGTGCGTGTGTGTGTGTGTGTGCGTGTGTGTGCGTACATGTGTGTGTGCGTGCGTGCGCGCGTGCGTGCGTGTGTGTGCGTGCGTGCGTGCGTGCGTGCATGCGTGTGTGTATGATGCATACACAGACATATAACTAAAAATAAAATAAGTTTTGTTTTTCTTTTTCTTTTTTGGTTTTTCGAGACAGGGTTTCTCTGTGTAGCCCTGGCTTTCCTGGACTCCCATTGTAGATCAGGCTGGCCTCGAACTCACAGGGATCCACCTGCCTCTGCCTCCCGAGTGCCTGGATTAAAGGTGTACGCCACCACCGTCCGGCGAAGTTTTGTTTTTCAAGACAGGGTGTCTCTATCTAGTACTAAAACTTGCACTGTAGATCAAGTTGGCCTCAAACTCAGGGATCTGCCTGTGGCCACCAAGCACACAGAAAATAAAACCAAAATCTCCCTCAAAGCATCATGGCAATGGCTTTAATCCCAGCCCTCGGGAGGCAGAGGCAGGCGGATCGCTGTGAGTTCAAGGCCAGTGTGGTCTACAAAGTAAGTCCAGGACAGTCAAGGCTATACGACTTTTTTAAAAAAAAAAAAAAAAAAAAAAAAAAGCTTCATAGCTTGCCTGGGAATTCACTCTCTACCTCTCCTTAACTAAGACCTACTGTTGAGCCGGGCGTGGTGGCGCACGCCTTTAATCCCAGCACTCGGGAGGCAGAGGCAGGCGGATCGCTGTGAGTTTGAGGCCAGCCTGGTCTACAAAGTGAGTCCAGGATGGCCAAGGCTACACAGAGAAACCCTGTCTCGAAAAAACCAAAAAAAAAAAAAAAAAAAAAAAAAAAAAAAAAAAAAGACCTACTGTTGTCAGAGAAACCCAGCCTCAAAAGACCAAATACACCAAACCAAAAACAAACCAGCAAGCCAAAAATCCTACAACTGTTTTTGAGTTTGGTTCAAGCAGCAAGCCCTCCTCAATCACCTGAAAGCCCCCAATTCTTCCACTGAGCAGAAGAGGTAGACCTGAGGCGTGGGATTGCTAAGAAAAATGGCATCTTCTCAGGTCTGTGAAGGGGAAGTCAGGTAAGAGCCAATGGCTGAGTCATCCTTGCAAGCTCGCAGAACAGAGACTTCAGTCATCCTTGATCTTCCTTAATGTGTCCCCACCCCCCACCCACCCCTGCCCGGAGACCACAGAATCCTGTCAACAGTCCTGTAAGCTACATCCTGACCCTCATCACTTGTCTCCTCTGCCACCACCCCACCCAGGTCCCCACCAATGCTGCAAGTCATCTGAATAGCTGCTTTCCTTGCCCTAACCTTGGCCATGAATGAGACTTTGAACAGCAACCAAAAAGGGCAAGTCCTCTCCAAACCCCTCAATGGCTTCCTACCTTGCAGAATAAGAGCATCTTTCCAGAAGCTTCCAGAAGTTCTGATCTCTAACTTCTACCACATGAGAGGTGCTGAACACACACCACCTCAGCACCTCCACCGTTCTTGCCTCTAGCTGGAACATTCTTCCTGAATAGAACTGCAGCGCTGGCTCACTGCTCTTTACTGTTCTCACTGAAACCGTCTGTTAATACAAAAGCCCTAGCCTCTTACGTACAAAGCCCTCGAATGCATCCCCAGTGCCACACAGACCAGGCGTAGTGGCACACAAATAGCTGTAACCCACGCACTTGGAACATAAGAGGCAGGAAGATCAAAAGTTCAAAGTCATCTTTAGCTCCACAGGGAGTTGGGTGGTCAGCCTGCAGAGAGACCCAGCCTTAAACAAAACAAAACAAAACAAAACCAACACTGGCTGGCGAGATGGTTAAACAGAGAAAGGCACTTGCTACCAAGTTTTGGTTTTTTGTTTGTTTGGTTTTTGTTATTGTATAGCCTTGACTGTCCTGGACTCACTTTGTAGACCAGGCTGGCCTTGAACTCACAGAGATCAGCCTGCCTCTGCCTCCCCAAGTGCTGGGATTACAGGTTGTGCCACTACTGCCCAGTACTTGCTACAAGGTTAACAACCTGAGCTCAATCCCTGCAAAGCATGTGGACGGAGTGAACTGATCTCCATAGGTTGTGCAAATCTGTACATACATACATACACACACACACACACTAAAAAAAACAAAACAAAAGAAGAAACAGGCCGGAGAGATGGTTCGATGATGGTTCAGAGGTAAAGGGCAGTGACTGCTCCTCTAGAGGTCCTGAGTTCAATTTCCAGCAATCACATGGTGGCTCACCACCATTTATGTGAGGGGATGCCCTCTTCCTCCCTGCAGGTGTATATATAGGTAGAACACATTACATCTTTTAAAAAAGAAAGAAAGCACCATGCTGAAGCCTCAGTGTATAAGAATGTTTATTGCAGCATTGTCGGAAGTAGTAAAAATCCAAACAACAAAAAGGAAACAAAAAACTCAGAGACAACCTGAATGTCCAGAACTAGACTAGCTGAATAAATAACACAATCATTCTAACAACTAGTACATAGCTATAAAAAATAAATTACATGTAAATTTTTGTTTCGTTTTGTTTTTTGAGACAGGGTTTCTCTGTGTAGCCTTGGCTGTCCAGGCTGGCCTCATACTTACAAAGATCTGCCAACCTCTGCCTCCCTAAGTGCTGGGATTAAAGGCGTGCGCCACCACACCTGGCTATAAATGTGTTTTTGTGGACGGTTGGCCGTGACACATTGTTAAGTGAAAAGGGTCTGTTATTGACCATATGATATGATCCAGTGTTTAAGAACCGTATCTGTACATACCAAACCAAACATCCTTGGATGTGTTGTAGAAACATCAAGAATAAAAAGCAGCCATCTAATTGTTACTATAGCTTGCAAAGGAGCAGGCTCCGAGGGGCCTGGAGACTGTCCACACTGTTTGGCTTCTCACTGGCAGTCACCATTCTTCTTTGAAAAGAAAGCTGAACAGGTGCTTCTTCTTTGACCTTTCTGTTGCCAGGAGGGGCCCCTCTGCCTCTGCAGTGCAACCCGACATCCAGCCAGAGGGGCTCTCCTCCTAAGAAGTCGACCACAGCCATCTACCTGCCTCCCATCCTGGCTGCCCACTCTCACCTCCGGCCTGCCAGCATGTGTCAAGCCAATGGAGCATATAGCCGTGAGCAATTCAAGCCTCGGGCCACCAGTAAGTGGTGGGCTTGGGGCTCTCTTCTGTTGTCTGGGATCATAGCAGCCTGGGACAGACAGCACCACTCAAGGTTGCGGAGGAGGGAAGCAGTTTTCCTAACCTCAGAGGGACACGTGGCTGTCCTCCTGCTCCCTCAAGCCCATCTCCTCTGCACTTGTGCCTACACCCCGGAGCCCCTCCTCCCAGCCTCTAACATTGCTTTTGGCCCAGTCGCCCTGGCATCCCCACAGTTCCCTCCACGCAGGCCGCAGGCAGACACAGGCCACTCTTGGTTGTTTCAAATGCTAGCCTGCCGAGCGTCCTGCTCAGGAACAGCCAGGGGAAGTGCTGGGACTGCAGAAACTCACCTCTCACAACCTAGACACCCTGCAGTGTGCCCAGCCTATAGAAACACAGGAACAGGGCCTGCTCTGCACCTTAAGGAGACCGCTTCTGGACCCCACAGGAGATCTGGAGAAGGAGAAACGAAGACTCCAAAATATCTTTGCCACTGGGAAAGACACAGAGAAACGGAAAAAGGCTCCCAGTGTGCAGCAAGAGGACCCAGCTCCTGAGCTAGACCGGTTTGAAGAATGTGAGCGTGTGCGCGCGTGCGTGCGTGTGTGTGTGTGTGTGTGTGTGTGTGTGTGTGTGTGTATGTGTGTGTAGATCTGATGGGGCTGACAAGAGAGCAGGACTTGATACAGACCTTCCCCTCCCCCAGTCTCCCTCAGACTTCGTGCACTCCCACTGCCCTGGGCACTGATGGTCCTTCCCCCTCTGTGCAGTGGTGCAGGAAATCCAAGACAGGAAGGAATTCTTGGCTGCCATGGAGACTCTGGGACAGGGCAAGCAATACCGGGGAATCATCCTGGCTGAAATCTCCCAGGTCGGAGCCCACCCAAGCCAAAAAGTAGTCCAATGGGAGGGGTCCCCAACCTGTCCTAGGATAGTTAGCAAGCATCTCATCCTGCTGTGACAGCAGCTCTTCCCGGTGGCTCTTTACAGAAACTACGGGAAATGGAGGACATTGACCGCAGGAGGAGTGAGGTGCTGGAGAAGGCCCTCGCCACCACTTAGCCCACGACAAGGGCCGGCCTGCCCAGCAAGACCACCAAAGCCCTTCACTCTGCCAAGAAGTGTTGTCTTCAGGCCTGCCCACCCACAGGGGCCATGCCAGATCATGGCATGGCACTGTCCTGGGGCACAAGACAGTGTCCTAGACACTGCCCAAGGATGCAGAGGCCTCACTGGTGTCTCTGAGCTACTGTCACAGCCAGGGAGTTGAAACTTTCTCTAGGGGAAAAAAGCCCCAGACATACCAGAGACGCCCAGGCTCACCAGCTTGGCTGTGCACCCCAAGGGCACTCTCCTCTCTCTGTCTCTCCTCCAGCCACAGATGGCCTCCAGGTGCTCTGTCCTTGGCTTTTCTAACCCTGAGAGTGAACACGATTCTTTCCCTCCTGTATCTTGAGATCTCCATTTTGCCTTCTTGTATCCTTGGGCAAATGTTTAACCACAATGATTAACTGGCCAATAAACACATTTAACTGGGTCATGACATGTGCCACCTTGTTTCCCACAAGGCAGTTGCTTATTTGTACAGAATCAGAAGCCATCTGACACAGATGGGTTCTAACTGCTGTTCGCAGATTTCCAGGGGAAAGGGGACACAAGGTTCCTGAGCAGCCTGCAGCCACTGCTAACATTCAGGACTATGGTGTGAAAACTCAAGTTCACCAAGATACTCCATCCAAGTAGTTACTGCAGAGATGGCCACTCAGGGCTAAAGGTCACCTTCAGGGCTGTCCCCAAACAGAGACTAAGGGAAGAAACATAAACGGAGAGATCCACAGTGAAAGGGCCTGGCAGGTGCCACAGTTCCACTCAAGGGACACCTGACAAGGAAAGCAGCCCTGGTCCCCACCTGGTCCCCGGCTGATTGACTGCACATCAGTGTCCTTCCTTCAGGCTGCCAACACTGGCCAGCCTGGCCTTCACCAGCAGTGTGTCATTTCCCTGTTCCTACACTTGCTGGAAGCCCCATAATTCTAACAGAACACATGACCTGTGTGTTCTTGCCACAGAATAAACATGCCTACTGTGCAGCCGCCAGCAGATAAGGGACCGGTGGTCAGTAGGAACATGCCCTCCACCTTGCACACTGAAAAGCCTAGGACAAGCGTAGCCCACTGTGACAAACTCAAATTTGATGTCACCATTTACAAATTATGCCTGTATGAGAACTGGATTCTGGGTTTCTTCTGAAAAAATGGGCAAGATCTGGCAACCCTGGTCCCAGGACACAGGTGCCCTCTGCTGACACAGCCACTCCACTGAGACACTGAAGTTTCCCTGGCTCTGAGATAGCCTGGCAGAGCCCTCTCTTGGACTACAGCAACTAGGTCACAGGGCTCCTCTGAAAGACCTCTGTCTGAGGTGGCAGCCCTGGCTCCAGGTCAACAAGTGCATTTGGAGACAACAAATGCCTACATGGGAGGGACAAGCACGTCTTCCCAAACAGGAAGGGAACCCTACCCAAGGGGAGGCAGTAGTGGTCAAGTTCCCAACTGAGTGGACAGCTCCGACAGGGAAGAGGGCACAGAGGTGGCCATACTCAAGGCTGAAGGGCACCGGCAACTGAGGTACAGTGCGTTCCTTCCCAGGATGCACAGAGGGAGGGGGCTGAAATTCCCAAGAGCAAGGACAGTGCTTGGACCATAAGCTGCCTGGCACATTTCCCAGGGGAAAGAAAAGGTACCCCATCACTCTTCTTTCTCCCAGAGCCACCTAGTAGTGAGTGGCCAGCAGTCCTCGGAAAGAACAGAAAAGACATGCTGTACTGACCTCCAAAAGGAATGGACCCATCCCCCGGGCGTGAGGTGGGCAGAAAGCCTGAATCCTACCCACAGCACTGCCACTGGGTCCCTGTGTAGGCTTTCCACAGAGCGCGGGAGGTGAGGGAAGGGATTCCTACAGTCTGGGGGGAGCAGAGGACTTAGGACTTGCCATGAGCCTATTCTGACACAACACAGCACTCACTGGGGGGCCAGACTTGAGACTTCATAAATAGAGCTCCTGAGTGAGGGAACATGAGCTTCTAGGGCACCTGTGCTAGACAGGAAGGTAGGGACTGAGGCTCTGGGCTGGGAGAGGCTAGGCAGCAGTGTTGCTGCTGACCCGCTCAATGGTGCACAAGCCCTAGGCCAGGCCCTGCTCTGGACAGGACTGACAGCAAAGACCCCATCTGGCCTGGTTCAGAGGAACAAGGAGAGTCACTACCTCAGCCAGGAGCCTGCATCCCTGCTTGCCCCTGGGCATGTCACAGCATCTGGAGTCAGAATCCAAGTGGGCAGGGCTAAGTCACAGCTGTCTGGGACACAGGGAAGAGGGGGAAGAAAACCTTTAGCACAGACCAGCTGGAGACCATCAAGGAGGGCAAAGCTCACCTAGAGACTCCCTCCCAAGGTCATCGCCCCCCCTTGGCAGCTCGGAGGGCAGCAGAGTGCTGCTCTGGCCTCAAGGCTCCAGGAGAAGAAAGGAAGTCGGCTTGCTTTGCTGTCAGCTCTTGTCCCCAGGGACCTTGCTCTTGGTGTCACGCTTGTTTCCCAGCAGCTTCAGCACTTTCATGGTCTTGAACTTGCCCTTCTTCTTGCCTTCAGATTCAGCCTCTCTTTGGAACTCTAGAGCAAAGAAGAAAGACAATCAACCAGGGAGGGAGGGGAGCACCAAGGGCAGGATGGGGCAGCGGTCAATGTCTTTGAGCAGGTATGCAATCACCAAGGACTCCAGTCGATCCACACACCAAGTCATGACACTATACCCAGTCTCCCCTCTCCCGCTGAGCTCTCAGGCTGCTGCTCTATGCAGTCCGCTCTGTAACCCTCAGCCCACACTGAGAAGAGCCGCCATCACAAAGAGAAGTGAGGTGAGGGCTCAAGGAACTGGCCCAGTCACCCAGCTCATGTGCCGGAGCCGGGACTAGAAGCCGGTCTGACTCCAGACTCAGCCACAAGGCAACAGAGTGAGCCACAAATGGAACCAAGGTCAGACTCCAAGCCACAGCTCTCAGGGCAGCATCCTTGAGCCACTGCAGGCACTCTGGTCCAGAGCAAGCTCTAGGTCCCCAGACCCCCAGGCCAGCCTACAGGGCTCTGGAAAGAGTCCACTCAGGGCAAAACGAGCCTGGGCCAAGGCCCCCTGCTGGATCACAGTCCTGTGGACATAAGGAAATCCCCTGGCTATGCTCCCTCATCTCCACCCTCCCCCACAGCCTGAGCCACAGCCATGTGGCTATGACTGGCCTACCTCACTTCACTTGGCTCCCCAACAAAACAGAGCCTAGGAGTTTGCATTACAACCAACCATGCCTGTGGGGCCTGCTCAAGCTTCCATGTGCAGGCTGCAGACACAGGATGGAGCTCACAGGTAGGCACTGGCCCCGCCTCAGGATGAGCCTCACCTTTCTTCCTGATCATAGCTTCCAGCATCTTGTCTTCCTCTTCTTCCCTGGGGTAGAAAAGAGAAGCTGAGCGCCCACAGCAGGAAGGAACCAGGTCATCTATAAGTCCCTTCCAGCCTCTAAGGTGCCACAGGACTGGGCAAGTGTGAGGACAAGCTGGCAGTGAGGGCAGGGCTAACTTTCTCCCAAGCTCTGCCAGAAAGCCAATCCCCCCACAGGGTCCCAGGCATGGCACCTCTGCCGGTCCTCGTCCAGGCAGTTGACAATGGCGTTGCGCTGCTCGATGAGGGTCACGAGTTCCTGCATCAGCACCGTCTCTCTTGCCCGATCCTCCTCTGTCCAGTCCTTTTCTGCCAGAGAAGAAAGCCAGGGTGAGCGGCGGGAACCCCTTCTTCACAATGACAGAACCCAGCACCCAAGATTTTGGGAAGATAGCAGGTCATCCATGCTGGGAGAGGGCAGGAGGGCCCACAGTGTGACTCACAGGCTCATAGGGACATGAAGGTGGTTCAAGGAAAAAAACCAAGGACATTTGGCTGTCACCAAATACCCTTCAGGAGACGCCCTCTAAGCCAGCAATGCTTAACGGCTTCCTGCCCACCAAACACAAAGTTCAAGTACACCCTGCAGGGCAGCACTCCTCAAAGGCTTCCAAAACGGACATTTATCAGTGGCTTCTTACAGGAAGCAATATTGGACTGGCTTGAGTGGACAAGGGCGGAGATGACAAGGAGCTCCTGGAGTCTAGAAGTAGTACAGTCCACGTCACACAGTGGAGCATGTTCTCAAGGCCATGGAGGAAGGGAACTGGGAATAGAGCCCAGCCAGGAGACTCCCTGATGGTGCTAGCCCTGCCGCACTCCAGCCTCCTCCCTCTCACAGAAACACGCTCGGAGGCCCCCACCTGGTACTCCTCATGTGTTATCCATCTAGAAACAAACACCTTAGAGCTGCCAGGAACTTCCTCTTTCCCTAGGACTTCACCTTGCCCAGCACAGTCCTGGGGACAGCATAAAGGCTTCACAGTCATGCCCCAAGTTTAAATCCTCCTCTGCCCTGCTCACATGTTGCATGAAGCCTGGGTAAGCTGTGCTCCTAGGCTACATGGAGGGAAAGTTAAGCTTTAGAACTAAGCCTTTGGCTAGCACTGCCCAAAGAAAGACCAGTGACTGAACCCAGGCAGCCTGACACCTACATGGTGGCCTTTCATGATGTCTATGGACCCATTTCCCTCAGAGTCACATAAACCCAGCGTCATATTCAAAAGCAGCGCGAGGAGCAAGCTGACTAGGACAGAGTGTACAGTCATAGCCTTGGAGCTGCTGGTTTCTTACCCACTCTGGTTACGCTGGGCTCCTAGTGGTAGCCACACACCCAGCCTCCTGCTGAGTTAGAAATGACTCACAGTTGGCAAAGAAGCCTAGGACATTCTGTGACTTGGAGCCAGTCCAACCTTCCAAGTTTCCCAGTCAATGGAGAGGCAAGACTCCAGTCAGAGAAGGTGAGAGCCAGTGTTGAGGACAGGCACAGGGCAGAGACAGAGCTAGCAGCTCCCACACAAATGAGGAAACCCCAGCCACTGGGTCCACTTCTCTATAACCTCCGCTGTGAAATGGGACCGATGCCCCGTCACTCGTGCCTGGATGATGCCACAACATAGGAAAGAGGTCAGAGCCCTGGTCCTTCAGTGGCTCCGTGGTCTCTACTAGCAGCTATGGATCAGTGCATACCACAGCCACAGCCAAGACAAGGCAGGCACTTCTCCTCCATCCCCAACTCAGCCCTCAACCCTCAGCCTACTGGAGGTCCCCATCACGCCCAGATTCAATGAACACGAGGGTTCGAAGGATCAAACTTGGTGGCCGGGCAGTGGTCGCGCATCCATTTAATCCCAGCACTTAGGAGGCAGTAGAAGGGCGGATCTCTGTGGATTTGAGGCCGGCCGAGCCACCTCCCTAGACCGATTTCTCAGTTTTTAAGACAGGCCCCTGTGGCCGGAGCTCACCCGGCTTGTTGAGAAGGCACCGGAGTTCATATTCCACATCCGCCTGGCGCTGCTCCAGGTTCTGCTGCTTGTAGCTAAGGGTGGGAGGACAAGGCAGTGAACACTTCTGTTAGGGTCCACCTGCTCACACTGCTGTCATGGCAGAGGGCCCGAGTTCCCAGGTCTCCATGGCCCCCCACCCTCACCTCCCCGCACGGAGCAGCCAGGGCCATGAGGACTCACACATAGATGAGCTCTGACTCGCGACGCACTAGCAGATGCTTCTCGTGGATGAGCTTGAACCAGTCCACCAGCATGTCGTCCTCGCTGCCCTCTGGAAGCCAGATCTCCACTGAGGCCAGAGCCGGTATCCCTCCCAGCTCAGCACTCCCAGGGGCTCCCACCAACCCACGGCCCTCAGTTCCTCTATGCAGCTCCCGTACCATTTGCTCCACCACGCAACTTCTCCTCCAGCAGAACCCCACGGTGTTCCAGGGCATCCAGCTGGCGCTCAATAGTGTCCATCTCACCGTAGATGTCCTCCTCAGGGATGTACTGGTCAGACTGGACCTGCCCGGGAATATTCTGGTCACCTAATGAGCAGTGGCTTCCCCTTCACCCCACAGGAGCATGACAAGAAAGCAGCATAGGTGGCAAACAGGCCAGAGTGGTGACGGCCAGGAACCCTCCATATCAGGGTCTGACAGACTCCTCCATGAGAGGTCCAAGTTCCTGCTCCTGAGGAAAGCCTCTCCCTTCCCTGTCAGGAGGGGTTCCTTGTGGGGCAGTGAGCTAATGTAACAGGTCACAGACACCACTGGGGTCCCCTTCTGAGAAGCACTCCCACACTCCCACACTCCATCGCTGCCCTCCTACTGTTCCTGACTACACTGGACCCCTGGGCTAAGTTCAGTCTTCCAGTAGGGCCACCCACAGGTCCCAGGCCTAAGGCTGCTGAGGGAAGGGTGCTGGGTCTCTCTGTTGGCACCTTGCGTTTGATGAGTGGAAAGCCATGTCCTGGGGCAGGTGGCCGCATGGGCTTGGCTCCTTTGGTGGCCTTTCTTACAGTTGGAGATGCGGAGGGAGACGCCTTCCGGTTGAAAGGATTCTCCTTGCAGGAAGACTGGAGGCAGTGAGGACAAACAGTTAAGTGTGAGAAGTCTGATCACACAGGAATATAGAAAGTAGGCAGGACCCAAGTGGCAGGAGCAGGAGGGCCCGGGCAAGAACAGAATCTCCACGTCCCGGCTTTCTACTCTCATTCGGCAAATGGTTCCACAGCCACAGCGCTTCCCCAGAGTTGGTCTCACACCTTACACACCTGTCTGCTCAGGGCATGGCTGAGGGAAAAGGTCTTAGTCAGGTGTAGTGGCGCACCCCTTTATTGCCAGCATTTGGGAGCGGATCACTGTGAGTTCAAGGCCAGCCTAGTCTACACAGTGATTTCTAGGACAGTCAGGGTTACATGGTGAAACTCTGTCTGGGCGTAGGGGGAAGGCTAGATGTGGGGGCTAAAGGACTGAGCAGGAGATTAGAAGGTGGGGAGTTAAAATAATGTGTATGATATGGTCCAAAAAAAAAAAAAAAAAAAACTGAATAAAGCGTTTTGGTTTTTGTTTTGTTGAGACAGGGTTTCTCTGCATAGCCCTGGCTACCCTGGAACTCCCTCTGTAGACCAGGTTGGCTTCTAACTCAGGAGATCAGCCTGCCTCTGTCTCCCAAGTGCTAGTATTAAAGGCATGCACTATCACACCTGGGTAAATAAAGTTTAAAAAAAAAAAAAACAAGCGCAAAGCCTTGGCTTCTAGACCTAGTACCACACGCATACAAAAACCTCCTTTATTGCAGGCCCCTTTACAGTTGAGCTACATTCAGAGTGGCTAGGTCACCCACTGCCCAAGGACCCAGTAGCATCCACCACCACAGACCCCGGACTTGACCTTCATTCGTTATAGCCTTCATTCGTGGCCACACTTTCTCTAGTGGAGACTCAAAGGCTCAGAAAGGCCTAGATCCCCACCTAGCCAAGGATGCCCAAACACAGGAATCCCACCTCCCTCTAGCTAACAGAGAGAGGCAATTCTCCCCTCCTACCCTCTGCTGCCCAGCCCACCACAGACACACCCAGACCCTGCCTCTGCACCTTTCTGTCTCTCTAGAGACCCCGGCCCCTCTGAGATCAGGGCTCCGTCTTCCCAACAGCACCCTCAGCTCACGGGAAGCAAGTATCATGCCTGAGACCTCAGCTTCCCAGCACCTGGGAGGGCACGCCCTGCCCTCATCTAGTCAAGCTCCAAGCTGCACAAGGATCCTCCGAAGCAGAAAAAGTGTCTAAGCCAGAGCCGGACATGGCAGGGAACCAGCATGTGGTAGCTTGAGGTAGTAGACACAGGAGGCCTGGAACTGAGTCACCTGTAACCCCCATTTCCTGCTTTAACTGCCTGTGACATTCTCTCTGAATCTCAGAGGTGAGAAGGGTGGGGTTGGGTCCCTTGGGAAGACCCCCAGGGTTGTGCCCTCTCTCTTTATCAACATCCAAAGGGAGTCCAGCAAAGCCCAAGGCCTCTGAGCCCTTCCAGGCTTTTTAAGTCACAGAATATCCTGAGATCAGCCAACGGAGCTGGCCTGGCTGGTTTACTGACTAAAAACACATACTGCTCTTCCTGAAGTCCAGAGTCAGGGTCCTAGTGGCCACTTCACAGACAGCCAACTAACATCTGTAACTCCAGCTTTAGGAGACCTGACACACTCTCTGCTGGCTACCATAAGCACTGCACTCACACGGACAAGCCCCCACCCCTACCCCACCCCCCATGGATATATAAATAATGCACCCGGGAGGGTGCTGGAAGCTCCCTACCTGCCACCACAAAGACACCCAGAGGCTCTTCAGAACGGTCTGAAAACTTGGCACTACCCAGTAGCTTATTATCAGAATCAGGCCTTCCCAATGGCACCCAGCAGCAGGGAGTCGAGATGGAGTAGCACACGCCGCACGTGGGTGGCTGTGGCTCACTAACACGGGGCATACAAGCAGGCTGGCACAACAAAGTCAAGCTACAAAGACAGCTGCCTCACACGTGGTGCCCTGCCACACTCCACCTAAGACTGGACAAGCTCAGTGTTTAAGAAACAAGTGAGCCTAGAATTACAGAACCTGTGAAAAGCCAGATGCCCAGATAGGGACCCAGCCAGACCCTCCTCATGCCTGCTCTACCCCTGAGAGGAGACACAGTCCATCAAGGGTTGGGCCTGGTATCCGCCTCCATAAGCAGCACCCGCTCCCACCCCCCACCCACCCCCATCCCCCGTGCTCATAAAAGAGGAGCCAGGAGGATGTGCGTCCTGAGCCCTTGGGCCTGATGGGTGCTAACCTTGGCTCCTACAAACCAGTGTGGCTGTGGCTACATGTGGGTGCCATTTCAGAACCCGCTGACCAGAATGGGCTTCTCAAGAACAGAGACCCCCTAGGCCTGTGTGACCTTGGGAGCCCAGATGTCCCACATACACAGGAGGTAGTCAGCAAGAGTCGTCTCTTGTTAAAGAGCCATCTCTCCTACCTGCGCTTCACTCCACATTACATTCTAGCACAATCTTATGCCTGGCGCCCTTGGAAGGCAAAGACAGGCTCCTAAAGCAACATGCCCAAGGCCTGGCATCCATGAAAGCAGTGAGTAGAAGGGTAGATGGTGGGTAAAGGGTAAAGGGTAAAAGGTGGGTAGATCCCCACAGTGTCAGTAAACACGCTGGTGAGCAGTCCGACAGGGGGGGGGGGGGGCGGGGGGGGGGGGACGGAGAGGCACACCACAGAACTGAGGCTCACACAGGTAACAGTACATGCACTCAAGCAGCCGGAAGATGGGTGGGCATTCTTGCCCCAAGATGAGACACACACCCACTGCCTAGAAGGAAGGCTGCTTTTGGCCCCCGTAGAGCACTCACCTTGATCTGCAGCTGTGGGGACGAGCTCCCCACGGAAGGCGCAGGGCTCCGGTCTCCAGCCAACAAGAACGGGGTCGGAGTAGCACCACTGCAGGGCTTGGTGGCCTGGGTACCTGGGCTGGCCCTGGTCCTGGTCTGTGGCACCTGTTCACCACTAGGCTGCCCCAGCTCCCCAGAAGAAGACAGGGAAGAGTTGGCTGACGGGGTGACAGAGTTCCCAGGTGTGCCAGGGGCACTGGGTGCATGCACAGCAGGATCCGAGGAGCTCTTGGGTACAGAGGGCGGCTCCAGAGGCTCTACGTTGGCGGTGTGGCTGGAGCTCTCGGACGACAGGCTCTCCACGCTAAGGGCTGGTGATGGTGTGGCTGAAGGAGGCTCTGAGTGTGACAGGCGGGAGGCGTGGAGAGCTGTCCAAAGGAGCAGATCGGCAATATCAAGTGGTTGACAGGACTTCTGTCCCTGACCCAACACACCCTGCTCCCAGAGCTGGGGGTAGGCCTGGCCACCAAGCTTCTCCCCGATCTGGATGGGCAAGAGGCCAGAGAACACCAAACCCACGCCAGGACCCATGTCACAAAGGCACTGGACCGTCAGACCCCACCTTGTACCCCCTGATGCTCTAGTGTGTCACCATGTGGTACATCTATATGTGGCCCTGGCTATCCTGGATTCTTTGTAGACCAGGCTGGCCTCAAACTCAGAGAACCACCTGCCTCTGCCTTAACATCTAATCTGCCAAGATAGGGGCCTCCACTTCCCCACCTGCTCCGTGATCCTCCTATACCCAAGCCTGCGCAAAGGCAAGCTGCTGGGGCATGTGGGGACTCTAGGACAGGAAAGGCAGGAGAGTGAGGATGGCCTCCGTCTCTGAAGCACAGACTGGAAGGAAGGCAACAGCAGAAGTGGAGACAGCACTTGCTGTCTTCCTGGATGGGGCCACAGGCTCAGGAAAGGATTTTCCCTAACTAGGGCCATCCTTAAAGCCAGCTTTGTCCAGCTTCAGAGATCACACCCTCCCATCACACCAAACCCACGCATCAAGGAGACCCAGGGCTTAGACCACCAGAGCATTTGCCTGTATTTGCTCCTAGCAGGTGACTGGTCCCACTGAGATTGAAGAGGCAGCCACAGCATAGGGCTGGGAGGGAAACCAAGAGCTTAAGACAAATCGGAGGTAAAGCTAAAACATACAGTGTGCTGGGGGTGAAAGCACTACCAGGAAAGGAGAGACATGCCACCTGGGGCTAACCCCCATCTCACACATGAGGAGACTAAAGCCAGATCAGGGAAGGACCAAATCCTACATAGCCAGGTAGGAGCCACATTGCTCAGCGGCTGGAGAGGCAAAGACCCAGGTAGGCAGGGTTCGAGTTACCCTCTGCTTCATACTTTCAAAAGCCCAGTGCGGGGCTGTGCCCAGCACCTCCCTGACTCTCCTGCTGAGTTAGCCTAACAGGAAGTGTTAAAAGCTGGGGTTCAAATTCTGTTTTCACTGCTTCAGTGCTGCGCCGCCCCCCATGGCAAGGCAGTAATGCCATCCTACTCCCAGCCTGCTCTGTGATGAAATGGGAGATCAGACACCCCACAGGAGTCCCCTGCACCCTCAGACCCAGCACTCACCAAGTGGGGATGCACTAGGTGCTTTTGGGGCGGGGCGCTTCTTTGTCTTGGGGCTGCTGGTGGGGGTGATGCCGTACCAGGGGTGCAGGGACTTGGGTGTGGACTCTGGTGGGGCTGGGGCGGGGCTTGGTACTGCCGGGGCAGACTCTTCTTCCTCCGCTTCCTCCTCAAAGGGGTTGTAGGGCTTGGGCTCTGGCCCAGCTACTGGGCTCTTCTGGGTCTGTCCCTCCAGGCCTCCGTTCTCCACCTGCCTGTGGGCCTGATTCGGTGGCCCAGGACTGTTACTGGGGGGCAGTGGGGCTGGCTTCTTCTTTGGCTCTGTCTGCACCAGTGTGATCCATGGGGGGTCCTTCCTTGGTGCTGGTACCCTAGAGGGAGGCCAAGGCAAGGGGTCAGGCTTCTGCTCTCTAAGAAGTTTTAGCCTGTCCCAATGGGGAGGAAAAAAGCTAGCCCTCCATTCTCCGAAGCCCAGCCCCAGGGTCGGGCCAGGCACAAAGCTGAAACGAAATGCACATATATCCCAACAGGGCACCTTGAGGTCAAAAAGACAATCTTCAATACACGGCTGCTGTCAATGCAGCCCCCAAAAGGGGGCTGTGTGACATTTAGTGATGTCACCCACCTCTCCATGCCTCAGGTTCATGTGCTCCATGGCGACCTAACTATCATTTCCTGTTTATAGGGCCGTGGTTATGGTCCAGTGAGTTCTATGTCCTGCCCTTGAGTATGGTCTCACGCCGGGAGCTGCACAAATGCTCACTTGCAGGACACTGTGGTCCCTGCCCCTCTCCGCCAGGGCGGCCATCCTGATGCGGACAGCTCTCAAAGAATAGCCAGAAGCATGTCCTCCCAGAGTGGGGGAGCAGAGAGGCAGGTGCAGTAGCCATGCTTTTCCAGGCCCTTCTGTTCTCAAGCCTAGACTCCCTTGTCAAGCAAGAAACACAGGCTTGGGAACATGAAGTGACTCTGGAGGTGACTGTCCCCACCTGGAGCACAGGTCAGGCAGGTTGGGGACATGGCTTTCCTTCCTCACCCAGAGAGGAGCCTCCCTGTGGGCCCAGAAGTCCCCGCTCCCCACTGAGGCCTTAGGGGGACAGCATACCTCTCTGACAGCTTGGGTGTCCCTCTTGGCTTGGGAACAGGGGGCTCCTGCAGTCTTCCTAGATGTAAAAGGACAGTGAACCGGGCCTTCATGGGCTGTACAGAAGCACCAAGAGCCAGCCAGAGTGCTAGTTCTGCACCCTACCTGGCAGGCCACAGACCAAGGTGACCACAGCCCCTCCCTGCCCAGCCCTCAGGGACATTAGATAAGATGGAAGGTGAGTGTGAGAATGGTCAATCAGAGGCCGCAGCCAGGCCGGACTGCATGTTAGCTGAGAAGGCCCAACCCAAATCCACTCACTCCCTTCCTTCACACCAGGGTATGTACCCAGGTGCCACCTCCAACTGGAAGCCTCCCTTGACTCCAACTTCCTTCCATCCACCCCAGCAGTGAGCCTACCCTCTACCAAACCACTTATATCTACCTGTGCCCATTGCCCTCGGACACTGGTTCCTCCAAGAAAACACAAGAAGGTCCAAACATTATCTGTGTCCCTGTTACCCAGACCTAAACCAGCCTCCAGAAGTGCCCAGCGGATTCAAACACAGAGCGTGCGGGCACAAGTTCCCGGGGCTCTCTCTCCTTTGGGCCTCCACTGCTTCCCTGATGGATAAGGGATGCTCAGCACATCTCAGGTTCCCAGGACTATCTCAAGGCATACATGGAGGTCCTCCAAGAACACCCCGCAGACAGCAGGCCAGGAGTTCTCAGCCTTTGGACTAATGCAACCTTTTAATCTAGTTCTTCATGTTGTGGTGACCCCCAAGCATAAAACTATACTGCTACTTCCTAACTGTTACCTGTGTACTGTCATGAATCATAACGTAATTATCTGTGTTTTCCGATGGTCTTAGGGGACCCCTGTGAAAGGATCATTTGATGCCCCCAAAGGTGCTGCAACCCACAGGTTGAGAACCACTGCTCTGGACAGACACCAGACACACATGCTGGGAGAGGGAGGATGCCTGGAGCATGCCTGGGGATGAGCCAGGAAACATACAACGGACATCAACATGCATGGTCCCAGAGACACTCAGGACACACGTATGTACACTTGCTACACTCCAAACCACAACACAGAAAGCAAATGCACACACAGAGCACCGGTAGGCCTGCGGCTTGAGCTGTACCAGTGTGGAAAACAGCATGGCACAAAAAGGAACTGACACACACACACACACAGTGACCACATCACAGCACATGCAACTACCGGCTCAGAAAGCAGTTCCCAGGGCTGGAGACACACCTTAGCAGTTAAGAGCACGTGCTGCTCTTCCAGAGACCCTGAGTTCGGTTCCCAACACCCACATTGGGTGGCTTACAACAACCTGTAACTCCAGCTCCAGGGGATCCAATGCAGGCTTCTGGACTTTGTAGGCACCTACACTCACAGATTTTTTTTTTTGTTGGTTTTGGTTTTGGTTTTTCAAGACAGGGTTTCTCTGTGAAGCCCTGGCTGTCCTGGACTCACTTTGTAGACGAGGCTGGCCTCAAACTCACAGAGATCCTACTGCCTCTGCCTCCCGAGTGCTGGGATTAAAGGTGTGTGCCACCACGCCTGGCCAACACATTGTTTAGAAAGAAAAAAAAAATCTTTAAAAAATGGGGGGAGGGGATGAAAGAAAGCTGACAATGTTCCTGGAGCACCTGGCTATTCACGTGCCCACAGGGGAGGACACAGACAGCATGCCCTGTCCAGCTGTGCCCTTACTCACCGTTCACAAGGCCACTGCTGACACTCTGCTCCACCAAGCCATCCTGCTGCAGGCTAGACCGAGGCCGAGGTGTTGGGGGTGTCAAGGCTGAGCTCTCCGAAGCCTTCCTGGGGGCAGGTGTGGGCCGGCCAACAAGGGGACTGGCCAGCTCCTGGGGCTTGCTGGGAAGACGTGGCTTGGTCAGGGTGTTGGGTTGTACCTCGGAGCTGGCCTGGAGCCCATCTGCCTCGGCCACTGCAGCCACACTTGGGCTAAGGTCACTCTCTTCTCCATCCTTGGCTTCTTCTGTCACCTGCTGCTGCTTTCGCTGTGAGAGGGGCCGAGTTCCTGGGCCTAGCCTGGTGCAGCGTTGTGCACACACGAAGGTGCCTTCCTCAGGCCCACTACTGTAAGAGCCTGGAAGCAAAGTGCTGGAACACTGCCGACATCTGCAGGGGACAGGACAGGTATTCCCTTAGCAGGGCAGGATGGCCAGGCCCTGGGTAAGTCCTCTTTCAGAGACCAAAGTTATTCCCTCACTACTTCCTTCAACTGCCAGACCCATCCTCGCTCCATACCCTGGACTTCCCAGAAGAAAAAGAACAAGGCAACTGTCAGAATCAGAGGGGACCAATAAACCACATCAAATTAGCAACAGGAGCCGGGCATAGTGGTGCACACCTTTAATCCCAGCACTCGGGAGGCAGAGGCAAGTGGATCACTGCGAGTTCGAGGTCAGCCTGGTCTAAAAAGCGAGTCCAGGACAGCCAGGGCTACACAGAGAAACCCTCTCCCAGGGGGAAAAAAAATTAGCAACAGGAACTGTGAAACATGCTTGTGCTGCAAGGGGAAGAGGTGAAGGTGGCCCACGGGAAGACCGCCACCAGCCAATGACTCAGGAAATCAACCTGGCTTTCCACATACTGGGTTTGTTTTGGTTAAGTTTTTGTTTCACTTTCTTTGTCAGGGCTGAGAACTGAAGCCACAGCCCAGGTTTATTGGTTTGGGGATGGAAGCCAGCACCTTGTGGATACTTTTTTTCTTTTCTTGTTTTGTTTTTTGAGACAGGGTTTCTCTGTGTAGCTTTGGCTGTCCTAGACTCACTTTGTAGACCAGGCTGACCTCGAACTCACAGGGATTCGCCTGCCTCTGCTTCCTGAGTGCTGAGATTAAAGTCGTGAGCCACCACGCCCAGCACCTTATGAATACTTGATAAGCATTCTACCACCAAGTTACAGCCCAGCCTCAGGTTTAAGGTACACCAGAGTGACTCCTGGAAGGGTGGAGCACAGCGGCAGGAAGCCCTTATACAGGTTCTGCATCTACTGACACAAGTTCCAGACCATGTATTTACATCCAGTTAATATCAGATGCAGATTAACGTTTTAAGGATTTTTTTATTTAGCCAGGCATGGTGGTGCACACCTTGAATTCCAGCGCTCAGGAAGATGGAGACAGGCAGATCGCTATGAGTTGGAGGCCAGCTTGGTCTACAAAGTAAGTCCAGAACAGCCAGGGCTACACAGAGAAACCTTGTTTCGAAAAACCAAAATCAAACCAAACCAAACTAAAAAAGAAAAAAAGAAAAAAGAAAAGAAAATCCCTTCATGTTTCAACAGCACAGGGTGCATATCACTTAGTCAGCACCAGGCAGTTATGGCTTGAGGAGGCAGCAGAAGCCCTGAGTTCCGGTGACCAGTTGAGACTGGCACAAAGCTCAGTGTTGGGATGCTTGCTGAGCACATGCCCGGGCCTGGGTTCAAGACTCAGCAGCTCAGAAAAGAAAAGGCTGTGGCTGGAGGGATGGCTCAGCATTTGAGAATGCAACTTGCCCTTCCAGAGGACCTGAGTTTGGTTCTGAGCACCCACATCGGGCAGCTCACAACTACCTGCAACTCCAGCTGGCCTCCAAGGGCATCCCCACACATGGCCCCTGTCTCCACAGCCATACACATATACAGAGTGATAAGTAAGCCTTCAAAACTAACGAGGATGGGAGGGAAGTCCTGTGACTGAGCGGGTCTTTTTCTCCTAAGACATAGTTTGTTCCTTTATAGCGTGAGGGCTAAGAGGAGTGCTCAGCACGAACAGCCAGGCCAGAAGCCCAGCCCAGTGGGTGCTGACCCCAAGGGAGCTCCCTCCCAGGTGCTGTGGAGACACGCCCTGCCCTACAGCACTCACCGGAAGCAGTGCCTGTGGTAGAGCCTGCCCTCGGCCAAGTACCGCTGCACCAGGTGTACCCGCTGCCCACAGGCTGCACATGCGCTGCTGGGGGGCTGCTGTTTGCCCTGCTCGGACAGGTTGCCTGAGGAGAGGTCATCACCCTGCAGGAAATGGGGTACAGTCACCAGCCATTCTGCTTCTGGACAGTCCCTCCTTCCCCTCCCCATCACAGTCATGCCCCTCAAATGTACACCAAGCTCCACGGTGCTAACACACGAAGATCAGAGTCCTACGAGAGGCAGGGGACAGGCAACTATTGACCATGTGAGGAAGTCTAGGGGTGATATCATCCTCAACAACCCAAGCCAGTATGGAAACATTGAAGCCCCAGGCCTGCAGGCAAGGGCCCCAGCCCTAAAGAAGGGACAGTCCCTCCTGATGCCTGCTCTAGCCAACTCTCCTTTCCTCTGGGCCTTGGCTCTTCATCAGCTAACCCACCCATCTCTGCCCATTCACCCTATCTGGGCATTCTCTCTAAAGCTTGTGAAAAGTGGGTGTCCTTTGGGAAGGAAACTAGCAAGGCGGACCCCCCCCCACTTTTCTACTGAGTGACCGGGGACAAAGGACCAAACCTTAATGAGCTATTGTTTCCTGTCTGGACAATAGGGCCTGAGAGATGCCACTGCGGAGGGGCCCCAGTGACATCACACTGAATGGTTCAAAACGCCACGAGGTCAAGGGGAATATTCCTGTCACTACACAGCATGGCGTGTGTAGCTCCTGACAGTCCCTTGACGACAAGGATGGCATGGGGTTTGTCTACTCAGCACAGCAATGAACTTGACCCACTCAGACTCTGCTATGAAATGAAACTGGCCAGCTGGCACCCTGGTCCAAGGAACCCAACAGGGCCAAGAACAGAGAACACCCTCTGAATATGGTCAAGGCCAACTTCTTCCCACGACAGTCACTGTAAGGACACTGTGAAGTCTCCATACCTGAGCCTCCTCTCCTGGCCGCGCAGCAGGTGATGTGGATGTGGGGGAGGGGGGCGCTGGGTCCTTTCCTGATGTGGGTGGTGAGACAGCAGCTACAAGACAGGAAAGACCCTGAGGCAGGCACAGAACCTGAGCCTAGGGAGGTGCCAAGCCACCCCCCTCAGGGCAGAGCACTGGGCTCCAACAACGTAACACAGAACAGGGAACACTTTCACTCTCGAGCCATGGTGTGGGGGTGGGGGAGCCACACACTCAGGCCTGCTGAGCCTCCCTAAAACGCCGTCAGTGATTCACTCTGTACAGAGCTGCCACAAGCATGGGTACAGCAGGCCTGCCCCAGTATCCCACTGAGGCAGATCAATGAAACATGACCTGAAGGCACAGGGAGGTAGCCTACTCCTAAGCGGTCACCTGCCTGCCTCCAAGTGAGCAACAGATGTGGCCCGGAGACAGAGGAAACCACACACAAATACCAGGGCTTCCCTCAAACCTCAAACCATCTCCTCCTCGATCAGCTAGTGTCAAGAACCTCCTCTGCACCCAAGGAGTAAAACAAAGGCCAACCTCTAACTTCTTGAGAACCCTGTACCTCAAACGGTCCCCATGGGGTGATTTTAAGAGTCAAGTATTGCCTGGCGGTGGTGGTGCACGTGTTTACTCCCAGCACTTGGGAGGCAGAGGCAGGCAAATCTCTGTGAGTTCAAGGCCAGCCTAGTCTACAACAAGAGTCCAGGACAGCCAGAGCTCTGTTACACAGAGAAACCCTGTCTCGGAGGGGAAAAAGAATCAAGTATTGCTGGGCGTGGTGGCGCACACCTTTAATCCCAGGACTCAGGAGGCAGAGGCAGGCAGACCACTGAGTTTGAAGCCAGTCTGCTCTACAAAGTGAGTTCCAGGACAGCAAAGGCTATATAGAGAAACTGTCTCAGAAACTGAAAAAAATAGTCAAGTGTAGATAAAGCTCATTCACAGAGCATGGTGGAAGCTCTGAATTCAATCCCCAGTACTGAAAATGAACAAATAAGAAAACAAACAAGGCATACACATGTGTATGTGTGCTGCACACCCGAAATCCCAGTACCTGGGACAGACACCAGAGGACTGTGAATCCTTGTCTCAAAAACTAATTAACTAAATAGTTTGTTATTTAACTTACTAGTTAATTCATTAAAGGGCCAGCGAGATGGTACAGCAGGTTAAGGCTCTTGCTGATCTGAGTTCAATGCCTGGAACCCACATGGTGGAAAAGATTCCTACAATTGTCCTCTGACCTGCACACACATGACATGGCATATGTGGGTACATACAAATTAATCATAAATAAATGTGAAATTTAAAAAATGATAATTAGCTGGGTGGTGGTGGCTCACGCCTATAATCCCAGCACTTGAGGAGGGAGAGGCAGGTGGATCTCTGTGAGTTCGAGGGCAGCCTGGTCTACAAAGTGAGTCCAGGACAGGCAAAGCTACACAGAGAAACCTTGCCTCAAAAAACCAACCAACCAACCAACCAAATAAACAAAACCTAATGATGATGATGATGATGATGGTAATGGGCTAGCGAGATGACTCAGTGGTAAGATGGCCCTTACAGCAGTCCTGATTGAGTTTTCTGCACCCACATGGCAGCTCATAACCAGTCCAGTTGTGGGGAATCCAACACGCTTCTAGTCTCCTGCAGGCTACTGATGCATAGAGACACGCTCAAGCACACACATACACATGCATATAAAACAAATATTTATATAATAACAAAGATGATGATAACACAATTTGAGCACAAGTTCCTTGTGGAGGTCTGTGGTAACACCGAGCAGACCTCCAGTCCCAGGCCTTAAAGGCACCCTGCAAGGATGAAGCAGATGGCATTCAGCTCTCTTGGACAACGGAACAGAGGAGAAACCTCTGCTCAATGCAAAGGCCATTAATCATGTCAGACAGGGAAGGACTGCTTCCTAAAGTGTGTGTCATTTACACACATGTGTGTAAACTTGGGAAGATGGTGGAGAGTGCATCTCTTTTGTGTTTGTGTTTGTTTTTTGTTTTTGTTTTCTGTTATTTTGTTTGTTCGTTTTTGGCTTTTTTGAAACAGGGTTTCTCTGTGTAGCTCTGGCTGTCCTGGACTCCCTTTGTAGTCCAGGCTCGCCTTGAACTCACAGCAATCCACCTGCCTCCTGAGTGCTGGGATTAAAGGCATGCGCCACCACACACAGCTTTGTTTTTTGTTTTTGTTTTGTTTTTTCTCAGACAGGGTTTCTCTGTGTAGCCCTGATTGTTCTGGACTCTCTTTGTAGACCAGGCTGGCTTTAAACTCAGAGATCTGCCTGCCTCTCCCCACGAATGCTGGAATTGAATGTGTAGGCCACCACACCTGGCTTGAATCTCTTGTTTTGTTTTGTTGTATTTTATTGAGACAGGGTCTCCCTATGTAGCCTTGGCTGTCCTGGAACTCGCTCTGTAGACCAGGGTGGCTTCAAACTCTCAGAGATCAGCCTGCCTCTGCCTTCTTAGTGCTGGGATTAAAGACTTGGGCCACCATGCCTGGCTGGAATCCATGTCTTACTGTGAGTGACGGTGACAAGTTTGGAAACTCAGCAGCCTAGGCAAGTTCCTGTCAAAGTTCCGCTGGACAGCTCCAGTCCTCTTCTCTCCCAGCTCCCCAGCAGCACAGGACCCCATGCTGCTCTGGCCCACCACACGTCCCCCCAAATCTTCATAGCTGCTGGGTCTGTCTCCCGCTTACTTCAAATATCACCGCAAAGGTCCTCCCAGACCACGCATCTAGAGAGGCCACTCCCTGCTCTCTTTGGCATACTCTGGCCTTCGCTCAGCTCCTGAGACATGTACTGCTTAATGTTTCCTTTCCCTTGTTCTAGGATGCTCCAACTCAGTCTCTGAAACGTCCTCGGCTTCTTAAAAGTACTTGCTAATGGCATGAGAAAGTGCCAGGTGCTGGGACAAGACAGCTGCACCGACAGAGACAGTCTGCAGGGGAAGGAGGAAGGGTACGAGGATGCCTGCTTAGCACGCTAAGGCCCTGGGTTGTACATACGGATTGGGTGTGCTCCCCAGGAGAAAGGGGCCACTGGAGCACATGGCAGCAGCAACTGTACAGAAGAAGTCAGACAGGAAAGAACTAGCCATACACACATACACACCCTTTCCACTTGCCCAGAAAGTACAATACAGGACCATGTGGGGGAGGGTTGAAACATCATGGCTGTGGCAGACAGTATAAAAACAGCACGCCTGTAATCCCAGCATTCAGGAGGCAGAGGCAGGTGGATCGCTGTGAGTTTGAGGCCAGCCTGGTCTACAAAGTGAGTCCAGGACAGCCAGGGCTAAACAGGGAAACCCTGTCTCGGAAGGCATATCCTCCGGAGCTAAGTTGCAGGTAGCTGTGAGCTTCCAGCCTAAGTGCTGGGAGCTGAACCCAGTCTTTATTAACAGCTGTGACATATCTTCAGCACCTAATTACTTTTTTTTAAAGATTTATTTGTTATGTATACAATGTTCTGCCTGCATGTACACCTGCTTGCCAGGAGAGGGCACCAGATCTCATTATAGACGGCTGTGAGCCACCATGTGGTTGCTGGGAATTGAACCCAGGACCTCTAGAAGAACAACCAGTGCTCTTAATCTCTGAGCCATCTCACCAGCGCCCTCTAATTCATTTTTAATTAATATTTTTGTATTTTTTTTTTAATTTACTTGGGATGGGGGACTTGAAGGTGCCATGGCGCACAAGCAGAGGTCAGAAGGCAAATTCATTCAGTAGTGGACTCTATGGACTGAACTCAGTCAACAGCCTTGGCAGCAAGTACTATCTCAAAAACCAAATTTTATTCTTTTATCTTTTTTTTTTTTTTTTTTTTGGTTTTTCAAGACAGGGTTTCTCTGTGTAGCCTTGGCTGTCCTAGACTCACTTCCTAGACCAGGCTGGCCTCAAACTCACAGCGATCTGCCTGCCTCTGCCTCTTGAGTGCTAGGATTAAAAGCGTGCGCCACCACACCCAGCCAGTTTTTTTGAGACAGTTTCTCTGTGTAACAGCCCTGGCTGTCTTGGACTCGCTCTGGAGACCAGGCTGGCCTTGAACTCACAGCAATCCATCTGCCTCTGCCTCCCTAAGTACTAGGATTAAAGGTGTGCACCACCATGCCCTGCTTTTTTCTTTCATTTTTTGAGACAAGCTCTCACAATGTAGCCCTGGCTGGCCTAATTTCTTTTGCAGACCAAACTGTGCCTTGAACTCACAAAGATTAACCTATCTCTGCCTCCTATGAGCTGGTTTGCAAGGCATGTGCCACCACACCAGTCTTTTTAAAAACTTTTATTGTGTATGCATGTGCGTCTGTTTAAGCCTGATGCTTGCAGAAGCCCAAAGAGGGCATCCGATCCTCTGGAACTTCTGTGTGCCTGCAGGTGCTGGGTCTTCTGAAAGAGCAGACAGTGTTCTTAACCACTGAGCCATCTCTCTAGCCCGACCCCATTTCATTTAAAGAGACAGATGAGATTCTCCCCATACAGAGCAGATGCAGGAGACATGACCCATGTGGGGCTGTTCAGGGCCCAGTGTAAGACTCAGGGCTCCTGGAACCTCAGCTTCTGTGCTATGTTCCTGAACTCCTCACTTCCCATCTTTGGGCTCACTTCCCCTATGCAGAGGGGAGCCCCAAGCTGTCCTGAGACACCCAGCAACATGAGAGGAAGCCTGCCCCGACAGCACACACTCTTCTCCAGCTGAGGAGAGAGGCTCTGGCAAAGATGCTGTGCAACAGCCTGGAAGAAGAGACCAGCAGTGCAGGAAGAAAAAGCCTGGGAAGTGTCAGGACAGGAAGTGTCCAGACAGGAAGTGCAGTGGGTAAGGGAGGTAAATTGCAGATGAGCTCACCTGGGCTTATTGCCTGTCTGATTCTGTGGCCCTGGCTGGCCTCAAACTTGAGGGAATCCTCCTACCTCAACCTCCCAAGTTGAGATTACAGGTGTGAGCACCTCACGAAGTCAGTGTTGTTTTGATGCAATAAAGACATGAACCAGGAAGTCTACACACAGCCAGTGACTGGATGACAGCCTGTTTCCTGGCTCTTTCTTTCTATCTTTTTGTTTTTGTTTTTTGAGACAGGGTCTCTCTGTGTAGCCCTGGCTGTCCTGAACTCACTTTGTAGACCAGGCTGGCCTCAAACTCATAGCCATCTACCTGCCTCTGCCTCCTGAGTGCTGGGATTGAAGAAATGCACCACCATGTTCGGCTTTTTTTTTTTCCAGGACAGGGTTTCTCTGTGTAGCCTTGGCTGTCCTGGACTCGATCTGTAGACCAGGCTGGCCTCGAACTCACAGCGAACCGCCTGCCTCTGCCTCCCAAGTGCTGGGATTATAGGCATGCACCACCACGGCCTGGTGCCCAGCTTTTTAAAAAAAGATTTATTTATTATTATGTATATGGCACTCTGTCTGCATGTACAGCATCAGATGACATTATAGATGGTTTCGAGCCACCATATGGTTGCTCGAATTCATGACCTCTGAAAGAGCAATCGGTGCTCTTAAACCTCTGATCCATCTCTCCAGCCCTTCCTGGTTATTTCTTTACTGCTCAGAAAAAAAAGTAAACCGCCCAGGACAGCTTCTGTGAAGGGCTAGGTTCCCTCTCACCTTGGCCAGAACTGGTGAAGTGATTGTAATACTGGGACACATAGGTCATGATGCTCAGACAGTCGGGGACACTCATGGAGACCATGTCATTGGGGTCCAGGAGAGCAGGGATCCCCAGCTCCTTCTCAGCCACTTCAAAGGCCTAGGGTAGAGACAGGTGCAAAGGCAGGACCAGGAACAGCCACCGGAAGAGAGGACAGAGAGATGACGGCATGTTAGTGAGTACTTCTCAGACTGGGCCCAGCTCATTATAGCAAAACAGGGTGAGGACAGTACCATCCCCACCTGGTGGCCTGTGGCAGTAGCTCGGGCCCCTCCAGGGAAGAGGTGAGAAGGGAGGGGAACCAGGGCCTCCTCTAGGACCAGCCCTCTCTCACCAAATGGAGTGGCTCCTGGGACCCCTGCCCTCTCCCCCCCACAGCCCTTTGCGCTCACATCGGTCTGAGGACTCACCAAACGGTTATTCTCGAAGACATTTTCCTTGGAGAGAGACTGGAAGTCACTGCAACAGACAGGGGGACTGGTCAAGAGATGTGACATGAGGGTGCAGTCAGCAAAGAGGGGCTGCAAGGCTGGGGAGGGAGCCTACAGGGTCCTAGAGAGGAAACTAAGGCTGCAAGCCCTGATAGAGCTGTGTCTGGAATGGAAGTGGGGGGAGTGAGCCTGTAGGCTCTGGAAGCACCCAAGCAAGGCCTGAGAAATCCCTGAGAAGAGGTGGGCTCAAGCCAACCCTCTAAGTCATGGACGGCCTCCGCGCCCTGATTCCCAACCCTTCCTCAGTAGGCCTGCTCCTCAGGAAGTGGCCAAAAGGACCAACCATGCATGCAGGCTTGCTGTGCTCCCATGCAGGGGAGCCTGCGTGCCACAGTGATTCGTCTGACAGCGCTCACCCCATTTTACAGAAGAGGGTGCTGAGATTCAAGAGGGAAGCCAGCTAGCCCTAGAAATCTATACTTTGAGATAGGAGGTGGTAGTGCACGCCTTTAATCCCAGCACTCAGGAGGCAGAGGCAGGTGGATCACTGTGAGTTTAAGGCCAGCCTGGTCTACAAAGCGAGTCCAGGACAGTCAAGGCTACCCAGAGAAACCCTGTCTCAAAAAACCAAAACAAACAAACAAACAAAAATCTATACTTTGGGAACCTCCATCAAATGTCACAGGCACACAAGCCATACCAAGCAGGGGAATCTAAAACCCCACCCAACTCCAGGAGGGTTTCTTATTCTGTTTTTTTTTGTGTGTGTTTGTTTCATTTGTATTATTTATTTTGTGTGTATGTGTGCATATGTATTTTCTTGTTTACTTATTTAATGTGTATGTGTTTTTCCAGGATGTATGTCAATGCCCCTGTACATGCCGAGTGCCCAAGGAAGCCAGAAGAGGGCATTTGCTGGGACTAGAGTTACAGCAGTGAGCCACCATGTAGTTGCTGAAAATTGAACCCACGTCCTCTGGAAGAGCAGCCAGTGTTCTTAACCACTGAGCCATCTTTCAAGCCCCTACATGTGTTTTCTTTTCTTTTCTTTTTTTTTTTTTTTTTTTTTTTTTTTTTTGGTGTTTTGCCTGGAATGCACGTCTGTGAGGGTGTCAGGCCTTCTAGAACTGGAGTTACAATTTGGAACTGCCACGTGGGTGCTGGGAATTGAACCTGGGTCCTCTGGAAGAGCAGCCTCTTAACCACTGAGTCATCTCTCCAGTCCCCCTACATGTGTTTTTCTTTCTTTCTTTCTTTCCTTTTCTTTTTTTCTTTCTTTTCTTTTTATGTATTTATTTATTTATTTTTTGGTTTTTTGAGACAGGGTTTTTCTGTGTAGCCTTGGCTGTCCTGGAACTGTCTTTGTGGACCCAGTTAGCCTTGCCTCAGCCTCCCAAGTGCTGGGATTAAAGGCATGCACCACCATGCCTGGCCCCTACATGTGTTTCTTTTTCTTTTTGGTGTTTTCGAGACAGGGTTTCTCTGTGTAGCCTTGACTCTTAACTGTCCTGGACTCGCTTTGTAGACCAGGTTGGCCTTGAACTCACAGCAATCTGCCTGCCTCTGCCTCCCAAGTGCTGGGATTAAAGGCGTGCGCCACCCCCACCCGTCCCTACGTGTGTTTCTTGATAGGCTCAAATTAGAACCAGTTAGAACCAGAGTAGAAATGAACACAATCCAGAGCTGCTAGTACTAAACATATGGTCTGTCCCATCAGCCACTCTCAGGGACAGCTTCCCTAGAGGGGATTTCTTATTTCCCTAGTAAGAGGCTTCTGAAACAGGGCAGGTGAGTGATGCCAGGCCCTAGCCACAGACTGGTGTGGGAAACATGGGTGCCTGGCGGCTTCATCCACGGTAGACACTAGTGGGCTGCAGCATGAGCAGGGAGGGCACCTAGGCACCTGCCCTTTAGGTGGCCTGCGTGACTGGCTGTGGGCAGGTCACGAATGCTACCAGCCTCCACTGCCCTCAAAACCTAGGGAGCCTCAGCCCTGCTCCCAGGCCTCCCAGATACAGCAGAGTGTACAAGCTTTGTCACTGCCTAACAGTGACTTCCTGCCACCTACTTAGCCTCCCTGTACCCGTTTCCTGCTGTGTAACACTCAACACAACTAATGCCCAACACAGTTGGTGGGGGAGGATTCCCAAACCAGCTACACTAAGGCAACTTGTCTGGACAGTTCGATTTGGTTTCCTCAGCAATGTCCCCAGAAAGTGGGGTCATGGGTTGTCCGCAGTGTTTCCTGGTTCTTAGGAGGTATTCCCATACTTGTTTTGAAAGAGTACACAGTGAAAACTGTCATAACTGGGACTGGGGAGGTGGCTCACTTGTGAAGCGCTCACCACACAAGCACAAGGACCTGAGTTCAAGGCCCAGCACCAAGTAAAATGCAGACACTGGTGGTGACTGCTAGTAATCCCAGCACTGGGGAGGAAGAGGCAAGGAGATCCCTGAGGCTCCATGGACAGTCAAGACAGCCTAACCAGCCAGCTCCTCCTGGTCTCAAAGAAAAAAGGATAGACCATCATCTGAGGTTGACCTCTAGCCTGAGGGAGCCATACACACACACACACACACACACACACACACACACACACACACACACACACACACACACACACACACACCCCTCTTCAGGTTTATTTTGTTCTTTATGATTTGTTTTGTGTTTTTAAAGATTTATTTATTTATTACATACACAGTGTTCTGCCTGCATGTGTGCCTGCAGGCCAGAAGAGGGCACCAGATCTTATTATAGATGGTTGTGAGCACCATGTGGTTGCTGGGAATTGAACGCCAGACCTCTGGAGGAGCAGATGGTGCTCTTAATTGCTCTCCAGCCCCTTGTTTTGTTTTGTTTTCTCAACTTCTTCCACTCCATCTCTAATCCTAAATAATGTCTAGGTTTGGACAACACAGATCTTTTTTTTTTTTTTTTTTTTTTTTCCTGAATAATTTTCAAAGGCCACGAAAGTTCCTTTGACTCTAGAGGAAATGAAAGTACAGAAATGAATCCCACATGGGCCCTGGGCTCAAAGGAATTTGGAAAAGCCCAGAGGAGAGAAATAGGCATGGGGCAGCCCCTCACCAACACAGCAGACCCACCCCTACACACACCTACACACACACACACACACACACACACACACACACACACACACACACAGCACCTGCAGCCTCAGAAGCTTGACCCACTTTGTGAAACAGCTTCTCCCTCCCCAGACCTCTGCTCTGTACAGACCTGCCCCAAGGGCTGAGGACGTAACTCAGTAGGTGAGAGCTTGTCTAGCCTGCATATGGACTTGGGTTCAATTCCTAGCAAACAGGTAAACAGAGGTCAGGTAAACCTCCACCCCCTTAGTGCTTTAGGAGGGGCCTGGCCTCAGGTGCAGTTAGCATGGTCCAGGGCCCAGCCTCGCCAGGCAAATGGACAAGAGGATTTAGCCTAGATAGCTGCTTGGGAGGTGATTCCTTCACACCTGTCTTGACATCTGAGTGACCCCTCTGGCTTTGAGGCGGGTCTTGCCCCATTCTCTTACTTTTGCCTTTTCCCCAGTAAGTCTCCAATTAGGCTCCACTGTTTAGTCACCTCTACGCCCACATATATGTAGGGTGTTTTGTTGGTGGTGTTTTTGTTTCTCAAGGCAAGGTTTCTCTGTGTAACCCTGCTTGTCCTAGAACTCCCTCTGTAGACCAGGCTTGGCTCCCAATCACAGAGCTCCACTTGCCTCGTCTCCAGGGTGCTCAGATAAAAGGCATGCGCCACCGCCTGGCTTGTATGGGTTTTTTGTTTGTTTGGTTGGTTTTTGGGTTTTGTTTTTGTTTTTTTTTTTTTTTTTTTTTTTTTTGCCTTGTTGGCTGTGATCTCCAACTCCAGTGGGTGGGAGCGGTGACTAAACATAGTTGTTTCAAAGGGGTTTAAACAGCCATTCCCACCCTCCCTTCATCAACCTAATAGCACCTCTTCTAGTGGTTGGTTAAAACTGTGTGCTTATTATCTCATTTAAAATCCTCACCACAGGGCTGTGAGGTAGGTCTTATCAACCCCACCTTCCAGATGTCCAGAGAACCAATGATTTTCCCCAGGGTTTAAACATTAGCACCAGACAGCCAGCACTTAGAGCCTGGGGTTCAGCACCTAGCAGCCTGACACCAAGGCTCCTCCCTTGAAGCTTCTCCCCCTACATGGCACCTGGCCTCCTCCACCACTGCAAGCCCAAGTCCTACCCCCCAACCCCTCTACACACACACTTAGTCTAGCACTGGGTCCCAGGGCTGTAAAACCTGGCTTCTTGGGAGGGGGCATGAAAAAAAAAACAACCTGGCTTCCTTCCCCATCCACACCCCCAAAACCCTATTTATCTTCCAGGGCCCCTCAGATGCTGGACACACAGAGTTGGGCAATCCTTTCAGGACCTTCCCACACCCTGTCCTATGGAAACAGGCCAGAGAGAGACAAAGACAGACTGCAGGTTGGAACTGGAGGACCGCTCCCAGGGGGCTGTAAACAAGACCAGGACTCTTTTGAGATTTACTACTGAAAAAGGAGGCAGGCATCAGACGAACTATCACTCTCAGTTGTTTTTATGAATAAATAAATGAATGAACGAAGTGAAAGAGGTTCCAGGGCTCAGAGAAAAAAGCCGAGCTGGAAGCCCACATCAGTTGTTCTGCGGGTGGGTCTTTTCCCAGGGGACCATTCAGAGTAGCTCCGGTAGGAGGGCCTCACTTTCCAGCTGGAAGCTGCAGATCCGTGGCGGTCAACCATACCAGTCTTTTACCTGGCATCTACGCTCTGGCCCATCTCTGTGCCCCACTGTGAACAGCAAAGCCATGCGGCATACGCCTAGTCAGATTCCTAGTCCAGCGGGCGTGGTGGCACAAGCCTTTTAATCCCAGCACTCGGGAGGCAGAGACAGGAGGATCGCTGTGAGTTCAAAGCCAGCCTGGTCTACAAAGTGAGTCCAGGACAGCCCAGGCTAACACAGTGAAACCTTGTCTTGAAAAACCAAAACCGAAACAACAACAACAACAAAAAAGATTCCTAGTCGAGCTGGGTTTGGGAAGCAGTGTACACCCAGTCACCTAATAAGACAATCTAGGAGCCCTGTGCCAGAAACGGGGTGAGTGCCCCACAGAGCAATCAGCCAAAACGCCTTACAGAGAAATGGCTTCCCTCCACCCCTCAAGGTTCGTTGCATTTTAAACAAAACAGCAGAAGAAAGAATTAAAACTAATGACCTACATTCCCTCAGGAGTCCCACAAAAATATGGGACTTGAAGAGTCTGATGACAGACAGCCTGTGTATAGAAGGGAACCGGGTTAGGCTTCTCGGGGAGGGAAAGATGGGGAAGTGAATAAAGCGGCGCCTGGCAGCCGGCTCTCAGGTAGGAAGTGATCAAGGGCAACATTATTTCTGAGACCCTTTCCGGTAGGCTGCCCTTACATATGTAAATTCCTACTGGAAAAAAAAAAAAAAAAAAAAGACAGCCTTCGAGAGCACCCGTGCGTCGGGTGCTCAAAACTTGGAGGAAGCCTATTTGGGGGAGTGGCATATTCTGATCCCCTAAAGTTTGGGGGTACTATGCTCTGGCGCCAATGGAGGGAGGGAGGCTCGATATGTCAGCTGGAGCCCAGAGTTGGAACGTCCCTAAGGAGGGGTCAGAGTTCCCTCGTAGAGGTCAGAGCCTGACACCAGTAGCTCAAGGTGGGGGAGGGGGTGGGTGCATGGTCAGGGGTCCCCGTGGCCCTGCTCCGCGTTCAGAGCCGGTGGGTGTGAGGTCTCGGACCTCTCAAGGGCGGTGCGTGCCACCGCGTCACTGAGGTGGGCGGCGGTCCCCAGCCCCGCGCGCTCGCGCGCCCCGGGCACTCACAGCAGGTCGGGCCGGTGCCGGTGCAGGATGGCGCAGAAAGCCAGGCCGTCCCGGAAGGAGCTGCTCAGGTCGCGGATGTCCACGCCGCGGTAGCCCTCGCACTGGCGGCGACACCAGGCCAGGAGAGCGCCCCGCGGCCCCGCCATGGCGGGCCGGGCTCGGACGGCCCCGACTGGGGCTGGGACTCGGGCTTCGGCTCGTGCGCCTCGGACTCAGGGTCAGGTGGCACTAGGTCGGGGCTCGGCTCCCGCCGGGCCGGTTTCCGGCTGTGTCTGCGGCGCGGCTCGGAGCTCAGGGGCGCCACCGGCGGCCGGGGCGGGGCCTCGGTGTCCTCGCTGGGCTCCCGCAGGGCTGGGGCTGAGGACTCGGCTCCCGACCCCGCCCGGCCAGCCTGCCCCGACCTGCCCGCGCAGCCTCCGCCCCGCGTGGCCCGGCCCGGCCGGCCGCCGCTTACTCACCGCGGCTCGCCGTCCTCATTGTGGGCCGGCCGCGGGCGCCCACCGCCTCCGTCCCCGCCCTCGCCCGCCCGCGCCGCGGGGGAGCGCGAGGAGGAGGGGGCCCCACCCTGCGGCCCCGCCCCTGCCGTCGAGCCCCTTCCCCGGAAGGGCGGGACGCCCCACATCGCCCCTCTCCTCCAGACCGAGTCACCCCTTCTCAAAGGGAGCGCCCCTCCTGGAAGCCCAGACAACCCTCCTCTGGCTAGCCCCTCCCCATCGCCACCCGCTAGGCTCCTGGGGTCCTCCTACCCCAGAGGCGGGACACTGGCTTGCCGCTAGCTGGTCTCAAGCTCATCCCTAAAAGCCAGCAGATCCTCCTCACTGACTTCTCTGAGCCACACCCACCTCTGGTCTGAAAGTGTCGAGGCACTTTCCACGCCGATCCCAAATCTCCAGACGGCCACCAGCTTCCTCCCGTGTCCCACCACGCTACAGCATCCCCATAGCTCGCCCTTCCCCCAATAGCCTGCCCTGGGGATCCAAAAGCCTCTGCTAACACCAGTCCGGAGAGCTATGTAAGTGACAGGCTGGAGACCCCAAAGCCTTACTGGTCCTTCCTTGATTTCCCATCTCTGACTGTGTAAACTAGGAGATCTCACGGGTGCACACACCCTTCTGAGGCCCTATCACTTCAACTTTTAGAATGGCAGTGGGCTGGGATCTTGCTGGAAGGACCTAGAAACCCGGTGTTCTGGCCACACCTGGCTTTGGGATCTCTCCTCATGGCCTGGTCTGCTGGTTTCAAGACCCCACCAGTAGATCCCTCCCCCAGGGGCTGAACCTAACTAACTCCAGGCTGATGAATCAGCCGCAGAAGCGGTGACATCACTCTGACCTATGTGTAGCTTGTGGGAATAGGTCTGCTGCTCCCCCACCCCACCCCCCGCGAGAGAATAAACAGGGTCTTAGTCATCTGGAACAGGGTTTTGGAGTTCTATCAACCCAAGCACAAATCCTGGCTCCCTCACTCCCCGGCCACGTGATTTTGTATCACCTTGAACTATGGTTTCAATTATCTTGAAATTAGAGCTAGAGCCTTCTAGTTTATCTAGCCTGAGCGGTGTTTGCCAGCCTGGACTACAAGAAACCTGTTTCACAGCCAGGCATGGTGGAGCATGCCTTTAATCCTAGCACTCGGGAGGCAGGCAGATCTTTGTGAGTTCGAGTCCAGCCTGGTCTACAAAGTAAGTTCAGGACAGCCAAGGCTACACAGAGAAACCCTGTCCGACACCGCCCCCCCGCCCACCCCCCCACACACAAAAAAAGCCTGTTTCAAAAATAAAAATTAAAGCTGGGCAGAATGGCTCATGCACTTATACACCGCATGGGGGAATGCCGAGGCATAATAACTGCCCAAGTTTGAGGATAGCCTTGGCTACATAGTACCAGGCCAACCTGAGCTACAATGTAAAACTGTCTCAAAAATAAATAGGAGCCTGGCATGTTGGCACATCTTTAATCTCGGCACTCAGGAGGCAGAGGCAGGTGGATCACTGTGAGTTTGAGGCGATCCTGATCTACAAAGCTGTCCAGGACAGCCAAGGCTACACAAAGAAACTTTGTCTTGAAAAACCTAAATAAATAAATAAAGTGAGCAAAAAAGAGTTCTTGCTGCTCTTGTGTCTGCTGGATTAGATTTCTGTAACCACCCCCCACAGTAACTCCAATGCTGGGGCTCTGACACCCCAAGCACTGTTTTCATGTGGTACATAGACATACATGTGGGCAAAACACTCCCACATATAAAATTAACAATAAATGTATGTATGCCTGACCTTCATGAGTTAAACAATTAATGCTAGTCCTTTATAACATGAGACAGACTGAAACCTTTGTACCTAACTTGTCACCTGGGCTTCTGGGGTCAATTATCAGGGAAAGAGATTGAATTCTGCCTCCTTAAAGGCCACAGAATCACACTTCAGAATACAGTTGTGACCCTCGGCCTGAGGACACATGGGCCAGCTTTACACCTCTGGGTATGCCTAAAGCTAAAAGGCCAACATTTTGCCCTTTGCTGATACCTCCAGCTCTGTCCCCTTTGGCCTCAGGGTCCCAGGCACTTCTATTTAATCAAGGCCTTAAGATTGGGATCCTGAACCGAGCTTCTTCAGCATCAGACATCAATCCAGATTCTCACTGAGAGCCCAGAAGAATCTTGATTCTGGGTCAGCCTGAGCTACACAGCAAAAGCCTTGTCCAGAACATTTTAAAATCCTGGGAACGGTACTGCTGTGCCAGGTCACCCACTGCTGTTGATCTGACCTTGATCTCTCCATTGCTTTAATAATAGTTTACACGGCTCAGCCCTTGACCCCCAACATCCATCTGTGGGTTTCATAAACCCATTGCCTGAGTCAGCTTGCTGTGTCATGAAGGACCAGTGTGACCAGGCCTGTGTGACTGCAGGCCAGACACCTCACCCCAATGAGCCCCAATTTCCCTCCCTGTAAGGCGGAGATAATAATCTTTGCTCTGCCTACACCCCAGGTTTGTGGGTAACCAGATGAAATAATGGTGGTTAAAATGCTGTGTAGACAGTCAGGGTCGGGGAAAGGATAAATCCCTGTTTACAGGTGAGGTTCGGGAGCCACAGACAGACGGCCAAACTCAAAGTGATTTCATGGTTAGGACTCAGGGTCTTTAGTGCATTTTTTTTTTTTTTTTTTTTTAAAGGCAGGTCTCTCTGTGTAGTCCTGGCTGGCCTGAGAGATCTGCCTGCCGCTGCCCTCCAAGTGCTGGGATTAAAGATGTGGGCTACCAATATGCATTCATGGGTCTTATCCTCTTTCTGCAGTATTGGAGATTGAATCCAGGGCCCTGTGTGTTGCTATGTAAGCACTCTACAAGATGAGCTATGTCATCTTATGTCAATTACAGAGCCTCAGCATGCAGTTCAGGTGTATCTTGTTTGCTCAGCATGGGCAGGACGTTGAGTTACATGCCCAGACTTTGTGTGTGTGTGTGTGTGTGTGTGTGTGTGTGTGTGTGTGTGTAAGTGCTTTAACAGAATGAACAACAGGGCTGGAGAACCATCTCTGCCACCTCATTTTTTTCCTTTTCATACAGTCTTGGACCCCAGCCCATGGATGGCATGGATATTTTAATGACCCTCATAGGTCTATATATTTGAATGTTTGCTTCCCAATTAATGGACTGTTTAGGAAAGATTTGGAGGTGTAGCCTCGGTTGAGGAAGTGTGTCACTGGGGGGTGGGGTGGGCTCCGAGGTTTCCAAAGCCCATGCCAGGCCCAAGCTCTCATTTTCCTTCTGTGTCTCCCGCTTATGGAGCAGATGTAAGCGCTCAGCTATTGTTTCAGTGCTGTGGTAATAATGGACTGACCTCCTGAAATTGCAAGCCCCCAATCAAATGTTCTCTCCTATAAGTTTCCTTGGTCACAGTGTCTCTTCAGCAGTAAGTAGAACAATGACAAAGACAAATGGTGTCCCCTACATTCAAGGCATGCCACACAAAGGTCTTAAAGGTAAGTCTCAGAGAGATAAAAAAGGAGAGGAATGGGCTACAAATGATAAGTCAAGGGTGTAGCATTTACCTAATAATCACAAGGCCTTAGGCTCAATCCTGGTACCCCATCCCCACCACCACTACCACCCAAAACCAAAAAACAAAAACAGAACCACATGGAAGGATTTAGAGAAGACTTAAAGGCAAAGAATATTATTGTAGCCTTTAATCCCAGCACTTGGGAGGAGAGGCAGGCAGTTCTCTGTGAGTTCCAGGCCAGCCAGAGTTACACAATGAGTCCTTGTCTCAAAACAACAACAGCAAATTAACAAACCAAAAGCATTATTGCCACCCAGGAACCTCCATGTTGGAGTGATGTTTCTGTGTACTCTGTAAAGATTATCCTTGTATCATTCAAATGCTGAGATCTGGTTCAGGCTGGACTTTGGTACTGTTTTGTTTTTGTTTTGTTTTTTTGGTTTTTTGAGACAGGCTTTCACTGTGTAGCCTTGGCCATCCTGGACTCACTTTGTAGACCAGGCTGGCCTCGAACTCACAGCAATCCACCTGCCTCTGCCTCCTGAGTGCTGGGATTAAAGGCATGCGCCACCACGCCCGGCGGTACTGTTATTATTATGAAGTCTCTCTGGTTTTAGTATTTTGTAAACATTGTTCTCCATCTTCTTCTGATTGGTCAAAGAAGAGTTGAACAGCCAGCCAGGCACTGGTGGCCCGTGCCTTTAATCCCAGCATTCCCAACATTGGGAGGCAGAAGCTGGTAGATCGCTGTGAGTTCAATGCCAGCCTGGTGTACAAAGCAAGTCCAAGACAGTCAAGGCTGTGTACAGAGAAACCCTGTCTCAATAAAAACAAAAACAACAAAACAATGGCTGGTCAGGAGAGGAAAAGGTGGGACTTCTAAGCCCAGTGAGAGGGTCTCGGGTGTGTGTGGGGGGATAGAGAGGCAAAGAGAGAGGGAAAAGTCACTACTGGGACACAGATGAAGAAGCAGGTGCCAGAGGGACACTAAGACTAAGATGTTAGGTAACAGGCCACATGCCAGTATTGTCAGGTTAGGATAGCTCAGTATCTGTCCAGCTACAGTGCCCTAAGCTTATAATAAATAGGTCTCCATGTCATTACTCAGAGCAAGGGCAGACATAGCTATGTTGTTACACCTCTGGTCTCTGATCCTGGCCACACAATAATGCCGCTGTTCAGAGGACCATGGTTCCTCTGACTGAAAGCCAAAGGTAGATGCTCCTGGGTGTTGTAACAGGTACCTGGCTAGCATAGTCACATATCAACTGCTCTCTTGGCTGTGACTTTCTGGAAGACCCTTGGTGAAATGTCATCTGCCTAAAGCTCAACATTAGCATGTGAAAAAGGGAAGGGCATCCATCCCACCTAGGAGACAGCAGGCCTGTTTCTAGGATTGACTTCCAGAGGTGGTACCCAAGGAGGTCCAGGATGAACATGCGGTGACATTCACTGCTCACTAAAGCAAAGCTCTGGAAACACCCCGAGTGGTGTTCCACTGGATGATACAAAAGCACACAGTGGTTTAAAAAAATGTCACAAGTCGGGCATGGTGGTGCAGGCCTTTAATCCCAGCACTGAGGAGGCAGAGGCAAGAGGGTCTCTGTGAGTTTCAGGAGAGCCAGTGCTATGTAGGGACCCTATCTCAAATAAATAAATAAGGAGGAGCCAGTGAGATGACACAGTGGATACAGGCACTAGCTACCAAGCCTGAGTTCACTTCCTAAGACCCACGTGGTGGAAGGAGAGAACTGATTCTCCTGAGTTGTCCTGACTTCCACACCTGTGCTGCAGCATGTGCACCCTTCCACACCCAAAGCAAAGGAGTGACTAGAACAACAACAAAAAATAAGATAGTTAACCAAGGAAGACACCCAGTACCGACCTCTGGCCCTGCACCCACGTGAAGGAGCATTTGCACAAACCCACGTGGACACACCACACATATACACACAGAAATGTCATTTTTAACCTTTTCATCATCAATCTAACGCTGTTCTCAAATGTCACTGGGAGGAAGTCGGACATTTTTACATAGTTGCTATTATTGTTGTTGTTGTTGTTGCGGTGCTGAGGACTCAACCCAGGACCTCACTCTACCCATCACTATACTAAGACACACTCCCAATGCCTAGGCCCCAAACAAGGTAGTATAAATTTCCCCACTCACCCGCCCAGGGCCTTAGGCAAGCTGCGGGGAAGATGAAAAGTCTGGGTAACTCAGGGCAGAGCAAGTACAATTTTTAAAAAAGATTTATTTATTTATTATTATGTATACAGTGCTGTTTGCATATACTCCTGCGAGCCAGTAGAGGGCGCCACATCACATTACAGATAGTTATGAGCCACCATGTGGTTGCTGGGAATTGAACTCAGGACCTTTGGAAGAGCAGGCGGCGCTTTTAACCACTGAGCCATCTCTCCAGGCCAACAAGTACAATTTTGTAAGAGAGAGAGAGAGAGACAGAAAGAGAGACACAGGCAGACAGAGACACAGACAGACAGCCCTCTGGGCTTGACAGAATGGTGCCGGACCACCTGTGGCCTAGTCTGTACTGCATTTTCTAATGCCCTGACCCTCAGATTCCAGGGTTCTTAGCCTGGGATTCTCCAAGTTCCATAGCTTCTTCTGGTATGAGCCTCAGTTTTTCACCCAAGCTGTCCCTGAGAAGGAGGCCCTGCCCAGGCCCTGGGCTCAGAGCCGCTCTCTGGGGGTCAATCTGGCAAAGCACTGAACAATGAGGGCCTTGTAGAGCCCCAGGAGCAGGGCTGGGGCCAGCCGGAGGCACGTGGGTGCTCAGTGCCAGGGTGGTAGCTTTCTCCCTCTTCACCGTCCTCTTGGGCCCAGGTCTTGCTAGGACACATGCCAGCCTGCCCCTCGGGAAACCTGAGCCCTGACAGCCCAGACAGCCCTGGCCTTCCAGACCATCTGGTCCCTACCTATTACAGTCTAGAAAAATCTTCCTGGGACTGGGCAGATAGAGCCACCCTTGAAGTAAGCTCTGAGGAGAAAAGAGGGCCCTGTGATGCCTGTTGCTGAGCATGCTGACTGTCATCTGGCACGGCCCTGCGTCAAAGAATCTACTGAAAGACCCAGTAGGCCAGCCAGGCATGGTGGCGCACGCCTTTAATCCTAGCACTAGCACTCGGGAGGCAGAGGCAGGCAGAGTGCTGTGAGTTTGAGGCCAGCCTAGTCTACAAAGCGAGTCCAGGACAGCCAAGGCTACACAGAGAGACTCTGTCTCAAAAAAACAAAAAGACGGACTGGAGAAATGGCTCAGCGGTTAAGAGCACTGTCTGCTCTTCCAAAGGTCCTGAGTTCAATTCCCAGCAACCACATAGTGGCTCACAACCATCTATAATGAGATCTAGTGCCTTCTTCTGGTGTGCAGGTGTACATGTAAGCAGGACATTGTATATGAAATAAATAAATCTTAAAAAAAAAAAAAAAAAAGACCCAGTAGGCCAACACCCTAATTAAGCAAAGGGACAAGAGGTTTGCTCAGGGGCACACAGGTGCTCATAATGGGAGCCCAACCCCCTCTTCTATGCAGCACACTGCTATTGAGGCCTCAGGCTATTTCTCTGCTTTTGGCCGTCCTGCGGTGCCTATTGCTGTTCTCCCCTATGTATCTGCTCTCTGAGACCTGGCCCAGATGCCACCTCCTCCTTGAAGCCATCCCTGACAGGCCCAGACTGAAGCCAGGCCTTCAAGTCTTCTCACAGGACTTACCCTCAGAATGAGAAGGGCCCCAAAGGGGTGTTCATGTTAAGTTCGTGTTGAAGCTTTTCACATGCCTATCCTGGGGGAACTGACAGCTGGTGTGGAAGACAGATCTGTAAGCAGTGACAACTGTCACTCAAGGATGATGAGGGACATGATGAGAAAAATGGACAAAGTACTTGAGGGTCTTTTCACATCTGCAAGAGACTATTGTCAGCCAGGTGTGGTGGCTCACGCCTTCAATCTCAGCACTCAGGAGGCAAAGGGAGGCAGATCACTGTGAGTTCGAAGCCAGCCTAGTCTACAAAGCAAGTCTAGGACAGCCAAGGTTACACAGAGAAACCTTGTCTCGAAAAACAAACAAACAAACAAACAAAAAGAGACTATTGTCAACCCTATGGTCACCCACACTGGGTGGCATTTTTTTCATACACAGGTGTTTGGCCCACTGGCCTGAGATACTAAATCATACAAGCAGCTAAACATTATAGGGCACCAACTATAGTCCAGACAGTGTGTTTGGTTTTGTCACAAGCATGCATTACCATACTTTGTAAGGACTCTGGGGTCAGAGACCTGGTCATCAGATGCAGTCAGGACTCAGCTTTGATCTTTTGGATCCTACAAGAGTTTTCTTCACCACTGAGATATATCCCGTGCTAGGCATGACATGTCTCCTGACATATTAGTGGCATAACTGCTACGGGGTAAGTAAGTTCTTTTTGACTGGATTTGAGGCCTGCTCCATAGAAGGGAATTGTGCCTGGTGCTGTAATCCTGTTCAAAATCCTGGCTGGGTCGGCCGCAGGCCCTGGTGCAGAAGCTGTTACTGCTGTTCTTCTCAACGGATATGATGTACCTGCCAAACTGCCTTCTAAGTAGCTATCTTTATGGCCATAGATTGGTTTTTAGCTTTAGTCAGAACAGCTTCTCACCCCTATCCCCAGCAGGCAGCAGTTTACTGAAGAAATTCAAAGCTGGTCAAAGTGCTGAGGGGAAAAAGAAAAGACCGTTCAACGGTCAATCTTAAATCGGCATCACTCTTTCCAGCACTCTAGTAATATTATAGAAGAGAGGGCAGAAACAGCCTAAGAGCTGGCGGGCCGGATGGCAGCATACTGTAGAAAGTTCTCTTCTGCGTGTGGCATGGCTGTTAAGCTCATGAACTCACAGGAGCTGTGATTACCTACAAGACTTCACAGGTTTGGGCCCGTCAGTGTTTCATCATGGATGGGGCCCCTACCCCTCCCTGGGGAGTTATTGATAGTTTTCAGAGGTGTAGCCACTGGTGAGAGGGCCGTGTTCTGGGAAGTAACCCCGTACACAAGCTCATGTAAATAACCCTAATCAAGCTCAGTGGGTTACAGACACATACACAAAACAGAAGGGGACGAGTTGGGAGCTGGGAAGGTGAGCAGGAGTTGAAGGGGGACAAGAGAAGGTAATGAGGGGTGACCATGACCAAGATACTTTATACACAACTATGAAAATATCATAATGAAATTTGTTAAAGTTGGATAGTGGTGGTGCAGGCCTTTAATTCCAGCACTCAGGAGGCAGAGGCAGTCAGATCTCTGAGTTCAAGGCCAGCCTGGTCTACAGAGAGAGAGTTCCAAGACAGCCAGGGTTACATAGAGAAACCTTGTCTTGAAAAACAAAAACAAAATGTCTTCCTGGTAAATCATAGCAGGCACTGAGTCCAAGTCCCTATTGCATATCTGCTTGTCATCATTCACAGTGACCTTCCAGAACGCTGGTGAACAAGAGCCACCCTGAGATGCTCCAGTTACACGGAGGCCCTGCCTTAAGAGGTCAAAGGCCAAGCCTGGACTGACAGTCCTGAAACCTTCAACAGATGCCTTCTGGAAGCCTCTCATCTCTCAGCAGTACTATCTGCTAATGGCACTATTTATCTTTTCTGCCAGCAGGGTCCTAAGAGATGGACTCTTTATAAGGCTTCTCTGTGTAGCCTTGGCTGTCCTGCACTTGCTTTGTAGACCAGGCTGGCCTCAAACTCACAGAGATCCACCTGTCTCTGCCTTCCAAGTGCTGGGATTAAAGGTATGCGCCACCATGCCTGGCTTTTTAAGAAATTCTTTTTTTTTTTTTTTTTTTTTTTTTTTGGTTTTTCGAGACAGGGTTTCTCTATGTAGCCTTGGCTATCCTGGACCCGCTTTGTAGGCCAGGCTGGCCTCGAACTCACAGCGATCCACCTGCCTCTGCCTCCCGAGTGCTGGGATTATAGGCGTGCGCCACCACACCCGGCTTAAGAAATTCTTAAATGATTTCTCTTTATTTTTTATATGCATTGGTATTCTGCCTGCATGCATGTCTATGAGAGTGTTGGATCCCTGGAACTGGAGTTACAAACAGTTGTGAGCTGCCTTGTGGGTGCTGGGAATTGAACCTGGGTCGTCTAGAAGAGCAGTCAGTGCTCTTAACAACTAAGCCATCTCTCCAACTCCAAGAGATGGACTCGGGCTCAGCAGAGTAGGGCAGAAAGTTACCTGGAGAAGGATGAGTCAAAACACTTGCCTTAGAGCTGTCCGCATGGCAAGCTCCCTGGCAGTGCTCCAGCTGTTCAGGGGAGCCCTCTCCCTCTCAATATACATAACCCGCCCCTCTGTAAGTCAAGGCAGGCAGAGCGGAAATGGCTCCTGAGCCTTCCTGACACAGGAAGATGGCCTCTCTGAGAACTAAGTGACAAGGAAAGGGCTGTCACCCACAGGAAAAGGTTTGTTTGCTTTGCAGTTGCCTGCTTCTGTGCAGCACGGAGCCAGAAGTTCTTCCTGTCACAAACAAAAAGTGATGCTTTTCTGTCCAAGGTCCGGGGGTTAAGGTGGGTGACCCAGGACACCAGTTAACAGGAGAGATATGAAGGGCACACACAGCTATGTTACCTCCCTTGGTTAGGCGCTAATAGAAAGGCCGAGGGAGGGGGAGGAAGAGGCTCCATTTGACTGACTGGGTAGAGATAGCTGAGGCTCTGCAAAGTGAATGCAGAACTCTCCTCCTTTAAAGGCAGCATCAGGATGGGAACCCTGGCGGTCCCTAGAGTCCTCAGCTCTCATCAGAGGAAGAACCAGCTCTCAGAATTCACCAGCCCCAGAGGTGGAGGTTGGATGGTGGATGCAGGAGGGAAGAGCCTGGCCAGGGGTGGGGTGGGGCCAGAAATGAGCAATAGCCTGGCCTCACAGAGCCTGCACTACTACTGTTTCCCTTCCCCACCTCCTTCCGGAAAACCTCAGGAAACGGTTGGTCAGGTTTTGACCTTGACATTCGTGGGTTCCCTGCCTCCATCGCAGCTACTTCCTGGAAGCTCTGACCATCCCGGGAGGCCAGCTCTTGACCTATCTGCAGGGCAGGCTGGGTGGAAATGAGCAGTCGCTAACAAGCCTGCTAGGCAGCCATAGCTTCCCTGAATACATCCCACAATCCACGGCGCCATTGCTCTCGTTCACCCCCACACTCTGTACAGGCCTTAAGCACACACTGCCGCTTAGACTGATATTGGTGAGTTAATTCTTTGTTTGTTGGTTTGGTTTTTTTTTTTTTTTTTTTTTTTTTTTTTTTTTTTTTTTTTTTGGTTTTTCAAGACAAGGTTTCTCTGTGTAACAGCCCTGGCTACCCTGGAACCTCTCTTTGTAGACTCGGCTGGCCTCCCGAGTACTGGGATTCAAGGCTGCACCACCACGCCTGGCATTTTGTTTGTTTGGTTTGTTTCGGGGTGTTAACTTTTATTCATATATTCCTCTTGAATTTATCACCTGCACATTCAACAAGACAGGTTCACTGCCTGGGCCACTGCTACCAAGAAATGTCTTTTTTCAGGTGTCGCAGGTTCACTTAGACCGTAAATGTCACAACTGAAGAATGGCAGGGCTGGTATCTAGAGTCACCCTAGGGTCCAGGAAGGAAAGGCCCGTTTTTGAGGGTTTCAGGTTCACAGTCTAATGCAAAAGAGGAAGAGAGTGAGGACAGAAAAGCGGAGAAAGAGTGAGGACAGGGCTCCCAAGGCCTTCAGAAGCCGTTGAGAAGTCTCTAGTGTGCTGAAGAGCCAGCTCTAGCCTGGGGGTCTAGAGTTCAGATTCCTTTTTTTGTTTCTGTGTGTAGCTTTGACTTGTTTTGTAGACCAGGTTGGCCCTCGAACTCACAGTGATCCGCCTGCCTCTGCCTCCCAAGTGCTGGGACTAAAGGCGTGCCGAGGTCAGGATTCTAACCCCAGCTATTGACTCTTTCTCTGAGCCTTGTTATGGCCTAGGCCCCTTGCCAGGCTCACACAGGCTCTTTCACCACCTGCACAAGCCACCACTTCTCCTCTGCCTCAGTACCATTCCCCTCACCAGCTCTATCATCACCCCACTGCATGAGTCAGGAAACGGCTTTTGCCACCTGGCAGCGCTGGTAGCCAAATCCTGTCTCCTGCCACACTTGACTTCCCTGAGTTCTACTGTGCCTACTGCTGGGCTGTTCCAGAGAGCACCTCAGCCTCTCTGTGAACTGGCCTCGATGCTGGCCCTTCCTCTGGTGCAGGAAATGGAACCCAGAATCCCCTCATGTGTTTTGCCACTGAGAGCTCAAACCCTGGCCCTCCATTTGGTCTTTGGAAAAGCCCTTAGGTGTTGTTTGGATGCTGAAGGTACCTGCTCAGCCATGATCTTTCTGCCTCGTCTGTGACTGTCAAGTTTACCACAAGCTAATAATGGCTTTCAGTCTCTAATTACACAGATAAAGGTTCTAAGAACTTTATATCATTTATTCATCAGCACAATCCAGAGGCAGGTGCCTTTCCCGTTTTATAGATGAGAAACTGTAGCACTGAGCAGTGACTTGGGCTCTACTCACACAGATAGTGACAGGCAGGGCTTAAACCCGGGTCTAGCCACCACCACACTCTGCTATGCGGTTGCCTTCTCTTACTATTTTAGAAACTTCTGGTAACCAGCTCCACCCAGAACTCTCATTCCCTGATAACAAAAACGCTGGCTCTGGCCATGTATGGAAGGATTCTGAGCCAGCGCGCTCTGCTCCGGGCAAGGCAGAGCCAAGCCCCTGCATGTTGGGGGCAGCTGCTTAACTCACTGCATTCCTCACTGTGCCAGGCAGAGTTCAGCTGTGCCTGCCTCACACAAGGACTGCTGGCTACAAGCACGGCCACTGCGCCGGGAGATGATCTGGAGCCAGACACTCACACACACTGGGTCTGTGTGATCCTGGGGTAAGGCAAGCTGAGGGCCAGGGAGCCATGTCAGGCAGCCCACTACTGATCTGGAAAAACCCCTAAGATGCATTTTTTGTTTGTTTTCTTTTCTTTCTTTCTTTTTTTCAGACAGGGTTTCTCTGTGCAGCCCTGGGTGTCCTGGATTCACTTTGTAGATCAGGCTGGCCTCGAACTCACAGAGATCCACCTGCCTCTGCCTCTGCTGAGATTAAAGGCGTGCGCCAAGGTGTATTATTTTTATTTCTGCATAACACAAGGCTGTCTTAATTTATATGCAACATATGCCTGCAGGTGGCCAGGGATCCCCTGGAATTAGACTTACAGGAAGTTTTGAGCCACTGGATGTTGGGAATTGAACCCAGATCCTCTGTAAGAGCAGTACTTGCTTTTAACCACTCAGCCATCTCTCCAGGCCCCTGAGCCAGCATGAAAAAGGAAAAAGAGAAACCTGTAACTCCAGTATTAGCCCAGGGACTGTGTTCACTTTTGTGGTTTGAAGACAAGGTTTCTCTGTGTAGTCCTGGCTGTCACTCTGAGCCTAGGGACAACGTAAAAAGTACTTGTCTGAAACCCTCAGTTCAAGCCGAGGACCCATACAGTAGGCCTCCCACAAACTGCCGTACAGTTGTACCTCCCTGCCAAAGAAATGTAATTTTAAACCTTTTTTGTTCTTGTTTTTTGAGACGGTTTCTCTGTGTAGCCCTGGTTGTTCTGGAACTTGCTCTGTAGACCAGGCTGGCCTCAAACTCAGAGAGATCCACCTACCTCAGCCTTCCAAGTGCTGGGATTAGAGGTGTGTGCCACCACAGCCTGGCAATTTAAAACTTTTCAAAGTTGAATTTTTGACTGGGCCTCCCAAGTGCTATGATTAAAAGCTGATGCCACCATACTCAGCCCTAAACACTGAATTTTAAAAGCAACTAGGGGAAAAATTAGCCCAGGGCGTTACCCTTGCCCAGTGCTAGGGCTGCTGTTAGGAAGCAGGAGCTATCTAGGAACCAGCACACAGCACTCTCCCCCAGCCAGGGAGCTAGGACTAGGCAGGAAGATGGGAGCTGAAAGCTTGGCAGATCCTGACTCCACTCTTTGGGCTCCTACAAGACCACAGATGAAATGCCTGGAAAATTCCCAAGGGTTTTACAAGTGCTTGGATGTTTTCCATATTAAGAGGGAGAATGCTTTTGCTTTTTCCTTTGGGAAGTGGGACTGTGTCTCAGGACAACACAGTCTTTAAACTGGGCTGACCTGGGTTCATATCTGAACTTCTCCACCCTTTGGCTCTGGAGGTCTATTTGGCAAAGAGGTCTATTAACTCTCTGGTGGGGAATGGCTTCCAGCCTCATCCAGGCTGCCCCCCACCATCAGCCACAGACCCCACACAGTCTCTAGCTAGCCTCCTACCCAACATATCTGCACCAACTGGCTTTCCTCCTATACTCCCCCAGCATCTAATGTGCTCTGGCCTCAGTGCCTTTGTTTCCTCTGCCTCAGCTATCTAATACCTGCCTTTAGGATTTGGCTCAAAATGACCCCCATCACTGTGTTCCCTCATCTTGTCCAAAACACACTCCCCAATTCCCGAGGTGGTCTTGAACTCCCATCAAGCCTCCCAAGTGTGAGGATTACCGACATGAGTTACCATACCTGGGCCAAAACTGCCCTTGTGATACCTCACATCACCATCCTCCACAGGGAGCATAACTTATCTCCTATCTACCATGAAAGTTTAAGCTCAAGGGGCTGAAGAAATGGCTCAGAGGTTAAGGGGACTGGCTGTTTGTCCAAAGGTCCTGAGTTCAATTCCCAGCAACCACATGGTGGCTCACAACCATTAATAATGAGATCTGGTGCCCTCTTCTGGTTCACATGCAGACCAAATACTGTATAAATAATGAATAAATAAATCTTTAAAAAAAAAAAATTAAATAAAGTTAAAGCTCGATAGGATTTGGGTTTTCCATACCTGGACCTCCTCCGTGTGCCTAGCAGTACCTGGCTAATTTTCCTTAGAGACAAAGGACTTCTCACTAGGTTAGACCATGTCCTCAGGGATATTGTACCAAGTCATAACACACTTGGAGGGTTAGAGCAGAAATCACACCGTTCTGGAAGCCAGAAGCCAAAAGCCCAAAGCCGAGGTGGGAAGGCTCCTTGTGTCTTCCAGCTGCCTGGGGCCCCAGGAGCAAGCACATGGCTGGGGAACTCCAACATCTACGCCTCTTGTCAGGATGCCTGTCACTGGATGTCAGAGCCCATCTGGATGGCCAGAATCCTAAGACCTCCTTCCACATAGGGCTACATCAACAGCTTGCAGGAATTAGGCAAATCAGTAGGAAGAGAGGAGCTTATGAATTCCAAATGTGGGGGAGGATAAACAAGTGAGCATCCACTGTGTGCCAGGCAACAAATGGCTGCTGCCAACAGCATCCCGTGCATGCCTACCATTGACTCAGAAAGTGCAAGTTGTCTGCAGCCACCTTCTGCACTAGGCACTGAACACAGGCACTGAATTACAAGCCAAGGCACCAAGGTACCAGGCACATCATTAGCACACAGGAAAGGGAGTCACTTTGCGCAGCTACTTGCCAACCATCGAAGGTTACCAAGAAGGATGATTACAAGTCACGCCATTCTCGGCTACTTTGCTAGCTAGGTAAGCCTGAGCCACATATTAAGACCCTATCTCAAAAAGCCAAAAGAGAGCTGGGCGTAGTGGCGCACACCTTTAATCCCAGCAGAGAGAGGCAGAGGCAGGTGGATCCCTGTGAGTTCGAGGCTAGCCTGGTCTACAAAGCGAGTCCAGGACAGCCAAGGCTACACAGAGAAACCCTGTCTCAAAAAAACAACAACAAAAGCCAAAAGAGAACTGGAGCGATGGTTCAGTAATGACAAGGGATCTGATGCCCCTTCTGGCTTCTGCAGGCACTGCATACATAGTGCATACTCATAAAATAAAGCTTTATAAAAGCCCCCTTCCACCACAATGACAAATCTATAATCCTAGTAGAGAAACTGAGACCACAGGATTCTTTCTGAGGTCTCCCTGGGGTACACAGCTTTGCCTCAAGAAACCCCTGGCCGCTGCCACCACCACCACATAAAAAAAGATTTTACGGTTCAGATCTGGTGGCACATGCCTTTAATCCCAGCACTTGGGAGGCAGAGGCAGCCAAATCTCTGCGAGTTTGAGGCCAGCTTGGTCTACAAAGCAAGTCCAGAACAGCCAAGGCTACACAGAGAAACCCTGTCTCAAAAAACAAACAAACAAAAAGATTTTACAGGCTGGAGAGATAGCTCAGAGATTAAGAGCACTGTCTGCTCTTTCAATGGTCCTGAGTTCAAGTCCCAGCAACCACATGGTGGCTCCCAATCATCTATAATAAGATCTGGTGCCCTCCTCTGGCCTGCAGGTGTACATGCAAGCAGAAAATAAACAAATCTTTAAAAAAAAAAACAGGGGCTGGAGAGATGGCTCAGCGGTTGAGAGCACTGACTGTTCTTCCAGAGGTCATGAGTTCAATTCCCAGCAACCACATGGTGGCTCACAACCATCTATAATGTGATCTGATGCCCTCCTCTGGCCTGCAGATGTACATGCAGGCAGAGCTCTGTATACATAATAATAAATAATAAACAACCAAAAAACAAAAACAAAACAAAACAACAACAAAACCCAAAAAACCGAAAACTTTTTTTTTTTAAAAACACTAGATCTACAGAGGAGGCCCAACTCTGGTAGCAGGTATTAATCTGGACAGAAGGTTAAGGATCGACTTTCTCAACAAAGAAATGGGACACTGCACGAAAGCTGAGCTAAAAGGATTAAGCATCCCTGAGCGCCCTCTGCACAATTTCTGACAGTAAGCAATATCCCACAGTTCCTTCCTAGGGCCCAACACTGCCACCAACATGCTATGCAAATTATGGAAGGTCATTTAAATCCTATGGGACTCAAGTGGGGCACAAGAGATACAGGACATGCAAACATCCTATAAAGCACACAGTATGTTATGAACACAGAGATAAAAGAATTCGGCTTCCTGCTGGGCATGGTAGTGCACGCCTTGAAACCCAGCACTTGGGAGGTAGAGTCAGGGGGATCACTGTGAGTTCAAGGCCAGCTGGTCTACAAAGTGAGTCTAGGACAACCCAGGCTACATAGAAACCCTGTCTCAGAAAACAAAACAACAACAAAAATTCAGCTTCCACACTGACGCACCTGGAAAGCAGGGTACACAGGATCCACAGAGGGCACACAAAGCCACAGATCTGCCCATAATAACGAGACCACAAGCCCAGCTCCAACAAAGACCCTTTACTGAGAACTCCCTAAAACATCCAGTCCTTGATTTGACAAGCTTCAACTCCGCCGATGAATGGCTTCGGTAAGGCTTCTTGGTGACAAGACTACTTCCCATCTACAACATCCGAACAGGTCTTGACTCGTGTAAGAGTGCCTCAGGGCCTCTGTCCCATCTTCTTCAGGGTGCGATTAAGCTACAAGGGAAAGTAACGCCAAGTTAGATGTGGAGTCTTTGGACCTATCCCAACAGTGTATACCAGACTCCCAGAAGGCCCTCTGAGACCAGGGAGTGCCACAGAAAGCCTGACCACCGTCTTTTTCCTTGTCTTCACTTGACAAACCTACAGCCTACACTGCTCTGTCATTTCATAGACAGGACAGGGATTCAGCGTAGCTAGACCAAGAGCTTCTGCCTCCTCCTGCTAGAAGACAGTCCCGACTCACTGCCTGTCATATGTGGCTTAGAAAGCTAAACAGTAAAAACTACGCCACACTGTCACAACCCTGAAGGAGCATGGCCTCCATTGGAGGACTCCAGACCAGAATAAGGCAGCTCAGAGCTGGACAAGAGGGAGCCCCAGCTCTGTCAAACATGGCTTCCAGCCCTGCAGCCGGCAGACACTAGCCAGACCTGTCTGAGCGGGAGAACACCCTGATGGGGAAGGAGAGCCACAGCAGCAAATCCACCCTTATTAGGAAATACAAGGAAGGGCGAGGAGAGTGGCACCCCTCGCAGGGCCACCCACAGACCGAGATCTTGGAAAGAGATACCCTAAAAGGGCTGACACAGCAGCTCCTGGGCCCAGGCCGCTCCCCAAGCTGCCAGCAGGCTGAGCTTAGAAAGGTAAAAGGCTAATCACATGTTTCTTAAAATAAAGATGAGAAAAATGTAAAAGCCATCTCCATCCTCAGGCTTATTAGCCAACTCTCAGATGCCTCACCTCTTCAAATTTGTGGATCTGCCGGATAAAGAAATCCCCATAGCGTCTGGCGACCTTGGTGTCTGCGATGTGGATCATGTCCTACGGGAATAAGCAGTCAGAAGACAAGTGACGGACAGGCGAGCTGGAACTAGGAGAGGGCCACCTAGTGTGGAGCCACTTAACTGCAAAGCAAGGTGGTGCCAGGTGTTAACTGCTAACAATACCTCAGGGCCAGCCTCTACAACTCAGCTGTATCTCAGCTCTCTTCACTTTCTATTATGCTGGGTCTCCATTTTGGGGAGGGTTAGGCAGTGTGCCTTGCTTTACCTCACTATCACAGTACCAAAAACACCACTCTTCAGCCTACCCCTTAGCACAAGGAAACCACTGCTAAGTTGTGCTTCAGAAAGAACTCAACATATCTCCAGACATGTGTTACAAATGTGCTACAGATTATTGACAGCTCACCTACAAAAGTCTATGGAAAGCAGACAATGACATATGTATATAATCCCAGCACACAGGAAGCCAAGGCAGAAAGTTTGTAAGTTCAAAACTCCATCCATCTCTCATAAAGGCCCATCCAAAACCACCCAAAAGCCCATCAACAGGAAGGAGAGCAGAAGAGCTGCAGAACCATTGCTGTAGGAGGTGATGGGAGGCGGCTGCGTCTCAGGGCAGGCATGGATGAATGGAGTATGCACAGTAATGGTGGAGAACGTTCTCTCACAGCCAATGCTGAGCTGTCCCAGCTTGGATCTCACTTTCTCAACAAAGCCTTCCGTACCATCCTGTGCCTGCACCCACTGCCTCCCCACCTTTCCCTGTCTCCGCTACTCACGCTTCTGACCTACTTCACACGTGATGCAGGCACAGCATCTACCATTTACCCTTCAAGAGGCCACGCAGAGTGACCAGGGCCACTGGCCCAGGTTAGACCATACCTTATCAATATAGAAGTCCACCTCTGAGGCCGACTGGAACTCGCCATCTAGGGCAGAAATGCCACTGGTCCACACCAGGTTCTTCATCTTGTGCTTGAAGACGAGCAGCTGGATGCGGAACTCCTGCTCTGTGAGGTCCAGGAAGCCGGCCAGCTTGGCCACGGGCATGGTGGTGTAGAGCTTGAGGAAGCTGCGGATGGTGGAGAGCTGGGCCTGCTGCTGCACTTCATCAGAAAACACCTTCAGCTGCTGCAGGAAGGGCTCCTTGTGGTAGTTAGGATGAACATTGTCGTAGTTGGGCACCACGGGCGACAGGAACTTGGGGCAGGCATAGCTAAAGAGCTCCTCATAGACCTGGGGGTCACCCTTCTGCATGCGTAGCATCTTGTCCCCATATTTCTCCCGCAGCTGGAGGTGTATGCTCTCGTCAATCCGCATGGGGTACATGGTAAGCGCGATGGCCAACAGAGCGTGCATCTGCTCATTCTGCTTGTTAATCTGGGAGAAGCCAAATACACACTCTTGCTGAATCCCACTGCAGACCAGCTGGCCCCCACCTGCACAGAGCATCGTTTCTCACACTGCCTTGTGCACCCCAGTCACTGCACTCTCCTAGATGGCCTGACACACCAACGCTCGGGCTCTCTTGAGGCCCACCCAGTACTAAGGCCTCCTTGGTTGTCTCTAGAATCCTCCTCAGGACCTCTCCAGCTGGCCTCATATTACTGAAAAGCCAATTCTGTTTTTTAAAAGATTTATTTGCCAGAGGGTGGGGGGTGGCGTGGGGTAAAGGGAGTGGAGGGATGAGGTGGGTGGCCCATGCCTTTAATCTCAGCACTTAGGAGGCAGAGGCAGGTGGATCTTTGTGAGGTCAAAGCCAGCCTGGTCTACAAAGAGAGTCTAGGACAGTCAAGGCTGTTACACAGAGAAACCTTCTCTAGAAAAACCAGAAAAAAAATTATTGATTTATTATTATGTATGCAGTGCTCTGCCTTATGTACACCTGCATGCCAGAAGAGGGCATCAGATCCCAGGATAGGTGGTGGTTGTGTGAACCACCATGTGGTTGCTGGGAATTGAACTCAAGACATTTGGAAGAGCAGATAGTACCTTTAAACTCTGAGCCATCTCTCCAGCCCGGAAAGTTAATTTTGTTTTTTGTTTTTCGAGATAGGGTTTCTCTGGGTAACCTTGGCTGTCCTGGACTCACTTTGTGCCTCCTGAGTGCTAAGATTAAAGGCATGCACCACCATCTTAAACACTTGCCACTTGCTAAGATTAAGTTAGCAGAAATCTTTGATGGCAATAGAAAACAAAATCCTTTACCTGGATAATGGAAGGATTACCAAAGCTAATACTCTCATTCCCAGGAACCCCACTGCCTAGGCTAGTCTACCATGCCAGGACTCTCAAGCCCCAATCGCTGTGCTCAGGCCATCCGTGCTGCCTGGAAGACAGCTCCCCAGTCCCACGTCTTGAGCCCATTCTCTTCCACTCACTGCTTTAGATACTGCTTGTTTCCAGTGCTGAAACTCCTCTAACTCATCCTTCCCACAAAAATGTTAGTAGTCTACGGTCAATGTCATGATAGGAAATGTTTAGCCAGGCCAGGCAGTGGTGGCACACGCCTTTAATCCCAGCACTCGGAAGGGAGAGGCAGCTGTGTGTTCGAGGCCAGCCTGGTCTACAAAGTGAGTTTAGGACAGCAACAACAACAACAAAAAAGAAAAAAGAAAAGAAATGTTTAGTCAGGCAGGTATTAAAAGGGCTGAAGTGTAGTGCAGTGGTCAGCGATCATCTGCACGTGCCACAGCAAAAGGGGAAAACCAAGCTGAAGAGCAATACCACATGTTCTCAAATGCAGAAGCTAACGAAGTTGTTTCATAGATGAGTAGGAGACAGATGATACTAATGGCACAGGCTTTTAATCTCGGCTACGTCCGTGGTGAAGGGAGGGGAATCACAAGCTCAAGGCCCTGCTAGGGCAACAGAGTAAGTATAAGGTTAGTCCAGGGCCTTAGTGAGACCTCTTAAAATAAGTTGGGACAGGGGGCTAGGAATGTGGCTCAAAGGTACACTGCCTACCTAACAAGCACTAGACCCCTCCACCCCCACCCCACACACAGGAAAAGAAGCTTTGAGTCCCGTAAGCTAAAACAAGGACCAGTATGGCAATGAATACCCATGGGAGCAATAAGGGCACCAATGGTACAGGAGTAACCAACACTCTCTGGTGGGCTTGAAGACCTGCTCTACAGACGGGCGTGCACGCCTGTTACTGTAAACTAGGTAAGGAACCCACAGGAGGAAAGCTGACAAGCCCGAGGGAAACCCACCACTGTTAGTTTGTGAAATGGACACAGAATCAAAATGCCCTCTAAATCTGCACTTCTCACTTTGTCAAAGACATTCCATTATATAATGCATGCCAGCTAATACAGAAACTCACAAGTGGCCAAACCCAGAGGAATGTTTGTGGGCTGCTCAGCCATACATGGGACATCTATGTCACATCCCCTGTACTCATGGCTCAGGGACCATGGGGAAAGAGGGGCCAGAAAGATTCTCTAAGAGTCAGAGATTGAGAGGGACTCTGGACAGGGCAGGATCTCTCACCCATAAACTGATAGCAGCTGTGGTTTTCTCCACAAAACAAACCAGTCAACATTCCAGCATAAACCAGGGAGAAACTCAAGAGCCCTCACCCCAGACTGAGGAGCCAGTAAGAGCTGATGGCTTCTGAGGGAGAGACAATCAGTTTTTTTTTTTCTTTCTTCTTCTTTTTTTTTTTTCCCCCTGAGACAGGGTTTCTCTGTGTAGCCTTGCTTTATATACCAGGCTGGCTTCGAACTCACAAAGATCCGCCTGCCTCTGCCTCCCAAGTGCTGGGATTAAAGGTGTGCGCCACCACACGGGGCTGAGAGTCAGTTTTCAGTGACACTACACCTATGAGTGTATGGACAGCACAACTACTCCCTGAGTTATTAAATATAAATAAATAAAACAAAAATAAACAAAAGACAAAGTGTTATTAGGACTAGGGGTTCTGGGAGGAATAAGGAGTAAATAAGATATATTGTATGCATGCATGAAACTCTCAAGTAATTAAGAAAAACATGCTGGTTTTTTTTTTTTTTTTAAACATGCTGTTTTCAAAAGGCAAAAAGAGGTGTTGTGCTGCTTGTGATCCCAGAACCCAAGACGCTGAAGCAAGAGGACTGTTAGGAGCAGGAAGACAATGGCCGGCTGCAGCTATCATGAAATTCCTACACAGCAGCCACTGTAATTCCCCTGAAGTGAGGAGGTCAACAGGGAGCTCAGAGAAGAGGCATGTAATAGCTAAATTGAAAACTATTGATGAATTCTATAGCACAGCAGGGGCACTATTTTATATGCCAATTTACATCTATAAAGAACTAGAAGAGCCAGGTGGTGGCGGCACACAACTTTAATCCCAGCATTTGAGAGGCAGAGGCAGGAGAATTGCTGTGAGTTCAATGTTAAGCTGGTCTACAAAGCAAGTCCAGGACAGCCAAGGGTACAGAGAGAAATCCTGTCATGAAAAACAAACAAACAAACAAACACAAAAAGAACTAGAAGAACAGGGCAGTAATAATGCACCCCTTTAATCCCACCACTGGGAGGCAGAGGTAGGTGGTCCTCTGTGAGTTCAAGACCACCCTGGGATACAGAGTTCCAGGACAGCTAGGGCTATTAAACAGAGAAACCCTGTGAAAAAACTACAAACCAAAACAAAGAAATAGAAGAGTCGTTTGAAGGTTTTTAATATAAACAAATGATAAATGGGATTTCGTTTGTTTGAGACGGGGTCTCTCTACATAGCCCTGGCTGCTCTGGAACTCACTATATAGACCAAGCTAGTCTCAAATTCAGATAATATCCCTATCTCTGCCTCCCAAGTGCAAGGATTAAAGGTGTGCATCACTACACCTAGCTGACTTTTCTCTCTTTTTTTATCTATTTACCACACATCCCACAAATATACAACTTAAGTTGACTGAAATGAGGTATTTTTAAGAGTAGCGTATTTTGGATGGTGGTTATCCAGAACAGCTGGAAGAGGTGCTGAGGAGTCAGCTGCCTGGACAGACTGCAGCTGCAGGGTTCTCTTACCATTTCATACTTGTATGTGGTCCTCTGGAACATACTCTTGGTCCTCTGGATGTACAGGAGGATGTTGGCAAAGACCCGGATGGCATCCTGGTAGCGACGCATCATTAAATACGCAAAGCCAACATAATAGTAGGTGGTGACCTGGCACTCGGGCACCCGGGAGTACATGCTCTTCTTGTTGAGCTCGATATTCTCCAGCACCTTGATGGCCTGGTAATAATCCCCCAGGAGAGAGTGCAGCCGCAGAAGCCCCACCAGGCTGAAGTAGCCGAGCATCTTGTAGAGGGAGTGTCGTCCATATTCCCCAGCCACACTTTCGGGGTCACCTGTGAGGGACCGATGCTGTGAGTGCTTCCACAGGGCAAGATAAAACAGAACAGGCCTGACCACTAGCATTACGCAGTGTGTCACCTGCTGCCAGGTCCAGAGCTCTCCTAACATGGAATGCCTCTTCCTAGGAATCTCAAGAAACTGGACCCGGGTGTTCTCTCGTGGTGACTAACAGCTGCTCTTAGAGTAACAGTTCACGTGTTTTGTTTTTGTTTTTGTCCTAACGTACCTGAGAACATGAGAAGAGCCTCACTGAGAACAGTTATTCACAAGGCCTGTCCTTTTGGAACCCAAAGCCAATGCTATTTACCCACAGATGCTCTGGCCTCTTGTGTGGAGCTGAGGGGCGCTAACAACCAGAAACAGCAGCCAGGAGAACTGTGGCCTTTGCCCAATCAGGCAGCACACACTGCTCCTTGCCACGACTGACGGAAGAACTAGTCTCCTTTCTTGGCACCCTAAACACAATTACAGGAACAAGACTCAGATCTGGGTATTTGACAGACAGTTCTCCAAAAATGAATAAAGTAATCTGTCCAATCCCAGTGAAAACTGAAAGGGCCAGCAATGTGGCCCAGCAGGTAAGGGTGCTTGCCATGAACCTGCCAACCTGAGTCAGAGCCCCCACAACCCATATGGTGGAAAGACAGAACCAACTAGTACACATTGTTCTATGCAGTCTTCACGTGTGCACCTACACAAACATGTGAAGACCAATACTGTCTGCTGTTAATTTTTTTTAAAAAATGTGAGTTTTGAGGGCTGGAGAGATGGCTCAGAGGTTAAGAGTACTGACTGTTCTTCCAAAGGTTCAATCCCAGCAACCTCATGGTGCTCACCACCATCTATAATGAGATCTGGTGCCCTCTTCTGGCCTGCAGGCACACATGCAGGCACAACACTGTATACTATATATAAATAAATCTTTTTTGTTTTTGATTTTCGAGACAGAGTTTCTCTGTGTAACAGCCCTGGCTGTCCTGGAACTCACTTTGTAGACCAGGCTGGCCTCAAACTTACAGAGATCCACCTGCCTCTGCCACCCAAGTGCTGGGATTAAAGGTATGCACCACCATGCCCAACAATAAATAAATCTTAAAAAAAAAAAAAAAGTGGGCTTTGCTCGGTTTTGTGGAGCAGGTCTTTAATCCCAGCAGAGGCAGGTAGGTCTCTGAGTTCAAAGCCAGCATGGCATGGTCTACATAGATAGATTCAGGACAGCCAGGGAGAAGTACAGAGAAACTGTCTCAAAAACAAACTAAAAGGTGTCAATATATGGCCAGATAGTTGATGCACGCCTTTAATCCCAGCACATCAGAGGCATAGGCAGATGAATTTCTATGAGTTCAAGGCCAGACTAGTCTAAGCAGAGGAAGTTCATGAATGTTTGACAAAAGACCCATTTAAATTGTAGGATAGACCAAGAAGTTCATTTCAAGGTTATAAAGGGTAATACCGACAGTTTCAGGATACTCGGTTCATTACTGCTCTGACCAAACAACCACTGTCAAATTCCAAAGAAATACACACTCTAAAGACATGGGGATCACATATCAGATATATCCTGCATCTCAGATGCTTACATCCCGATTCATAACAGTAGCACAATTACAGTTATGAAGTAGCAACAAACTAACTCCATGGCTGGGGTCGGGACAACATGAGGAACTGTACTGAAGGGCGGGGTCGGGATAACATGAGGAACTGTACTGAAGGGCGGGGTCGGGATAACATGAGGAACTGTACTGAAGGGCGGGGTCGGGATAACATGAGGAACTGTACTAAAGGGCCGCAGCATCAGGCTCTTGAGTGTAGGGTGAGGAGCAAAGAGCGCACCTACTACATAAAAGGCTCTTGAACCTTCCTCTCGCTTGTGTGGTGGTGCACGCCTGTAATCCCAGCACTAGGGGGTGGGGTGGGGGAGGGGGGAGCCGAGGCAGGCGGATTGCTGTGAGTTCAAGGCCAGCCTGGTCTACAAAGTAAGTCTAGGACAGCCAAGGCTACACAGAGAAACCCTGTCTTGAAAAACCAAAAAAACAAAACAAACAAAAAACCACAACAAAAAACAAAACAAAATAAAACCCCAAACCAATAATAATTAATGATGATGATGTTATGGTTCTCAATATTTTATGTGTGGAGAAGAGCAGGTAAAATGTTTAGCACTGGCTACATAAGCCTAGTGGCCTGAGTTTGGCTCCTACAACCCATGTCACGGTGGAGAGAATTGACTTCTGCACATGTGTCCACATGGGCATCATCATGTGTATATACATTCAGCATTGTTTTTTTTAAACGTGTAAGGAGTTCCCTTTGGGAGGTCACTGATGCAACCAAAGGCCCTGGAGACACCGCAGAGGCAGCTGAACGTGCAGACCTCAGCAGCTCCGCTGGTGCCCCGCCAGCCACTCACCTCCGCTGGTGTAGACCTCCAGCTGCCGGTTGATGTTGGACTTGTCCACCAGAGAATGAAGCACGTTGAGGACGCTGTGGACGTTCCAGATTTTCGGGTTGGATCTAAGGAAGTCGATCTCCTCCTCTGACTTCTTGGCAGTCTTGCAGCGGTACTGACTAAATGACTGGAACTGTTGGGGAGGAAGGAAAAGAGGTGGCAGGGGCACACATCCAAGTGACAGTCACATGCCGAGAATGACGAGACACAGACTGTTACTAAGTAACTTTTTAGAGGTGGAAATGAAATAACTATATGGCTCAGGTGCCCTCAAACTCTCATTTGTCCTGCTTTGCCTAAGTGTTGAATGAAAACGAGCTATGTGTTTTCAAGTCACAGCCAATGTTGAAATAAAGCACGACACGATTGTGACAGCTCTATAGGTGCAAATTCATATAAACACACGTGCACCAGTGTGGAGTCCTTCCCCTTACATCAACTGATGCTTGCGCAACAGCAAGTAGGCACTTTCATGTTATCTGAGGATTGAAAATATTAAATAAAACTCCCCTCAAAAAGGTCAGGGGTAGCAACACATGCCTTTTTTTTTTTTTTGGTTTTTCGAAATAGGGTTTCTCTATGTAGCCTTGGCCATCCTGGACTCACTTTGTAGACCAGGCTAGCCTCGAACTCACAGCGATCCGCCTGCCTCTGCCTCCCGAGTGCTGGGATTAAAGGCGTGCGCCACCACGCCCGGTGGCAGCACATGCCTTTAATCCAGCACTTAAGTGGCAGAAGATAAATAAGTGGCTGGGCGATCAAGGCAAGCCTGGTTCACATGTGAGCTCCAGCCCAGTCAGAGCTGCGCAGTAGATGGTAAAGCCCTGTCTCAAGAGAAACAAAGTAGTAGAGTGGGGGCTGGAGAGATGGCTAAGAGGTTAAGAACACTGACTGCTCTTCCAAAGGTCCTGAGTTCAACTCCCAGCACCCACATGGTGGGTTACAACCATCCTATACTGTGATCTGATGCCCTCTTCTGGACTGGAGGTGTACATGCAGACAGAGCACTGTATAATTATTAATAAATAAATAAATCTTAAAAAGGAAAAAAAAAGTAGAGTGGAAGAGAATTCCCACTGTGTCTATTGGCCTGGCCAGAGAGATGCTCACAGGAGCTCAGTGATCTCGGTCTCTGTGGGATTAGAAAGCCCCTTAGCAAAAGGCCAGCAGCTCAGCTAAGGAATTATGCTTATCTTACTTAAGAGGGATGAAGCTCAGAGGATCCTCCTCCATTGAGTTAACAGGACAGCCAACAATCTCAAATTATGCCAAGAGGCTGGCTGGCAGTCACAGCAAGGTGACTGTGGCCTGAGATTTGGCCCATGAAAGGTGATGGTGCTTCCTTTAGGCCAAGAAGCTCCTCTCAAAGAACACAGTGAAGGTGTTTTCACCACCAGGTCACCAACACTGCACTCACAAAGGCTCCCTGGTGTGTGGCACTCAGCATCTTAGATAAGATACTGATTTCTAACCTGGTCTGTTGGTTGAATACCTGTAACTCCAAAACATGGGAGACGAGGCAGGAGGCTTAGAGGGCAAAGGCAGCCTGGGCTACATGCGACATGATATCAAAGCAAACTGAAACAAAGACACTGATCTGAATTTTTCTGAATTCTAAACTTTTTCAACAGTATCACTATGTAGACCTGGCTGGCCTGGAACTTGCTACAATCCTGCTGTCTTCCCCTCCAAGTCCTGGAAGCACACGTGGGTGCCACTGTGCCCAGTGGTGCGTCCTGCTTCTAAGATGTCTAAAGCTGGAAAAGGATCAGGACACTGACCGCCCAGGAGCATGTGTGAGCTGTTCTGTGACTCGGCATTGCATGGGCAGAACCCAGGAAACTCCCAGCAACCCATGTGCTGGAGAAGCAACAGCATGGTGTGGTTAAACACACACCCCAACACCCAGAGCCCGTCAGCGGTCACTGAACTTCTACCTCCAGGCTATACAGTTGTGACCACACTTTACACCTGTCCACACTCAGTGCGGCCTCAACAAGAAAACCCCTAGGCAACAGTCATCTCCTTATTGATAAGCAATGGGCCACTGCACTCTGACCTAGCACATATGAAGTAAACCCCAGGACCAAGATACAGAACTATTTCTAGCCTGGTGGTGGTGGCACACTTCTTTAATACCAGAAATTGAGACAGAGGCAGGCAGGTCAGAGTTCCAGGATGGCTTGGCCTACAAAGAGAGACAAACAGGGCTGGAGAGATGGCTCAGCAGGTAAGAGCACTAGCTGTTCTTTCAGCAGTCCTGAGTTCAATTCCCAACAACTACATGGTGACTCACAACCATCTATAGTGAGATCTGGCGCCCTCTTTTGGTGTGCAGGCGTACATGTAAGCAGAACCCTGTATATGTTAATAAGTCAATTAAAAAAAAATTTTTTTTAAGAGAGACAAATCGGGGCTGGAGAGTTGGCTCAGAGGTTAAGAGCACTGGCCGCTCTTTCAAAGGTCCTGAGTTTGATTCCCAGCAACCACATGGTGGCTCTGTAATGACATCTGGTGTCCTCTTTTGGCATGCAGGCGTACATGCAGGCAGAACACTATATACACACAATAAATATAAAAAATATCTTTTTTTAAGAGAGAGACAAATCAACAAACAAAAAGATACAAGATGTTTCTGTTCAATAGGTGAGAAAGACTAGCAAGACTTAAACATGCCAGTTACTGAGACCCTAGGCAGCCCCACGTCTACGGCTACTAGAGCAGTTCCTGATGTCAGACAATTACTAGGCAGAAGAAAAGAGTCCAAGGCCAAGTCTTCCAAGTTTTCATCTGGAATTCTCTCTCAGGGTCACTGTTCTCTTCAGAAAGCCATTGTAACCCAGAGCCCACTGCCATGGGCCCTGTCAGAGACCCTTCACACAAATGAGCCACAGCCATGGCTGCTGTATGGGGAATCACTTATTCGAAGCTAAGGCTGAGGCTCAACAGATACCTGGTAGATGAACTCATCGATGATGTCCCAGAGCCACTGGTTGGGGAGTTCAAGGGGAGCAGGTCCATCGGCATCTGTAGAGAGCACAAGACAGCTAGGTTGCTGGCAGGAGCTTGCCTCTCAGAGCAGGGCTACCCAGGGCCTAGGTAATCTGCTTCATCAAAGGACTATCAACCAGGAGACTTTCCTTCCTCCCACTTGCACATTGAAATCAGGCTCAAAGAGCTAACTGGGTGCTCAAAACCACCCCGATGCCCAAATCTGAGACTCACTGAGGATGTAGTTGAAGAGATTGCAGTAGTTATAGTAGGACTCGAACCTCTGCTCTAAGGAGGGTCCCCCCTGGAGAGAGAGGAGGGACATTAGGGCACAGATAGGAAGTCTGAGTGTTTCACGCATGGCCTACCACCGTGGCTGAGAAGCGAGGCCTGTCCTCTCCCCATATGAAAGAGCGCTGAAGGGAGAGGACACGCAGGAATAGCACAATAACGGGACATCAGATACAAGGCCAAGCTTTAGGGCCACAGATCACACCAGCACTCACACAGCAGGCATGCAGATCTAGGAGAGAAAGGAAGATTCCGAGGGGCTACGGACCTAAGAAACAGAAGAAGGAGTACTGGGGTGGGGAGTTAAAGGAAACATAGGGCTGGGCTACCATGGGTGGTCAGTGCCAAACAGAAAGTCCCGGGGGCAGCAAAGCCACCACAGCACCTGTCCCATGAAGCTGGAACACCCAGCCACACTCACTCGCTGGTACTCTTTAAGGCTCCTACATAGACACAGATGGACAGACTACAGTTACTGTGTCCCCAAAGTCTACAGTATTTACTGTCTGGCAATTCACAACGGTTGTTGACCCTGGTTCTGGGTGCAGATTCTCTTAAGCTGGGGAACAGAGTGAAGAACATATTTGTGATGGAGCACAAAGAACTTGGCTTCTTAGCCCTACCATGTTCTAACCATGCAGTTCTCATAAGGTATCTCAGTCAGGGCTGGTCAGAATTAAACAAGATGGCGTAGAGTCCAGTGTGGTGGTGCATGACAATCCCAGCCGATGGGAGAATGAGGCAAGATGATGAGCTCAAGGCTGGGCTGCACAGCAAAAGCTTTGCTCAAAAAAAGAAAAAGAGGGGGAAAGGTAAGGTATCTTACACCAAAACCATGTTCATCCAGGGCTGGGCCAGCCTGGTACACACACTGAGTTCACAGCTACATAGTTAAACTCTATCTCCAAAAAAATTTCTAATCATTCAAAGGAAAATCTCTCTCCAGAGTAAATTTAAAACTGGTCTTGCTCATGAATGTGCCAGTCTGGAGCCTAGCAAAGACAGTATGCTGGCAACAAACTGCTAGGTTTATAGTTTGCAGACCAGACAGAAGAAATGGGAGTTCTGTCATATTACCATCTTCCCAAGCAGAGAGAGAGAGAGAGACACACACACACACACACACACACACACACACACACACACACACCATGGCTACCTTCAGTCTAGCCACACGTGGCTGAACCTTAGCATTAATGGCAGTAAGAAATTCTTGCCCTCTCAGGTGAAGTAGCAGAGACCCCCGTGATGCCAGTAAAAGAGCCACAGAAACTCCTCCCACTGCCATTGCTGGCGGCTCCCACAGCAGATGCAGTGGTCCTGAGGACTGCAGAGGAGAGGAGGCACTGAGAGCGGAGCTGGGACTCCTTGGGTGGAGATCCTTGAAAGAGCTGTTGGTACCAGTTTCCTTCAGACACATGCTCAGCTATGACCGTGTGGGAGGCGTGGGATGATGGAGACATTAAGGACAGACAAGCTCAAGTGCTCAAGTGTTTACAGTAGATAACAACTTCCTGGGTCAAACTATTCCTTTTGCCTTTCTTCAAAGAAAGTTGAAACAAACAAACAAAAAGCAACATGGATTGGGCAGGGAGGGTTGGCTGGAGAAATGCTTTGGGGTTAGGAGCACTTGTTCTTGCAGAGGTTAGATTCCCAGCACCCACATAATAGCTCACAACCATCTGTAACTGCAGTTCCAAGAAACCCGATGCCCACTTCTGACCTCTGTGGGAACCAGGCATGTACACGGCACACAGACATACATGTAAGCAAAACACTCATACACATAAAATAAAATGAATAGGAAATAACAAAAACATACCAAGTATTTTTATAGATGAAACACATACACCTGGAGACTCTACTAGAGATGAGACCGACACAGACATTTTACAAAAGTACTGGCAATACGAGCAATACTCACGCTGACTTTGGCATATATATGCCTGTAGTACAATTCTTTGTACAAAATTAGGAATACAGCATCTGAAAGACACGGTAAAAGGTACTTTGTTAATCTACAAACCAACTGGTGTCTCCTGCAGCTGCAGCCTTGCAAGTGATTTATAGGCTAAACTTCTAGATTCTTAAGCTTGTGCCCCAAGAAGCTATGTGCTCAGCACTCGGTGGCTCAACCCTTTAATCTAAGCACTTGAGAGGCACAGGCAGGGAGACCTCTGAGTCTAAGGTTAGCCTGTTCTACGCAATAAATTCTAGAGTTAAATCCAGTCTACAGAGCAAGTTCCTGGACATCCAGACCTATACAGAGAAACCCTGTCTTGAAAAACAAGCAAACAAACAAATAAAATAAACTGACTCTCCTGTCTCAGCACCTCAAATGCTGGCATTATAGGCACATGCTTTCATCTTAATCCCTTGTTAGCTTTACCATTCAGACTTCTGCTGTCCTTGGCTGCTTAAATAAGCCAGCCAGCAAACTCAGTAATATTCCTACAGAGAATGATGCTATCACATTTACAGTTTGACTTAGAAATCCTAAAAGCATTTGTTCTTTTGAAATAAGAAAACTACTAAGAACAAGGGGCTAAAAAGATGGCTAGGTGAGAGATGACTAAGCAATTAAGAGCACTTGCTGGTCTTGCAGAGGACATGGGCTGAATCCCCAGCACCCACATGGTAGCTCACAATCATCCAGTTCCAGGGGACCTGACACCTCTGCCAGCACCAGGCATGTCCATAGTACAAAGACACACATGCAGGCAAAACAATCATACACAAAATTTTTTTTTTAAAAAAATCGATCTTAAAGGGTAAGGAGCCCTCTGTCTTCATATCTCCAGTGTTTGTTATCAGATTTCTCTGCCTCCCAAGTGCTGGGATAAAAGGAATGAACCATCATCACTTGTGGCCTTTTATTTATTTATTTTTGGTTTTTCGAGACAGGGTTTCTCTGTGTAGACTTGGCTGTCCTGGACTCATTTTGTAGACCAGGCTGGCCTCGAACTCACAGCGATCCACCTGCCTCTGCCTCCCGAGTGCTGGGATTAAAGGCGTGCGCCACCACGCCCGGCGCATGGCCTTTTATTTTTATCTGTCTAAATATTTTCCCTGCATGTGTATGCACCAGTGTGTGTCAGTGCTTTTGGAGGCCAGAAGAGGGCACTGGAGGTCCACAACTAGAGCTACAAAACAGCTTGAGCTGCCTTGCGGGCGCTGGGTATTTACCAACATCTCAAAAAACAAAACAGAGCTCAGTCTAGAAACAAACCACATGACTTCAATAAGTTCCACAGGATAATCCAAAGGGGGAGAAGTCTATACAAAACTTGTGATGTTTGCTGCTGGTGTTTAATCCCCACTCTTGGGAGGCAGAGGCTGGTGGGTCTCTGTGAAGTCCAGGCCAGCCTGGTCTACAGAGCTAATTCAGGACAGCCCTGTCTGGAAAAACAAAAAACAAACTTGTGCTGGGGGACACACAGCTCAACATGAGCCTGTCTAGACATGCCTACGGTCCTGGGTTACATCCTCACCACACAGCAAAGGGAAGTCACTCTGCTGACTTCATCAAGACAGAAAGGGAAAGTGAGCGATGAGAGGCCAATAAGCCCAAGCCAAACTGACTCAATGGTCATCCCACCCCCAAAAAAGGAAAAGAAAACTCTGTATCTGGGAAAGCTCAAATTATACAGCTTTCTCTCACCATGTAATTTTACTAACAACATACATCTTTTTGTTGTTGTTGTTTTCTTTTGTTTTTTTCCCCGAGACAGGGTTTTTCTGTATAGTTCTGGTGGTCCTAGCCTTTGTAGACCAGGCTGGTGTCAAACTCACTGAGATCCATCTGCTTCTGCACAACCTACACTTTAAGCTCTGGGGAAACAAAATGCTAAGTAAACTACATACAAGCCAGGTGTGGTAGTGAAGGCCTTTAATCCCAGTATTCAGGAGGCAGAGGCGGGTGGATCTTCTAATTCAAGGCCAGCCCGGTACACCCAGGTACATAGAGAAACCCTGTCTCAGAAACAAAACAAAAAATAAACACACACAAGCCCTCTTGACCTTTCTGATGCCCTCAGTCATGGTATCTGCTACACAGCACACGAGGCATGCATTTACACCTACCGTTGCCAACTTGGGGTGCAATGGCTTCTGCCTCAGGCCACGGTGTATTCTTGAAGAATCTTTCAGTTAGCTTGGTCCAGCTGAAAGCCAAACATAAGCAATTCACAACTCCAAAACAAGAAGGACCAAGACCCAACCCTCAAATTTTATGTATCAGGACTCAGGGACATGAGAGATATCACAGAACTAGAGTCCAGGCCTCCAGCTATGGCCTTCCTCAACCAGGTCTCCCCTTCAGACCCTCAGCCATTAGAGTACAGAGTTCAACTCCTGTTCACTGATCTAATAGGTGTCTGGTCACTTGCGCAAACACATCCATCCTCCCAGAACTTGCGTGAAATGTTTCCTGTCTCATCCCTAGATGACCTGTCTTAGATCTAGCGTGCATTGCTATCATGCATTATGACTATTCTGGAGCATGGGTCATGCTGGTGTGCCCTGGGAGGTTATAGTATTCAAGGTGAGGCTCTGGTGTCAGAGTACACAGGTTCAAAACTCAGCAGGCGCACAGTTCTAGCCATGTAACTCATTTCTATGAGCTGTCTCTATTATAACAGAGAAAAACCACAGAACTTACATCCCGGGATTACTGTTAAGGGCAAAGTAGAAAACACACAAAAAGCACCCCAACACTGCTTGACCTACACTTGTAATATACACTAATTGCTGCTACCACCATTAACAGTGACATTATTTTAGCTCTTGTTTGTTTCTGGAATACAAAGTGCAGCTAATTAACATGCCTCTAGGTCATTGGTTTGCAACCTCTACATGTAAAAAAATTTACAATTTGTTAAAGTAGCAAAATGACAGTTATGAAATAGCAACGAAAATAATTTTATGGTTGGAGGTCACCACAACATGAGGAGCTGTACTGGGTTGTAGCATTAGAAGGTTGAGAACCACCGCTCTAGCCAAGGGAGTCACAAAGACTGTGAAACCTGATCCAAAAACAAAACCCATAAGCCCTCTACACACACACACACACACACACACACACACACACACACACCACACACACACACACACACACACACACACACACACACACACACACACACACACACACACACACCACACACACACACACACACACCACACACACACACACACACACCACACACACACACACACCACACACACGACTCCACATGACTCATCTTGTAGGAGCCGCCTCACAAAGCCATTCCCACTCAGCGTTATTACGGTCCATACCTGTTCTCATAAATGTCCTGGATCTCATACACCTTCTGGTCAATGACGTCACTAGAGACACGACTGGCCTGAAGCTCATACACTTTCTGGTCAATCAAATCCGAGACGGTTTTGTGGAAGTACTGGATGAAGTTTTTGATCACTTCAGGGATCACCTGATAGGTCTGCTGCTCGTACTGCCGTTCATAGGCGAGGTCCTGCTTTGGATCTCCTAGAGGGTGGATAGAACAAAACCTCTCCAGAGTACTTGCAGGCTTATGACCACACAGAAGGGCAGGGCCACACTACAGGCCTGGGGATATCCCTCAGTCTCAGTCCCAGAATGCTTGCCCATAATGAGCAAGGGCCTAAGATGAATAGCATCCTCAGATCCACCCCATTGTCCTTGTTCCGTCAGACTGATTACCATTAAAGTTATTTCTTAGCTGGGCATGGTGGCACACACCTTTAATCCCAGCACTAAGGTAAGTGGATCTCTGAGGTCAGCATGGGCTACAATGTGAGTTACAGTACAGCCAGGGCCAAATAATGAGCCGTACACATACACACACAAGGAAAAAAAAAAAAAAAAAAAAGGAAAGCTCACTTTTTAACTAAGTAATTCATGGTGCACTTTTTTCCCACCTTTAAAGAGACATACAAAACATGTGCTCTGCCTCCCCTCCCCCCAAAAAACAAAAACAAAAACCATGTGCCCTGAGTAAGCATCTTGGTGTAGTTCATCCCAAAGTCACTACAACACTTAGTGCCTTCAAATGCCTCCCCAGAGAATTTTACTTAGGGCCTGGTAAGATGGCTCAGCGGTTAAGAGCACTGACTGCTCTCCCAGAGATCCTGAGTAAAATTCCCAGCAAACATCAATAATGTGATCTGATGTGATGCCCTCTTCTGGCATGCAGATAGAGCATTCATCTGCATAAAATAAATGAATGAAAACACCTGGTTTGTTGTTGTTGTGTTTGTTTTGTTTTTCAAGACAGGGTTTCCCTGTGTAGCCTTGGCTGACCTAGATTTGCTTTGTAGACCAGGCTGGCTTCGAACTCACAGGGATCCGCCTGCCTCTGCTTCCCAAGTGCTGGGATTAAAGGCCTATACCATCAATTATATTTTACTTAGACTTGGTTTGAATCTATTCAATTTTTCACACCAAGATTTTCTTCCTCGGGGCTGGAGTGTGGGTCAAGTGGTAGACTGTGTGCTCAGCATCCACTAGACCCCGCGTTCAATCTCCAGAACCAGAACAACCCACAAAGATTTTTCACCTGCACATGACAGTTGAAACAAGGAGGGTTGAGGGTGTGGTTCCGAGCTTGCCTAAAACTGTGGGGCTCTGGGATCCATCCCCCAGCACGACAAATAAAACTACCCACAGGAAAACCCAGCCAGCCCCGAGATCCTCCTCTTCTGACACCGGCAAGTAGACCACAAAAAAGGCTCTAGCACCCAGACCTACTGGCTGACGCCACACTTGGGCCATCCAGAAGGAGTTTTTTTTAACAGGTCGTTTACAGAGTCAATGCTGAGACCTTCAAAAGGTGGCAACCCCTAGAAGCACTAGGCCAGCAAGGCAAACTCAAAGCCTCACCTGTGTGCATATCATAGTCGCCGGGGTAGGCATAGGGATCGTAAGCCGCCTGCAAGGAAACAAAGTCAGGAAGACGCGTCAAGCGGGGACTCCAGTATGATCGTTCTCGGGCATAACTGTCAAGCAGATCAGACAGTCCCTACCTCGGCGAGGTTCACACAAGTACGAGAAAAGGGAGAATGGACAAGGAAGACCCCACGGTTACGGTTGCAAAAAGATAAGGAAAGCACGGCGTGCGCGCGTCTGCAGCAGACACGGCCGGAACCCAGAGCTCAGCTCCAAACACGCTTCAGCACTCCGCGGCCGAGGCCACACGCGGGGACCAACGCCGAGTAGGCCGGCAGAGGGACCGGTCAGGAGTCCCGGCGCCCAGAGAGCCGGGATGATCGTCGGCCGCATGTTCCGGCCCGATCTAGGCGCCGCCTCACCTCGGGGGCTGATCCCACCGACCCAGGTCCCCGCCACGGACCACGCCACGCGCGGACCACCTCATTACCTCAGACTCGTAGTCATCAGCTGGGTAAGACATGGCTACGGCGCTCTAGAACCCCGCGGGAGAGAGCGGAAGAAGTACTCCACGCCTGCTTGGCCGGACCGGAAGTCCCGCCCAGCCAAGGCCTAAAGGGAAGCCTTTCCGGGGTCGCCCCGGAACCGATGTAGCGTTGACGGAGCACCCTAGTTTTTAAAGTTACTTCCTCCCCCAAAAAAAGGTTTTTCAAAGGATGTGGTTCTGGAGTACTGATGCACGCCCTGAAATAGGGGCAGGCAGGAGTTCCCAAAGGAACTCTATGTAAAGGAAAAAGCCTAGAGACCGGCTAACAACGTCTGAGATCTCATGGATGGCAGAGGCAGGAGGATCGCAGCAATTTCGAGGATACCCAGAGTTCATTTATTTCGTTGCCAATGTGATTATAGAGCGAGATCCTAAACAACAACAAAAAGAAAAAGGGAAGAAGGGGAATCAGAAGAAAATGGCACACAAAAGCCGGGCTCGGAGGCGCACACCTATTATCCCAGCACTCAGGAGGCAGAGGCAGGCAGATGACTGAATTGAGGCTATCCTGGTCTACAAAGCGAGTTTGGGACAGCCAAGACTACACAGAAAAACTGTCTCAACCCCCCCCCCCCCCCAAATAAAGAAAAAAGAAAAGAAAAAATGGCACACTGTCGGCTTTGTGTGGCAAGTTAAGATGTAGCGGGCCTGACCTTAGATTTAGGTGTAAGTGGTTCAACCTGGGAACAGGCGACACAACTAGTGAAGACCCTTGCCACCAAACTTAACGACCTGAGTTTGATGCCAGGGATTTACTTGGTGGAAGACGAGAACCAACTCTGAAAGTTGTCCTCTGACCTCCACTTAGACTCAAGGATACACACACACTTAAGTAAATAAAAAAGTTGAGACTTGGTCCCATATAGTGAGAAGGTGCGCCCAGTGTTTGGACTTTCTGATTAGAGTAGGCAAAGATGGCCAACAGGGCAACACCTTATGTAAAAAACAAACAAACAAACAAACAAAAACTCAAGCAGAGGCTTGTAGCTCAGGCCTTTAATCTCAGCACTCGGAAAGGCAGAGGCAGGCAGATCTGTGAGTGTGAGGCCAGCCTGGTGTACAGAGAGAATTCCAGGACAGCCAAGATTACACAGAGAAATTTCTTTCAAAAACCAAAAAAATAAAAATAAGGTAAAGAAAGTTATGCCAAGAGTGGGTAAGGGTTTCTCAAGGTGTGGCTGCTTTTGGCACTTTGTTTTGCCTCCTTTGTAGTGTGTAGGTGAGTATGGTGGTGACACTAATGACTAGGGACCTCTTCTGAGTACAGTCAGAGTATCCAGTGAGATGCTCAGATAGGTATATATTTTTCTAAGATTTGCACAATCATAAGTTTACTGCAGTTCTTCAAGGAAGCTCTTTCCACATGGGTTTCCCTTTTACTATAGCTCCCCGGTGTCTGGTAGCATCTGGAATCCTGCTGAAGGAAACCCATCTCGGAACACACATATACAATAGATTTCAGTGCGGACTCAAATTACTGCTGGCATTCTGCAGGCAGGAAAAGGCTGCTCTCCGTGGCCATCAGTGAGGATCCAAAAGGAGAATAGTTTGAAGGTTAATCAGGGCACTATGAAATTAAACATAACCTGAAATCTCACAGTGCATCTCTGCCAGGAATTTCATACGGCTTCTCAAAATTTGACAGTGTTTCTCAAAATGTTTTTGTTTTTGTTTTTTTGTTTTTTCAAAACAGGATTTCTTTGTAGCCTTGGCTAGCCTGGAGACTCGCTTTGTGGACCAGGCTGGCCTTGAACTCACAGCAATCCACCAGCCTCTGCCTCCCAAGTGCTGGGATTACAGGCTCTCAAATGTTTAATGACATATTTTTTAAAAGAGTTGTGAGCCAGGCATGGTGGCTCATGCCTTTAATCCCAGCACTCGGGAGGCAGAGGCAGGTGGATCGCTGTGAGTTCGAGGCCAGCCTGGTCTACAAAGTGAGTTCAGGATAGCCAAAGCTACATGGAGAAACCCTGTCTCAAAAAAACAAAAACAAAAAAAAGTTGTGAAATTGGAAGAAAAACTTAATTTTTTTGAGCCAGACATGGCAACACATTTCTGTAGTCCCAGCTCTTCTGGGACGGAGGCAGGGGGATCATGAGTTTAATACTAAAAAAACATTTTTTAATCTAAAATAGATTCTAGATGAAACAATTATTTTTCCATTTTCAGTTATCATAAATGTTAAAGTCGAACCTGGGGGTGTAAGCCTGTAATCCCAGCTACTCAAGTGGCTACAGCAAGTTCAAGGCCAGCCTGGTCACCCTAGTGAAACCTTGTCTCAAAAGTAAAAAGAGCTGGGCATGATAGCATAGCCTATAATCCCAGCACTCAGGGAGGCAGAGGCAGGAAGATCTCTGTGAGTTCAAGGTCAGTCTGGTTTACAAAGTGTGTCCAGAACCACTATGGCTACACAGAGAAACCTTGTCTCAAAAAAACAAAAACTGGGGCTCAGAGGTTAAGAGCACTTGCTGCTCTTCCAAAGGTCCTGAGTTCAATTTCTGACAACCGCATGGTGGCTCACAACCATCCATAATGAGATCTGGTGCCCTCTTTTGGCCTGCAGGCGTTACATGCAGGCAGAACACTGTATGCATAATAAAGTATGCATAAAATCTTTTTTTTTAAATTATGCTGGGTGTGGTGGCACACACCTTTAATCCAGCACAAGTTCAATTCCCAGCAACCACAAGGTGGCTCACAACCATCTTATAATGTGATCTGGCTCCCCCTTCTAATGTACAGGCATATATGCAAGCAGAACACTGTATATGTAATAAATAAATAAATCTTTTAAAATTATTATTATTATTTAAAAAAAGAAACTGTGGAAACAGCTCCAGGGTGGAACACTTACCTAGCATGTGAGCAATCCTCCATTTCTTGGGGTGATCTTTTTCGGCCGTGTGTAAAAACTGTATTACTCAAATGCTGATTTCTGTACCTGCGGAGAGATGATTACAGGCCTTGGTATTGTTATTCTTTGGCTGCACCCTGTTTTGTAAACCTACACTTCCCTTACCCTCGGATTGATTTAATAAAGGGCTGAACCACCAAAAGCTAAGGCAGGGAAGGGAAGCAGAGAGAGAATAAATCGGGCACAAATGAGCTGCCAGCCAGACATGGAGGAAGAAACAGGAGTCAGGACTACAAGACCAAGAGATAGTGAGCCACGAGGCAGAACATAGATTAATATAAGCGGGTTAATTTAAGATGAAAACTAGTTAGGAACAAGCCGAAGCTATGGTCAACGTTTGGTAATAAATATCTGTGTCATTATTTGGGGGCTTGTGCTCCAAAAAAAGTCCTATTTTATAAGTTCAAATCCAAGTGCTGAAGGAAGAAACATATTCAATAAGGCAGAAACATATTCACTCAGGAAGAAGCATATTCAATCAGTTAAAAAAAATTCTTTGTTTCAGAACAGCAGCATGTATGTTTGATACTGGGATTTTGAGAACTTTGTGTTGCTTTGGTTTGGTTTGGGGCAGGTTCTTATTCTGCAGGCTGTTCGGCTTGGTACTTGCTTTGTAGCCCAGTCTGGCCTCAAACTTGTGATAATCCACCTGCCTCAGCTTCTCTAGTGCTAGGATTACAGGCATAGACCACCACACTCAGCTGTAAAGTTTTGCTTTGTGTTGTTATTTGAGATAAGGTTTCACTGTGCAACCCAAGCTGTCTCCCACATTCAATTGCCTTCGCTTCACAAGTTCCTGGAATTTTAGTTGTGTGCATTGAGGCTCAGTTTTTCTTTTTCTTTCTTTCTTTCTTTCTTTTTTGTTGTTGTTGTTGTTGTTTTGTTTTTGTTTTTTTCAGGACAGGGTTTCTCTATGCTATCTTGGCTGTCCTGGACTTGATTTGTAGACCAGGCTGGTCTCGAAACTCACAGCGATCCACCTGCCTCGGTCTCCTGAGTGCTGGGATTAAAGGCATGTGCCACCATGCCCAGCTTTTTTTTTTTTTTTTTTTTTGGTGGGGGTGGGGGTGGGGTGTTTTGGGATAGGGTTTCTCTGTGTAGCCTTGGCTGTCCTTCTGTGTAGCCTTGGCTGTCCTGGACTTGATTTGTAGACCAGGCTGGCCTTGAACTCACAGAGATCTGCCTGCCTCTGCCTCCAGAGTGCTGGGATTAAAGGTGTGTGCCACCACACCTGGCACTCTAGAACATCTTTTTAAAAAGATTTATTTTTATTTATGAATGTGTGCATTTATATGCATGTCCATTCAGGTGCTTCTGGAAGTCAGAAGAGGGTGTCAGAGGGTTACAGACAGTGATGAGCTTCCCAGGATGCTAATAACTGAACCCAGTTCCTCTGCAGGAGTAGCAAGGAGTCTTAACCACTGAGCCAACTCTCTAGCTGCCAAGGACGTACACTGTAGACACATACAGAACCGAAGAGAATCATAAAAGCCCTGAGAGGTCCTTCCTCATTGGCTCCTCTTTCTCATTATCCTTTGTGGTGGCTTTCCTTTTTTTCTCTCTAGTCACATACTCCAGGCTTAAACCCTAAGTCCTTTTCTATCTACCTGTCTATCTTAACTCCCTAGAGCTTATTTAGTCCAGTAGGCTTCAGTACCACCTATATGCTGTCTTCATCCAAGACCCCACTATTGAAACTGGATCATGTAATTAGGTATCTAAATTGGGTATCTAAAAGGCACCTCAAAAGTAGCATGCCCAAGCCTAGGGCTGTAGATTAGTGGTAAAGGGCTTCATAGCATGTGTAAGGCTATGAGTTTGATCCCTAGCATCAATAAAAAAATAATAATAATAATAATAATAATAATAGCCAGGCATGATGGCTCATGCCTTTAATCTTAGCAGCACTTGAGAAGCAGAGATGTACCGCTCACTCTCTGAGTTCCGGGCCACCCTTGTCTACAGAGTGAACCAGAATAGCCAGGACTAAATAATAACAACAGCAACAGCAATTCCAAACTGACCTTCTTTCTATCAGATTCAATCCTTCTCAATTAAGGACAACTTGAGTTTTTCAATTGCTTGTAAGGGGGAGGTGGGGGAGGGGGCAGGTGGCTCACAAAAATGCTACTGCTGGCAAGGGAAATGAAAGATGAGAGGCCAGAAAGGAAATCAGGTTCAACATGACTTAGCTAGCCGATGCTGGTTAAAACCTCTAGAGTCTGACACTGGTCGGTTTATTATAGACATATTTAAGTACAATATAATTTTGGAAAAAGCTTTCCTGGCAACAGTTATCTCAATCCTATATGCACCATAAAGCTCCAGCCTTCTGGGTGGAAAACAGGTATGCACACCCTTGAAAAGAGGAGTTTGTGTACTTAACATTCCTAGTTTCCTGTGAGCACAAGGACACTGTGCCCTCTACCGTTACTCATCTCAAAACCTCCAGAGCCATCCTTCCCACCCCGACTCTATATCCAATGCATCTGCAAATCTTATTCTGCTTTCAGAAATATTCCTATAAGCTAGAGTGCCGCCACCTTGGTTCCATCGTTCTTGTCTAGGACCCCAGCATGTCATCTGTACTGTAATAGTGACCTTTGTCCTCTTGCTTCCATTTAAAGCCATATTTGTACAATTGCATTTGAGTCGAGACTAGGTCCATTGCTTGACAGCCCATTAACTCAGCTTAGAGATGCAACTTCAGTGAGCAGATGAAAGCCCTTGGCGACTGTGCAATCTTTCATCCCAGGGTGTTTGATTTTGCAAGGCAACTTTAAAGACAGGACTTCAGAGGCAAAGGAACAGAGCAGCCCTGAGCTCCTGTAGTAGAGGATCTAGCAGCTAAGATGCTGTCTTTTTTCCCTCTTGATCTTTTGCCCGGGGTTTGAGGTAGGAAATTCTCTGTCCAGGCTTTTCATATGGATGTGTTTGAAGCTCCCTTTCCCATGGCCATGAGGTTTGTTTGTAGTTCACCTCCTGTTCCGTTTGTTTCTCTTCCCCAATCAGAATCTCTGAAGCCCTACCTACCCCAGCCTACACGTGCACTTTACCAACTAGAGCCAGAAGCATCACTGTGGATCCTCTGGTATAGGCTACATCAAGCAAAATCTAAACTGAGGCACACAGGGTAATTAAAAAGGCCAGTAGAGGGGCAGGCTATCTCCATATTGTATCCTAAATTGTGTCTTTTCCTTTTACCACAGACTTAAAAGACTAGATTATTCTTGGCTGCAAATAATATACTATTTGAGTATTTTTTGTTTGTTTTACTTTGCTAAAATTTTTTAGATTTATCCATCATATTTTATATATTTTATGTGAATGAGGAGTGTGTGTGTGTGTGTGTGTGTGTGTGTGTGTGTGTGTGTGTGCGCGCGCGCGCGCGCCACATGCATGCCTGGTGGGGTATGAGATACCTTGGAGCTGGTAGAGTAGCAGGCATTCCCCCTCCCCTTTGGTTTTTTTGTTTTTGTTTTGTTTTTTTTGTTTTTTGTTTTTTGTTTTTTGTTTTTTGGATTTTGGTTTTTCGAGACAGGGTTTCTCTGTGTAGCCTTGGTTATCCTGAACTCCCTTTGTAGATGACCAGGCTGGCCTTGAACTCACAGCGATCCACCTGCCTCTGCCTCCCGAGTGCTGAGATTAAAGGCGTGGGGCCCCCCACCCCTCCCCACCCCCGCTCCCTTTGGTTTTTTGAGATTGGAAGTGTTTGGGTGTTTTCAGTTTTTTGTTTTTTCTTCCGAGACAGGGTTTCTCTATGTAGCCTTGGCTATCCTGGACTCACTCACTTTGTTGACCAGGTTGGCCTCAAACTCAGGGATCTGCCTGCCTCTGCCTCCCTGAGTGCTGGAATTAGAGGTGTGTGCCTCCACACAGCGGTCTTCTTCTTCTTCTTCTTCTTCTTCTTCTTCTTCTTCTTCTTCTTCTTCTTCTTCTTCTTCTCTCTGTCTCTCTCTGTCTCTCTGTATCTGTCTCTGTCTGTCCCTCCCTCCCTCCCTCCCTCCAGAGTGGTGTGGCTTATGTATGTATGTATGTATTTATTTATTTATTCTGCATACAGTGGTCTGCCTGCATGTACACCTGCAGGCCAGAAGAGGGCACCAAGTGATTTCTGGGAACTGAACTCAGGACCTCTGGCCGAAAGTACCAGATTCTCTGGTACTGGAGATAGAGAATTATAGACGTGATTTCCTTGTGGGTACAGGGACCCCCAGCCAGGTCCTCTGGACAGTGCTCGTAGCTATGAACCGTCTCTCAAGACCCAGGGTTGCTTTTTTTTAGGGGATGGGCGGTATTCAAGACAGGGGTTTCTCTTTGTATCCATGGCTGCCCTGAAACTTGCTCTGTAGACTAGGTTGGCTTTGAACTCACAGAGATTCACCTGTCTCTACCTCCCAAGAGCTGGGATTAAAGCTGTGCACCAGCACCACCTGGCTCCAGGGTTGCTTTTTTGAAAAGATTTCGTGATGAGGCTTAGCTATTTCCTCCTGGTCCTTTCAGCCTTCCCTCTCTGTCTGTGTTCCTTCCTTTGTGCCATCCTCGGATACCCAGAAACACTTTCTACCAGGGACTTCCCAGTAGCCACACTGGGCTGGGACTCAGCAAGGAGTCTCTCACCATCCTTCCTGTCATTTGTTACAGCTCTGAGGGGAAAGGCAGTCGGGCATTCGAGTGCCAGGGAATACTACAAAGTCACACTGCACAACAAACCTCACACAAGGGATTTATTGGGAGGGGAAAACCCAGGGGAGTGGCTGCCTCTGCTCAGGTGAGAAGCAGAGCACAAGACAGGGTGAGGGGTCGTGGAGCTTTCCAGGGTGGGTATTAATAGGATTTCAAGTCCAAAGGTTGGGTCAAGCTCAGAGACTGTTGGGATTTCACTCTGGGCTTTTTACTCTGTAGGGTAGGGACTGGGTCCTGCCATTAGGGCAGTTAGAGTATTCTGTGGGGGGAACCTGGAGGTTGAAGGTCCTCAGGGGAAGGGCCTGGCCTCTCATGGGCCTCAAGCAGTTTATACCTGTCCCCTGTAAGCTCTGTCTATACTTATTCTTGGTCCTGTTACAGACTGCTTGCAGGAGCCTTTCCTCCTACCCCAGCTCCATTCACTAGTGACTCGACCACTTGTTCCAATAGCTCTTTCATCTCATTCCAGTCGTACTCTTTGTCCTACTCAGCCTGCTTGCAGGATCGCTTCCTCCCAGCCTCACTCCCATTTCCTGGGACTTCCCACTCTTGGTAATGCTGGGATCCAAAAAGCCAAACCAACCCAAGGTATCACAAGAATCCAGCAAAGCAAAGATTTTTATTTGACTTAAGCAGCAAAAACTGACCCATCAGAGACAACAGCACAGACTCAAAAACAGCCTTTGCCTTTAAATGTTCATCTTATCTTAGTAAGTATTTAAGCAGATGACAAAATCTTACTGTACTCGGGCCACTACTGATAGATCAGGGCTGCAGAACAGACTCGGGAGCTGAACTGCAACCCTGAATGTACAGCATTTTTAAAGGATGGAACCCAAAACTGAGGGGGGAGCTGTGTGGGCTGTAGCATGTTCCATCATATATATATGTGTATATATATATATATGTGTATATAATATACATATATATATATATTTTTTTTTGTTTTGTTTGTCTGTTTGTTTGTTTCTTCAAGACAAGGTCTCTCTGTGTTAGCCTTAGCTGTCTTGGTCTCACTGTGTAGACCAGGCTGGCCTCAAACTCACAGCGATCCACCTGCCTCTGCCTCCCAAGTGCTGGGATTAAAGGCGTGTGCCATGACGCCCGGCTCATCCCTGTCATATTTTGACACAAGGCGTTGAGCAAGGAAATAAACACTGGTGACTGGGTCTTATCCAGGTCACCTGGTTTCAGGGTCCTTGACTCAGTTTTTGCAGTCAGATCCCCTCCTGGGCCAGGAATTCAGGATGGCAAGCTGCACATAGTCAACTTGAGTCAGCACGGGCAATATGTTTACGGTGTGTGCGCCTCAGTTTAGATAATTGGCAACTTCTTTCCATCCTTTACTGGTTAAACAGACAAATATGAAACACCTGCAGAAGCAAGAGAAGAGTGGGTTCCAGGGTCTGGGAACATGAGCTCAGTTTTGACCCTTCCAGCAGGATGCAGGTTGTTTGTGAGATGCCTGGACACAGGCAATTGTCTCTTAACAGTATGACCTGATGCCCCTGCTGGGTCTGAGGTCTCACGAATAATGAGGGCTCAGCAGTGTAAGTCAAACAGAAGCCCCGTTTCATTCACCACAGAATTTTCAAGGCTAGCTAGCTAGGGATGCAGCCAGACTCAGGAAGCTGGATCTGCGACCCCAGGTGGTTTCCAGGGTCAGTTTTTATATGGGAAACCCCACAAACAGGTGCATGTGCAATATTTAGGCTATCCAAACAAAGAAGTACTCTCTAACCTTTAAACTCATTGGCTAAGTCTAAAGTCATAGGAGTCAATGGAATTTCCAAGACCCAAGGGCCTTGTGTTCGGGAAATCTCCCTGACTAGAAAAACAAGATGTCATAGTTAGGGGAAGGAACATAAATCAAATTAAGGTTACAGGCTAAAGTACAACTATTAGAGCTATTGTCAAATTTTAATACAACAAATTCAGCCCAGTGGTGAATACCTTTAATCCCAGCCTTTGGGAGGTAGAAGCAGGTGAGTCTCTGAGTTCCAAGACAGCCAGGACTACATAAGAAAACTCTGTCTCAGAACAAAACAACAACAAAAAGAACCAGAGGTGATGGGTGACTCTAAGCAAACAGTGTCCTTCAAACTCAAAAGGACTGATACACATATGAACCCACAGAGACTGTGGGCCAGATGGGGCCCCATCGATGAGAGGTGGAAGTGAGCACGGGCTCCCACCCTTAGCTAAGAAGCTGTCTGCAATTGATACCAGATTGCAAAGACACAATTTTCTTCAATGAAGTCTCAGGGATATATTAGCCATTCTTCAGGGAGGGCCCCATACCCAGGAGTAGTTGGCTAACACCAAATGAATTCAACAGTACTTTTGGAAAGTTTTTGTTTTTATATTGTGTTGTTTGGGCATTTCTGTATTATGGGCCCTTTGCTTGTATATGTTGGCTTTCAGCTTTGTGTTTTTGTGGGTTTTGTTGTTGTTGTTTGGTTTTTTCGAGACAGGATTTCTTTGTGTAGACCAAGCTGGCCTACTCCAAGCTAATAAGAAACTGAAAACTGTCATAGAGTTGGCTAGACCTATCTTACCAGGCCCTCTCAGTGTGATCAAACATCCTGCAACAGTGATCCCCGACCACAGAATTATTTTTGTTGCTACTTCATAACTATAATTTTTTTCCTGTTATGAATCATAATGTAGATACCTGATACGCAGATGATTTTAGACAACTTCTCTTGTGGGACCCCAGAGGGACCCCTATTCTAGAGCCCTGAAGAACACTGAAGGCCCAAAAGGCTTGATCTAGGGACCAAGCCTACTCCACGGCAGGCTTTGGTTTCTTACTGGTTCAGAACAGGCCTAAGTCCCCATTCCTCAGAAATGAGCTCAGCAGACCCTGGAAATGCTGCAGAGAACGGGCAGCCAATCAGAGACAGCCTAGTTACCTGGCTGGAGGAAGACAAGTTTGTTTAGGTTAGTTTACTGCTATACTAATTACTTAAGGAAGAATTACTGCCGGTCTGGAAATCTTCTGCCTTATGATTAGCTCAGGACCGCTGACTAGGGTCGCCCACAGTTACTCAGCTTGCCTAGGCTTTCTAGTTTAAATGCTCCAATCATGTTAAAGATTGGCTAACCAATCTGAATGCCCCAAGATTCTTTAAGAAAAGCCTGTGAGCTCACCTTGGGGTCACCATCATGCCTAAGTGGTGACCCCAGCATGCTGGATTTCTGTAAAATAAACAGTATGCAAACTGTTGCTAGCATACTATTTGAATCTGAGGTCTTTTCTTTAGTGCATTCAGGACCCTAACACTGTGACAGGATCATTTGACTCCCAAACGGTCACAACAACAGATAAAGAATTGCTGTCCATCTTGCTGGCTGCCAATTTCTTTTTTCTTTCTTTTTAAATTTTTTATTTATTTATTGTTGCTGTCAATTTCTAACATACTATGAAGGAAAACAAATCAAGGCAAGAAAGATGGGTCTGACTGGTCAGTGGTGACACATGCCTTTAATCTCAGCACTCTGGGAGGCAGAAGCAAGTGGATCTCTGAGTTCGAGGCCAGTCTGGTCTACGAAACAAGTTCCAGGACAGCCAAGGCTACACAGAGAAAGCCTGTCTTAAAAAACCAAGAAAAGAGCCCGGCGTGGTGGTACACGCCTTTAATCCCAGCACTTGGTAGGCAGAGGTACACACCTGTAATCCTAGCACTCCCAACATTGGGAGGCAAAGGCAGGTGGATTGCTGTGAGTTTGAGGTCAGCCTGGTCTACAAAGCAAGTCTAGGACAGCCAAGGCTACACAGAGAAACTCTGTCTCAAAAAAAACCAAAAGAAAGAAAAAACACCAAAGAAGGAAGGAAGGAAGAAAGAAAGAAAGAACGAAATAAAGAAAGAAAGAAAGTCTGGCCTGAGCTGGTATCCATATTCTACTTAGAACAACTACTGATGGAAAGACTGGCTCAAAGAAGTTACCCCCAGATCACATACTTGGGATAGATAGAACAGGACTAGAAACACAAGGAATTTATTTATTTGGTCTCTCAAGTGTTTTCTATTTGATTTACGAATTGACCAGATCTGTCTATCTGTGTAATTGCTGCCCCGTTCGGTCAGGTGCAGGCCAGTGTTAGGTAGGACTTTCAAGGCTAAGCAATAACTCTGCACTAATCTGCCTACTCTTGTATAATTACATTGAATGTAATTTTTTGTTAAAGCAATGATCTCGAAGTGGGGCAAAAGAACTCTGATGAAGCGAAATCTGTTACGTTAGAAACTATTATCAACTACTTCATGATGATACCTCCAAATTATTGTGCATTCTGGATTTTGTTTTGTTTTGCGTTCATTGACTGAATACATACCAACACCAGAGTAGTTTGGTTTCTTCACTTTCCTCCCCAATTGGCTGGAGAGCATCTTACCGTGATTGGCTAGTGCATTTGCCAGTCGTTTTTGTGGCGCTACAACAGGATGAAATGGAAGAAGTTGGGGGGGGAGAGGGAAATGTCCCCAAACTCAACGATTTTATTGGCTCCCAGGGGCAACACCCTAGTGCATAGGCAATTCAAATTTGTAATTGGGTCCTAGGACCGTCAGTCACACTACCGAAAACCAGTGTTCTCCTAGCGCTCTGCCTTCCTTGCATGATTGGCTGGGCCGGGCAGGCTAGGCAAGCTCTGATTGGTTCGACGCCCTGGCGCGGTCCAGCCCCACTCTGTTGCCCTGGTTGCAGGCCCCGCCCTCCCGCCTGCTGTCAGCGAGGCTTAGCCAGGAGGGAAGCGGGTCCGTTGGTCGTTCGGGAACGAGGCTGGCGCTGCTAGGCCCGCGCCTAGCCGTTGCCATGGCAGCCACCGGCGGAGGCGCGGACGACGAGTCGCGATCCGGCCGCTCGAGCTCCGACGGCGAGTGCGCGGTGGCGCCGGAGCCGCTGGCGGAAGCGGGAGGCCTGTTCTCCTTCGCGGACCTCGGCGCGGCGCTGGGCGGCGGTGCAGGCCTCCCGGGCCGGGCGGCCGGCAGGGCCCAGTCCCCGTTGCGCTACCTCCAGGTCCTATGGCAGCAGGACTCCGAGCCCCGGGACGAACTGCGCTGCAAGATCCCGGCGGGGCGGCTGAGGCGCGCTGCCAGACCTCACCGAAGGCTCGGGCCCACGGGCAAGGAGGTACACGGTGAGCTCAGTCGGGTACCCTGGGGTCGCTTGTGAGTGATCGTAGTATTCGAGCTGCTTAGGACCATGGCTTCGGCCACTTGGCCACACCTAAATAAAAACTTCACAGTCCCAACGGTGGTTATTAGTAGACAATGGCGTGGGACGATGGGGAATACTTTTCTTCCTAGAAGGATGCCCAGAGGCTGTGGCCACTCTGTACCAACAACTTGTGTGAAGGCACAGATCTGAATCACACTACTCCACACATGGACCTTAAGCAATGAACAGACACTTTTCGCCTGGGTTTTCTATTTGTAGAATGGGTACACTCCCAGCCTTACTAAGGTGTTAAGAGTTAGGTAAGATTCAGCTGGGTGGTGGTGGCGCACACTTAATCCTAGCACTTGGGAGGCAGAGCCAGGCGGATCTCTGTGAGTTCGAGGTGAGCCTGGTATACAAATCGAATTCCAGGACAGTCAAGGCCACACACAGAGAAATCATGTCTTGGAAACAACAACAACAAAAAGAGTTAGGTAAGATTCTAAACGTATATATTGTACTTTTGTGATGGGCCAAACACTTGTCTGATACACATTTTTTTAAAAATTATCCTTTCAAGAGATACATTGTGACCCACGAGAAGTGACTTGTACAGAATTTACTCTAAGCAAGAAAAACAGCCAGGTGTGGTGCTGCACAAGAGTAATCCCAGCACTCAGGAGGCAGAGGCAAGAAGATCTGTGTGAGTTCAAAGCTAGCCTGGTCTAAGTAGCAGGTTCCAGGCCCACAGTGATGGTTACACTCAGGAGGTTTGTAGCAAGCATCTTTTCCTGTTGAACCATCTCAGGGTCTCTATACTCTATACATTATCGGCTGCCAACTCCAGTGATTACTATTGGACATCCTGATTCCAAGTCACACAGTTACAGGCTGTGCCAGTATTCCAACCTAGGCCAGCCACACTGCCCTGAAATGTCTGCTATGTTGTTTTCTGCACTTAAGGGTGAAAGGGAAAATGGGATGCAGAAGAATTAAAAATGGGAAGTTGTTTTGTTTATTTATTTTCAAGATACGGTTTCTCTGTGTAGCCTTGGCCGTCCTGGACTCGCTTTGTAGACCAGGCTGGCCTTGGACTCACAGAGATCCTTCTGCCTCTCTCTGCCTCCCAGGATACTGGGATTACAGGCGTGCTCCACTGGGCCCAGCTAAGAATGGAAAGTTTTAAGGTCTCTTTTTAGACTTAACACCATTTGACCTGGTGTCTTAGTGTTATAAAGATTAAAAGAGAATTTCAGGGCTGGGGAGATGGCTCAGTGGTCAAGAGCACTAGCTGCTCTTCCAGAGGATCCAGGGTTCAAATCCCAGTACTCACATGACAGCTCACAGCTGTCTGAAGCTCTGCTTTCAGGGGATCTGACATACAGACACATGCAGGCAAAACACCAATGCACATAAAATAAAAACAAATAAATGCTTTTAAAAAAGAATTTCAAAGTGCTGTAAAAACAAAAAAGTGGCATGTGGATGTATGCAGTCGTGTCTGTTATATATCAGATTTTTTGACCATTCTCTGACAACTAAGGCATTGCTTCCTGTTAGTTCTACAATAGAAGCAATGCTGCTGAAAAGGGGAAAGCTTCTGCTTAGGAGTTACCAAGTTTGCTAAGTCTTTGAGGAATGACCTGCTTTGGAGTCGAATAATAAGAGGTTGAGTGTGATTAGCTCACCAAGGACTAAATAAACCCTCTCATTCTTTCTCTTCAAAAAACTTATCTCACTTTTCTTTGTAACAACGTGGAGCTGGCAGAACAACTCAGCCTTGTTTTACAGATAAATAGGCTGAGGCGCAGGGTAAGTAACTGGCTTGCTCAAGGTCACCAGCTACCACAAGCGGCAGAAATCAGATCTGGCTCCAGAAGTCAGATTTGCTACAGAGAGTGGTCTCTCCAGCAGCAGCCCAGTTCCGGTTTCTCCTTGTCCCCAGGCTAGTGGTTTCTCTCCTGGCCTCTTTGCCTTTCAGGGCTGCTGTGGGACATTAGAGAAAGCTCGGAAGCCATGCGCTTTCTGTTTTGTTATGGCCATTTTTCTTGTTTTAACTGTCACTCATCTCTTTATAGCTCTGAAGAGGCTGAGAGACTCGGCCAATGCCAATGATGTAGAAACAGGTGAGTGTGCACAGTGGGACCTATGGGCTGGTGGGGAAGGGGAAAGCCATGGGCTCCGTGGCTGTGCAGTTGGCCAGCTCACCCTCACTCCCTTGGAGCATGCTCACTATAAATCTCCCTGACTCTGAAGTCACTGTGCAGAATGGAAGTAAGGTGTAGGTCGTCTCTCACCATGCTCCCAGAATTCCCTGGTGTCAGTCCTTACCACCTGGTGTGCTTCCTGATGCTGGTGACCATGTCTGGTTTCTTCCCTCTTTTGGATTTGGTTTGATTTTTTGAGACAGGGTTTCTCTATGTGTAGCCTTGCCTGTCCTGGACTTGCTTTGTAGACCAGGCTGTCCTGGAACTCCCACAGATCCTTCTGCCTCTGCCTCCCCGTTCTGGGATTAAAGGCGTGGGCCACCATGCCCATCTGGTATTGTTTTTGTTTTTGTTTTAATCCCTGGGACTCAGCATAGCCCTCAGCAAAGAAGAGTTGCCCATTTTGGAACTTTTGGCTCCCAAGAGTGAAAGTTCCACTTTGATTGCCCGGTGATCATCTGGCACCAGGCAACTCAGTAGCTGATCCTTAGGCCTGTTTTGTTTGCTTTGGTTTTTCAAAACAGGGTCTCAGCCGGACATGGTGGTGCATGCCTGTAATCCCAGCACTTGGGAGGCAGAGGCAGGTGGATTTCTGTGAGTTCGAGGCTAGCCGGTCTACAAAGTGAGTCCAGAACAGCAAAGGCTACACAGTGAAACCCTGTCTTGGAAAAAATCTCTCTGTGTAACCCTGGGTGTCCTGGCACTTGCTCTGTAGACCAGGCTGACCTCAAATTCAGAGATCCGCCTGTCTCTGCCTCCTGTGTGCCTGGATTAGAGGTGTACACCACCACGACTGCTTGGCTTAGACCTGTTATTGTCGGGGCATCTGACAAGCATGGGTGGGGTTCCCTTCTGGACACTGCAACTGGCTTTTTGTTGTTGCTTCTGAGTATTCCCTAACTGAGGTAGAGCATCAGCCATACAAGGCCAACTTCTGGGCAAACACCACCACCACCACCAATAATAATAATAATAATTTAATCCACTAACAATACTCTTGGTTTTTGTTTGTTTTTTGTTTTTTGAGTGCTGGGATTAAAGAGGTGCTCCACCATGCCCGCCTTTACTAACAATACTCTTATGTGTCAGGGAGACATGGTATGTTAATTTATAATGGCTGCTGTAGGAGATTTCTTTTGCTCGTGATTTAGGTCTTTTAGTCCTCAGATCACTTACTCCATTCATACCTCAGTGTGGTGGGGTTTGCCATTAATCCCAGCCCTCAGGAGGCAAAGGTAGTTGGATCACAAATTAGGGTCAGTCTGGTCTACACAAGTTCTAACACAGCCTGGGATACCCAGGGAGATAACAATAATAGATCTGGCCTGAGGAATGACTCAGTGGCTAAGAACACTTGCTGTAAAAGCAAGAAGACCTGAGTTCAAATGCCCAGGACCCATGTATAAAAGTCAGGCATGCGCCTGTAATTCCAGGAGTATGCGGTTGGTGACAGGTGGATTCTAGGAGCATGATGGACAGCCATCCAACTGAAACAGGAAGCTTCAGGTTCAATGAGAGAGCCCTTGAGTCATGAGGTGGCAAGTGGTGGACAAACCCTGATGCCCTCCTCTGGTCTCTGCTTGCACACACATAGGCACATGCACTCAAACACACCATGAACATATACCATAGACACAGCAAACACAAAAAAGATGAGTAAATTAAAAAAACAAAAACAAAAGACGAGTGTTTATTGGTCATTGCTGGGAGGGCATGGTGGAAGAGACGTTAATGTCACTGTGTCAGGAAGCAGAGAAAGCAAGTGTGTACTCTCAGCCTCTCTCCCTTTCCCTTCCTTCTGGGCCTGTAGCCTATGGGACAGTGTCATAGGTTCACACTCACATGTGATTTTCTAATCTCCCAGGTGACGGAGTTAACCATCATAGTGGCCTTAACAAATGACCCAAGGTCAGCGCTCAGAAACACAAGGAAAGTGTGCAGTTCTGCAGCTCACACGTCCTACCCAGGGGTCCCCGCCAGGCTCAACTCCAGTTGTCAGCCAGACTGCATTTCTTTCTGGAGGCTCTTGGGAAGAATCTGTCTCTCCGTGCTTTGCAGCTTCTAAGTGGCCATGTTTGCTGGAGTCAGGCCTCATTCTCATCTACAAAGCCTGAAAGAGTGGGCTGAGTCCTCATCTTGCCCTCTCTCTCGTCTTTAAAGTGGGAAAGGTCCCCTGGTTTTAAGGATTTATTCAGTTCCTTTGAGCCTGGCTAATCCCATATTGTCTCCACATCTTAGTGTCTTTGGCCTTAGGCAGATGTACAAAATTACTTTTGACTTAACGTAGCATATCCACAAAATCTGGGCGTTATTATTCTGCCTCCCTCCAGTGTACAGTGTTTTGTTGTGGTGGTGGGACATTGTGGGCAACAGGTAAGATGTCAACATTGATGAAGGGCCGGGGTTACAGGAGCCCACTTCCAGCAAGCATGGGGTTGGGGACAGTTACCTCAGGGACCTGCTTTCAGATGGTTCCCTTGTCTTTGGCGTAACAGTTATCAACAGGCCCATAGCCTGGAAAGCTGGTCCACTTCTCATCTTGGTCTGTTTGCCATGGTATTTAATGTTTTGGGATATTTGAACATCACCTTAGAAAGATTTGAAAAAAAAAAAAAAAAAAAGACATTAAGCTGGGTGTGGTGGCGCACGCCTTTAATCCCAGCACTTGGGATAAAGAGGCAGGCAGGTCGCTGTGAGTTCGAGGCCAGCCTGGTCTACAAAGTGAACCCAGGACAGTCAAGGTTACACAGAGAAACCCTGTCTTGAACACACCCCCAAAATAGACATTATTATTAATTATTATTTTTGTCATTGTTGTTGTTGCTTTTTGAGACCTGGTTTATCTGTTTAACCGTAGCTACCCTGGAACTTGATCTGTAGTCCTGGCTGGCCTCGAACTCATAGAGAATCACCTGCCTCTGCTTTCTGAGTGCTGGGATTAAAAGCGTACACTACACTACCCAGCTTAGACATTATTTTAATGCTTATTATCTGGGGGAGCATGTGCCATGGTGTGCTTGCAGATGTCAAAGGACAACTACCATGTGGGACTGCACTCAGGTCATCAGTCTTGGTGACAAGTACCTTACCTACTGCATCTTCCTGTCCACCAGGCCTTTTTTTTTTTTTTTTTTTTTTTTTTTTTTAAAGCTATCTCTAATATGTGGCAAGAGAATAGGGTTTGGGCTACTGTCTTGAACTTCTGATAGTCCTGCCTCCGTCTCTGTGGTTATAGGAATGTGCCACCATGCCCAACCAGCCAGTCAGCAGCACTAACTGAGTAAGCACTTACAGGACACTATGCTTCATGCCAAAGCTATAACCCTATAACATGGATGAAGAGGAAGACTATAAAGTGACACGAGTTCAAAACCCAGACCAGCAAAACACAGCAGTGATGCGCTTCGCTCCTTGTCGCCTGGGTCAGTGTGGCCACTGAACCTTTATGCTGCATCGCTTGGCAAAGTGTCCTGGTCTGTGGCGTGGATGTGACACCTCGCTTGGCCAGAACGCTGAGTGCACTGTACAGCAAAGGACTACAGTCTCTTGCAGTTAAGGAACAGGATGAACCGGACATGGGAGAAATGGGAGAGAGAAAAGAAGAGGCTGACTCAGCTGAGGAGAGCTGCATGGGCAGGAAGCAGTTTGCACTTCAGCTGGAAGGACTCAGGTCCTTGAGGGGGCTACTGGGGAAAGGAGACTGAAATGTCACTGACTCAAAAATGGCTGGCAGCAATTTCCCCACTTCCGTAGGACACGGTCATTAGTGTATAATGCCTCCCCCTTTCCAGGGCCTCTGCACTGTCAGATGGAATAGCACATCCATTATCCCCACTGAGCAGCTCTGCAGATGGCCATTTTCTGGTGACTGCTATGCAAGTCCAGGCTCCATACCTATCCCTAGCCCAGCGCCTGCCACCACCTCATGCTGATGGCTGCGCACTCGTCTTGCTTAGCTTAGTTTGGAATTCTTTCCCCTTCAAAGTGCTTACTTGAGAGCCAAGTAAGTACCAGGCAGTAAGTAGTTGGGCAACTGTGTCCAGCTGAAATGCATATGTATCTAAGCGGAGACCAAGGGATGGGGCCTTGGCCTATGCTCAAATTACGGTGACTGCAGCTCCTACCATGGAAATCAAGGGCTCCTTCTGACATTCTAGTGGATCCCTAGACACATAGGTTAAACATAGACAAGAGAAGTCCCCATGGGCCTAGTAGTCCCTGTGGGGCCAGCATCGAGGAGGGACCACCTTTCCTGTGAGTTATGGATAGCTCATCTGGAGCATCGTTGCCCATCCCTGGGGACTGAGGCATAGCTAACACTACTGTTTCTCCCCTTCTCCTCCCCCATCTTGGTGGTCAGTGCAGCAGCTGCTAGAAGATGGTGCAGATCCCTGCGCAGCTGATGACAAAGGCCGGACGGCCCTCCATTTTGCCTCCTGCAATGGCAATGACCAGATTGGTGAGTCCTGGGGAGGCCACAGGTGCTGGTCAAAGCCAGTGACATTTTCTGAACAGAATGGGTGAGGGATTGCTGTCTGCATGCCTCAGGGGGCTCAGGGCTGTAGAGTAAGGAAGACTTGTTTGAAAAGAACCCTCAGTGCCAGGATTACAGGTGTGTGCCACCATGTCGGGCTTGGTGAGTAGTCATTTAGTGAACAGAGGTCCTTGTTAGTGAATATAGTGTGTGTGTGTGTGTGTGTGTGTGTGTGTGTGTGTGTGTGTGTGTGTGTAACAGGAAGTTCAGGCTGGCCTCAGACTTGTATTACTGAGAATGATCGTAAGCTGATCGCCTGCCTCCCTCTGCTGAGTGCTAGGACTATAAGTGTATGTAAACCTGGGCCAGCTTTATTTCCCCCCTTTTCTTTCTTTTGTGGTCCTGGGATTGAGCTCAGGGGCCTCACTCGTGTTAGCAACTGCTCTCTCTACCCCTAAGCTATATCCCAGCTGCCTCCCTGCTGCCTCACGAGGCAGCCTTTTTTCTTTTCTTTTCTTTCTTTCTTTCTTTACTTTCTCTCTCTCTCTCTCTCTCTCTCTCTCTCTCTCTCTCTCTCTCTCTCTCTCTCTGTGCAACCCTGTACTCACTTTGTAGACCAGGCTGGCCTCGAACTCACAGCGATTTGCCTGCTTCTGCCTCCCTGAGTGCTGGGATTAAAGGCGAGTGCCCCATGCCCGGCTGTACTTTTTATTTTGAGACAGGGTCTTAGTTGTCCAGGCTGGCCTTGACCTCATGCTACAACCCAGATAGCCTTGAACTTGAGACCCTCCAGCCTCAGAGCATAAGTAGCTAGCTTCCCAGGCCTGAGCCACCAGCCCCAGCTATAGTTCCATGTTCCTTTCCTATGGTTAGTGTTTTTTTTTTTTTTTTTTTCTTTTCTTCTTCTTGTTTTTTGAGACAGGGTTTCTCTGTGTAGCCTTGGCTGTCGTGAACTCACTTTGTAGACCAGGCTGGCCTCAAACTCACAGCGATCTGCCTGAGTGGTTTTTTTCTATGTGTGACTCTTTACAGATCTTTGCCTAGCCCACAAAGATAGCCTCTTCTTTTTGTCTAGAAATGTGACAGTATGGCGATGTTACTGTTTACCTTTCATCTCTGACAAGTCCCTCTGGAATAGCTTTTGGTTTTTTGTGATACTTAGCCTGGCCACCCTGTACAACAACCTGAGCCTAAGTGAGTCCAGCTGGGTGTTGGCAAGCCCTGGCGACATGAGGTGGCCTAGGACTGCTGAAGAGGGGGAGGTGATTGTGGAACACAGCATGGTCTGTGGCCTGGCTCTCATGGCTGTGGGGGAAACAGGAAGATCTTCAGGAGCTTTCCCAGTGCTTTCCTCAGTCAGCTAGGACCGAGAGGTCAAGAGACCCTCCTAGAGTCGTCCTTGGTTCCTGACCTTTGGGGTCCTGCACCTAAACCCTGATGCATGCAACAACATGGATAGCCATGTCTGGATTCTGCGTTCGACACTCAAAGCAAACCTCTACTGGCTTCCAGGTGAGGTTTAGTTGGTGGAAACCTCTATCAATAAGTATATCCTAGGTTTTTCTGTGTTCAGTGCAGCTACTCCTGGACCATGGGGCTGATCCCAACCAACAGGATGGTCTGGGCAACACGCCATTGCACCTGGGTAAGTCCTCAAATGCCACCACAAGGTAGACTTCTAATACGTAAAAGCCTTGGGTTCTACAGGCTCCCAGAAGTATCTCCTAGCATCCTGGCAGGACCTGAACCTCGAGTGCATTCCCCACAGTCTGGGCCCCACAGTCTGGGTCCCACAGACCATCCATTCACAGTAGGCTGTGTGCTGGACAGGGCTATTGTGCTCCCTGGACTGGCTGCAGACACCTCTGTTTACTGTATCTTATCTCCAGGCCTCAGTTTCCTCAGCTATACAGGGAGAAAACTGGGCTTGACCCGAGTCCTACCCAATAGAGCATACTGCTCTGGTGACACTGTCTCAAGAGGTGACACAGGCACACTCAGAGACACGGCTTTCCCCTGCTCCCCACAGTTGTGGTCCTTAAGTCTCTCTTCTTTCGCAGCGGCTTGCACCAACCATGTGCCTGTTATCACCACGCTGCTTCGAGGAGGTATGTGGCCCCTCCCCCTTCTCCCGCCCTTTTCTCACTCTCATTCCCAGCCTGCTTACTTACACCTGTTGCCACAGGGGCCCGGGTAGACGCCCTGGACAGAGCTGGCCGCACACCCCTACACCTGGCCAAGTCGAAGCTGAACATCCTACAGGAGGGCCATTCGCAGTGCCTGGAGGCCGTCCGGCTGGAGGTGAAGCAGGTCAGTGGTCCCTTCCTCAATGGGAACTGTGCTGACCACACAGCTTGCCTCTGGGAAGGGCTCTGACCTCACTGACCCCCGCTAGCTCTGCTCCATTATGCTAATTGTGGCACACTGGGCCTATGCCTGCCTCCTAGCCAGCAGCTCAGCTCCTCCTCTCCTTCCAGATCATTCACATGCTTCGGGAGTACCTGGAGCGTCTGGGACGGCATGAACAGCGGGAACGGCTGGATGACCTCTGTACCCGCCTCCAGATGACAAGTACCAAAGAACAGGTGAGCTCAGCCCCGGGACCCTGCAAGAGCCTCAGCCAGTCAAGCCCAGCCCCTTATATCAGAACGAAACGGGGCCTGGGGTGCTGCCATCACCACGACCCTCATGGCCTCTGTCCACTTCGTTTGAAGCTGAGATGGCTGGTATGTGCTCATGTCCCTGCCCTCTGGGGCAGTCCCAGACCATCTGATGTCCAGGAAGAACCCATAGTCAGAGCCGTCACTGGCCAAGGACTCTGCTGAGCCCAACACAAAAGTCTCCAGCCCTCGTCCTAGTCATTGAGACCCGAGATGGGGAAGCATTTGTACGCCCTGAAGAGCGGCGGTGCCTGTGCTCTGTGCCTGGGTGAGCCGCCCCTGGGTCAGCTGCAGTGTCTCCCTGCAGGTGGATGAAGTGACGGACCTCTTGGCCAGCTTCACCTCCCTCAGTCTGCAGATGCAGAGCATGGAGAAGAGGTAGCAAGGGAGGCTCCTCCTTGCTCTGCCACCACCCTCCTGCCCTCTGCTTTCGGCACAGGGAAAGCCCCAGAGATGCTGAGGGCAGAGCTGTTCTCAGGCAGGCCCGCATCCTTTCAATGGGCCAGGACCACAGCCCCAGCTCCCGCTGCGTAGTGCCAGCCTCTGTCGCCACACCCCGGGCCCACAGTGCTGTCCTAGCAGACACTACTCCTCCTGTGGCTCCCCATGCCCTGGGCACGCCCCAGAGCCCTCTATTTCTTCTCACCTCATCATCTGGCTTTGGGTCTGCACCCTGTTGTTCTGGATCTCTAAGCTGGCCCTGCCCCTCACACCAGCACTTAAGTTTAACCCAGTACCTGACTTTCAAGGAGACGCTGCCCTGCATGGGTGCCTCTGAGCAGCAGAGGGACGTGACCGATTCTTAGGTCTTTGTAAGGTTAGGAAGGACCCTGTTTAGCCCAAAGAAAGATCTCCGCTCTTTCCTCCCAGTCACTGAAACACTACGAATGGGGATCCGTTTGCAGCCTAGTGGTCAGAGGAAGGAAGGTAGTGGCTCATGTGCCCAGTCCTCATCCCAGGAACCTCCAGGCCTTAGATGGTGTGGCAAGAGGCCTCACAGCTATGTAACTAGAGGGCTTTAGAGGAGAGGGCGCCCTGCGTCAGTCATCCCAGAGAGCTGCCATGTGGATGTGAGAAGCCGAGGAAGAAGCTGGAGGACAGCTCGCACATCGCCTCCTGAACCTCCAGCAGGGACAGGTTCTGCTGACAGCTGGGCTTGAGCTCAGTGGGACATGTTTTGGTTTCTAGCCTCTGAAATGTGAGAATAAATCTGCTGTTTGAGCTGTTGTGGGTTTTGTTTGTTTTGTTTTTTAGCGGTGGCTTCTTGAGATGGCCATGGGAACGAGAAAGTAGCTGGGCCTCAGGCTCATTGCAGCAGTCTCATAGGTCTGCTGAGCCAGTCCCACAGGGTGGGATCCCTGGGGTGCAGAGGGGGGATCCTCATGAAGGAGGTGCCCCTCCCAACAGGGATTTGGCCAATGGTTTCTAGGTTTTCAGTCCATGTCTGGCCTGGCATTGCCCCACTTTCTCATAAGCTGGACGCCCTAGCTACTGGCAGAAGGCAGCCTCTCTTCAGATCCCAGCATGGTACTGAAATGAAAACTCAGCCACTCCTAGACCCTGGAGGAAGAATTGGGTGGGATTTCTACCCTCAGCTCCCTATATGGGGCATGGGGTGGGCGGGGGAGGATGACCCAAAATTCCCTAGTTGGCAGGGTGGGGAGGAGCAGCTGCTGTCCCTGCTGAATGACAAGAACAAGGGGTTGGGTGTATGATGCAGACTTTCTCCTCTGCCTGGGGGGCCAACTCCAGGTGACTCTCACTTCTTGGGGCCTAGGAGTGTGCTTGAGCTTGCTCTCTTCTTGGGGTTCCACTGGGGCTGGGGCCATTAACAAGGCAGGCTGGAAACCAAGACAGAAGAAGAGCAGGGCCAGAAGGAACGGCCCCTCTCAGGCACTGCAGCACTGGGCCTCCTCACCTTGAACCACCTGCTTCCTAGCCCTCTGGCTGCTAGAGAAGGGCCCAGAACCTCAGGACAGAGCAAGGTTTGTGTGGCTGGCATGCATACTGGCATCCTAAGGAAAAATCTACATTAAGAGAAAGTTGGGATTCTAGCTTTGGTGCCCTGAAAACGGAAGCATGAAGCGCTGGCCTCTGGGGCAGTCTGCACATGCTGAGGACACCTTGTCCCAGGCTGCTGCTGCTTTGGATTTGAGAGTTGGAAATTGCCCCTAGGTAACCCAGAATTTCTAAGACAGTCGGACACAGGGACTGATTGATTGCCGAAGCCTGGGCCTCCGGGAACAAGAAGGGCCTGCATCCCTGGTTATTACAGACTAGGCCCCAAGAGCATCCTTGACCCTAGCACTGTCTGCTGCTAACTCCTTCTGTGGCCATGTGGACTGTGAAGGGAGGGAGGGCTTGACACAGGAAACTGGCTTCTAGGTTAATCATCAAACACTGGCCAAGTGGCCAGGCAATCTGCCTTGTCCCACTTCCAGCCAGAATATTTCCTATAACCCTGAATCAGTCTGAAGTACCAGCCAGATAGCGTCAGCCCAGACATTGGAATGAATCAGAAAACATACAAGTGGGCCCTGGGCGATGGTTTGGGCGGGGGCAGGAAAGTACTGAGCTGAAGAAATGAGTCCTCCTGGCTTGGCTTTGGAGCTGGCTGGGGGGGGGGGGGCAGGCAATGGGGCAGTGGGCAGTGCCGGGACCTGGGCTGACTGCTTCTTCCCTTACATGAACAAGCCTTACTGAGCACTTACTCAGACCACGCATGGCATGTTCACATTTGAGGTGGGCTTGCTTCTACTGCTACCTATACCTAACCAAACAGGTTTACCAGGGCCCCCCACCCAGGCAGCTAGAGCCACCTCAAAATTCATGCTGTTTCTACCATGCCCGAAAACAGAGCTGCCCCACAAAGGGTGACCAGATGTGTTGAATGCCTACTGTGTGCCAGCCAATGTGTTGAATGCCTACTGTGTGCCAGCCAGTGTTCTGAATAGCCTTAGTGTCTGTGGTAAAGTGTTACCTTGTCTTTATGTATACACTGTCTCCCCTATTCTACAGACGTGGGAAACAGGCTTAGACAGAAGGTGGCTTGCTTGAAATCAGCATTCTCCCCACCCACCTGGCTTCCAAAAGCCCAGGGTCCGCAGCACTCCTGGGACGTGCTTGGTAGGATGGGCCACACTGAGTGAATGCCTGTTTCTGTGTTTCTGTGTTTCTGTGAACTGATCTTGGAAGCAGAGGGTCTGACTCTTTTTTTTTTCTTGCGGAGCTCACAGTACAGTGTTGGATGGGTAAGACATGCACGGGGTGCTAAGATGATGGTCAGAGGTCAGGAGCCTAGGTAGCCCTAGTTGCTCTTTGGGGAGGGGACCCCCCCAGAGGGTGAGGGGCTTGATACAAAGGAAAGTGGATTTGGCCAGGGAGGGCCCCTAGAAGGTGATTTGGGATAGGACCATAGTGCCTTGGAGAGAGACCCAGCTCAAACAGCCCTGTTTACCAAGAGGCCTCCAGTACAGCAGCTGGTGGCTGAGGCCCGCACGGCACCTGTCCCAGCTCCACTACCATCCTGAGCCACAGATGCCACCGAGGCAGCCTCAGCGTACCCTATCCACCCTGCCCTGGCACCATCCTCCCAACTCCAGCCTCACCCCTACACAAACCACCTCACTTGTTGTCAAGCAGATGTCTCCTTAATCAGTGTAAGCCTCTTAAACCGGCTCTCAGCCTGCCCAGCTCCACCCCGCACCCCCCACTCCCAACTCCCCTCCCCCCCACCTCACATCATCTTACAGCCAGCAGCCCACAACTGAGCCCTCCTCTGGGAAGCCATGCTCATTAATAGGAAAGCTGGGGTGGTTAATTGGTGTTTTGTCCCCCAGGTCCACACCTCAGAGTTGATAGATGATGCTGCCTCTGCCAGCCCAAAGCACAGGGAGGGGCTGGCTATACCAGAGAGAGCCCTCACTTAGCCCGGGTCCAGCGCCCTGTGATGGGAGTAGCATAGGGAGGCCACATTTTTTGCACATTCTGGTTCATCCCACCCCCCACCCCACCCCCGTGTATGGCTACACCACATCAAATCAGACAATTCTGAGCTCGGTGGTCTAAAGCAAGTTACTCAACTTTTCTGGTCTCTAAATTCAAACCAAAGCAGAGGCGAAATAAGTTCCAGAGCCAGGTGCCAAATAAAATGGGCCAGCATGGCACACCATTTCCCTGAGGACGCCCCACCATGCCCCACCTAGGTCCTGCAGTCTGATGGGCTCAACCCAGCTCATCACCTTCCTCTGAATCTGTCCCCCTTAGTTGTCCCCTGCTGTTACCCCAAGCTGGAAGCCTGGGTGTCACCTGAGGTATCTTGTTCCTCTTCCTCCTCAGCTGTCATCAGTCTTGACAATTGTACCTCCCACATGGTTGACTGTTTGAGTGCCCCATTATCTTTGTCCTGAATGTCTTGGGCTCTCTGGATTTTCACCAGGCTGACAGGTGTCCCTGCACTAGTTTCTCTTGGTTCTTGTTTTTTGTCTTTGTTTGTTTGGTTGGTTGGTTGGTTTTTCTAGACAGGGTTTCTCTGTGTGGCCTTGGCCGTCCTGGACTCGCTTTGTAGACCAGGCTGGCCTTGAACTCACAGCGATCTGCCTGCCTCTGCCTCCCCAGTGCTGGGATTACAGGCGTGCATCACCACACCCGCCTCTCTCTTGGTTCTTCTACCACATGGAAGTCAGTGTTGGCAGCAATAGAAAGCTCCTGAAATTCATCAAATCGCTCTGGTTTCAGAACCAGAGTGGTGGCTCCTCACTGTCCCCAGGAAGGAGCCAGTTTTCCATTCAGGTGAAAACTAGAGCATTCTTCACAGTGTATCTCCACCACTTTCGCCTCCCTTCCTGAGGGAACCCCATGCCATCACAGGACCCTGCTATCACAGGACCTGCCAACAGTCTTCTGTGCCTTCCTCCTTGTGCCACAGTGAATACACATTTAATGACTGGCCTTGGGCACAGCTTCTCCCGGATATCTCCACTGCGATGGACCCTTCTCTGGGTTCCATAGTCCTGGCTGTCTTTCCTGTTGTGTCTGGCAGGTGCTCAAAGTGAGCGCTGCACACTGCTCCTTACGATGTTGGCACCAGCTGGGCATGTGGAACAAGCCTTTCATCCCAACTCTCAGGAGGCAGAGGCACGTAGATCTCTGAGTTCAAGGTCAGTCAGGTCTACATAGTGAGAACACGTCTCAAAAATGGAGGGAGGGGGAGAGGAAAGGAGGGAAAGAAGGAAGGAAGAAAAGAAAAAAAAAGGATAGAAGAAAGGAAGGTAGACAGACTTTTCCCCAACCAGAAGGCAAGGCCTACAGGATCCAAACCTTGCTCCAGCTGGGAAAGGCTTCTGCCTTATGAGTCTCCCCCAGCCTTGACTAAGGGTTGCTGAGGCCTTGGCTCAGAGGATCTCTCTTAGGCTCTGAGAGCAGCCGCTAGTTTCACTCCACCTCCACTCCAGGCCCAACTGCCTGCCTTGGCCTCCAGAGGACACAAGGTTCTCTCCTAACCAAGTATGGCAACACCTGGCTCTTCCCTGAAACAAACCCTAGCTTCCTGGGAGCCAAGCCTAAGGCTACTGGCAGGCCGTCAATCTTCCTGTCATGTCTATGCAAAAAGCACTTTCCAGCCAGGTGGTGGCGCATGCCTTTAATCCCAGCACTCAGGAGGCAGAGGCAGGTGGATCCCTGTGAGTTCAAGGCCAGCCTAGTCTACAATGCGAGTCCAGGACAGCCAAGGCTACACAGAGAAACCCTGTCTCAAAAAACCAAAATAAATAAATAAATAAAAATAGCATTTTCCAGCTCTGGTCCAGGCCTTGAGGCTTTCTTCCCGGGGGCTCCCAGCCTGTAAGGGCAAACCTTGGGTTTTCCGAGCAATGCCTCAGAAGGAGCAATTGCTTCTTCATCTCTTCCCTCTTGGAAACCATGGTTTGCCCAGCCAGGTCTGCCTGAGGGATGAATTTCCTACTGTCCCCACTGAGCTCACCCTCCTCTCCTACAGGAGCTGCTGCGTAAGCTTGCTTTCGGCTCCTCCGCCTTCCTCTAGCAAAACGTGCCTTTATATAAGTGTCACCTCAGGAGCCAGGTGTGGTGGTGTGGTGGAGGTTGGTCTGATGTATTTTGATGCTAATCACTGCTTGCTGTCTCTGTGACCCAGCTTGCCTAAGAGCCTAACCTGTGTGACCAATAAAAGGCCTTCACACCTGGACAGGGCAAATAGGATAGGTGTAGCTAAGGTTACCTGGCTGGGGAGTTGAGGTGGGGGGGAGAGGGGAGAGAATCTTGGGAGGAAGAGAGACTGAAGGAGAGGAGAGGAATAAAGGAGGCTACATCATGGGTTAGGTGGAGGAGAAGCACATGGCCGGCATGGATGGAAGATTTGGCCCAGATGAAGAACATTAGCAAGTATATGGGATTATGGATGGGAGGTAGCTTGATAGAAGTTATTAGAAGCAGATGGCACGGGATTGGGGCAGGGATCCCATGCCTGCCCCACTATGGGAAGTAGTTTAGGGGATTAATATCTGCCTTGCCCCAGGTCAACTAAGGCTATTTTAAAATATAACAGGTGTCTGTGTCTTGATTAATTGCTAGCAGGTTAGAAAATACTGCCATAATAATAATTATAGGCCTAATAATAAACACTATTAGGTCTTACTGGTAAATTAACTGCGACAGTGTTGCATGCCTGTAATCCCAGTACTTGGGAGGCTGAGGCAGGAGATTTCTGTGACTTTGGGGCTAGTCTGGGCTACATAATAAGCACAGGAGGTCTGCCAGGCTACACAGCAGGGCCCTCTAACAAACACCAAAAGAAAGGCCAGGAGAGAGTTCAGATTTGCAAGCCCTGAGGACCTGAGTTTGAGCTCTAGCTACCATGTGAAAAGCCACAGCTGGCCCGCACACGCCTTTAAAGACAGCGTTCTGGAAGCAGAGGCAGGCAGGATCTCTGAATTCCAGGCTAGCCAAGGCTACATAGTGAGACCATGCCTCAGCAAAACAAAACAAAAATGCTTACACACCATGCACACACAAATGGACAGGTACAAACATGTTCACAAATGTTACCTCTGAGCAGGTCATGGTGGCACACGCCTTTAATACCAGCATTCGGGAGGCAGAGGCAGGCAGATCAAGGCCAGGACAGCCAGAGGACTACAAGAGAAACCCTGTCTCAAAAAACCAAAAATAAAAATAAAAAGTTCCCTCTGAAATTCTTGTTTGCCTGGCCAGGGAGGGTCTCTCTCTTTCTGGCAGTACTGGGAATTGAACTCAGGGCTTCATGCATAGTAAGCAAGTGCTCTTCCAAGTGAGATGTATGTTTAGCTCTTTGCTGTTTGTTTGTTTGTTTGTTTGTTTTTTAAGACTGAGTTTCACTGTGTAGTCCTGGCTTTGAACTCACAGAGATCTGCCTGCCTCTGCCTCCCTGAGTGCCTGGACTAAAGGCCTGCGCCACCGTGCCTGGCTCCCCTGGCTTCTCCCCCACCCCCATCTCTCCCGATACAGGGTTTCCTTGTATAGCCTTGGTTGGTCTGGATTCTCTTTGTAGACCAGGCTGGCCTCAAACTCACAGCGATCTGCCTACCTCTGCTTCCTGAGTGCTGGGGTTAAAGGTGTGCCCCACCATGCCCAGCTCCCAGGTTTCTCTTAAAGACAGGCTTGGGGTAGATGTTTTGTGGTACCTAGTGCTCCCATCTTAAGTATCCGTGCATCTGTGCCTCCTTAACTGCTGGGATTACAGGTGTGCCCAGCTCCCATCTCCATTTCTACTTTGCAAGTGCGTACTCTGACAGCTTTCTCAGCCACACTTCTATATTTACACAATGATGCTGGGCTGCCCTTGAAAATGTCCCCCAGGTCTAGAGTGGGTCCCAGACCCACTTTTGGTTTATATTTCAAATGTACTTACTGAAATATAATTTATATGTCAATCTGCACACTTCAGTGTTGTTGGAGTTGCACAGTATAATGATCTAATTTTATTTTATTTTTGTCTTAAAAAAAAATTTAACAAAAAACAAAACAAAACTCTAAGCCGGGCATGGTGGCGCATGCCTTTAATCCCAGCACTCGGGAGGCAGAGTCAGGCAGATCACTGTGAGTCTGAGGCCAGCCTGGCCTACAAAGTGAGTCCAGGACAGCCAAGGCTAATACAGAGAGACCCTGTCTGGAAAAAAAACAAAACAAAACAAAAAACCAAAGGGCTGGAGAGATGGCTCAGAGGTTAAGGGCGCCACCTGCTCTTCCCGATGTCCGAGTTCAATTCCCAGCAACCACATGGTCGCTCACAACCATCTATAGTGAGATCTGGTGCCCTCTTCTGGCATGCAGGGGTATATGCAGGCAAAACAATGTATACATAATAAATAAATATTTTTTTAAAAACCGAAAAAACACAAAACAACAACAACAAATTTTGAGGCAGGATCTCTGTATCCCTAGCTGGTCTGATACTTGCTATGTAGACCAGGCTAGCCGCAGATTCACAGGGATCTGCTTACCTGCACGATGGAATTAAAGTCATGCATCATAATATCCCACTTATTTTTGCTTTAATGAGTGTATGTATCATTCATATTCACATACGCCACCACACACGTGTATGAAAAGGTCCTACTTCACACATAGGAGTGGGTTCTCTATACAGTGTGGGTTCTAGGGAAATCAAACTCAGGCAGCAGGTTCCTTCATCTAATGGGCCATCATTCTGCCCAGTCCCTCCCACTTATTTATTTATTTAGAGGCAGTTGGGGGGAATCTCATGATGGCTTTGAACTTGCTACATAGGCAAGGATGATGCTTTGTTACTACACCCTAGCTGTCCTGTGACTCACTGTGTATAGACCAAATCTGTCTGCCTCAAAACCACTGTGCTGCTGCTGCCTCTGCCTCCCCTTTGCTAGGATGAAAGCGTTTGCCACATCTGGCTGAGGTGTAACCCCCCCCCCCCCCCGCCCCACGTCTGACCCACTGATCTTGAACGTCTGGTTCTCTAGCATGCAGTTTCCAAGTGCTGCGATTACAAGCACCTGTGAGCTACTGCCTTCTGGGAATTGACCTCAAAGCTTGATTGAGCCCAGAGCTTTCTGCCCAGGAGGCAAGCCTTATGCAGCCCTAGTAATCTAATTTTAGAACTTTTCATCAACCCCAGAAGAAATTCAGTACCTATTAGCACCCTAGTCCCACCCCCCCTTCTCTCTCGTTTTTGTTTTTTTGAAACAGAGTTTCCTCTATAGCTTTGGCTGTCCTGCCTCCTTGGGCGTACCACTGTGCCTGTTTGTCATCCCTTTCTCTGTACCACCCCAAGACCTGAGCAAACAGCAAGTGGTGTTTTGTCCTTATGAATTCGCTCATTCCTAGCATTTTACGTAAACAGAAGTATACCATGTATGTATCTCTGCCTGTTTTCAAGGCCTGTCCGCTGTGACTCACACTCTTATTTATATATGGAATGATATGCCAGTATATGGACTCCACTGTCCACTCAGAGGCTGGTAAACACTCGGGGTGCTACCATACACCCCTCGTTTCTGTTTGTCTCTATTCACGTCACCTGCCTCCCTGCGCCCAAGGTATCTCTTCTGAAAATGGAGACACTACCCCCTTGTCTACCAGTGTTGGGTGAGGCACAGAAGTGGTGTGAACCACCACGGGTTGACGAAGAGGCAGCAACACACTCCCTTTGGCCAGTGAATTTCCTCATTGAGCCTGGGACCTTGGCAGAATCCTGGGAGAAGACACCAGAGCTGGTATGGGGACCTGCCTGGGCCCTGAAAGCAGCTGTTTTCCTGGCTGATGTCAGCTTCCTTTTACTATTCTGACTTCTGGGTCAGCAGGAGGTGGCAGGTCGTAATGACCAGCAAGCAGCTGCCTCCTGCCAGGGAGAGCCTTTCTACAGGGTGCTCCATCCAGCAGACAAGAAGTGTGTTAGGGAGAGACACAGGCTGCAGACTCCAGCCCCTGGAGCTAATCAACATTATTGATTAGAAGGGAAGGTTGAAAGCAGGCAGCTTGGGACCCACAAGACTGATTTATTGGTTAATTAGTCTTTTCTACAGCACGACTTCCTCAGAGGTGGTAGGACAATCAAGGCCCATAGGAGGCCAGCTGGGGCCCAAGTAAGGGTCAATCTCTCTTGTGAACCAGGAACACCAAAGAGTTCAGGGAATGCTCAAAGTGTCAGGGCTAGGGAACCGTCCTAAGACCACATGACTACAGGAAGGCCACTGGCTACCCAGCCTCAGCGGCCAAGCAGAATTCTGAAGGAAGGTTGCCTGGGAGCTAGGAAGCTTCTAGAACATGGACTCAGATGTGGGGAGCAGAAGAGCTGCAATTCAGAAGTAAAGTGACAGTGAACCCAGGCTGGGATATAGCTCAGCAGGAGAGCACTTGCCTACCTACCATTCACAAAGGCTTGGCTTCCATACAATGCATTAAAAAAAAAAAAAGATAAAAATAAACCAATTGAAATGGAAAAAACAAAAGAAAAGCCATAAAGTGAAAAACGTTAAGACAGCCATGGATTTGGAGCCAGTGTCTACCAAACCCTCTCTAGGCTATCCCTCCGGACCTTCCTTTCTCTACCTGTAAAAGAAGGTTAATCGTGCGTACTTTACGAAGCTTGATAATTGAGAATATAGCATTCTGTGAGGTACATAGTAAGCGCTAAGGAAATATTTGCTATTCCCTGCTTGTACAAGCCAGGAGTCCAGCCAGGCAGTGGTGGCGCACGCCTTTAATCTCAGCGCTTGGGAGGCAGAAGCAGACGGAACTCTGTGAGTTCGAGGCCAGCCTGGTCGACAAAGCAAGTCCAGGAGAGTCAAGGCTACACACAGAGAAACCCTGTCTCGAAAAACCAACAAAACAAAACAAACAAGCCAGGAATCTGGGGGCATCCATCACCCCAGCATTTGGGTCATATAAGCAGGAGGATCCGGAGTTCAAGGTCATCCTTGGCTAGTTATGGTACAGTAGCTAGTTCTAGGCCAGCCTGGGCTACTTGAATCAGTTTCTACCTCTTAAAAAAAAAAAAAAAAAAAAGTAAGTCAGGCTTGGGACCAAAAGGTGCAGGCCAGGAAATGAAAGGACTGTTCTGCCAGACTGGCTCTGGATAGGGGCTGAGGTCACCTGCATGGGACCCTGTGTCTGGTTGGGTGCACCAATTTTAACCACCCTCGTGTCGCTGCAACTCTGCCTCTGCTCTGAGGTGGAGTCCAGCTAAGCTGCCACACTCTAAGACTTTTTTTCGGTGGACAGACTGACAGGCGGCAGAGTCCAGGCAGGCAGGATTTATTGTGGTGCCCGGACGGACAGGGCTAGTCTAGTCTCTCCGCCGCGCAGGGCATCCCCTCTGGGCTCCATACTCCAACCGCGAGGCCTGGCGTCGCCGGAATAACCAGCGGGTCCCAAAGACGCTGGCTGGACCCGACGGAGGGCACGATGGGTGCGGTGGTGGCGGTGGCGGCGACGGCCGCAGGGCCACAGGCGGCGGAAGCGCGCGCGGAAGTGGCGCGAGGCGAGCGAGTAAACGAGCGGGTTGAGGCAGGAGTTGGCGTAGGCGAGACAGTGCGAGGCCAGGCGACAGGCGTAGGTGGCCGGGCTGAAGGCGAAGCGACCGTACCAGAAGCAGAGAATGAGCGCGTGGTGGGGGCCCCAGCACAGCGCGTAGAGCGCGGCCACCGCCAGCATGGCTCGCCCCGCGCGGCCAGTTGCCCGTCGGCGCGCCTCTGCTGCCGCCGCGCCCGCGGGACCCACGGCCACCCACAGGAAGCGCAGCGTGCGCCCGTAGGCCAGGCTCACCACGGCCACCGGCAGCAGGTAGCCAGCGGCGAAGGTGGCCACGTCCAGCGCGCGCCGCCGCGCGTCCTCCCAGGCGGGCACGCAGAGCTCGAGCGCGCCGTAGCGCACCGTGCCGTAGTAGCTGAGGTAGGGCGCGGAAAAGAGCGCCGCCAGCAGCCACACCAGCCCCACGGCGGCGCGCGCGTTGCGCGGGGTGCGCAGGGCCCGCGAGCGCAGTGGGTGCCGCACCGCCAGGTACCTGCGGGCAGGAGGGGAAGGGCGAGCGGTCAGGGAGCGGGGCCTACTGCGCGCGCCCCGTTGGGGACCTGCCATCGGGTCTGCATCCCACTCCCTTGCCAGGGATCTAGCAAGGGCCCAAAGAGCATTGACTCACCCAAGGTCGTCTATCCATCGGCTCGGGAGTTTTGAGCCACGGAAGCGGATGTGAGGGCAATGCAGGCCAGGTGTGGGGACTTAGCTTCGGACAACGCTTTGGGAGTTTGTTTTGTTGCTGTACATTTCTCACCTGTGCTGACAACTTGGGACATAGAAATGTCCTCTGGAAGTTCACAGTGGGGGGGGGGGACCACTGAGGCCTTCTTTTCCTCCCACCCATCTCTGGTCCCTGAGTACACCTCACCTGTCCACTGAGACAGCGGCCAGGGTGAAGCTGCTGGCGTACATGGTGAGGTAGATGAGTAGATGCACCGTCTTGCACACGAAAGCTCCGAATAGCCAGGCGTCCAGCGTGTAGATGGCCGCCTGGAAGGGCACGCAGCATAGGATGAAGCAGAGGTCTGCGACGGCCAAGTTGAGGATGAAGAGATCCGTGGTACTGCCCGGCTCCTGCCAGGCACTCGGGCCAGGTTGCAGGAGCACAGCCAACACTAGCCCATTGCCTACCATCCCCAACAGGAAGATGAGGGCAAAGACCACAGGTACGGCCACAGCTCCTACAGTCCCTGGGCTGTCCAGAGAAATGTTTTGAATGTCAGCCATCTTCCTATCAGATGGAGAAGAGAAAAAACGGATCCTCGGACAGGAAGGGCCGTGGTTCCTCCAGCCTGGCTCTGACCAAGTTTCCTGGGCTAGAAGAAGTTCATGAGAGATGGAAGAGGTTTGAGCAGAGTCAAAAGTCACTGCGTGAGCAAGAACCTGCCACAGTCACATGTGTGTGTGTGTGTGTGCACGTGCACGCGCTATTCCTTGGTTTCCTAGGGAACACCTCTGTAACCCAGAACCTAGAAGGCCATTTGGGTTACTCTGGATGTATAAGGCACGTGAAGACACAGGCAGAATAAGATGAAGATGTTGCAAGCCGGGGGGAGGGGCAGCATGGACTCTGGGTGTTTCTATATTTTCTTCTTCAACCAGATCCAAAGCTCAGGATCCCTTGTGTTTAGGGACATTTTTGTGACTACAGGCTGCACTGGTGACATCCCCGAATCATTGGGAGAGTCCATTCTCGTGAGAGCACTACAGCGGCGAAGCTAGGAAGGCCATAGAAGTCATTGCCTCTGCTCTACACATAGGGAAACTGAGGCCTAGGTACGTGACATGAGTAGCTAATATCCCACCCTGAGCGACAAATCTGGGCCTGCTGTCATCCTGACTCCTTGGCTGAAGTGCTCATCTGAAAAACTGTAACAGGTGGTTACCCCCCCTCCCCATTGCTCACATAAGTCCCAGTGCACATGGCTGTGTGCTCACTGCCTGTTTTCATCTGCGCCCCACCCTGCAGTTTACAACCTGTGGATCCCCTTGCACTCCAGGACCAGTGGAGCAGTGGGATGAATCTGGAGCAGGGGGCTGGGGGTTTCAGGAGGCAGGGAGGAGGGAAGAAGGGGAACACCTGCCCCAGCGCAGCACCCAGCATGCAACAGGCCCCCAAGCCCAGGATGACCGGCACCCACCTTCACCCTAGGCACTGGGCCCCAGCATGCTTCCTGGTAGAAAGGCCAGGCTGGCCCTTCTTGCCTCAGCCGCTGGCTACACTCGGTGTCTCCCTGCAGGTATATCTCTCTGCTTCCTATTTCTCTCTCTTCTCTTCAAGGCCCCTCCTCTCCTCTCCTCTCCTCTCCCCTCAGCTCTCTGCTGAGTTGGTTGTGGGCACTGGCTCCCTGCTGCTCCGGAGTGGACTGGCCACCTCCTCCTCAGACCCAGATTTCCCCGGGGTGGCGCGCTCTCCTGCCCAGCTCATTTCTGCCTATCTGCGTTGTTGCTACCTCATTCTCTCTCTGGCAGTAACCCATTGATCTCGCTCTCTGAGATTGGCTTTGCGGTTAACCCTTCCATGCCCGGGGCTCAGCCTATTCCCGGCACCTCCCACCTCCTGTGGCCCTGCCTGTGACTCCTCCCCCTCTGATCTAAGAAGCTTAGGAAGGATTTCCAGTTTTATATGGAGTTTCCAAGGCTGGGAAACCAGGACCAAAGTCTCGTTGTTGTGAACTTCAGGTAGGAACCCATGCTTCAGGTTCTATGAATCCCCAGAGGCCATTTCCTTCCCTTTTCTATTGGAAACCAGGTCTTTCTTGGTTTAGCCTGAGAACCATGGGGGGGGCTGGGGAGAAGCTTAAGAAAGTTGTAGAGGGAGAACATGGCCTGTGCCTCTTCGTTTTGTAAGAAGTTTGTTATAAGTGAGGTTAAAAGAAACAGAAAAGGCTGGGCGTGGTGGTGCACGCCTTTAATCCCAGCACTCGGGAGGCAGAGGCAGGCGGATCCCTGTGAGTTTGAGGCCAGCCTGGTTCTACAAAGGGAGTCTAGGACAGCCAGGGCTACACAGAGAGACCCTATCTCAAAAAACAAAAAACCCCCCATAAACCCCAGAAAGACCATTTTGTCCACTTGAGAGCTTCTTGTACAGACAGGAACCAGAGGTTAGGTGTTGCTAAATGGCTTGAGCTCACGGAGGAGTGGTCTATTAGCCAGAGGCTTCCGGGGTGTTGGATCACTAGACTCAGCAAGAGATTGGATCCTGGACAGCTGTATCACGGGCAGAAGCCAGCCTGCAGCGAGCCGGGAAGGAAGTTCTAGAACCTGAAGATGGAGGGGACATCAGAGAAGACTGTGATGTCCCATGGGGGCCAAGACGATCTGGGAACTACTCTTCAAAGCCAGCACCTGGGAGAGGTTCCTATGCAGTTACCAGGGTCCAAGGGGGCCTCTGTAGTGTCACAACCCCACACGCAGAGACCCACTGGATTGAAGTAATTAGGAATCGGACCTAGAAGCTGCAAAGTTGAACTTCAGAGCCAGCAGAGCTGAGGATCAGAAAGGTGGGATCTTGGGATCACTGCGCAGGGCACCTGCACGTCTCTAGACTTGGTGTGAGATTTTTAAAATCATGGGCGACAATGCAGTGAGGCTTCCAGAAGTGGGAACCCACGTATCCATTCCTGAGTCCCAGATGACCTCTTTCCACACCTTGGGAACCCCCCACTGTCCTCCAGACCCCCTCCTTTCCTGCTGGTATTGGGCTCCAAAGTACCAAGGGAAGCAGAGGAGAGGAGGGAAGGGAGGAGGTCACTGAGAGCCTGGGTGTGGAGCAGGGAGGACAGACCATCATGGCTAGAGCCCCAGGGTGTCCATACCACCACCTCCCCCCCCCCCCCCCCCCCTGCCTTGTTCCTGCTAGCCTCCATCTTGAACTGCCATGCCAGATGCAGAGGACAAGGAATATGTGTCTAACAGTGGGCCTTGGAGCCCTGGACTCAGCCAGGCGAGGACTTATGGCTGATCCGCAGCTGGTCCTCCAGTCTCCCAATGCCATACAGCTTGTCACAGGAGCCCCAAGACTGAAACAATGCACCCTAAGAGGTGCACCTCCTATGACCCCTTCTAGATGCCTGAAGTGTTGCAAGGCAAGAGAACCAAACTTGGAGCATCTGGCTTGCTGAGCCAGAAGCTGCTTGACAGCACAGAGTGCCACCATGGCTAACTGGCCCAGGAGGTCATAGGGCAGCTGCTACAGGAACTGCCTCCTGGAAAACAATGCCAGCCACAGTGTTGGTAGCTGGTAGCTGCAGGAGGTGGCTCTTGTGTTGTGCCACTGCATGGTGGGCGATTCCTGCAGCCTCACATAGGTGTGGGTGGACCTGAGCCTGTCGTTCTTGTCCCGGCTAAGTATGCCTACCACATATATCACCTAATGGTTGCTCTTGGTTCCCGGGCATGACATGTCAGCCTGCACAGGACACACACATCATGTTGCTGCTGGGGAACCCGGCATCAGGTACTTTCTACCTGATAGTGGTGGCCTACAGGTGGTCCTGCCCTTGACGAAGCCACAGCTGCCTCCTGCCAGGCTGCAACCCTTTAGCACTACCCGTTACGATCAAGGATTCCCAGAAGCCCAGCCTTAAGGATCTGCCGGGTACCAGACAAGTGAGCTGGAGGTAGAGAGGCAAGGGCTTTGGTTCCTGTTTTTTCATTAAAAAACAAACCAACAAAAAACAAAAACAAACAAAAAAAGCGCCTTTAGTCCTCAGTTCTACTTGAAGCAAATTAAGGACCTTCCCAAGGCCATCCCACCACAGCACTCAGCCTGCAGCCGCATTCGGAGGCCTGGGAGGCTGAGCCTGAATACAGAGATTCCATCCCGTTCCTGCCCGCAGTGCCCGCGGCAAAACAAAGTCAGCAACACGGGAAGAAGGCAACACCTAGAGTAAAAGCAGCAGGAGAGAAGGTTGTGGGTGGGAAGATAAAGGACAGGGCCGTAGCAGCAGCAAACCAGCCCTTCTGGTCTTGCCTGAGGGCTGCCCTACAGCCTGGTCCAACCTCCTATTTCCTCACCTAAACTCCCCTCCCCGCCCCCCACCGCGGGCTGAGGAGGCAGGGCAGGCAAGAGGCTGGAGCCCGAGTGCGCTGCGCCCCCTGGCGGCTCACCGCCAGAATGTCGGTTTGAGAATCAGAAACAGAAAGGTGTGGCTCCCAATAGAAGAGTGGTTTTTCTAAAATGGGGGAAACTGGGACATACTACAGGGCCCTAAGGCTGCGGAGTTAGGGACAAGGAGTTCTAGAAAGCAAAAGTTAGATGCCCGTCAGTGACGACTCACTTTCATTTCTCTAGGTCCTGAATCCTCCGCCTTCACCTCCCAAACTCCTCTCATTCAGCATTTGTGTTTTGTCCTCCAGATGGGGCACAGTACACGAGGTGCCCACCAAGGTTAGACTGAGGAAAGGGTCCACAAGGCTGGTTCTCCGCTGCTGCCCTGCTCAGCAGCACAGAACGCGGCTGTCCCAAATGGTAGCTCCCAGGCACACGATCCCAACTCAATTTAGGGGAAGGGGACCCCTCATGAAGGGGACTGCCCCTCAAAGACCCAGCTCTTCCTGCCTGATTCTTCAGTTAGCTACAGGACTGGGCCTACCCAGAAAGAATAAAGCAGACCAAACTGTCATAGCCAATTTCCACATTGTTATCTCTCCAACTGCAAGTACAGACCCATTTACAACCAGGCTCTCGACGTCTGATTCTAGAAGTCAGAGCCTCTAGGCTGGGCTGACCAGAGGGCCCCTGAGGCACTTAGGCTCTGCTGGTCCCTACCCAGAGCTTAGGGCAGAGCTCCATGTAACCGCCCCACCTCCACAAAGGCCTCCACACAGCGGTCAATGTCTTCCTCACTGTGTACCGCTGAGATCTGTACGCGGATCCGGGCCTTGTCCTTAGGGACCACAGGGTAGCTGAATCCGATGACAAAGATGCCTGGGAAGACAGCAGGAGTACATCAGGCGGCAGACAGGCTTCAGGGCCATGACATGGAAAGGCGTACTGTCCCGAGGTCCACCCGCAGAACTAGGGAGCTGCCGACCTCATGTGGGACCACCTCATAGCCTGGGGTTTGTTAAGTTTGGCTGGTTTAAGAGGGGTGGTGTGGGCAGGGAGGAGCAGGACGCGGGCTAGGGAGGGTCTACAGTCTATAGGTGTTTTGTTGTTGTTTTCCCCCTGAGGACACTGTGCCCCATCTTACCTCTCTTTAACATGTCATCTGCCATTTGAGATGACAACCGGGCATCGCCCAGCATCACAGGGCAGATGGGGTGATCGGTTCCTGAGATAGTGAAGCCAGCAGCTTCCATCTTACTGCGGAACCTGGGGACACAGCTCAGTGTCACAGGTAGCTTGAAGCCATGGAGCCTAAGGAAGAGGCCCTGAAAGGCTCTGTAAAGGGAAGGACTAAAGACAGAAAGAAGTACAGGCTCCAAAACCCAGGTGGGGGCTGAGGCAGACAGAAGCAAGAAAGAGGCAGGAAGGACAAAGGGAGGTGGGAAGGTAGAAGTGACCGGAAAGAGCTCAGGAGAATAGAGAATGCTGTGGCGGAGGTGGGGAAAGGGAAGAGAGAGGGGTACGGTTACCATCTCCCCTACTCTGATCCACCCCTATGGGCACTATACCGCCGGGTCTTGGCAGCCATAGACTGGACAATAGCGTTGCTCCCCATGAGCAGGTCCAGAGCCTTAAAAGCACAGCCGACAACAGCAGGGGGCAAACTGTTGGAGAAGAGGTAGGGCCGAGAACGCTGCCGTAGCAGAGACACCAGAGGCTCAGGCCCTGTGGTATAGCCCCCTGAAACCAGGAAAAAAAAAAGTCAGGGGCCAAGAACTGCCCCAAACCCCTCCTATCGTCCACACTGCCCTTCCCTCTATTTGGCGTGTCCACCTTCGCTACCCCCTCCAAGGCAGGCCCTGCATGTAGGGAAGGAGGCCCTACAGACAGGACTCTGTAAGCACCTGATGCTCCACCCAGTGCCTTCCCCAGAGTGGAGTTGATGATGGTGACCTGGTCCATCACACCAAGAAGCTCATCTGTGCCCCTGCAAAGGAAGCAACCACCTGCTGTCAATGGCCTCCTGACTCTTCATCCACCTTGAGAAGCCCCCACCCAGGCCCTCCAATGTGCCCACCGTCCGGTGGGTCCAAGAAACCCAGTGGCGTGGCATTCATCCACAAAGACCAGGGCGCCGTATTGAGCGGCGAGGCGGCAGATCTGCTGTAGAGGAGCGATGTCGCCATCCATGGAGAAGGCTCCATCTGTGGCCACCAGGCGCAGCCGGTGCTTCTGTGGGACAGATAAGAGCAGGTGACATGTAGTAGGACCAAAACACCTGCTCTTCCACCGCCTTGAGCCTTGCCCATCTCTTCTAAGCTCAGCCACTTTAGCCCTGTCGCTGAGAAAAGGCTTGGACCTCAAGAAGGCAAGCTGGAGTGGGGACAGGTCCTAGTCACACAGCTCCACACCTTCTTCTCAAAAGGTGTTTGATCTCAAGTGACATGGAGCTATAGAACACAGTCATGGGCATGAGGGCTGAGACGGTCTAAATGGCCTCCTCTGCCCTTCAGGCTCTTTGTGACACGGGAGCCTGCCTCCAAGCTTGATTTCCTTGAGGAGGGGATTAGAGGCCTTTCTCTGGGCCCCAGGGCCTCGCCCCACCTGAGCCTCCTTCAGTTTAGCTTCTAGGTCAGCCATGTCCAGGTGGCGGTAACGGTACTTGTGAGCCTTGCACAGCCGGATGCCGTCAATGATGGAAGCGTGGTTGAGCTCATCTGACAGGACTGCATCCTCTGGGGTCAGCAGAGCCTATGGGGAAGAGTTCCTGTATAGCCAAACAGGAATTCCCCTCCCCTCATATCGTCCCCCAAGGCAAAACTTCACCTCTACTTGGTGCCCAGGTCAGTACCAAGCCCCCATCACTCCTGCCTTCTAGTCTACATAGGTTGCTCTGTGGCCCCAACATGGTGCCAAACTCTCCTAGCTGCCCGCCTCCAAGTCATCCACAGCCCTCACACACCTCAAATAGGCCAGCGTTGGCATCAAAACAGCTGGGGTAGAGGATGGCGTCTTCACGCTGGTGGAACTGGGCTATCTTGGCTTCTAGTTCCTTATGGATGCTCTAAAGGACTCAGACAGGTGAAGGTTAGTACCTGGGCGCTTTGTGGGACAAGTTCTACAGGACAGGGGATTGGATGGCCACCAAAAGACCCAGTGTGAGAAGCCTGTAGCCTCAGCTACACTCTTCCTTTGGCACAGATGACTCTTGGGAGCCTTGGACCGTAGCGGCTGCGCCCACTGTGGAGGTTGGAGCCTGCATGGGCCTTTGTTTGCAGTGAAGGTCTGTCTAGTATTGAGATTCTGAGTGATGCTGGGGACAGAGGCTACATCTTCACATCAGACTGTCCTTGGTTTCTCCACAGCAAAGAGGATCACAGTAAATCTACGCTTATTTAGGGCTTTACTTCTTAGATTTGGAAGCCATTTGGTCTGACTCTAGAGTTTTTGGGGTTTGTTTTTTTTTTTTTTCTGAGACAGGGTCTCTCTGGGTAGCCTTGGCTGTCCTGGACTCACTTTGTAAACACAGAGATCCACCTGCCTCTGCCTCCCGAGTGCTGGGATTACAGGCGTGGGCCACCACCGCCTCCCGGCTCCCCGATGCTCTTTTTTAAAAACTTCAATACCAATTGTGCACATGTGTGGAGGTCAGAGAGCCAGGGCCGGTGCCCACCCAACACCTGCTGTGTACCTGGGTCCCACAGATGAATCGAGTAGAACTGAGGCCCGCTCCAAAATCTTCCAGGGCCTGCTGGCCTGCCTGGATCACCTCGGGATGACTGCTCAGGCCCAGGTAATTATTGGCACAGAAGTTGAGGATTTCTGAGGTGGAGAAGACCAATAACACAGCTTAGAAATGCAAGGAGGGGGCCTAGGAGGTGGTGACGTATGTCTTTAATCTCAGCACTCAGCAACAGAGGCAAGCGGATCTCTGTGAGTTCAAGGCCAGCCTGATCTACAGAGTGAGTTCCAGGGCAGCCAAGGCTACACACAGAGAAACCCTGTCTCAAAAAACAAAACAAACATACAAAAAGAAATGTAAGGCAGGGACGCCAGGCAGGGTGGCGGCGCACCCCTGTAATCCTAGCACAAGGGAGCCAGAGGCAGGTGGATCTCTGAGTTTGAGGCCAGTTTGAGGTTTAGAAGGAAAGTAAAGCCAGCAAGGGCCTACAAAGACCACAGAGCTAGGCCCCGGGACCAGGGCCAGAGGAAGTCAACTTGGATTTGCCCTTGAGAGGTAACAGCTGCTCAGATGATCTACTCTAGGGAGAAGCCAGAAGCATTTGAGCCCATTGTCCCAGTGCAGGAGGGGCCTCTCTGCTTTGTACCTTGAAGGATGAGAAACTTAAAACCCTGGCTTTGGGTAGCATTCCATCCAAGAGGAACTCAGACCTTCCTCACAGGTTCTGCAGCCCCAAGACCACCACCACCACCTTGGGTTTACTTTTCTTTCTTTCTTTTTTCCGAGACAGGCTTTGTCTATGTAGCGTTGGCTGTCCTGGACTCACTTTGTAGACCAGGCTGGCCTCGAACTCACAGCGATCTGCCAGCCTCTGCCTCCTGAGTGCTGGGATTAAAGGCATGTGCCACCATGCCCAGGTTTACTTTTCTTTCTTTCTTTCTTTCTTTTTTAAAAAATATTTTTATTTAATTTTTAAATTTATGTGCATTGGTGTAGGGTGTAAGATCTTGGAGTTACAGACAGTTGTGAGCTGCCATGTGGGTGCTGGGAATTGAACCTGGGACCTTTGGAAGAGCAGACAGTACTCTTAACCACTGAGCCAACTCTCCAGCCCTGGTTTTCTTGATTGTCCAAGAGGACTAGATCCTCTAGCTCCAGTGCTCACCCACCTGCTGCCTCCAGAGTTGAATCTCCGGAAGGGTGGGTGTACCAGAGGTCTCTGTTAGCAATCCTAAAACGCTAGTAAGGCTGGTCCAAGGAATCCAAGGCCCGTGGAAGGGGCAGCTCCTGACCTGGGACAGACACGAACAGTCTAAGAACTCAATTCTCTAAAGTCCTATCAATTGTGTGTGGTGTGTGTGCTGGGAATTGAAGCCAGAGTCTTATGAGGGCTGGGCAAGCACTCTGCTACTGAACCACACCTTCAACCTGTTGATTATATCTTGAGCTGTTTGGTCTGGCTGAAGGTTCTGTGAGGAGACAAGAAGTTCATTTGACAGTCCTCTTTAAGGGAAAGATAGTCAAGATACTGGGACTTAATCCTCTTGCTTACTTAGATTTTAGCCTCTTTAGTGGAAGCTGCCCTTCCACCTCAATATCCTGTGACACTGGAGTTGGCCAGTGGAGGGTCTGGGGAAATCTAGTTGCATTTCAGCTTCTTCCTTTCTTTCTTTTTCAGAGACAAGGTTTCTCTCCATAGCCCCAGCTGTCCTGGAACTCACTCTGTAGACCAGGCTGATCTCAAACTCACAGAGATCTGCCTGCTTCTACCTCCCGAGAGCCAGGAATAAAGGCATGCTTCCTTTCTACAAGAATTGATCTCTAGCCAGGTGTGGTGGCGCACGCCTTTAATCCCAGCACTCTGGAGGCAGAGGCAGGCGGATCACTCTGAGTTCCAGGTCAGCCTGGTCTACAAAGCCAGTCTAGGACAGCCAAGGCTAAACAAAGAAACTCTGTCTCGAAAAACCAAAAAATAAAAAATGATCTCTAAAATCAGGCACGGTGGTGCACACCTTTAATCTCAGCTGAGAAATTGGGTGGTAGAGGTGGGCAAATCTCGCAGTTCAAGGCCGACCTGGTCTACCTACAGAGAGGATTCCAGGGTAGCCAGGGCTACACAGAGGAACCCTGTCTCGAAAAACCAAGGGATAAAATTAGTCTCTCTTGCATGCAGATGTCATCAGGAATAAAGGTGTAGCAACCAGAGAGCACAAACACAGCTGCTGGAGCACTGCAGACTGAGGGTTTTCTTCCTATCACACCTCCTGGAAGCAGGGTGTAGGTGCTGGTGCAGCTGGATGTCGCTCACTTTTTCTCACAGGGTTGGGTCTCCTTGCAGCTCAGCCCTCGGCACCTCCCTCCCTCAAAACAGGTTCAAACAGGTGGAGTTAACACTAGGAGGCCATAGTGTGCCTGAGACAAACTGAAGACCAGCAGCTCTGCGTGCACGTGCCTCTCCCACACCCACCCTGGGGCCTCCATTCACATGCTAGCCCTGGAAGGGCTCTTGGCCACCTGGCCAGGTAGGAGGGCTCGCAGGAGAGGAAATTACCTCCTGAGATGCCGTCCACGCGGATGCTGGGTCCCTGGCGGGACGTGATCACCCGCTCACTCTTCCAGGTGCCGGCCTCGCGGATTCCTTCCAGCTCGCGGTCTAGGATGCCGCGCAGCTGCTCCAGCGCTGAGTACCCGCGGCGGCCGGTGGACAGCGTCGCCCGCCACACGCTGCTGACCCACATCGCGCCCACAGTCTGATGTGTGCCTGCCAGCCCTCTGCCTAGCACTCCCCGTCACGTGGCGTGGGCAGGGCCCCGGCAGCCAATCAGAGCAACAGGAGTTCACTTTAGGAGGATGGTGGGCCCTACTAGCAGGCGGAGCCTGACGGCGTCCGCAGAGGACGTAAATGGATTGATTTGTAAGTCGAGACTCTGGAGGTCCGGGCTAGGGAAGCGGAGAAGACAGAGAAAGCGGGTTCAGGACCTCCGGTCTCCTGACCCTCCCTACACACCCATCTCTTCCGAAGACCCCTCCTCCCCCAACCGTGCCGAGCCGACCCGCGTACTGCTGTTCTTGCCAGAGGGTTCCTGTCACTCCGAAGCTTCGGTAGTCTCCGGCGCGATCGTGGCGCCAGCTCTCCCCACGTTGCCCATCCAACTGCTCCTCACTCTCCAGTTGAGGAAAAACGCACCACTCAGATTTTTCCTTTTCCAGTTTTATTTTAAAGTTTTAAAATTACAACCACAGCAAAAATTTTCCCCGGCACTTATCGATAACACTTGTTTAAAAAGGGTAGGAGGTGTGCGGGTTTCCTATTTTATTAAAATAAGAGAAAGACAACTGTACAGGTTTTTTCTCCCAGCTCCCGAAATGTTACTATATACTAATCTTAGATACGGATATATACATATACACACATGCACACAACCCTGGCTCTCTAAAGCTACCTAGCAAATTCAAATCAACTGTAGTGGGTCTTACAGCCCACTGCCTGCCTCTCCCCCTCCTCAGCTACGTAGAAAAGACTCAAGAAGAGGTTGGGGGGTTTTAAGTGGCAAGTGGTAGAACTGAAACGGCACCAAGCAAAGCCACATCTTACACAGGAAGAGGAAGGGAAAAAAAAGGAAAAGAACAAAGTCCTCCTAGGACACAATTCATCAATAGTGTGGAAAAAACCCAAGTTTCCACAGGCACACTGAGGCACTTGGCTGACTCCCCACCCCTCCCCATAAGTCCACTCCCATTTAAACAGAGACTGCTGAGAAGACCCCAATGGCTAGATCCTGGTAGTGAGAAGCTATGGCTTCTCTAACCAGCTTGGACCCCTTTCCCCTTCTAGACAATGGGGAGGCACTAGGGTAGAAGAGGAAACAAACAAAAACAAAAACCAGGTCCCCAAATGCTCACCATTGGTAGGGCAGCCCAGGGAGTTTTTCCTTCCCTCCCTCCTCGGCCAGCTAGGTGGGTTATCACCTGCTCCCAACCAAAGATTTTGAAACTCACGGGATAAGCAACCTAAGAAAGCCTTAAAAGACAAACCTTAGTTCCTGGGTTTCCCTCACCTAGCTAGAACTTCGCCAATTCCATTCGCGTTCATAGTAAACAAACCACCCAACACGCCCCCAACCAACCCCCCCCCCCAATCCCTAACCCGGTAAGAAGGTTAATATCAAATCAACAACAACAATAACAAAAGTACATCTTCATCACAAAGACGAGGTCTGTTTGCTGTCTTTGCACAATGGGTTAAGGAAAAAAAAAAAAAAAAAAAGGAATCATTCCACAATGCCTGAGGAATCCAAACTCTTGTCCTTTTTATATAAAGTCAGAATAGGACGGGCAAAGGGGTGCAGACGATGAGATCGAGAGAGAAACGTATTTACAGAAGACAGGAGGGAGGGAGGAATGTCCACAAGCCGAGCCTGCATGGTCACTTCTTCTTGCTGGCCCTCTTGGCACTGGACTTGGCTTTGGGCTTCACGGGCTTGGCCTTCTTGGGTTTGGATGCCTTCACTGGCTTGGCTTTGACAACCTTGGGCTTTTTGGCTTTCTTGGGCGTGGCAGCCGGCTTCTTCTTGGCCTTCTTGACCGGGGTGGCTTTGGGCTTCTTGCTTGGGGCTTTGGAGGCAGCCTTCTTGGGCTTGGCTGCTTTCTTCGGCGTGGCCACTTTCTTGACTTCCTTCTTGGTCTTCTTGAAAGCCACCGACCTCTTGGGCTCGTCGCCCTTGGCCAGCCTGAAGGAGCCCGAGGCGCCCACCCCTTTGGTTTGCTTGAGGACACCGGTGGTCACCAGGCGCTTGATGGACAACTTGATCTGGGAGTCGGCGTTCTCACCCACCTTGTAGTGGCTCTTGATGTACTTTTGGATGGACTGGCGCGAGGAGCCGGCGCGGTTCTTCTCTGCCTGGATGGCAGCCACGATCATGTCCGAATACTTGGGGTGGTCCGTGGACTTCTTGGCCGCCTTGGCCCGCTTGGGCTTCGCCGCAGGGGCGGACGTGGAGTTCTCGGTCATGGTGGCCGGCCTGCTCCCGCGCTGTTCAAGGAGCCTTTCCGAAGGGCCAGCCCTCGCCGGAGGCTGGGCAGAAGCTGACTTAGGATCGGCTCTCCCGCTCGACTGGTGCGGCTGCCGGGGACGCGGGCGGGCGACGCGCGGTTCCTGTCCTTCCCGGCACGGGTCGCGGGCTGCTTCTGCGTGTCCCAGCCCCCACCGTCCTGCCGCTCGTCCGGCGCCTGGCGCTGCCTCTGCCTCCGCCTCCTCGGCCTCCCTTTACCCAGCTCTGCGTCTGGCGCTCGGGCGGCGCATCCGGGTATTTAGCGGCGGCGGGCGGACCGCGGTGAGGACTGGGCTGCTGGCTGCCTGCTCCCGGCCCGGAATGGCGCCGCGCCGCCGCCATCTGTGTTTCTTCCGCCGAGCAAACCCGACCTTTCCTGGCGGCCCCGGCCCTCTCGCCGCGCGCTGTCTCTCTGGGCCCCTGCCCGGCTCCCTAGGCTTCCACGCTGGGGACCCTGGCGCCCCGGCCACTGCCCCCCGCGCCCTCCACGAGCCCCAAACGGCGCCGAGGAGCGCTGGGGCGCCGGCACATTTCCCCTTTGCGGGGGGCTGGCTCTGCGGCGCCGGGACACCCCAGAGCTTGAGACCCCCCATAGGAAAGCTCCCCCTTGGGACTACCAGGGACCCCACTCCTGGCCGCCTGCGGGGTCCCCAAACCTGGCGGAGCGGCGCAGAAGCGGCCCCAACTAACACACGCGGCCCCGAGCTTGGCGACTCCCAGCCGGGCCGAGTCGGGACAAGGGGGGAGGGGTCGTCTCCCCGGGGTCCCGTAACCTCTCGGGGGTCACCTGGCCACAGCCCCCCTGACACCCCTACCCCTTCTCTGTCCGCGGGGCCCTCAAGGAAACTTTCCCTGGAAGAGTTGGAAGGGCACTTTCGAACTTTGTCCCTTCCCCCTCTTGAGTCGCCTCTCCCCTCGACGCGCCCCCAGACCTCGGAGTGGAGATTCTTTCTTGAGCCCGAGCCCCTAAAGCTTCCTGGGACCCTTGGGAGAATGGGGAAAGGTCTCCCGGGGTGCCTGCTCTCCTCAAAGACACCCCCCCATCTTCCATATATCCGAACATAAGAGTTCATTTATATGCCTTCTTAGCTTGGGAGTTTGCGGGGTGTGGGAAGCAGGACCCCGAGGCCAAACCTGGGGGTGAAGTTCCCCTCTCCCACTGGCCTCTTCAAAGTGGGGTGTGCTTTGATGAGGTGCAGTCCACATCACAGACGCTGTCCCATAGACTCTGACCAGAGACTGTCCTGGGGACCCCTGGGATGAACAGAGCCTCCCTCCCGCGTGCTTTAGAGACTTGGAAAATGGGGCGCTGAGGGAGAAAGCCGAGGAGGGAGTCCTCGTTTCTCTGGTGGTGACTTAGGCTCAGGAGGTGTGCAGTCGACCAGGGAGCCGTGGTGGGGACCACCGCCATTTTGCTGAGAAGACGCCACGTCTTTGTTAAAATGTATCCATCTTTCCCGCCCTACTTGGCACAAATCCTTGAAGTGAGCAGGGGCGCCGCCGGCTGTAGTCCGACCTGGGGCAATTGGGAGTCCTAGGGACTTTAGAGGCTCAGAGATCTGCGGAAGAGACCCCCCAGAGATCCTCTTGTCTGCAGCCAACCTCTTACTCACAATGCTAGGTCCTCTTGCCAGCGCTCCTGGTGGTCCACCTGGCTGGATTCCTGAATCCCGGTGCTTTTATTCCCTTAGTAAAAGGGCAGGAAGGTGTTTCATTAAACAGTAACCTGAGAGTGGGGGCTTGTTGCTGATCCAGATGAACTAACCTCTGCTAAGGCCTGGAACTGTTTGTCACAACAGCAAGAGCAGCTTAGATGGTGGGGCTTTGAACTTGGGGGAGGTGTGGGCAGAGGGCTACTGGGTATAAGAGTCCTTGAGACTAAGCTAGTGAACACACACACACACACACACACACACACACACACGCACGCACGCACGCACGCGCACACACACACACACGTGCGCACCCACCATAAATTAATCCAAATGCTTGGAAGAAGGGAGGGGAGGAAACAAGATTCGGTGCCCTCATTACAAGCTTATCCAGGTGAAGGGACTACTGTCATGGACTGAGTTAGTTCAAAAGGTCACAGTTTTTAATTCTGATAATGTCAGTGACCCTGGAATTTCCTAATTTGCAAACACGTTCTCGTAGGCTTGTTTGGGTTATTTTGAAAGCCGATTCTCTGGGGTTCCACTAGGAAGGAACCCAAATGTCATTACTTCTGAGATACTGCACCGCCCTCCCCCATGCCGCCCCCAGGACCATGTATTTCTTTAATACAAACTGAATCGACCGCATCACACGATTTTTATTTTTATTTTTTTAATTCTCACAGCCCCATTACAGCTTGCAGGGTGCTCCCCACCAGTTCCATGACCCTGAGAGGGTCTATATTATGATCAGCACCGCATACTCACATTTACCTGGAAGGCTTGGGGCTTGGAAGGAGAGGCGAGAGGCAGCTCCCACAGACCCCAGACCTTCATTTAGTCTCGCATCTCGCACATCTTTATCCCCTCTGACATTGACTACACCCCGCCCCCCGCCATCCCCAAACAGTCCATATCCTCCTGATATATAGAATTGTGGGAAGGGGGCGCCTTGGGTTGGGATGCGCGGGTGCGCGCGAGGGTGGGGGTGGGGTGGGGAAGACATTTCCCGCTGAGCCACAAGATTAACAGCTCTACCTCCCACTTTTTAGGTAGTTAGGGGTAGAAGCGGGGTTTTCTGGGAGATGCAATGTGGGGCAAGATGGCAGTGGAGCTGCTCCCCGACCAGGCTGGCATTGCCTCTGGGACACTGCAGGGCCAGGAGGCTCGGTGACTCCTGCCTGCGCCCACAATACCCTCGCAGGTGGCTCTCTGGTGCGGGGTTTCCAGCGCACAGACGATCCCACCCCCCAAGTCCCGACCCAGACCAACCCGGATTTAGCAGTGAGGCCCTTTAAAAGCCTCGGAGCTGCCGCGCTACGGGCAACCTTCCTGGGAAATGTAGTCTCTGTATGGAGTCCCGCTGCTACCCGGGCTGTTTCTCTACTGCCCCAAAAGTGGCTTTGCTGCCAAAGGTTAGTGTGACAGAGAAATAGAACTCTGCGTGGAAAAACGCGTAAGTCGCGTTAGAGTGGGAATCACATTCTTATGTGGGAGGAGCTTACTGAGCCTTTGACTGTAACATCTGCAAGGTACACACAGGAGCCCTGAAAAGTCTGGGTGACTTCACAAAGGTGGTAGATTCTCTAGCCACTGTCCTTTTCTTCCGTCTCCCGGTAAAAGGCCTGGCTGATTCTGAGCTCAAGATTGCTAATGTATTTAATATGCATCAGGGACTCAGAATACAGCCACGCGCAGAAAAGAGATGCTTGCCTGCGTGGGGCTGAGACTGCAGTGGAAAATAGAAGCACAAAGAGGAAAACGAACAGTAAAATAAAATTCGCTGGGCGTAGTGATGCCCATTTGCTATCCCAGCACAGGGCAGGTTGAGGCAGGAGGATTGTGGACAGTTTGAGGTTAGCCTGGGCTACATAAATCCTGTTCTCAAAAAAGAAAAGAAAAAAAAAGAAAACATCATGTTTGTTGGAAAGTTATGATTATAGACAGACAGACAAGTAGAGGTTCTCAGAGGCACCTGGCGTTGAGCGACTTTGGGTTCACAGTAGGGACTGGAGCTCCGTTCAGAACCTATATGGGGGCAAGAGAGATGGCTCAGTGCTTAAGAGCTGCTCTCCCAGAAGGCCGGTGTTTGGTTCCCACCCAGGACAGGAGCTTTACAGCCTGTTACTCCAGTTCCAGGGGATCCAGTGCCCTTCTCTGGTCTCCGTAACACACGCCCTCACACAGACATATATACATGAATAAAAAATAAAAGGAGCCAACACTGGGCAGGTGAGATGGCTCAGTAGATAAAGGTGTTTGCTGCCAACCTGAGGATCTGAGTTCAATCATCCCGACCCAAATAGTGGAAGAAGAGAACTGCCTTCCAGATGTTTTTCCCTGACCCCCAACAGATGGATCTCTTGTGATAAGTGTGTGTGTGTGTGGGGGGGTATGCACACACAAAGTGTAACTTTTTAAAAAAGCAACCAACGGGGCTGAAGAGATGGCGCAGGGGTTAAGAGCACTGACTGCTCTTCCAGAGGTCCTGAGTTCAATTCCCAGCAACCACATGGTGGCTCACAACCATCTATAATGTGATCTGATACATACTGTATACATAATAAATAAGTTTTTAAAAAAAGCAACCAACATTTAAGCAAATATTTGAAGGAGGTAAGGAAAGGAGCCACTCCTATTTTGCGAGGAGCACTCTTCCATCCCGAAGAAACAGCTGGCACAAAGAGCATGTGGTAGGACTGTGCAGAATGGTTGAAACAAGTGCAGTGGGAGTAGGTAAGTTTAAATGATTTGAGGAGGTAGCCTCGGAAGCAGGCACACCTGGTGTAGGGTTTTGTCTGTGCAAACAGGGACTTTGACTTTCAGTCAGAGAGGCAGGAGCCACTGGAGAGACGTGACCTCACCTGCAGTCAATTCCAGGTGTAGAAACAGAAATAGCAAGGGAGGAGGGGTAGAAAACTTCCAAATGGACAGAGTGGAGAACAGCAGAGGTGGTGTGTGTGTGTGTGTCTGTGTGTGTGTGTATGCAGAAGCTGACACCAGATACTATGAGAGAGATCCAGGAAGGCCTGAGGTGAGTGGGTGGACCTTAAGGTTGGGTGGTGGTCAATGAAGAAGGAGAGAGACATGGAGGAAAAGAGGCCAGTCCTGCCCGGTGTGGTGGCACACATCTTTAATCCCAGCACTTGGGAGGCAGAGGCAGGTGGATCGCTGTGAGTTCAAGGCCAGCCTGGTCTACGAAGTGAGTCCAGGACAACCAAGGCTATACAGAGAAAGCCTGTTTTGAAAAACTATCCTGGGCTGGAGAGATGGCTCAGAGGTTAAGAGCACTGTCTGTTCTTCCAAAGGCCCTGAGTTCAATTCCCAGCAACCACATGGTGGCTCACAACCATCTGTAATGAGATCTGCTTCCCTCTTCTGGTGGGCAGGCACACATGCGAGCAGAATATGTATAAATAATAAATAAATATTTTTTAAAAAGGCCGGGCGTGGTGGTGCCTGCCTTTAATCCCAGCACTCGGGAGGCAGAGGCAGTCGGATTGTGTGAGTTCGAGGCCAGCCTGGTCTACAAAGTAAGTCCAGGACAGCCAAGGCTATACAGAGAAACCCTGTCTCGAAAAAACAAAACAAAAAATAACAAAACAAAAAAAAGAAAGAAAAACCATCCTATCAGATGCCACCAACTGGGGAAGTAAGGACACAGTCCAATCTGTTCTATGGTTGCTACCCTCCAGGAGATAAGAGGTGGTTTTTCTTGTTGTCGTTTTAATTTTTTTATTTTTAAAGATTTATTTATTATTTATTCAGTACTCTACCTGTACGTGTGTCTGCATGCCAGAGGAGGGCACCAGACCTCAATATAGATGGTTCTGAGCCACCATGTAGTTGCTGGGAATTGAACTCAGGACCTCTGGGAGAATAGACAGTGCTCTAAACGTCTGAGCCATCTCTCCAGCCACCCCTCCCCCCTTTTTAAACATGAGATGAGAGTTGTGACCAAGGGTCCCTAGAGTCTGTGAGCTTACGCAGGGGTCAAAGCTCTGTCTCTAACTTGCACCTGTCCTTCCTGGGTAAGAAGCAGGGCCTTGCTGAGGGTGATCAGGGACAGGAGGGGCTGAAGGAGGGACAGCTCAGAGGGAAAAAGGAGCTGGCTTTGGAGGACAAGAATGAGGCTTCCATGGGACCATGGCAGCAGCTCCAGTGGTTGGGACAGCTTGGGCAGAGCCTGGTGGTGGGAAAGTGGGGGACTATAGAGAGCAGGGGGCCTGAAAGGGCAGGAGACCCCAGCAGAAAGAGGAAGCAAGATACAACGGGAGGAGTGTGGGTGACATGGTGGCGGTATTTGTAGGGACAGAGCTACTGCAGTGTCCCCGGAAGCAGGCAGTGGGGGTGGGGAAGGGGAGTCACGTATGAGGGCAAAGTGATAAATTGGTCAGGCGAGGGAAGGGAGTCTCACAGATTCTCAGGTGTTACACAGTGTCAGGATGTGGACTGTGGGGGAGGGGACACGCAGGAGGCTCCTAAGGGAGGAATTTCAGGAGACCCCAAGGCAAGGCTCCTGAGGGAGGCCTAGAGTGGCTAGAACTGCAAGGTTCTGCAGCAAAGTGAGCCCTCCAGGGAAGTATGGACATAGCAAGGACACCAGGGGACACAGCCACCATGACCTCCAATCTCAGAAGCAGATAAAGGCAGAGGAGACCATCAGGAAGGACAATGGCCAGGGACAGGAAGAAGAGTAGGAGCTGCTCCTTGCTGCCTAGATCCCTCATTGGAAAAGCCCTGACTCTTGTCTGCCTGGCCTACCCAGCATTTCAGCTAGCCTCTGCCTTCAAGTGTCTTCACTGCTTCTCGCCGCTTTGGTTTTGCATCCTCAAGGAGTGTCCCTCAGTGCCTTAAACAGAGAGGTGAAGTAACTACCCAAAGCCACAAAGCGGGACTCCCAAGCCAGGCTGGGCTTTCCCAATGCTCTTCTGCTTTTCCCCTCGGCTTTCTCATTAAGAACAAGTGCAGAAGCTGGGCGTGGTGGCCCACACATTTAATCCCAGCACTCGGAAGGCAGAGGCAGATGGATATCTATGAGCCTGGTCTACAAAACTAGCCCAGGATATCTAAGACTACACAGAGAATCAATCAATCAATCATCAATCAATCCATGGATTTGTGTCTCTCTTCCAATGGGCAGAATCCACAAGAGAGATTTTTCTTCCTGAGACAGCCACTGGGGCTGGAGAGGTGGCTTAGTGGTTAGGAGCACCGGCTGCTCTTTCATGGGATCTGGGTTTGATTCCCAGCACCCACATGTTGGCTCATAACCATCTGTAACTCCAGTCCCAGGGGATCGGAGGCAGTCTTTTGGCCTCTGCACACACTGCATACACATGGCACACAGACATAGACATATATGAAGGCAAAACACATATACTTAAATAAATAAATTTTATGAATGATTTTTGTTTGTTTTGGTTTTTCAAGACAGGGTTTCTCTGTGTAGCCTTGGCTGTCCTGGACTTGCTTTCTAGACCAGGATGGCCTCAAACTCACAGCAATCCACCTGCTTCTGCCTCCCAAGCCCTGGGATTAAAGGCATGTGCCACCATGGCCAGCTTATAAATGATTTTAAAATGCAGGGTACAGAAGACTCTCAGGAGTTAGAACTTTGTCCATTGGCTCCTCCTTCTTCATCTTCTTGGCTCAGTCTCCACATCTTGCTCTTGTTTTCCCCGGGAGCCTCCAGCCTCCCCTCCACTTGACCTACCACACAGTGTGTCTCTGTCAAGGTATAGAAATAGAGGCCTAAAAAAAGGGAGCTGGGCATGGTGGTGGTGCACACCTTTAATCCCAGAACTCAGGAGGCAGAGGCAGGTGGATCGCTGTGAGTTCAAGGCCAGCCTGGTCTACAAAGCGTGTCCAGAAAGCCAAGGTTACACAGAGAAACCCTGTCTTGAAAAACCAAAAAGAAAGAAAGAAAGGGAAAGGGTAGTAGGGTATAGTGGCGCACAGCTTTAATCCCAGCGTTTGGGAGGCAGAGGCAGGTAGATCTCTGTGAGTTCGAGGCCAGCCTGGTCTACAGAGTCAGTTCCAGGACAGCCAAGGCTACACATAGAAACTCTGACTAGAAAAAAAAAAAAAAAAAAAAAAAATGAAAGAAAAGAAAAAGAAAGAAAGGGAAAAGGCTCCTGCAGGTGTGGCCACCAGGTGAGCAGGACCAATCCCAGTTGACCTTCCTGGCTCAGACTCAGGATGGGTAGGTGGGTATTTCAATCAGTGCTCAGAATGGACAGACCTGGGCTGTGGGATGGGGGTGACAGATGTGGCTGGTCTGAGGACATCAAAGGAGATGTGGGTGGAAAGGTAAGCTGGCCAGGGCATATGGACTTTACGTCATGGTAAAGGTTCTGGAACTTGTTCACGGTGCAGTCAGAAAACACTGGGGAATTTACAATAGAATCATTAAGTTTATAAAATAATACAGTTGTTTCAAGGTAAATATGCTAAGTTATGACGTACAAGATTACAGCATACATTGTTCACCGAGATAATGGATCACATTTGTACAATTCTAACACCAACATGAAACTAGACGGCTGTGTTCTGTCTCTGTACTTAATGTAAGAAACATGGCAGTCGGGGAGAGAAAAATGAAAAAAGAAGGAAGCATCTGATACACTGTTGCCAGGGGGATAGTTCAGCAGATAAAAGCCCTTGCAGCCTAGCTTGATGGAGTCCTTTAATCCCAGCACTTGGGAGGCAGAGGCAGATGGATTGCTGTGAGTTCAAGGCCAGCCTGGTCTACAAAGTGAGTCCAGGACAGTCAAGGCTACACAGAGGAACCCTGTCTCCAAAAACTGAGAGAGAGAGAGAGAGAGAGAGAGAGAGAGAGAGAGAGAGAGAGAGAGAGAGAGAGAGAGAGAGAGAGAGAGAGAGAGATTCTTTTGTGATGTATTTCTTTTTCCTTTTTTTTTTTTTTTGTCACACTTCCCCTGTGACTCTGACTCAGAACGCTGCTGTGCTCTACTCTAGGAAGAGGCCACGGTTCTTTTTCATGCTGTGCCCTTTTATATATGTGCCCTATAACTGTTTCTTTCTTTAGGGAAAACAGTTAAAGACGGAGCAAGTCCCTTAACCCCATGTCACCCAGGTAGGTCCAGTGTCCTCACAAGGATTCTCAGAAAGGACAGAGGGAGGCCTGAGCATGAGGAAGAGAGAGGACTATCTCAAGAAAGACCTACTAAGTGCTGGAGGCAGGCAGCTGAGGAAGCCGAGCAAGGCCACAGTAACAGAGAGGCGTCTCCGCTGGAGCCTCCAGAAGGAACATGTCCCAGCTGGCCCTGTGATCTTAGCCCACTTCAAACTTCTCACATCCTGATATATACAGTGATAAATTTGTGTATGGGAGATTAAGACAGGGCCATAGCTGGGGTGGTGGTTGCTCATGCCTTCAATCCCAGCTCTGAAGAGGCAGAGGAAGGTGGATCTCTGAGTGTGTGGCCAGCTTGGGTTTGGTCTACAGATGGCATTCCAGGACAGCCAGGGTTACACAGAGAAACCCTGTCTCAAAAAACAAAAACAAAAACAAAAAAAACAAAAAAAACCCGAACAAACAAAAAAAGACATAGTTGGCCGGGCGTGGTGGCGCAAGCCTTTAATCCCAGCACTCGGGAGGCAGAGGCAGAGGCAGGTGGATCGCTGTGAGTTTGAGGCCAGCCTGGTCTACAAAGTGAGTCCAGGATGGCCAAGGCTACACAGAGAAACCCTGTCTCGAAAAACAAAAACAAAAAAAACAAACAAACAAAAAAGACAGTTGTATAGAACACAGACTGGCCTCAAAAGTGCTATGTGGTTACAGATGACTTTAAAGGTCTGTGTTGCCCCAGAGCTAGGCAGCTGGGAGGCATGTTTTTGAGGACAAATCTACAATCAGGTTGGCTGGGGGTGGGCAACAGTAGGGAGGACTCCCTGCTTTCAGGAGTGGGAGCAAAGATGGGTGGGTTAGAGGAGTGATGGCTGGGAGTCCGCCCACACCAGACCCTTCCTTTGATAGGCTCTCCCTGGCTGTGCCCACTGGTGGCCGCAGAGTTCTCAGACCTCTCACATCACACAACCTCACTCCGAGTAAGCTAATCTCCCCTGTTGAGAGTCCATGGACAGACAGGAAGATGAACACACACCCTCAGAGTCATGACGAAGAGGCAGCAGTCTCAGGGTTCAATTTTAAGTGTAATCTAATTGGACTAGGCCAGGCCTCATTTCCTCAGCCCTCCTTGGAGAGCTTGGCCAAGGCAAAGGCTAAGGTTCTGCATCCTCCATCTTCCAAACCTTCCTCTGAAGGATCCAAGCTCTGCCCCGGAAGGAAAGGAGGTGGATACGCATATGCAAATGAGAGAACAGCCGCAAGGCTGCAACACCTCGACAATATAAAACAGGGAGGTCTGAGAGCTCTTTTGAGACAGGGTTTCTCTTATACTCCTGGCTGTCCTGGACTCACTTTGTAGACCTGGCTGGCCTCGAACTCACAACAATCAGCCTGCCTCTGCCTCCAGAGTGCTGGGATTAAAGGCGTGCGCTACTATGCCCGATTTGTCTGAGAGCTCCTAAGGAGTGATAGTTCACGTCAATTGAGCGTGTACCAAGTGCCCGCACACCCAGTTCTTTGCTATTATTACTTCTATGGCCAGATGGGGACTGAGCTAAGCAGTCTGACTCCCATGCTTCATCAACTCTCAAAAAAAAAAAAAAAAGTCCCTCCCATAAGTGGGACTAGGGGGACAAATTTGTAGATGACTGGAAAGCCCCAGTAGGACAGAGTTCCAAGTCTTGTGTGCGGGTCAATGGAATTAGCTGTCACCCGGTTCATCAGGATAGGCCTGTTCCAGGTCAGCTGGCAGAGAGGACACCTGTACTTCAAAGGAGATGCCCCGCTCTGTAGGCAAGGTGCTGACTGGTGCCTGAGGCCAGGCATTGGGCATGATGCAAATGACACACTTGCTTTGGGCTAGGGACCATGTTGAACCCACAAACTGCATTCACTGCCATTTCCAGGAGCCCAAGCTGTATGCAGGTAGGAAGTGGGAGCGTAATGACCCTGGTGCCCACAAGAGGCCCCTGGCTGGGCCTTGTGAAGAAGGCCTGCCTCCTTTGGATCTGGTAGGATGCCCAGACAATTCCATAAGAGACCTCCAGAGGGAGATGCTGGGCTTTTAAGTGTTTAATTCAGGAGAGCATAGCAGGGTTTGGTTCAAAAAATGACCCCAAAGAGGAAGCTCATGAGTTCTAGACCAATCTGAGAAATATGAGACCCCATCTCAAACAAACAAACAAACAAACAAACAAACAAGCAACCCACCGACACCAACGCCCTGACCGCATTGTGTGGTGCTTTGGAACCATGAAGGCGTGGATGCTGGGTTTTTTACTGATAGTTCCTGACAGATCGATTGGCTCATTGGCTGTAGGCTTTACTTTTTCCAAACCTACTTTATTTGGGGTTCTTTAAATGATTATAACTCCCTTCCAACCCACCTACCTTAGATAGGAGAGAAAGGAGGTTTAAGGGAACAGGAGAAGTAGACCATTTTAAAATCAATTCCTGGTGGGATTTCAGCAGACCGGCAATTCCACCAAAGTTGCTACTGGAACCTGGAACAGCAGCCGGAACCTGGAGCCCGAAGCATTCTCTGGAGCAGTCTTTATTTATTTATTATTTTATATACAGTGCTCTGCCTGCATGTACACCTGCAGGCCAGAAGAGGGCATCATATCACATTATAGATGGTTGTGAGCCACCATGCATGTGGTTGCTGGGAATTGAACTCAGAGCCTCTGGAAGACCAGGTGGCGCTCTTAACCTCTGAGCCATCTCTCCGGCCCCCTGTACTCATATTTTAAAATGTGAACATGCCTGCATATGGGTAATAGGTAGACAATAAGGGACAATAAAGGACAGAGCAGCATATCCCGGGTGACCTGACTCAGGACAGGAGCAGGTTTTTCCTGTGGTCTCTGTAATGATGCCTCAGACTCCCCGACAGGAACTGTGTGTTTACTCAGCAAGCAGCTCGACTCAGTGTCACACTCAGCACTTTACAAGTACTCTGTCAAGTATGTCACACCCCTGTGCGGACAGCACTGTTGGTACCCTGCCAAAGGCAACAGAGCCAAGCCAGAGAGGCGGGGCTTTTCCTCTGGGGTCACATGGGGCAGCCAAAGGCCCCCCTGGAAGCATGGTCATGTATGAGCAGGTGAGTATAGGACAAGGCAGGTATAAGCAGAATGTTTCTGACCAAATGTACCTACAACCTTGTTCCTGGGGTGTGGATGTGGGTGTGTCCAACAGGAGTCCCTCAGCACCCCTATTATGGCTTGTCTTGTCACTCTTCCTATAGGCAGCCCCCTCCCCCCTTTGAAGAGACTGGGTGTCACCACTATCAGGCAGCCTGCCCTGGTTCCTCTGGATGAGTGGGTACCATCATCAGCTCTCCACAGTTTGTACTCTGTTGTTGTCTCTCTTTTCACTCCGGTGGGGTGAGGAGCAGGGTACAGGACATGTCTCTTCACAGTTGTGTCACCCTGATGCCTGGAGCAGGCTTGAGAGGGACATTATCAGGTGTGCACACCACCCACCCACCCACCCCACTCACACAAAGAAATATTTTAAAATTTAGGAAATATGTGATCTGCACACACACACACACACACACACACACACACAAAATGGCTGGCACTGCAGTGATGTGTGTGGTGAGGCCTGGCTGCCAGTAGTAACATGGTACCTGGTACACCCTTATGGGCTTCTAGGGGACCCCTACCTTCCTAGCCCTTTGAGAGGAAACTTGCCTTGCCCTCCTAGGGAAACTGCAGGTCTGCTTCTATAGAAGTACCCCAGATCTTCCATGTTATCCTCTCAAGTGGGGGACCCAAGGTGCCTGGTCCCTTTCCTGAGCCCTGGGATCCTTTCCTGCAAACAAGGCGAGTGTATCCCCTCACCCACAGACTATACTAGGGACAAGAGTGTGTCGTGCAGTGGTGGCACATGTTTTTAATACTATTACTCAGGAGGCAGAGGCAGGTGAATCTCTGTGAGTTGGAGGGCAGCCTGGTCTACACAACAAGTACCAGGGCAGCCATGGCTACACAGAGAAAGCCTGTTTCAAAACACCAAACAGTGGGGAGAGGAGGAGTGTGTAGCGGCTGTGAAACGCTTCTTCCAGGGCCCACCTCTGTCAATTGGCAGCTCAAGGAAACCTTCACGATCTGAGCTTGGGAGCCTTGGAGGCTGAGGTGTGTGATACTATGTATCTTATTGTCCTTGGGTGAGTCTCATCATGGGGTTTCCCCTTTGTAAAATGAGAGCAGCCGGTACTGGTACTCCGAATCCGAAGGCTCATTGGGAGCATCAGGAGAGACGCTGCTGTGGATGAAGTTAGCTTGGGGCAGATGCTCATCAAAGTGAACCCCGTCCTCCCAGGGCCTCAGAACCCACCCAACCCTTGTGAAGTCCAGATGGGGATGCCGCCGGGCTGGCTGAAAAAGTCACAGTTACAGCTGGGCCTTTTCATGTTCAGGAACTGCTATTAGCCTGCAAGCCCTTCAGGTTCGCTGCTAGGATTCCTGGGGGCGGGGCAGGGCTGTGGGGAGAAACAGACTTCTGGCGGCTTGGCATGAGGCGGAGGCTGTGATCTGCCTATAGGATGCTTGGCTCAGTCACTTATGTCCAGGTGGTCTGAGTCAGTCCATCAACAAATACTCGCCCAGCTGACACCTCAGGTGTTGTTGGTTCATTAGCAACGTGACTAGAGCTGGCTCCCAGCCCGAGGGGCTCCATGTCTGAGGAGAAACACATGCAAAGACCATGCCATGTGGAGGGGCTGTGGGGACCTGGACGGGCATCTAGCTCTGTCTGGGACATCTATATCTGGGAGGAAATCCTAGGATGGCAGGTGGTAGCTGCGCCTTGAGGTTCCATGGGGAGGCGTCTACCATGGGCATAGAATAGGGAGTCCAGGTGGGAAGAGAGCAGTAGGAGACAGGCAGGGCAGGCTGAGCCCCACAGAAGCACGTGACTGTCTGTTGAGGTCAAGGGCTGAAGCGGGGTAAGGGTAGGCAAGGGGCTCCTGTGCCAAGTCAACCCAGTGGTGCTGGAGGGCAGGGCAGGGCTGCATGGGAAGAAACAGCACGAACATCATTGCTTTGACAAGCCAGTGTGGAGCTGGGCATAGTGGCGCACGCCTTTTATCCCAGCACTCGGGAGGCAGAGGCAGGTGGATCTCTATGAGTTCGAGGCCAGCCTGGTCTACAAAGCGAGTCCAGGATAGTCAAAGCCACCCAGAGAAACCCTATGTGGAAAAAGCAAAACAAAACAACAACAATACCAACAAAAGCTCATGTGCCACGCAAGCCTGACGACCTGGGTACAGTTCTGGTAACCCGCAGTGAGAGGAGAAAAACAACTCCATATAATTGTCCTTTGATCTACCCCATGGTATGCATGTGCCGGTACATACACACAGAGACAGAATGATAATCTTTTTTTTTTTTTTTTTTTTTTAAGCCCGAGTGGGGCAGGGGAGACGGCTCGGTGCTTAAGAGCATTTGTTGCTCTAGAAAAGACCCTCACTAGATTCCCAGCACCCTCATGGCAGTTCACAAGAGTTCCAGACCTGAGGTGATGCCGAGAACTCCTTCATGGGTCGCTCCGCAAGAGACTTTCAGGAGCTCCTCTGCTTGTGTCCTGGAAAACCTGTGGTAATTACAAAACAAAACAAAACAAAACAAAAAGCAGTAGGTCCCACAGAACTACCAGGTACCCCACCCCCACAACACGGGCCCACTTCACCGTCAGGGTGCCCATATGACCCCGAGGCTGGCTCGAGACTGTGTTTTCCCATACAGAGAGGGTCAGTCAGAGTTGTGCTTGCCTGGACAAAGATCCAAATTCACGGTACAAGAGTCACTTGTACCATTGTAAGCTGAAAGTACCCTAAGTTCAACCAGCACAAATAGGGACCATTTGGCTCTGTGCCTAGCAGCTGTTGTCAGGCCCAATATTAATGACGCCCCAGGAATCCCTGAGATGTGATTCATCGGGATCTGGCTGGCTGGAGGGGCGGGGCTGGAGTCACAGAGGCTGGCTTAGATTTGAAGCTGACCTCGGGGCTGGGGAGAGGAGGCCTCCAGGAGACCTGTGAGCCACAGCTCCTACTGATGCAATGATGAGTGACAATGACCTCAAAGTAACAACTAGCATTTGCATTGCACTCTACCAGGCACCTGGCACTCTCCTCAGTGTGTCCTGCCTGTCATTAGCTCTCTTCATTTCTGCAACACTTGGAGTGGCCACTCGCTCTACTCTATAGATGAGGAACCCAAGGCTCAGAGACGCTGTATAACCTGCCCAAGGTTGCAGAGCCGGGCACAGAAATAGGATGGAGAGCTCCTTGATTCCCCGACGTCACTTTTCTCCATTTTCAACCTCCTACAGCATCTGTGCTGGGTGAGGAGAGAAGTGTCCTGGATAGAAGGGCAGTGGGTGTGCCCAGGGGAGGAGGAGCGAGAACTGCTTCCTGAGGTAATACTGCTTTTGGGGATCGCAGCCAAAGGAAAAGAGCCAAATTAACAGTGGAAAGCAGCCAGGTGGTGAGGAGTGCACACCTGCAATCCCAGCGTTTGGGAGACAGAGGCAGCGGGACGTTCATGAGTTCCAGGTTAGTCTAGCCTTACAGAGCTATTTTCCAGGACAGTCAAGGCTACACAAAGAAATCCTGTCTCAGCCGGGTGTGGTGGCACACACCTTTAATCCTAGCAGGCGGATCTCTGTGAGTTCGAGGCCAGTCTGGTCTACAAAGTGACTCCAGAACAACGAAGTATACACAGAGAAACCCTGTCTCAAAAAACAAACAAAAAAAGAAATTCTGTCTCAGAAAACTCAAACCAACCAAATAAAATAGTGGACGGCAGAAAAAGATTTGCTCAATGTGGCCACGAGGAACAGATCCATTTTCTGGGTCCTGAAGTAAGTAAGGTTACATTGAGGGCAAAGGATTTTCATATTTAGGCAAGTATGCAAATATTTAGGCAGTCTCAGGGTCAAGTACAGCCCCACCCAATACTGACCCCTCACTGTCTGGCCTTCATTCTGTAAGGGGGTCTAACAAGATGGTAGGACTGAGATTCCCCTCTGGCTGTGACCTTCTCGGCTCCCAACTGGGGAAATCCCCCTTTCTCTGAGGTGCATTGTTTCAGCACCCTGACAGACAGGGTGTCTCCTTAGAACATCTTCATTTTTCCGAGGCCAAGTGCAATATTTCTCCCTCCCTGTAGGTCGCTGGAGCCAAGAGTAAGTTTGCAGAGTCCCTGTGGAAGGGAGGATGGCGGAAAAGAGAGAGGCTAGCCTCTGCTAAATAGAAAGTGTCACTGTGAGGAGGACCCTCGTGAGAGAACCTCCGGGGATAAGTGGGAATGTGAGGAACAGGGGACTGGGTTGGAAACAACCCCAGGGACACCGAGGGACAGGGGCAGTCCAATAGCCCCTTCCAGTGACCTTTTAGTCCCAGCCCTGCTGGCCCTCAGCACCCTACTGCCCCCTACATCAGCCCATTCTGGCTGCAGGGCGCCTGTGTGGTCCGCTTCCCTGTGTTCTAGATGGCCCCTGGGATTGGTGTCCCTGAAGCTTCTCTGGGCCCACTCCTGGCTTGAGGTCTTAACTAGCTTAGGGCAGTGGCACCCCACCCCCCACCCCACCCCTGGTTCCTGAGAACAGGGTGAAGACAAATTGGAGGCTGGATGTTAACGAGCCATAGACAAGTGGTAAAGGTTGGCACCAGAAAACATCTGGCCACACAGGTGCCGAGAACAGACCCCAAAGGGGACCCTGCAGAGGATCCCACCTCCTAGGAACAGGAGGCTGTGAAGAGATCTGGCCTGAAGGAGCCCCCTCTGGTGATCAAGGCCTGCTACTCTCCTGTCCCCTTGAGCCTGGGCTGGCCCTAATTTGTTTTTGAGTGACACAGGGAAGTGACATCACAGTGTTTTTCTTTTTTCTTTTTGATTTTTTTGAGACAGGGTTTCTCTGTGTAGCCTTGGCTTTCCTGGACTCACTTTGTAGACCAGGCTGGCCTCTAACCCAGCGATCCATCTGCCTCTGCCTCCCTGAGTGCTGGGATTACAGGCATGTGCCACCACGCCCTGAGATGTCACAGCATTTCTAAGCATTGCTCATAAACAGCATGAATTCCACAGCAGAAACCCTTTCTAAGGGAGTCAGCCAGCTGGGAGGGAAGTCAGACTACAGATGTCCAGAGACCACTGTGCATTCAGGAGGCACGGGAAGAGCCACCGAGAAGCAGATGTCCCACTAATGTGGCAGACCTAGGAAGGAAGAAGCTAGCATGCACATCTGCAGGGAGCCTTGGGTGACCTGCACTCTGGCCACCTACCTGATAGAGCTACAGGAAGGCCAAGAGACCGGCCCAGGTCTGCCATAAGTTCAGGAGAATGTACAAAGTAATAGGTAACTGAAATACCCACAGCCTCTTGGGGCGGGGGGCGTTGAGGGATGGGCATCACTGCCCCATTTAACATGTGAAGAAAACAAGCCCAGAGAAGGAGGTGGCTTTAGGAGGCAGGAGTGCATTTTGAGTCAGCAATGGCTGCACACATGAGGCCATAACCAGACTGAACAACTGGACGGATGCGCTTCTGCCCAAATGTCCAATGGTGGAGGGAGCTAGCCTCTTCTCCCAGGTGGCTGACCTGACACGGTATGGAAACCTGGTGTATTGGTTTGGTTTGGTTTTTCAAGACAGGGTTTCTCTGTGTAGCCCTGGCTGGCCTGGACTCCCTTTGTAGACCAGGTTGGCCTTGAATTTACAGAGATCCGCCTGCCACTCCCTCCCAGAGTGCTGGGATTAAAGCATGTTTGTGGGGTTTTTTTGTTTTTGTTTTTGTTTTTTTGTTTTTAAAGAGCCAGTTTACTGGACTAGAGAGCGAGCCCTGGCTGCTCTCCCAGAGGACCTGGGTTCAGTTCTCTGCACCCATATGGCAGCTCACAACCATCTGTAATTCCAGTTCCAGGGGATCCGACTCCCTCTTTTGTGAGGAGCAGGTACCTTCGTGGTAGCGCACAAACTACATGCAGGCAAAACATCTATAGACATACAATTTGAAAATATTTTTAGAAGTTTACTAACAAGATTTAAACACAGTAAAATGCACAGACCCTAAGTGTGCAGTGTAGTACCTCTTACGCAGGTATGTGCCCTTCACCACTCCCCAGACTGAGTCACAAGACAGCTGCCACCCCAAGGTCCCTGTGCCCACTGCCAGGTAGTGTCTCTTCTTCCCCAGCTCAGGGCACCATTGTTTTGCTTTTGAAGTTCATGTGAAGGAATTCCTATAGCATGTGGGGTTTTGTTTTTTGTTTCTTGGAGACAAGGGTTTCTCTGTGTAGCCTTGGCTGTCCTGGACTCGCATTGTAGATCAGGCCGGCCTCGAACTCACACCAATCTGCCTGCCTCTGCCTTCTGAGTGCTGGGATTGAAGGTGTGCACCACCATGCCTGACTTAGCATGTGGTTTTCAGGGCTTCTGCCTAGGCACTAAATCTGGAAGATTTGCCCAGGGTTTGCACATAGAAGTTACAGTTTATTGCTATGTGTTATAGCATCATGTACAAATATGCCACAAGTGTTCTTTTCTTGAGAGTAGGAAATTGGGTCACATTTACTCCAGGTTGTCCTGGAGCTTGCTATATAGCTGAGGGTGACTTTGAACCTCTGATTTTCCTGCCTCCATTTCCCAAGTGCTAGGTTAGGGCTATGTACCACCACCCCTGGCTTACTCTGGGCTATGGATTGAACTCAGGGTTTCATGTTTGCTGGAGAGCACTGTATCAAGTATACCACACTCCCAGACATGTATTCTACCGAGATCTGGGCAACCATGAACAGTGACATGAATGTCACCATGTTAGTTGTGCAGTGGGAAGGCCCTTGGTGGTTCGGGTGCCGATAGAGGAAGGGAGAGGCTGGGTCTGCAGGGAGATGTACCTGCCACAGTGTGCCAAGTACATTCCCGTCAGCAGAGCTTGACATCCCTGGTGTCCCAGTCTTGGCTAATGCTATTCTAGAACTGGGGAGTAAAGGCTTTATTATTTTTTTTAAAAACTTATTTATTTTTATTTTATGTGCATCGGTGTTTTGTCTGCATGTATGTCTATGAGAGGATGTCAGATCTTGGGAGTTGCGGTTTTAAGCTGCCATGTGGGTGCTGGGAATTGAATCTGGTTCCTTTGGAAGAGCAGTCAGTGCTCTTGACTGCTGAGCCATCTCTCCAGCCCCAAGCGAAGGCTTTTGTTTTCAGTGACTACTATGGAGTGCCTGGTGACTTGTGACCCTAAGCCCTTTGCGGGTCACATATTGGATATTTACGTTATGATTCATAACAGTAGCACAATTACAGTTATGAAGTAGCAACAACACAGCCTTATGGTTGGGGGTCACCACATGAGGAACTATATTGAAGGGTTCCAGCATTAGGAAGGGACTTGTGCCACTGCCCTAAGCACAGGAGCAAGGGCTTTCTTTTTTGTTTTTTAAGACAGGGTTTCTCTATGTTATCTTGGCTGTCCTGGACTTGCTTTGTAGACCAGGCTGGCCTCGAACTCATCACAGCAATCCACCTGCTTCTGCCTCCCAAGTGCTGGGATTAAAGGTGTGCGTCACCACGCCCAGCAGGAACAAGGGCTTTCGAGGATGATAACAGAGAAGGGCTCGGGGTCTCAATCCAGGATGTGGGTGCTGGGTCTGCCATTCACCGAAGGCCATCATCTCTTACAAACCTTCGCTGAGTCTCTGCATATAAGAGAATAGTAATGTAGGAAGACTTTGCAGAATGACACCTCAGACACAAAGGCTTCCCTTGTATTTCATTGGTGGAACTGCCTGTCATTCATGCCATCCTTGAACCAATCATGAGGAAGGGTGTAGACAGACACTGCTACACTCTATGAGGTCCCTATGGGCTGGGTCTTCCCAAAAACACACCAGTGACATTCACAGGGCAATTCCTCCTGCTGATGGTTGTGCATGCAGTGCCCTTCTTGAATTTTCCATTTGGGAAAAGTGACCTTGAAGCTGCTCTGAAACCAGCAGAAGGCTAAGCTGGTGTCTCCTGTGGGATCTCAATCTCCCGGGACCTGACCCAGTGTGGATTCTGTATCTTAGAAAAGTGACAGTGTGTACAGCCTGCCACTGTTCCCACTCCTATCTCTGTCCTAGGCTGAAGAATCTCAGTCCAGTGCAGGGAATGATAGAAAACACCCATTTTCTGGAGAGGCAGACTGAGGCTCAGGGGAAGGTGTTACAGTGAAGGGGTGGGGCAGTCTCAGCACTCGCCCTCTCCGCAGCTCCTCAGCTCCTCAGCTCCTCGGATAATGAGCTGGTGAGCAAGTCTGAGAGGAGGCCTGGGGATTTGCCAGGGAACCAGGTCAGAGTGCAATCTGTGATTGCTGTCAGGGGAGACACTGGGCTCCCCTTTAAACCACTCATACATCCAAGTCCCGGCCCCGGGGATGAGCTAGACTCAGCTTCACCCTCAGAAGCCCACAGACCTTGCTTCAGAAGCCACTTTAAAGAACATGGTTGCCACTTCCTGCCCTTGCCCAGCCATCCACAAAGCCAGAGTTGCTGGAAGGTTTTATTAAGTTAGGTTGACTAGGATGACTCATGAGACAGGGGACAAGTATCTTCATGGGTGGCACTAGTTAGTGGTCCACAGCCAGTGCCCCTCAGAGTGGAGCTGTGGGGACAGCTCCCCCCTCTGTCCACTGGTCCCCCTGTCCAGAGGCCAGGGCAGGAAGCAGTTAGTGGAGGTAGGGCAGGAAGAGAGGGCTGCTCCCTGCCTTTTTCCTCTGGTCAACTCACCCTGGCCCTGCTTTGGGCCTTTGTGAGATGCCTAGGGTAGGAAGGAGGTCTAAGCAGGGGATCAGAGAGGGACAGGAGCCAGTGCTAGAGGCACACGCCACCAAGAATTGCCTTTTTAAAAAGTTTAAAGTGTTTAGAAAAAAAAAAAAGAAAAAAAAAAAAAAAAAAAAATCTATATAAAAATCTCTTCACATATAAAATCCTGAAGAAGGTGCAAGGTAAGACCCAGTGCGAGGGATGAGCTCAGATCCGCAGTGTGTGTCTGTGCATGTGTGTGTGTGCGTACATGTATGTGCATGTGTGCATGTCTGTGTGTGTGTGTATATATATGTGTGTGTATCTGTGTATGTGTCAAGTGTGAGTGCACATGTGATCCAGGATGGGGAGAAAGCTTGGCTTCTGACTTCTGTCAGAGAAGAGGGGTGGCTGGTCCGCTGGGGCTGGAGGGTCCTCGGCTGAGCGGAACCGCAGGGACCTGGAAGGCAAGAGTGAACAATGAGCACTGGCCAGGCCTGGCCTCAGGCTTTGGCCTGCCAGTGTGGGCCAAGTGCAAGCAAGACTACCAGAGGCTGCTGGCCCCAAGGCTGGGCCAGAGCTGTTCTGGGCTGCTCACATGGCCTGGGGTGGCTTGCCCCACGTGCTTTAGTCTTGTCAGAAAGAGGAGGTAGACATGTCATGCCATGCCATGCCATATCATATCATAACATAACATATCATATATCGCTTCAAGTCCTCTAGAGGAAGGGCTTCTAGAGTCAGTGTTGGCTGCAGCATGAAGCTTGGGGCTGGAGAAGACTGAATGCAAAGTTTGGAATGTGCCAGGCATCACCACCAGCCTGTGGAGCGGCAGACTACTGGGATGGTGGCCATGACAGCGGCGATGATGCAGGGTTGTGGGGTCCTGACCCAGCACTGTGTCATCATCTCAGGACACACATGCATAGGCTGACATGGCAGACTTGGGCCGTGTTATGGCCATAACAACCCTTTGTAGCTAGCATGACAATGCCACTTACAGACAGAGAAATAAGCCAGGGAAAGGCCATGCTGCACGAAAACTGCCATGACTTCACGCTGCAGGGTCTCCACCCACCTCTACTCAGCCAAGCTGTTCCTCACGGCCTCCTTCTCCTGCAGGGCGGCCATGGCCAGGCGCAGATGCTCCTTCAGCTGCTCGATCTCACGCTCCGACCGCGTCTTGATGTGGTTCAGCTCCACATACACGTCCTGGTATTTTCCCGTGAAGCGCTTGTCCTAGGGTCACAGAGGAGGCACTGGGGCCCGAGCCCAGCACACCCACTCCCTGCTGATGGCACGGAAGGCCAGGTGACCCCAGTGTGGGGGATTTCACTGGCCTTCCTTGTCCCGTTAGAGGTATGGCAGCTAGGGTCTGAGGAGGTGAAACCTTCGCTATGGGCACAATGAAGGGCAGGATGAGCTTCTGGAGGGCATGGCCTGGGGTTCTGGCCTTTCACTAGGCTTTCTCTGCCTAGTCTCAAGGGCAGCCCAGGGCTGTGCTGGTTCACACTCTCAGAGCCACCACATTTCCACAGCTCAATGAAGACAGGAAGAAGCCAAGGGCAGGCCCGACAGGCTGTACACAAGTGGGTGGGCTTCCCAATTCCTAGCAACCCTTGGAGTCAAGCCGCAGCCAGGCTGGGGTGGTGTTGTGTTCTGGTTGTGCTCAAAGACAATAAAGTCAAGTGACCTTGAATGACTGGAAGCAAGTGTGGCTTTGGGCGTCACACCCCTCTCTCCTCTCATGCTGTTACCTTGTCTGTAATGGGATGGTGGAGGGACCAAGGAGAGGATAAGGCCAATGGCGGCTGGCTCGGGCCGGCACCTGGAGCACGCCCAGTGCCACAGCTGGTGCCACCTACCTTCTGCATCACCTGGAGCTCATCCCGGAGGCACTGCACCTCCTTCTTCAGGTACTGGAGTTCATTCTCCTTCACCCGCAGCAGCACCTAGGGACACACGGGCCGCTGAGCCGGGACCATAGGCCACGGCCACCCCGGCCACATGGCCCTGTAGCCTGGTGCCTCCCAGACTCGAGTCCCCGTGCACAACCCCAACCTGCGCCGAGAGCCCCTGCACCCCACAGCCTAGTGCCTCAGGTCATTGCTTCTGCTTCCTTTCTCCTCACTCTCACCCCTTGCACACCATGAGTAGGACTCTCCCTCAGCCGCACAGTACCAGGCCCAGGTCGAGGGTGTTGACAGGAGGCTGTGTTGTGGCCCTACTGTGAACTAAAGAGATGTGACTGTGGCAGCACTGAACCGTCTGAACTCTGACATGTGGGATATATAAACTCAGCTGGGCAGGAAAGCCCGTAAACTTCCAACTGGTGATCAACTGCCTGGTTCCAGCCCCAGCTCCCACATCTGTGTGTCCCTACATAGACGGCTGTGTGACCTTTAGGAAGGCCATTAGCTTCTCTGTTTCCCCATTGGTTTAATGCAGACAGTAACAGTGCTTGGCTAGTGGGCTCATTGGAAAATAAGGGAACTTGGGCTGGAGAGATGGCTCAGTGGTTAAGAGCACTGTCTTGCTCTTCCAAAGGTCCTGAGTTCAATTCCTAGCAACCACATAGTGGCTCATAGCCATCTACAATGGATCTGATGCCCTCTTCTGGCCTGCAGGGGTACATGCAGATAGAGCACTCATGCAAATAAATTAACATTAAAAAAAAAAAAAGGAAAATAAAGGAGCAGTCAAAGGGCTTAGAACCTTGAGGCATAGAAACAAGACTATTATCAGTGGTTCTTAATCTGTGGGTCACGACCTCTTTGGAAAGTCCAACGCCTTCTCAAGGGATTGCCTAAGACCATCTGCCTAGCAGATATTTGCATTATGATTCATAGCAGTGGCAAGATTACAGTTATACCGTAGCAACAGAAATAAGATTGCAGTCGGAGGGTCATCACAACAAGAGGAACTGTATTAAAAGGTCACAGAATTAGGAAGGCTGAGAACTGCTGCCTTACATTTTTGCTAATAAATGAAGCAGAAAGATGAGTGATCCTGGAATCCCTCATTCTTTCTCTTCTTTCTTTGTTTTTTGTTTTTACTTGTTTTTCAAGACAGGGTTTCTCTGTGTAGCCTTGGCTGTTCTGGACTCACTTTGTAGACCAGGCTGGCCTCGAACTCACAGAGATCTGGCTGAGTGCTGGGATTACAGGCGTGCACCACCTCACCTAGCTCACTCACACTTACTACTTTCAACTTCTCCCATAAGCAGAGTGCTAGCCAGCTCCACCCATTTATTTGTTTGTTTGTTTGAGACAGAGTTTCTCTATGTAGCCCTGGCTGTCCTGGAACTTGCCATACTGACCACATACAAAGATCTGGCTGCCTCTGCCACTGGCGTCCTGGGGTTACAGATGTGCGTGCCACGCCCAGCATGCTAGCTGTTTTATATATAGGTTACTAGGACTCACAGAGGCAGAGTGACTGAACATGCCACACAGCAGGTAGTTGACGGGACTGGATCAAAGGCTAGAAGGCTCACCCTGGAAGGAGTTTTGAGTGACACTTGCAGGTGACACCCAGCCTTCTAGGGAGCTGCCACACAGGTCCTAGCTAGAGCCAAGCACAGGGAGGAGGGGGAGGGGAGGACATTTACCTCCAGCTCACAGGAGCTCCTCTCATTGCTGTGCCCACAGCTGTTGCCTGTGCCCTGAGAGGCGATGAAGCGGCGCAGACGGTCGATCTCCTCGGAGAGGTGGGAGTGCAGCTCCTGAGAGGATAGGACGGTCAGGGTGGGGACACCAGGCCCATCGCCCCTACTCACAGCCCGCTGGGGGCCAGTCTACCTGGTTGTGGCGCAGCAGCTCCTGGCCCTCCTGCTGGCAGCACCTCAGGGTGTGCTCTCGCTCTTCTGCCTGCTTTGTCAGGGCGCCGATCTCCAGGCACTTCTGCGAATACCTCTCAGACAGCACCTGCAGCTCCTGTTTCAGGGCCTCCATGTCCAACCTAGCCAGCACAGGATGGGACAGAGATGGACCATTAGGGATCTCTTGGCCTGAGTCACATGTCAACATGGCTGGTTCTAGATACTTTGTGGTTCTGAACTCATAGTGGCTGTGGGCTGCTAACACTCTCTGGGCTACGGGGTTTCCTCAGAGAGGGTGAGCTCAGGGGCTCAGCACCCAGAACTGTACTGGGGCAGGGAGACCCCCTAGTGGTCAAGAGCAACACTACACCCCAGCTCTGGGAGACACTGGGAGGCACAGCGAGAGGCCGGGGTGTCCTGTTGCCAAGTTCCTCTGCAAAGCCCCAGTGACATCCATTGAAGCGAGTGCTGCTCCTGGCTCAGAGGCGGACCCACCCCAGAACCCAGACCCTGCTGCCATCTCACTGGTGCTGCTTCCGAAGGCCATCTGGGCCCTGCTGGAGACTCCGTGTTTTGCTCAGCTCCCGGCTCAGCTCTTCTTGATACGCCTTCTTCATGGCTTCAATGGCTACGAGCAGGACAGACAGGCAGAAGACAAGATGAAAGGGGTAAGCACAATGCCACTTGTTACTGGTGCAGACAGGGCTGGCGGTGCACAAAGAGCTCTGCCAAAGCTGTGTCTTGAACCCCGTGTGTGAGTTGGTTCACCTCTGAGTCCTCACGAGGTAATCTCGAGTGGTGGGTTCTCCCCGGGGTGATGTGTCAGCATCTAACCTTGGTATCTCCTACTAGTGGTTTCTGACTAGCCTCATGCAATTCCTTGCACCATCTCTGCGGTGCCTGGAGGGCCATCCACCTGCCCTATGGTCCAGAGAGCAAGCGTGGCAGTCCCTACAAACATGTGTGATGCCCTACAGGTGACTCGACGCCTCTGCCTCAGGACCCTTTCTGGAAGTGCTTAACCATAGCTTCCCCTCTCCAGGGAGTGACTAGAATAAGGCCTGACACAGAGAATAAGGCCCAACCAAACTGGCTCCTGCTGGTTGTTTGTAAGGGTGAGCTCCCAAGAACCCAGGATTTTTCCCACAGTGCCCTGGGCAGTATAAGGATTATGCAAGCCTCCAGCCTTAGATGCATGCAAATTTCAAAATGCAACTTTGGGTGGCTCTCATTCCTTCTGGGTGCCAGTCCCTCATATTCAGGGACACAAGGCTGTTGGTGGTCTGTTACTCAGTACAGTGTCCCTTCTATCAGGTTTGAGTTCACTGTAGAAGCTTTGGTGGGGATCACTTCGTGACACTTGCATCCTGCTGGGAATGTAACTCTAGGTAGCCTGCCATGTGGGCCTATCCCAAAATGTGGACACAGTCCAAGCCTTGGCAGGACCACGTGGACTTGAGCACAGGGAACACAGGACCAGTATGAGCAGGATGCAAGCTCTAGGTCACATGACCTCATTCATGACTCTGCAAAGCCAGAGGGGCTGCCCAGGATGTGCCAGGCGTACAAGGAAGGGGTGAGATGGACAGAAGAAGGAGAAGAAGCTGTTTATCCCGGGCGTTTCCTGTTTTGGGCTTGGGGAAAGAGAGGCAGTTCAGAGCCCAGCTTTGCAATCAGAGTCTCTGCTCTAAGCTCAGAGCCCAGCTCTGTCATTTCCAAGCTATGACATCAGGGACGAGTCACTAACTTCCCTGAGGTCCAGCTTCCTCACTCCCTGGATACCATGAAAACTCAGGGTACTCTCCTGAGGGATTTGTGGGGCACAGAGAGGTGGCACACACTGCCAGGCTAAAGCAAGGCTCACATCCTAGGTTCTGACCCAAGGACCTAGGCAGGTAACATTCTACCAGAACAGACTGTGCTGCTGATCAGTCTCTCCCCTGGCGCGCAGGTAGAATGTGGCTTGAGGCACCTCCAATATCTCCAGAGCTCAAGGAAGGGAAGCCACAGCCCATGGGAGGAAATGAGGTCTTTTATTGCCTCACCTTCCCCTTTTCAAACTGGGCCACAAATTGCTTCTGGGGCTTCTTACTTAAGGGGTTTCCCAACTCAATGTGGAGGCACCCGGCCTACCCACAGCACATCCTTGGTCCTTACCCGAGGCCGTGGCTGCTGTCTCCTCTGCCAGTAGCCACTCCTTCTCCTGTTGCAGCCGCTGCAGCTCTCGTTCATGGTGCCTCTGTAGCTGCTCCATCACCTGCTGGTGTGAGGACTCCATCTCTGCCAGGCTGCGTTCACAGGCTTCCTGTGGGCCAGAGGCCAGGGAGGTCATGAGGCCGCCCTCACTGCCCTGGCTACAAGCCTGACTCCCAGCCTGCCTAGAGGCGGGCTCCTTACCGGGCTCTGAAATGCTGCACCATGACTCCACACCAGTTCCCTCTGCCACCCAACTCTCCTCATCCACAAACTTCACCCACCTCTCTTCTGCCTCAAATCTTGCAGTGACTCCCCACTTGCAGGATAAAGTCTGGCTTCCCCGGGGCCCATCTCTGCCTGGCCCAGCACTGCAAAGCAACCTCATAGTTATAAAACCAGCTCTTGGGATGCTGAAATGGCAGTTCAATTTCCAAGGCAGACATAAGAATGGAAGGCGAGAACTGACTCCACAAAGCTGTCTTCTGATTTCCACATGCATGCTGTGGCATGCATGTGCCCACGCCCCCATCTCAATTATAACAATTTAGGAAGCAACGCTATTCCTCTGCCTGCAGTGGGAATGAACGCTCTCCAGCCTGAGTAACTCACTTTCCCCATGGCCCATCTTAAATGCCTTTACTAGCTCTGCCCCTGGGGAGCCTCTCCCCTGCCTCCCAAGGTCCTGTTTCTTCAGGAACATAATAGTCTGGTGGCAAGGTACACCTGACCCAGCTTAGGCCTGGGGTGCAGGCCAGGGTAAGTCACATGGCAGGGGCTTAGTAAATAAGCTACAACTGTTGGTGGCATACAGTGTTTTTGTAGGTAAGATGGAAAGTAGTTAGACCTATAATGTCTACTGCTCGAGTGCCCACTCTGGCTGAATGTGTACAGGCAGTTTGGTGTCATTACCATCTTTATTTTTATTTATTATCATTATTATTATATTTATTTTTTGGTTTTTCAAGGCAGTGTTTCTCTGTGTAGCATTGGCTATCCTAGAACTCACTCTGTAGACCACACTGGCCTCACACTCAAAGAGCTCCACCTGCCTCTGCCTCCCCGAGTGCTGGGATTATAGGTGTATACACCATCTCCCAGCCATCATCATCTTTTGAGACATACTATATAGCTAGGCTGGCCTTGAACTCACAACGTTCCTGCCTCAGTCTCCTGAGTGCTTGGGATCACAGGCATCATTGCATATTTATAACCCTAGCCCTTGCCTGGGCAGGCCCACTCCTAGGAACATCCCACAGGAAGTTACCTATGTACAAAGACTAGGGACAAGCAAAGCTGGGGATGTGAAAAGTGAAAGTGACCTAAATGCTCACCAGGGGACCTCTGAGTCAGCGATGGGGTCTAAATCTGTAAAGGACAACAGGCAGCTGTTGGAGGACACAGATGTCACGTGGACTGCTGTGGAATGAAAGCTGACTCTTGACAATACTCATGGGGCAAAACAGGCCGCTGCCTGCCCTAGTCCAGGTATGCAAGAACACAGAAAATACTGGAAGGATATTGTGGCAGGCAGAATAACAGCCCTCCGAAGATATCCATATATGACCTGGGACTGTCTCGCGTCTAAGGAACTAAGGCTTCTAACCAGCTGCCCCCAGAAGCAGAAGGCTGTCCTAGGCCATCTGGTGGCCTGAGGAATGGAGGAGGAGAGCAGAAGACAAGAATCTAGAGATGTGGGAGCTGGAGAGATGGCTCAGTGGTTAAGAGCACTGCCTGGTCTTCCAGAGGTCATGAGTTCAATTCCCAGCAACCACATGGTGGCTCACAACCACATATGATGTGATCTGATGCTCTAGCCTGCAGGTGTAAATGCAGGCAGAGTACTGTATACATAATAAATAAATAAATCTTTTTTTTTTTTTTTGGTTTTTCGAGACAGGGTTTCTCTGTGTAGCCTTGGCCATCCTGGACTCACTTTGTAGACCAGGCTGGCCTCGAACTCACAGCGATCCGCCTGCCTCTGCCTCCCAAGTGCTGGGATTAAAGGCGTGCGCCACCACGCCCGGCTAAATAAATAAATCTTTAAAAAAAAAAAAATCTAGAGATGCGACCAGGAGGGAAGGGACAGTGGCAGTGAGTGAAAAGCTTTGAAATGAAGGAAGGGAACGTAAGCTGGGAAGCCAGGCAAAGCAAGGATACGCATCCCACGGTCCCACCTGCAGCCTACCAAAGGAGTGTCCAGCCCACACGCCCTCCTTAGCCTGGCAAGATGCCTGGCAAGTCTGTACCATTGAGTCAACTGTCAGTGGTCATTTGTCCCCTTGGCCACGGGAAGCTGATCCATACAATGCGATGGTGGGCAGAGGTACACACAGGGCTGGGGCAAAGACCAGGAGCTCGTTTCTTTTTGCATTGTTTTTAAGCGTGGGGTGTGTGCATGCCACAGAGCACTCATGGAGGTCAAAGGTTCTCTCTTTCTACCATAGGGGTTCCTGGCATGGAATTCCGGTCACCAGGCTTGGAATCATCTCAAGGGCCCTCATGGGCTCATTTCTAACCTTTTAATTTAGATGAATTTTGCAGTGGAACCCCAGAGCCTTGAGAATTCTAGGTGAGTGCTCTACCACTGAACTATAGGCCTAGCCCATTGTTTGCTTTTGTTTTTATTTTTTAAAGACAAGGTCTTGATCTAAGACCTTAGCCCCTCACTGAGGCTGGCCTTAAATTTAAGTGAATAGGTCAGGTGTGGTGGGGCATGCCTTTAATCCTAGCTCTCAGGAGGCAAAGCAGGTAGACTTCCTTGAGTTCTAGGAGAGCCAGAGCTACATAGAGAGCCTGTCTCAAAAACAAACAAAACAGAAACCAACCAACCAAAAACCAAACAAACCAACAATAAAAAAAAATTAACTTCTGGTCAGGCACCCACCTTTAATCCCAGCACTCGGGAAGCAGAGGCAGGAGGATCTCTCTGAGTTTGAGGCCAGCCTGGTCTACATAGTGAGTTGAGGATGGCCAGGACTATAAGAGAAATCTTGTCTCAAGAAAAACAAAACAAAACAAATAAAACCCAAAAAAACCTGGGGCTGGAGAGATGGTTGAGAGCACTGGCTGTTTTTCCAAAGGTCCTGAGTTCAATTCCCAGCAACCACATGGTGGCTCACAACCATCTATAATGAGATCTGGTGCCCTCTTCTGGCATGCAGGCACACATGTGGGCAAAACACTATAAATAATTATAAACCTTGTTGTTTTGTTTTTTGAGACAGGGTTTCTCTGTGTAGACTTGGCTGTCCTGGACTCACTTCGTACACCAGGCTGGCCTCGAACTCATAGAGATCTGCCTGACTCTGCCTCCTGAGTGCTGGGATTAAAGGCATGTGCCACCACATCTGGCTTAAATAATTGTAAGTCTTAAAAAAAGCAAAACCAAAAACTTCTGCCCTCCATATCAGCATGCACAGCTGAGTACACTCATGCACATATATGTGCATACCACATACATAAAAACAAAGAGAAAGAAAGAAAGAAAAAAAGAAAGAAAGAAAGAAAGAAAGAAAGAAAAATGTTTCAGGGCAGGAGAAGGGGCAGGGAAGAAACCAAGACACAGAAGGAACATGAAGGAATACAGTTCCTGCCCCTCAAGCCCTCCACCTCCACCTCCTGCAGCTACTCCCGGGATGATAGTAGGCTTGTGTTGGGGAGGGGCTGGATCCAGATGTTCTGGGTGTGTATGTGGGGGACCACCTGTCCTGTTGGCCTTTGCTCCTGTCCTCTGCCTGTCCCCTCATAGACCTAGCCACCTAGGTCTGTGATGATGAGCTGACCGTACTCCACCATGCTTCTCCTGTGAGCCTTAGCCTCCATCAGAGAGGCCTCCCAAGGCCCTGCTGTGAGGCTCTCTGGGCAGAAGGGCTACCGGGCACAGTACTTCAAATTTGAGGAGAGCTTGGTAACAAAGGGGGGTGGGGTGGGCCAGTCAGGTGCCAACTGTGACCTACCTTTCTCAGTGCCCAAGATGTCCTGATACTGGCCATCTCTCTGCCATGTCGTCAAGGTAGAAGAAGTGTGGGTGGCCCATTGCCTTAGCTAGCTAGAGCGCCCTTCTCTACTTGAGGGCTGCAGCAGGCCCAATGCTGACGTCCCCACTCCCTGTACAGCTGTTCTGCAGTGGTGAGCCTCCTAGCCCTGCAAAGGGGCACCCACTCAGCCTGAGAGGACAGGCTGGGGGATCGCTTCCCAGCGTCACCTCTCAATGATCAGCTGAGTTTCCAGCCACCTCCTCCTGTGCCTGAGAGGGACTTGTGACGTAAGAGGCTCCTCTTCTCTCTGATGCCTGCTGTCCCAGCCATCACTGTTTCCCGAGCAAATCCATCTCACCCCTTACCACCCCGTCCCACCTGCCCTGAGCCTGCCCCAGCTTACTAAGATGGACCGATGGCAGCGTTGAAAGTGCCCAGGTGGGACTGAAGAGAACTAGAATGCAAGGGCTCCAGGTTTGCCTAGAGTTCAAAGGTCACACTACATTTCTGGGCCTCAGTTTTCTCATGGAGATGCTTACAAGCCACTGGAGTGCTTTTAAAATTCCAGTTGAGTAAAACAAGCTTTTTTGTAAATGAAACCTAAAGCTGGTTCTAATAGCAAAGTGAACACACACAGATGCTCTGGTCCCAGCAAATAAACCCTCCCAGAGAGGAGCTCTGTGGTCCACTCAGTGACCCCAGGCTACTATATTAGCCCAGCCTGCATGGCAGGCCCCACCCATAGCAGGTACTTGATGGTACTTCCACCCTCCCTTAGACTAGGTAAGCCCAGGATAGCCTCCTCACCAGTCCCCCCAACTTTTGTCCCTGCAGCTGACCTCCCCATCCACAACTCAGCAGTAGCTAGGCCCTGCTAGTGTGGCAGCTCAGTCCCAGGATCACAAGGGCTCCCCTGCCCTCCCAGGCCCCAGTTTCCCTTCAGACTTGCCCATCTGTTCCTAGCCAGCCTTGTCCTAGGTTCTCAAGCTCAGGCCTTGTCCCCTCCTTATGCACTGCACTCCAAGATCTCCTTGTGTGACACTGGAAGTCCCAACATCTGCAGGGGTCTCTGATTCTTCACCTTGTTGGCTTGTCCTTGGAGACTCCACTGTAGGCATCAGATGGCCTCCTACCTTCAACCATAACAATGGCCCCGCCCACTTGCCACTAGGAGCTGCTCAGTATGTGTGACCCTTAGGACGCTTCCTTGTTTTTTTCTTCTTCTTCTTTTTTTTTTTTTTTTTTTTTGGTTTTGGTTTTGATTTTCGTTTTGGTTTTGGTTTTTCGAGACAGGCTTTCTCTGTGTCGCCTTGGCTGTCCTGGACTCACTTTGTAGACCAGGCTGGCCTCGATCTGCCTGCTTCTGCCTCCCCAGTGCTGGGATTAAAGGCATGCGCCACCATGCCTGGCTGTCAACCTCCTTCCATCCCAGCATCCTTTTCTCCTCCTGGCATTGGTATGTATAGTAGAGACTATAGACATATGACTGTCAGATTATTCAGAATAATTCTGTTACTCAGCTATTGAGCAAAACTATTTTTAAAAAATTAAATACATATAATGAATTATACTAAAAAAAATAAAGGGGGTTGTGAAGGCTGGCATTAATTATCAACTAGACAGGCTGTGGAATCACCTAGGCAACCAGCTTCCAAACACATATGTGAAGGTCAATTTATGGCAGCCTCTGGCCATGCCTGTGAGGAACTGTCTCCATTAGTTTAACTGAGGTGGCGAGACCACCATAGAGAGAGGGGCACCATCGTGGCTGGGGTCCTAGACTGCCCAGAGTGGAGAAAGCAGCTGAACACAAGCATTCATCTCTATTTCCCAGCTGTGGCGGGGATGTGGCAGCTGCCTCAGACTCCTGCTGCCATGACTTCCTCCTATGCTGGACCCTGAGCCCAAACAAGCCCTTTCTCCCTTAGGTGGCTTTTGTCGGGTATTTTCTCACAGAACAAAAAGTAACGAAGACAGAAAACATCACGGCTGATACTCGAAATGTGTGCGCTCTGCTACTACAGTGCGTTTATACTGTATGTGCACCTCAGCCTTGCGTATGGCTACTGCTCCCGGACAGCAGAAACCCTACACAGAATGGAGCGCTGACCCACCGCAGAGGGAGGCTCACACCATGGAACCTGCTCAGTGTCACATACTGGGACACAGTTTACTGCTTTTGACATGGTCTGGAAGTAAGCAAGGGACAAGAAAATGCTAGGAATGCAGCTTGCGCCTCTCACTGTGTCATGTCTAGAATTACATTTACACAGAACAAAAAAGGTGAACTTTCCTCACTAGAATATTCTCAGCCTCAAACAGAAAGCGGTCGTTCAGCTCAGCAGAGAACTTGCTTACAACACTGATCTGGAGAAGTTCTGATGTCTTTTCATCTTACTCCTTAGCATAAAAATATCAACCAACACCCATTGTGAGGACCGTCTGAGTTTGTTAATCAGCTGTGGCCACAAGAATATGGAGAAATCATTAAAGCAGTCTGAGAAAAATCCATTTCTATATGGAATTCACAATAAAAAGGATTGTATACTTTATTTGTACATTATAGACTAGACAAGCTTTTGTAATTTATAATAAACACACACACACACATACACACACACACACACACACACACACACACACACCTTTTTCTGGTGAGCTGGTTATCCGGTTGCGAAAACCAAAATCATTCCCACACATAGACAACTGTCCCCAGGGGACAAAGTCATTTCCCAGAGAGGGACAAGGTTGCCCTAGAGGGAGAAAGTCATCCCCCCTTGTTGAGAACTGCTGTCCCAGGCAAACTCCTGAGGGTAAACTGGAGGCGCCCAAGTCCTGCAGACCTCCTTGGTAGGCAGAGGAAGCCTCTCCCTGGATTTAGAGAGTGACTCCCATGACCACTGGCTCCCCACTTCCGCATAGTGATCCAAGGAAGAGGGCCAAGTGCAGAGTGTCACACAGGGACTCACACACAGGCTCTGCAGTCAGCTGGACCCATTTTCAAATCCCACCTCTGACACCTGCGGGCTGGGGAACCTCCGGCAGGTCACATACCCTCTCAGAGCTCAGTGGCCTTGTCTGTAAAATGGGCACAGTGATCATGCCCACCAGCTGTGGGGAGATTAAATGACATGATGTGTAGCAAATGCCTGGCATGATTCTCACACACAGGGGGGGGGATTCCCCAAACATAGCTGCTCTCTGACAACACAGCAACCAGAAGCCTGCCCCCACCCCACATAGCAGTTCCTCAGCTTTACCTGTGAGATGTAGCCTGGGGGGATTCGGCTGTCCTCCTGGGGTCTGGGAGCGTTCTGAGGAGCTTCCCCTCGGAGACGCCATGCCTCCAGCTGGGCACGGAGAGACTGAACCTAGCACACAGGAAGACCAGGTCAGTGGGTGCCCTGAAATGGGGAAGGGGAGTAGTGGGAGGCAGGGAGGCACCCACATCTCCACATGCTACAGGCCCAGGTTCCCTAGGGGGTGCTTAGTAACAGCTCCGGTTTGGAGCCCTAGTGAGAGGTACAGAGAAAAGGACTTTGTGGTTGGGTTCAGGATGGCTAGGTCAATGACCCGGGTGAGCTTTGGTTCTGAGATGAAAAGACAAGGTGGGGAACAGCACACTCTATCATCCCACAAAGATAATGGGGTGACATCCCTACACCTCACTTCCTGTGTGTGAAAAATGTAGTGGGGCCTAAGATCAAATGACGAGGAGGGTTAACATGGCTCAGGATGTCAAAGTCACATGGAAATCAAATAGCCTTTTGGTCACCTCTCCTCTTGTCTCTTCCCTGTGGTTAAGAACAGAACAAAGACAAAGCCACACAAAACAAAGGCAATGCTAAGAGTCAGTGCCCTGTGAGGAGCCTGAGGTGCCAGCTGTAAGGTACTCATCGCTGTCCGACTACAAGGCCAATATCAGGCCAGAAACACTGATACAGACTGTGGGAGGGGTGTGTGGTGGGCAGAGAGGCTTACCTCCTTCTCCAGGGCCTCATGGCTGTCATTTGAGGGGCCACGACGTTCACTGTGGCCTTGGTTGAGCAGGGCAGTGAGTGGCACTCGCTTGTTTCTCCCTCACCGGCAGCTTTTCCAATTCCTGCCACTTCTTTTCAATCTCCTCACTGAGCCGGCTCTGCTGGTCATCAGTTAGAGGGGCACCCAGGCCCCTTAGAGGACCATCACCACTGGGTGTCTCTGGGGTCCTGCTGTCCGTGGACTCGAACCACTTCCGTCTTTCCTCAGAGCGTTGTGCCAGATCCCTCTCCAGATCCTCCTGTTTGGTTGGGCGATCAGGAGTGGAGCGGGACACAGTGCGCATGCGCTGCGGGGAGCTTGGTGTTAACGGAGAGAGCTCCACGTAGTCCACTGACTGCCGTGGTCCATCCACCTTTCGAGGACCACCGCGGCCGATAACCTCAGAGACTGTCCGCTGCTCCCCTATCTTCAGGGAGCCCTTCTGGGTACCATAGCCATGTGGTGTGTTTTCCTTATTGCATTCTGAGAGCCTAGGACATCAGCAGAGCCACGTCAGTCAAGAGGGCGGGATCTTTGTCCACACAGTCTCATAGGAGCACTTCCAGAGGGGCCAGGCTCCAGGCCAGGGGCTGGACTTGGACCCCAGTGAGCAAGCCGTCCGGCCTAGGGCTTGAGAACTCACGCTTCATTATTATCAGACCCTAGGAAGACCCTAGCAATTATCACCTGCCCGCAGATCCCCTCTTGCAGCCCCGATACTGTATCTAGAACGAGGGACAGCAATGCCTCACGTAGCATGGATGTGGAGGCTCAGTGTACAAAGCAAACAGAGGATCCTTTGCAAATGCTGATGCACGTGTAATTAAAGGCATAAAACAACAAAATGCACAAAGAACTGAAGAGATGGCTCAGTAGTTAAGAGCACTGGCTACTCTTGCAGAAGACCTAGGTTTGGTTCCCAACACTCACATGGCAGTTCACAACCCAGGAGATCTGTCACCTACTTATGACAGCCATGGGCACTGAATGCACTTGGTGCACATTCATATACAGCAAACACACACACACACACACACACACACACACACACACACACACACATAAAACAAAATAAACATTAAAAATGCATAAGGCCAGGTCCTGGGTTTAAGAGCTCATAGCTGCTGAGGGGACACACGGAAACCTGAGTGAACAGAGCACAGGTTGCTGAGACACTGAACTGCATTGGCAGCTCAGCTGCAGTCATGTCATTCAGCTTCAAGCTATATTTCCAGGCCTCCCCTGCAGCGATGTGGTCATGTGACCACATTTGGGGGTGGGGGGGTGTGTAGGAGCCACTCCCTCCAAACGGCCTTCTCAGCAGTGCCCTCTGACCTTATGGCCACGTTATGAGCCGAGGGCTGCTGAGCTGTACACCAGGCCTGCACTGCATACTGTTGGGCCAACCTGGCAGACCACTGCAGCCTGCATACTAAACAGCAGCCCACCGGCACAGTTCTGCAGAACTCACCAAGCGCCCTGGACACATGCCGACATAGGTGCAGACACCATAGCCAACAAGACAGGGGAGGACTCCGCAATGCAGATAGGAAAGCCTCTGGCCTCTAGCTGAACAGCCAGGATTTAGTCAGGCTTGGGGACTTCATGCTAGCCTCCCTTCAAAGCCGCACTTTGTTCCTTCTGCTCAGCAGCTGCAAACCTCAGCTCCGCATGCACTGCTACCCGGTACCAAACAGCCCCTTGCCCTCTATCTGGCAGCTAAAGGGAGCCAGCTTTGCCTCTCGAACCTCCTCTCTAAATCACCAGCACCTCTTCCAGCTGTTAGAATGCAGGGGACACAGTGTGACAGCAGGTCAAACCCTAGGCTCTCAACGGATCTCCAGATGGCCAAGGACACGTGTTACTCTCCACATTTTGTTGCTACACAGAATCCTATTCAAGGACACAACATCCTCGCTCCCTCAAGGGCCCTCAGTCCAGCCAAACACATACTTGGTGACATCTGGGCCTGAAGTTGGACGCACAGTCTTCCTGAGAGCCTCGATCCAGTTCCGCCGTATGCCGGAGGTCATGGCCGACAAGGTATAAACAGCATCCTTGGTCTGCAAGGGCACCCTGCATGTAGCTTGCCATATGGCCAGCCCTGAGTTCCCTCCCCTTGTGGAGGTGGTCCTTCCTTCCCAGGAGGGTGTATAAGGTGGGAGTGGGCAGAGGGTGTGAAAGCCCTCTGCCAGCCTGTGAAAAGGGCCTCCCTCCAGGTCTCCCCAGATATGCTAAGCACGGCATCGGAAGTGCTGACTGGCGAGGGTCTGAGGGCAAATGAGTGAGTAAGTCAGCTCAATGCCTGCCCAGGGCTGTGGGTTACACCCTCCACCACCTAGATCTACAAGCAGCCTCACGTGGATCTGGAAGCCGTAGTTGCGCTGGACGGCATACTCTGTGACGTCGGTGCAGGAGCGCAGGTCAATCTCCCCATCCAGCTCGTCTGCCTAGAGTAAGAGGATCTACCATGGGCCCCACTCCATGCACCCCAACCCTGGGTCCCAGCCCTTTCCAGGGCCCGCCCACCTGGGCAGCTCACCTCCTCGGCCGTGGAGTCTCTGTAATATTTGAGGCTTGAATCCGTCAGCACAAACCAATGCTTTTTCCACTGTGAAGGAGGAGGTAGTAAGGGCAGGGAAGGGGGAAGGAAGGACCCCGTTTGTGCTTGTCCTATCCTTACAATTGAGGGCTGTGAAGGAGTCACAGCTCAGAAAGGCAGATCTGAAGCCAAGCAGACAACAACTATGACATGAACTGGCCCCTTCTCGGTAACTAGGCCTTCTGTGGTCCCAGTGCACAGCCTTTCTTTGGCTTGCTGGCACCCCATGTTACTGATTTTATAGGTTTTTTTTTTTTTTTTTTTGAGACAGGGTCACATGCATATAGCTCAGGCAGCAAAGCCAGGGTGACTGGGCCATGTATGGGTACTCGGGCTGCAGTGTGCGTGTGGCTCTGTGGAGTTGGTTACCTTCCTTTCACCTTGACCCTTCCTAGATTCCAGGAATCAACTCCGTCACTAGGCTTCCCATGGCAAGTGCTTTACCACCTCAACTGTCTTGCTGGCCCGACCTGAACTTCTGATCAACCAGCCTTCACCTCCTGGGCACTAGAATTACAGGCATGCGCCATCATGCCTGGGGTATGTGATGCTGGGGTCAAGCCTTCTTGGAAGGCAACCATTCTATCAACTGAGGTATCCTCAACCCATTCCAGACCCCTCTGGAGACATCAAAGCTCAGCATAGCACGTGCCCTCCTCCAGTGCAGATGAGGGGAGGAGCAGGGCTTTGTGAGGTAAAATGCCTAGCAAGTCAGTGACTAAGTGGGGCCAGACCGCTGCAAGTCTTTTTCCACATGCCCGCTGGATTGACACGGGGTCAAGGACAAAGAGCTCTCAGACAGAAGGACCAGAAAGAGGCCTGGGGCCAGCAACCGAGTGCTGCTTCCCATCTGTGCTGGGCCAGTTACACACATGTTCCAGTGTGAGCATGCGTTGGCTAACCCTCACATCCGGGACTCCGCAGTTTGAGTGTCCCCACAGCACCTCTCTTAGGCCCGCAAGCCATGTGGGAAAGGGATGGGCCGATGAGCCTGATGTCCCACGCTGAACCTCATCCTCCCTCTGGGCTCTGGCCACTTTACTGGAATGCCAGTGGGGATCAGCCCAATGCCAGAATCAGTGTCTCGCACTCTGGTCCTCCTGGTGTTCCCCTCACACCACCAACCCTGTCTAGGCTGTTTCTTGGTTTTGCTTTTTTAAGGCCATGATATGGTTTCAAGCATTTGAAGGTGATACTTTCTGCTTTTTTGTTTGTTTGTTTGTTTGTTTGTTTGTTTTTCGAGACAGGGTTTCTCTGTGTAGCCTTGGCTGTCCTGGACTTGCTTTGTAGACCAGGCTGGCCTCGAGCTCACAGAGATATACCTGCCTCTGCCTCCTGAGAGCTGAGAATAAAGGCGTGTGCCACCACCACCCAGCTCTGTTTTTCTATCTATTTTCATGCTATCTCCCCCTAAAAACAGGGTTTAGAGCCAAAACTCCAGAATACAAGTGTCGCCTTTCTGTGTGCCCTATGGTTAAGTGTCGCCACTTCCCTGATCTTCAGCATTCTGACTCTACAGTGGGGGTAGCCCTTCATATGTCTCTCAAGGCTGTGGCACAGGATCTTGGGGACAGCTCAAAGACGTCAACCACTTAGAACAACCTTGCTCTTGGAGTGGATTAAGATGCTACTTGTGACCTCAACTGTCTCTGCAAAGTGAGGTGGGTTCTGTGGAAAATGGCTACTCTGCCACTATTGTAACAGAAGCTTGATGGAGAGCTGTGGGCCCGAGGTACCAGGTTCTAGGCCTGGGCTGCCCAACGCATCACTCAGCCTGAAAGAGATCTCACTCGTGTGGACCTGACTCCCATCTGTATACAAGGGGCCGGGCTGGCTGCACTCCCAAGGCCCTTCCAGTTTGGACATTCCAAAACCCTATGAAAGAGCATGAGTAACGGCCAGTTCTGGGTGGGGCCCATAATCCCTCTGCCCTCCAGGGACCTTGGATAGGGAGGCCAGGAAGGGGTCACTGGCAGGGCGCCAGGCCTTGTGTGAGCCTGGAGAGCAGCCACTTAGGGACGGTGAGCAGGCAGCAGGGACAGAAGGCTGCTGGCTGGGGGGGTGGGGGGGGCCAGGGGGAGCAATTAAAGCGCGTGGGCAGGAAACACAATGCGATTCCCCTTGGCTCTGGGCCCTGCCTGGCATGCGGGCCGCACGCAGATCTGAGCCTCAGGCGCCTGCAGGCAGAGTAGACAGAGAACCCCCTTAGCTGCTCCCAGCCTGGCAGCTGAAAGAGCAGAGCTAGTGGACCACACGCCTCACATATTTCTAAGGACAGACACATTAGACTAGATAGGTGTTGGGGTGATGAGATAGAGGCTTCTGGCTGCTCAACACAGTGGCCTCTGTGACTCTGTTCTCTGCTTTCACCCATCACATGTGTGTCACAGACCTGGTGATTGAGGCTGCCATTCCAACAAGTCTGGCCTATGTTCTGTGCCCCACTCTGTACCCCAGTGACTGAAAACAGGTACAGCTCAGGCTTCTGTGACGCCTTCGCCCCTGACCCTCAGATTCCCAGCCGGCGATGTCATGAGGAAGGCGAGCTGGGGTTGAGATCTGGAGTGTGTATGGCGTGGAGGCTCCACCCTGTGACTTATGTGTTAATGTGTGATGAGGAAGCTGACAGCCAGCAACCTGTCCCTCCTGAGTCCTCACTGAGCCAGGCCTCCCAGCCCTGGACCAGAAATTCAACTCCTTTAGGGTTTACACTTGCCAGCCCTCACCTTGGACCGCATGCCTACCCTTAGAGTTTTTCCACAGAAGGCCTGCATGAGCCCAGGCCAACCTCTCCCCTCCGGCGCAGCCTCCTACCTCTCCAGGCTCATCCAAGATGGACATCCATCCCTTCTTGAAGTTGAGCAGATCGGGCTATAGGCAGACAAGAAGGCGAGCGGTCAGTAAGAAAGCCAACTGGGCTGCTGGGAGGGAATGTGACAGTCATCTTGCCCTAATCCTGCGACACTGAGGTCCTGGGAGACCAATGAAGACTGCAAAAACCCCAGAAAACTTTCCCCCAAACCAAGCAGGACCAAGCAGGTTCCCAGCTACTGAGACAGCCTTGGACCTTTCCTCCAACATCTTCTGAGAAGAGAGCCAAGAGGTTGGGCTGAGTGGCTAAAACACCTCCCCTCTCCCCCAGATGTCCAAGCACCCTAGCCCACACCCAAGATGGGGACCGAGACTAAAGGAGCTATAAATGCAGTCCTAGGGGGCCCTGAGAAACAGCCTAGCAAGCCCCAAGTCCTCTTCAACAAAATCTAGGTAGACCACGCAGAACACAACCCAATGCTCTGTCCTGGCCACCACTCCTGCCCTCACCGCATCTCCTAGAAAATGCGGAAAGGCTGAACCAGGCCCAGGCTTAGGTCAGATATTCGAGGGCCTCTTTGGACAGGCTATGGCACCTCAATCCTGGCAAGCCCTACCTGGCAGGTCCTACCCCGGGAGGCATAGTCCTGACGTCTGGGAACCCCCAACTGGAGCATGTTCCAGAGGGGGGCTGTAAGCTAGCTATCTCTGCCTAGCCTACATGATACTGCTCATCCTGGCATTTCCCTGACCACTAGGGCCCTCTCTTATCTAGGTCCCTGTCCTTTCGTAGCCTCAGCTCCTGCCCACTACCAGGGAGAACAACCAGGCAGGCCAAGCTGGCTGGCAGGGAGGAGGTGGCCACCTGTTGCCATGGCTCTGAGCCCACCTATCAGAGTCTGTATCAAGGGAGCCTCACCGGGCCAAGGTGTCTGGTTGCCTAAAGGGAGTCAGCAGGACAGCGCAGCAGGGTGGTGGTGGCAGCTGGAAACCAGAGCCACCTGACCCGGCCATCTCTGTGGGCTTGCTCTCCTCTAGAAAACCCCATTTTCCTCCTGTAGAGTCAGTGTGCTGAGAGAGTCCCAGGCCAGTAGCCTGAACATCTAGAAAGAACCATTCACCGCCACGGTTGGGGGTTCTCTCACCCTGCATACCTGTCTGAGGGAGGAGGTAGGCTGTGGTCCAAGCCCAGAAACCCTGAGGCTGTATTCCTCCTGTCTGCTTTCTATTCTGTCAGTCAGTCTCCCATCTGTGACAAGGCAACCCAAGATGACCCCCAGCTAAGACTGAAGACAGTAGCCAGCCATATCTGGCTCCACTTCTCTTCAATATGGACCTCCCACCCCCACAGCCTCAGGACCTGGAAGAGAGGCCTAACCACAATAGGTCTCAGGAGAAAGCTCTGTATAAATATCTTCCACCTCCCTTGCATAAATTCCTGTGCTTTAGCCGGGCAGTGGTGGCACAAGCCTTTAATCCCAGCACTTGGGAGGCAGAGGCCGGTGGATCTCTGTGTGTCCGAGGCCAGCATGGTCTGCAGAGCGAGTTCCAGGACAGCAAGAGCTGTCAAACAAAACAAAACAAAAATTCCTATACTTTGGGGCAGATTTCCCTGACCCCACACTTGACCAAAAAAGCCAAAACTCAGGGCTGGGCCTGTAGAGCTGGCAGCATTGGGCTGACCCAAAGGAGAAGGCCTCCAGGCAGTGACAGACAGGGGACCCAGAGTGTTGTGTGTGGCCCCTCCAGGCCCTGGTTCATATGTGACAAATGACTAGGGATTCTGTCCCAGTCCCAGTCTCCCAAGGGGACAGAATGTACCATAGTCAGAGCAGCCAGGTAACTCCCAAGACCAGAACCAATGGAGGCATGTCAGGTTTGGTGTGAGCTAGCATGGCAACATTAGGAAAAGAAGATCAGCAAAGTGTTTAATCCTTCTGGGAGGGGAACCTATGGGCAGGGTTTAAAGATCTGACAAGAACTAGGGAGGTGGTTCAGTAAGTGAAGTATGTACCACAGAGGCATGTGGACCTGGGTTTGGACCCCTAGCACCCATAGAAAAAGCTGAATTTGATAGTGCATGCCTAAAATCCTAACGAAGAAAGGTAGAGACAGGAGCCCTGGGGCTTGCTATCAGCCAACCGAGCTAAACTGCAAAGCTCCAGATCCAATGACAGATCCTGTCTTTAAAAAAAATCAGATAGAGGGCTAGAGAGATGGCTCAGGGGTTAAGAGCACAGACTGCTCTTCCAGAGGACCCAGGTTTGATTCCCAGCATACACATGGCAGCTCATAACTGTCTGTACCTCCAAGATCTGACATGCATGCAGGCAAAACACCAACACACATAAGATAAACAAATTACTAAAAAAAAAATGAATAAGATAGAGAGCGACATACCCAAAGTCTAGCTTCCTCCAGGAGGTATGCACCCACGCACAGGTACACACTCACACATGGAACTGAAAAGGCTCTGATAAGCTGCATCCAGAGGGCCACCACCTCCCCAGTATCTCGGGCTCAGCTGCCCATTCTCAACCAGCAAGACCAGCGTGAGGAACACCCATAGGCTCTCGTGCCCTCCTCCCCAACCAGTACCACAGGTCATTCCTGCCTGTCACCTCAGCCATAGCTGCAGCCCCTTCTACACATGTACAGCCAAGGGGACCCTTCCAGAAGGTCATCAAATGCCTTAATCTCTCCTGCCTGTCTGCCCTGCCCTTTGCCTGTTTACCTCAACTATCTCACCAGACTGTGTTCACAGGTTCCCAACACATGGGGACCACCCCCAAGTCCCTTACATCTGCTATGTCCTCAGTCTGAAATACTAGGCTTCCTCCTCCGCTGACCAAGCCAAAGTCCCCTGCTCATGCTTTCACACTTGCTGTTAACTGCATCGCTGAGGTCTCTTCTCAACTCTTACCCCCATAATACCTGCCTGCTGCCCCCAGCCGTCTCCCATAGCCCCCTGCCGTCTCCCAGAGGCCTCTGTTGCATTAGGACTATCATAAGCACTGTAGTTTTCCCTCCAGGTGGGCTGATCCAGTACAAGACAGGGGCTCAGGGGCTCAGGGGCTCAGGAAGAAGCCAACAGGTACTGTTTAAAGGCAACAGGTACTGCGCTGGGGCAAGCCATCAGCTGTGAACGACAGCTGTGGCCCCTGCCCTGGTAGGAGAGCCAAGGAGACAGACAGTAAACAAGCAGCACAAAGTATATAATTTGATGCCCAGCAGTGTCTGCGCACTGAGGCTCCTTAACACAGTTTCGCCAGGCTAAGGCAAAATGTGAGAGAGGCTCTGGATTCCAGGTCGGCCCGGATCCGATGGCTCCCTGAAGCTTTCTCTTACCCAGCCCAGCCCTGTACCACTGGCTCAGGACAGAAAGCTCAGCTGAGAGCAGGGTGTGTGTTTGTGTGTGCATGTGTGTGTGATATGGGATACAGATATGAATAGAGTGTGAAGGATGGGAGGACCTGAAACAGGCTCCAGTGTGAAGGGTTCCCGGGAGGAGTCCCGTGAGCACTATGAATGGTGATCACAGCGTCTTCCCTGCTCCAAACCACTCATGCTTCCGCACTGCTCCTGGTCTGGTCCTTTCCTGGACCCTTCTCTTTGCTTTCAGCATCCTAGAGATGGCCATTAGCCTTTATCTGCATATCCCTTCCTCCACATTCCATCACCATCTGACAAAGCCATGCAATCAGAGGCCAACTCCCTCAGGAAGCCCTCATCCCACCAGCAGGGATGCACTTATCCCTCCTCCTGGCAGCCCTCGTTCAGGATACAGGCACATATGTGGCACTTAGTAGACTCACCCTTGCTTAACACGCGCTTCCTGGGAGTGGCAACTGTGTACATTTCTTATCTCTCCCCAGAAAGCAAACTCAGAGCCTGACCAGGACATAAATTTTGGCCCAGCCAAGGCCAAACTGTGTCACTCAGTTTTCCCAAGTCTACATTGAGGATGGTATCACCAGCCTTAAAAAGATCAATCTGGTACTATGAAAGCTCCCAGTTTAGGATCTGGCAGGCACCCACTGAGCCAGGCAACCACCTCCCCCCAGCCCAGGACACTGACTCAACTCCTCCCCCAACATCCCTCTGCTCCCTAAGAGGGAAGGGGAGGCTGCTGACGCCAGGAAAGGCCAGTAGGGAGGTGGCAGGATGTGCGGAGGCCGAGGAAGTCCAGGCAACAGAGCCAGGTCATCACACACACACACACACACACACACACACACACACACACACACACACACACATCAGGGGGCCCCCACAGACCACGCCCCCAGCAGCACAGCCCACCCCTCACTAGGCCTACCCTCAGTAGAAGGCAGTCGTGCGCATGTGCGCACACACCCAGTTCATCCTCCTCCCAACCCCAGGAGGGCCACTAGGCTCCCAGAGCCAGTATAGGGCACTAGCCAGAAATCAAAAGCAGCCCCACCCCTCCATTTCAGAACTTCACGGCCAGGTGGTCAGACCGACCTGGGGAAAAGGCCGTTTCATCTTTTACACCAGGGACACTTTACCAACGTCCCTCCTCAAGTCTCAGTTCATCTGGCTGCGAAATGGGGAGAACAGTGCTCACAGCTGTGAGATTGGACAGGATGAGCAGGGCACAGCCATTGACTGACAAGTCTTGGTAGAGCCCACCTCCAAGAGAAACTGAAACCTCTGACCCGCCCAAGGCCCTAGCGCCCAACGCTGTGAGGACTCAGTTTCAGCTGCCCCAGAGCAGTCTCCCAACCGTGAGGTGGGCGGGGCCGGTCCCCCAACCTCTGGCCAGAGCCCACAGGGGCTGGACATGCATCCCAGTCCAGGTCAGGTCAGCGCGACTCGTCCTAGGCCCGGAGCACCTCTTCCCAGGCCCAAGCCAAGAGCCTGGGAGGGCTGAGAGGAACCGGCTTCCACCAAGAGGGCTGGTGGGCAGGGGAAGGTGTCTCCCGAGTCTGTCAATGACTAGTGCCCAATGACTGGGGCTCGGGCTCCGCGGGGGCAGGGGACCAAGGGAGCAAGTCTAGACCGAGCTTCCCGGCGCTCCCCTCCGGCCTGGTCGGGTCCCAGGCGGGGCCACTTACCGTCATGGCGGCGCCCGGGGACGCTGCACGGGACTCTCGGGCCGGGCTCTGCGGCGCACCCAGCCCGCCGCCCCTCTCGGCCGCTGGCCGCCGCAACTCCAGCCCTTCCCTTCCCCGAAGCTGCTCCGGCCCCTTCCATCCGCCCATAAAACTTTTTTTTTTTTTTTTCAAACTTCCTGGGAGGACCCGGGAGAACCAATGGGCGGCCTGGAATCCGGGGCAAACAGCGGAGGGGGCAGCGGGAGGACCAATGGGAGAGAAGGCCGGGTCGGGGGCGGGGCCTGTGCGACGGGGCGGGCGGATGGGGCGGCGGGCAGGGCGGGCCGGGCTCTGGCCGACGGCTCTCAGGAAGGGCCGGCATGCAGGTGACTCCGCCAGTGAAAGACAGCTCAGGGGCGGGACCGTCGGGTTGCAAGGCTCTGGACAGAGAGCCTGAGTCGTCGTCGTCGTCCTCCCTCCACCCCTGTCCTTCTCTCCCCCTTTTTGCCCCCCCCCCCCCGCCATGGCACCTATGCTGCAAGGTTTCGTACTCCCCTGAGAAGGGGGGTGGGGGGCTACTTGTTTCTATTTTAACACAAGAACTCAGTGGTTCAAAGATGGACCTACTTGCCGGAGGTGAGTGTCGGGGAGTGAGAAAGAGAAAGGGGAGAGAATTTTAGCAAATAAACTGCATACAAAATGAGTTCTGGAGTGTTAGATGGGCTTTCTTGAAATGCCCCGTTTCCCAAGTGGGACTTTCTGCTAAGTGCTGGATTCCCGCCTGTGGATGTGCACCTGTTGCCCTTGTTCCTAGCTGCCTTACCAGTATATATTGTGTTTTCTTTGCCTGAGGAAGCTCTCACTGTGGTCCTGCAGCTAAGGAAGGACCTTGGTGGTATTTGTTGCTGATTGCCCTGGAAGCTTATGCAGTAGTTAAGTAGTCCTTCAATCCTGTTAGCTTAAGCAAGGTACTTGAGTACCCTATGCCTCAGTCTCACGGTCAGTAAAATGAGTTGATGCGATCACCCATGGATGCTAACCAAGTAATTAAAACAACTTCTCCATCTTTAGTTAGCTACCCTTAGGTGGGTGCCAGGAAGTTTGGAGTACTTGCAGTTTCAGATACTCTGCCATCTTGATTTGGAGTGCAAAGGCATTGCTCTTGCTGGGCATTCTGGGATAGGCTGAGGAGGAGCGGGAGGCAGGAGGATCAGGAGTTCCAATCCAGCCTGAGCAGCATATGTGATTCTAGACTAACTGGAGTCCATAATAAGACCCAGTCCAAAACCAAAACAAAAGGCTATGGTGGTGCACGCCCATTATCCCCGCACTTGGGAGGCAGAGGCAGGAGGATCACCACAAGGAGTGACTTCAAGGCCAGACTGAGCTTCATTCATATCAAGACCTGCCTCAAAACTGAAGAAATTAGCCAGGCATGGTGGCACACGCCTTTCATCCCAGCACTTGGGAGGCAGAGGCAAGCGGATCACAGTGAGTTTGAGACCAGCCTGGTCCACAAAGGGTCCAGGACAGCCAGGGCTACACAGAGAAACCCAATCTGGAAAAACAAAACAAAAAATTAATGTGTATTGTATACTGTGATTACTGTGGGTCTCTGAATCTTTGCCCATTTCACAGATGAGGATTGAAAGGCCCAGTAAGCTGAGTTCTCTTCCTAGCATCTCTGTTAAAGTTATCTCCCCACCATGACACACAAATCCACATGTTAAATTCACTTACTCTAGACACTCACCGTTTGGTACCCATATGCATCCCACCCTCTCCTGCACTCCTCAAAGGTGGTCAGCACTTGGAGAGTGGGTGCGAAGAGGAAACCCCTTACCACCAAGAGCCTGGGCACAGGAAGCAACAGCGCCCTGGTTCCTGGCCACTGAGATTCACCTTCTGGTAATCTCAACCCAAGGCCCAGAGTGCTGGTGATGAGCTGGCTTCTGCCCAGTCAGTGCATCTTATAACCCGAACCCGCCGAGGACTTCACTAAACATTGTTCATGCCTTTTCTGTTTAAAGGACACAATGCTGGACTTGTGGAATCTCCTGGAAGGACAGACGTTTTTACTCTAGACAACTCTGTCTGGAACACTTCCCTTCCTGCCTTCTGTATATACACAAGGTGCATACACACACACACACACACACACACACACACACACACACACACACACACCTCTTTCTCTTGCTACCCACACAAAAAGATGCCTGGAAAGTTCCCTTCACCCTCAATGTAAACACAGCCACATGTTCTAGCCAAACTTAGAAACTTACTGTGCACTGCTCCCATTTCTCATCTAGTGCTCCGTACCTTTCCCAGCATGGCTGGGGACATCGCTACATGATCCAGCCTGGCACATACAAAGCTCAGGGTTCCATGCCCAGCATTGGAGAGAGAGAAAAATCCTTGTCACGTCCCCCTCATCTGATCCTTCCTATGGTGCTCCCTACAGTGCCCAGTGCTCCTCATGCCCACCTCCTTGCCTAATACTCCTCATATATCTCCCTTTTCTTTATCATCCTACACCTTTCTCCTCTTTTAGTGCTCCCAACATGCGTCTCCATGCCCTGTGCTCCCTGAACCCATATCTTTGTTGACTGCTCCTTGTATCTGTCCCCTTCTTGATCCTCGGCTATAGTGTCATTTTCCCAGGTGCCTGTCATTGTATTTACCTCCCTGTGCTCCCAGGGGGACAGGTTGGTGCATGGCTCCCTCTGTCTTGGAGTCCAGCCCATGGCCTCAGCCCACAGTATATATCCTCAGTAAACACTGGTTAACTGAATAGATACACAAAGGAAGGGCTCAGAGCTTACCCTGGCCGAAGGGAGATACAGAGCTTCAGGGACCACAGTGATTGATGCTGGCAAAGACTGGAGCCACCATACTTCAGGCATATTCAGTGTCATGCCACACCTCTACTGAGGACTCTAAGGTATGACTCAGGGAAGAAGACAATGGCCCAAGAGCACACAGCCAGTTAGGGGGCAGAGACAAAATCCTAGCGGGCTTTCTGACTCTTGAGCAATCCTCAGGGACATCCCAGGCAGTCCTGTCTCCAGTACTGACAATTCTAGACCCCAAATAAAAAGATCATTTCCCCGCCAGACCCACCAAGCCCCGGTTGCTACACATCTGGCAGGGATCACAATAGGTAACTAAGCCTGAGAGCGTTGGGAGGTCGGCATCACAAGAGTGGGCCTGTAACTATTTGGTGCTCAGATCGGCCAGAGCATGGTTTGCGTCACAGATGCACCCATGTGTGACATGGAACAAGAGACCTCACATCCTCATCAGTGTGTGGACAACGTGAATCTCATTGCCCTTAAGATGAGGACCAAACAGAGTCAGGCACATCCTGCATGGGACATGGGGCTGGAGAGTATAGTAGGAGCACAATAATTGTTGGTGGTATACAGATAGTACACAATGGTTGTTGGTTATGAACGTTATTAACATAATCGCGATTTCTCTCACCCCTCTCTCCACCAAGGCCTTCCCTGCCACCCCTCCCAGCCCTGCTGTGTGCTGGGGACCTTTAGTTAGTTTGCCCACAGCTTGAAGGACCACGGCACCCAGATAGCCACATTTGCTTGGCATGTTTACAGGGGCCTCTGCCTGAGGAGAATGGCAGGGAGGAATCTATGACATAGATGGGAAGCAGGGAAGCAGTGCTTGAACAGCACACACACACATACACACACACACACACACACACACACACACAGCACACAAACACACACACAGCCCTCTGGGTACCCTAAGCTTTTCCTTAGCCCTAAGCAGCTCCATGAACCAGTCCAGCTGACAGATGTGACAGATGTGGCATCCGGTGCTCTGACTTCCTCTGTAAGTCTCTCACTTGGGACTGTGAAAAACCAGCCCAGTGATATTCTGGATGTCACTCATTTTTGTGAGCTCCAGTGCCCACTTTAACCTAGGTATCTGCCTCCAAGGGCCTTGCAGTGTCACTGCCCAGCGCCAACCAGAAAGTACAGGTGTCACCCAGTGACTGACGCAGTTGACCTCCCCAAAGCCAGTCCTTGGTTGCTTCTTGCCTGCTGTGAAGGGGCAGGAGAGGACAAATGATAGCTGCCTCCTCCCTGTGCCCTGGAGGAAACCCCTGGCCAGAGGCCCCAGTGTTTACAGGCCTCTCTGGGCAGGAGATGGGTTACGTAAGACCAGATGTTTGTGAAACTGGCCGAGGCCCAGGTCTGAGACACACTCTGTAATCTCAGAGCCCCTTCAGGCTCTCCTCCCCTCCCTCCCCCCACTAGGCTCCCGTCCCAGCTAGCAGTTGCTGATTGGCGATTATCCAAATATCCTTCATTCTAGAAGCTTGCGGGATCTGTGCCCTGCACCTGAGGCAGAAAGGCCCATCTTCCAGGGGCTGGCAGAACTTTTGGAGCGTCCTCTCCTTCCATGAGGTTCCCCCACTCCTCCATCTTAGTTAGCCCCAGTCTCTTCCCCCCTTCCCGTCTCTATCCACCCTCACCCCCTCCAACCCCTCAGGAGCCAGCCTACCCTTTGCCACCTGAGGACCCCCAGAGACAGCAGGTACGGATTGAACAGCGCGGGTCGGTCCCCGGGCATCCGCCATGAAGTCACCAGTCGGCCCTTGAGTGGGCTCCCAGCCTTGCCCTCTGCTGGGCTCTTGTCTGCCTGTCAAACAGGGTCCAGTGTTGGCTGTAGGTCCCATTGGTGGGATGGGACATCCCTGGCCACAGCCTCCCCTGACCATTCTGCTACTGCGAAGGCCCAAGGCTCCCTCCTACCTCCCTCATCAGAGCTACAAAGGAAAAGACCGTCCTCTTGCTCACTCTGCATGGTGTTTGACCAGCAGGGTCTCTAGGACTCCATACATACTAGCAGCTGCTAAGGAAGAGGGGTACCAGTCAGGTATCTAGCTCATGTGATGTGCGCTGATCATCTTTCGTCTGGCTCTAACATTAATAACCAGGAAATCTGAGCCAGGTGTGGTGGTGCACACCTGAAATCTCAGCATCTCAGAGGTGGGAGGCAGGAGGAGCAGGAGTTCAAGACCAACCTCAGCAACATAGCAAGTTTGACACCTACCTTGGCCTACATGAGGCCCAAATTAAAACCACAATTAAAATATATCAAATACTTATTTCTGATTTCTTTTGAAATGTTTAAAAGATGTGGAAGTCTAGGTCCATCATCCTCTCAGCAGCTACCGTCTAGAGACAAGGTGTCACGCAGCTCCTGTTCTCATTGGAAGCTTCTTCTTCTTCTTTTTTTTTTTTTTTTTTTTTTCCCGAGACAGGGTTTCTCTGTGTAGCCTTGGCTGTCCTGGACTCACTTTGTAGACCAGGCTGGCCTCGAACTCACAGTGATCCACCTGCCTCTGCCTCCTGAGTGCTGGGATTAAAGGCAAGCACCACCACATGCTGCCATCATTGGGAGCTTCTTAACCTGCCTGGCCTTTGAGACATTAGCATAGAAGGAATAAGTCACAGACTTAATACAGCTGCCTGAGGCAGAGCCCCAGTGCTTCCGTTTTGAAGTCATCTTTGTTGGGGCAACTGAGTCACCAGCAAAGCAGAGGGACTGGCCCAAAGCCACACAGCAGGTTCCAGGTTAAGGAGAGGGCCAGAACTTCCCTGTCCTCTGGCTGGAATCTGCAAGTCTCTGAATTGGAGCTTGAAGCATCAAATCACAGGTACCAGGGAGCCCTAGGGAAAGGAGTGCTCCGCAGGACCACACTCCCATCAGCCCTCAGCCCTGACCTCCACAGCCTAGCCTCAGCTCACACCACCACACACAGAAGATGCTCCCTAAGTGTTGTGAGTAGCCACCGGTGAATGAATGAAGAATGAATAAGGTAGTTAACACTTCTGTCCAGTAGAGGGGGCCTGGAGGTGGGGGTGGGGTAGCTTCCTACATTTGCTAATTTCCTCTTTGCTAACAAAGCCCAGGCTCTAGGAAGCATGAAGAAATCACCCCCCAAAAGAGGAAGAGTGATGTTGTCAGCACCCCTGTTAGTAATGAGAGTCCTATGTCCCCTCCCCATTTCACAGAAGGGAAGACCAAGCAGATAGCAGGGCACAGATGGGACAGAGCCAGGAAGGAGCCTGGCCAAGGATGGGGATGGAGAGCAGAGACAGCCCAGACAGCTAGGGGACCAGAGTTCTGGGTTCTATTTTGAGTCCAGCCACATGCTGGCTGTTTCCTTGTCTGTACAGATGGGTTGGACAGCATACGCCTGTCCCCAGCTCTGATCAGTGGCAGGGCCACCTGCCACCTCTGGCTTTTTAGGAGGCAGCACGGGGACAGTGGGGAAGAGAACAGCTGTCTGCCTCTGCCTCTGCCTTCACCCCTTCAGAGGTTTCTGGCGAGGGGAGAAAGTGCAGCTATGCTATTGCAGCCAGGCCCACCCCCAGCTCCAGCCTCCAGGGCCCTCCAGGCTGCTTCGGCACCTCCTTTAACCCACTTTACTATTCCTGACCCCTGCTCCAGGAAGCATAGCCCAGCCCCACCCACGAAGCCTGTCCCAGCCCTCTAATCCCAAAAGAACATTGCCCTCAGGAAGTAATGGGCCCAAGCTGCCGTTTGCGTAGGGAAAGACAGTGTGCCAGTAACTCAGAAGCAGAGCCTTGGGCTTCTGACCCATGGACCATCCCCACCCAGATCCCCACCCAATGAATGGCTCTGCTGACCACCTCCTCCAAAGCTCCTCTTCTCAAAGCCTCATAGCGGAGCCAGCCTGGGTCTGGATGGTCCCAGAGCTCTTTGGAGAAGCCCATCCCAACCTCCAGCCTGGTTGCCTTTCCTTTCCCCTCCCCACATGCCCAAGCCTAGGACCCAACTACCGAGTCAGCCTGCTTCCGGTCAGCCGGTGAGTCTTCACCTCGGCTTGGTTCTGACGCCTCCAGTTCTTCTGGCTGGACCTGGAGATAAGAAAGAACACAGCTTAGCCTAGGTCATCTCCTATGAGTCATCTGCCTTCTAACTTTTCCAGTTATCTTCTATATACCCAACATCACCAGATCCATTTGTCAACCCAGTGGTCCCAAATCTATCCTGCCTTACCCTCCTGTCGCCCACTGCACGTCACTGTCCATCATCCACTCTACATCCACCCTTCATTTACTCATCTTCTAGCCATCCATCCACCATCATGTATCCCTTTATCCATTCACCCATCTATCCATCCTTCCAGTAGTCATTCACCATTGATTAGCATGTATCCATCCATGCCAGATCCATCCATCATGGTACCCACCCAGCCATATGCTCATCCACCAATGAACAACCCCCACCCTCTACCCGCCACTGGTATATCTACCAGTATATCTGACCATCATCCATTCAACCATCCTTCTTCACTCCTTGCCCATCCGTTACCTAGCTACTCTCCCACACAATTATTCTCTTGTGTGCATGAAGCACCTTGGCCATCCAATGAGTTGAACACCTCCTCTCATCAGTCCTGGGATCAAGAGCCAGAGGCACAGAGATAAAGTACTCATGGCTCCTGCCCCCATAGGGCTCATGTTTGCTTGTCTTATGGTGCTGGAAATTGAACCCAGGGCTTTGAGCACGCTATGTCAAGTGTTCTCCCCTGAACTACACCATGGACCTGTACCTATCATTCTAAGAGGCAATAAATGCCTGAGGTGACAGATAGAGGGAAGCATAGTGTGAGGCCCAGAAGGGGACTGTCACCTGCCCCAAGGTGGGATCAGTATTGGAAGACAGAACATTAGACCTATGACTTAGACCATGAGCCAGGCATGGTGGCACATGCCTTTAATTCCAGCACTCGGGAGGCAGAGGCAGGCGGATCGCTGCGCGTTCGAGGCCAGCCTGGTCTACAAAGCTACTCCAGGACAGAGAGACCCTGTCTCAAAATAAAAAAATAAAAAAAATAAAAAAAAGACTTAGGCCATGGACAGACATTTGGTAGGTGCGAGGGAAAGAAAAATATTCTTCAGTCACAGCAACAACCCGTGCAAAAACAGATGCGCAGCCTTCCATCCAGCCCAGCACAGTGAGAGGGAAGTGTGGGGAGGAAGGAAGGACAAGGGACCTTGAATGACATGGCAAGGGTCTTCACTGCAGAAGTACCTGGAGACCGGAAGGACTCAGTGAGCTCTCTGCTTTGTCATCCATGAGACTCCCCCCCCCCCCCCCCCGCCCACTTCATGCTGGATTGACACATGTGTGACATATACACATGAGGCATTTCTATAGGACTGCAGGCAGGGTGCACCCCCACTCCTACCCCCACACCTCAGTGCTCTGGCTTGCGGGCATCACCAGGTACAGCACTGGATCTGTCCTGGCTCCTATCCCTACTGAGTGAGCACTTTACAGCCTCTTCTCCCTGTGTGAGCTATTGAAAAGGCCAGAAGTTCTCCGTCCCTCCTGTCCCCATCCCTTATTCTCCCAGGGGTCCAGAGCCTCAAGTAGAGGAACCCCAATCTTTCTGACCACCCACCTTCCCTGTAAGAAGTCAGACTGAAGCAAGCCAGCGACCATCAGGGCACATCACTGAATCCTTTACCTCACTTCATCTTGATCCCTGGCCCCTGAGCACCTGTGATTGCCCTGCCCCCACCGCCAACACGAGGCTATGTCATCTGACCCTACACCCCTGGTGTCTCTGTGCTGAATTAGACAGTCAACTAAGAACAGCCTTGGGGGCTGGAAAGATGGCTCAGAGGTTAAGAGCACTGGCTGCTCTTCCAGAGGTCCTGAGTTCAATTCCCAGCAACCACATGGTAGCTCATACCCATCTGTAATGAGATTTGGTGCCCTCTTCTGGCCTGCAGGCACACATACAGCCAGAATACTGTATAAATAATAAATAAATAAATCTTAAAAAAAAAAAAAAAAAAAAAAAAAAGACCCGACTTGGGGTGGTATGGGAGAGAAGATCATAGTTCAGTATGGGCCTTTGGAGTATGCACTTTGATATCATTCATCAAAACTCCTCTAGGTGTGACCCCTGGGAAATGCTCATGAGTCTGGGCCTCATCATAGTCACAGTACAGTTGCACCGTCTATAAAGTGGGGACAGTGGTAGCTGCCTCTTCACTGTGCATGGCATATGTGGCCTGCCACACTGCCTGTGAGCTGATGACAGAACTGCCAGATGCCTTGCTGTCCAGTGTGGCGCTGGGGACGCGGGGGCGGGGGGGAGGTTCGCAGGGGGCACATAATTTGAAACAATGGCCTCTTCTGCACACTCTTCAGATATGGGGCAAACTTACCGCCAGGTCTGGTGGGCTGTGGCTCTCTAGGCGACCTGTCTGTTCCAGAGCAGCCAAGGCTGAAGTGTCTGGTCCACTTGTCACTCTGGTTGTTGGCCACTGGGTGGAGGTACAGGCAGGGCCGGGTGGCTGGGCTGGGCTCTCGGACTGCTGCCCAGGGCTGTGTCCATTGGCTAGAGTAGCCTTGGCCCATCTTTCAGCATGGGTCTGTGACTCTGTCTTCAGGGTGTCCTCTGTGCCTGGGAAACCCGGCTCTGGTCCTGAAGCCTTGGCTGGGTCACGCCAATGCCCAGCTGAGTCCCTTTGGGGCAGTCTAGCCTGCAGGAGCTCCAGAAGGCCTTCCCAGTCCAGCCTTGGGAGCCGGGTCCAGGCCCCATCCTCAGGTGTTCGGAGAAGGCCTAGCAGGTCCCTCCAGTCCAAGTCAGGTGGCCTTTCGGGTCTATGCTGATGTTGGGGTGTTCCCTCAGCCCTCCAGCCCATGGCAGTGGTGGCTTCACGCTGCCAGGCACACGAGCATTCTGCTGGGCCTGCCCAGGAGCTGTCTTGGGGAATCGTAGGCTGGTGGGACCTGGACAACTCCTGAAGGCTACCTTGGCCCCTTGGGGTCCCCCCTTGTATCCCATTACTGGGGAGTTCTTCCCAGGCCTCTGACTGTCCCCACCTTTCCCTGTGCTCCTGGGGAGGGCCCCTCCATATCCCCTCCAGGCTGGGACCCCCGAGTTCTGGCCAGCTCCCCAGGCCTGGGCCCTCCTCCTCTCTGCCCCAGCTCTTCTCCTGGTGTCCGTTAGGACTTAGGGATCCTGACAGCTCCTCCTGACTCTGCCACCCTCCCAGAGGCTGCCTCAGGCCAGTGCAACCACTGTCCCGATGCCTCTCTATCTGAGCCTTCCTGTCAGGGGGCCTGGCTGATGTCCTGACAGGTGGTGGGGTCCTCTGGAGGCACGGGTCTCCCTCAGGCCGTTTCTCGGGACTCTTGGAGTGTGGGGAATCTGTTCGGCTCCGCCGGGCTGGCTCTGCCTGCTTGGCAGAGGGCTTGGTCACCTGCGGATGAGGTGAAGGGGTGGGTGAGGCTCCGGACTGCACTGGGTAGTCGCTGTCTGTCTTAGCCAAACCCCAGAAGAACCAAGGCTGTGAGGTGAGGCTGTGTCTTCCTAGAAGCCTGGATCGAAGCAGGTAGAAACCGCGGCTCTCCCTACGGCCTGCAGCTCTCCCCTCTCACCCACTTTTCTCAGCTCCAGAAAGAGATCTGCAGGGAGCTGCTCACTTTCCGGACTCCCCTCCCTAAGGTATTCTTTCTAACCTGAGCTATCAGGTGCCAGAATTTCCACCATGGGTAACTGTGCCATCGGGGTGTGCCTAGCCCTCTAAGTTTCATTTGAGATCCAATCCTATGCTGGAAGACACAGCCCCAAGAGCCTGCCCGATGCACCTGTGGCTCTCAGAGATCTCAAGATAGTAGGTGCCTCCGAGGAGGCAGTCTGAGAGGGGGCATCTTCAAAGGATTTGGATGGAGTCCTTCACAGCTTGCCAAGAGCTTCTGGCCCATGGTAAGAGTGGAGTACAATCCCATGCTAGGGCCCTGCCCTTCTCACAGAGGACCACCCTGCCCAGGGAAACCACCCTGGAACTGAGGGTGTGGGGAGAGGCGATGACCACTCACGATGGTTGGTGGTTGGCAGTGCTCACCTGCCTGCTGGGGGCAGGGCTGGACTGTCTTCGAAGTTGGCTCTGACCTTGGCTGGGCCGTTGTGACCGTCCCTCATCCCGAGCCTGGAAGGCCCCCGGTGCCTCCGACTTCCTATGAGTAAATGTAGCTGTTCCAGGAGGCCTTTGGGACTCCCCACCAGCACCCAGCATTCCCAGCCCACCCTGATAAGACACTCTTTGAAAGTCCAAAGTAAGGATGACCCTCTCAGGGCCTCAGTTTCCCCTTCTGGAAAATGGGAACAGTCAGCACCATGTCATCTGACTTGTAAGGCCAGGAGGAAGACACAAGAGAGTGAGTGGGGAGGAGACAGGTCTTGGCTATGGCTCCTTCCCACCTCATTCAGCCATGAGCCACCCACCAGCCACTCCCCCCCCAACAAAGGTTAGACTGGTCCATGTGGGAAATCAGATTTATTGAGCATCTATTCTGTACCAAGCACTGAGCAAAAATAATCAACAATGGTTAAAAAATATTTATTGAGCACTTCCTATATTCTGGATGCCAAGCACTTGTGTGCCAAGAAGTCCTACTCAACCTTGCACAACTACATCCGGAGGACAAGGGAGGTGAATGGTGAGTGCCCCATTTTCCACTCTGTCTGCCCTTTGCCTGCCCATATGTAAATTGAGGACTGTTCAAGCCTGCTGCCTTTTTTGCTCTCCTTGGTGCTAAACAGAATCCCTCAGCACCCCACTTTAAAAACTCTGGCCTCTTCTAGCCATTGGTGAAAGAGCTCCTGGCTAGGAATAAACATTTCTCTCCAACCCAATAATCCCAGAAAGGTCACCAGCAAAGGTCACCATACTCAACAGCGATGACCTTCAGCCCATGCCAAAATCCTTGGTTCCAGATACTTGTGTGTGTTAACAACGAGTGGCCATGATTATATTCAACGTGGCATCACCGTTACAAAGCCAACAGACTCAGGCCAGTGTGTCCTTGTGAGGCAGCTGCCACAGGAGAGTCAGTTACCTTCTGTGGGGTCTGACTACTGGACTTCATCTAAACTGGCTACGGGAAGAAGCGCTTGTGAGACACTTGGGTCCATCCACAGCACAGCAAAAATAAGGATGGCTGGTGGCTGAGCTGATGGACGCCAGGAAGAGCTTTCAGTGAGCCCAGAATAAGTGCCAGAAGGAGTCGGGGGTGGCGGGGGCGGGGGTGGCGGGGCAGTGTCTGCCCACAGTTAACACAGCAGAGGTTTGCAGACAGAACAGACCCTGGGTGGTGGTGACCCCTGAGGACCCTAGTACTCAGGAAGTAGGGCAGGGAGACCAGGAGTTTAAGGTCATCACCGGCTATGTGGAGAGTGGGAGGCCAACCTGGGTTACATGAGTCCCTATCTCAAACCAACCACAAGCGTGACGTCAGGCTTTGCTGTCATCCTGTGGCTTTTGCTGATGTCATTAGAGTTAGATCTGGAAGTTGTTGGAGTCCTTAGCAGTCCTGAGGTCCCTGGATTCTAAGCTTGAGGGATCCCTGATGGGGCTCCATTTTTAATCAACTTTGAGGTCTTTGAGCAAGCAGAACTGAAGTCTAGGGGGCTTCAATGAAGCAAAGTCCCAAACACAATGGGAACCTAATAGAAAGGTGTTTCTTTCTTTCTTTCTTTCTTTCTTTCTTTCTTTCTTTCTTTCTTTCTTTCTTTTCGAGACAGGATTTCTCTGTGTAGCCTTGGCTCTTGGACTCACTTTTGTAGACAAGGCTGGCCTCAAACTCTCAGTGATCCACCTGCCTCTGCCTCCCGAGTGCTGGGATTAAAGGCGTGCACCATGCCAGGCTGTGTTTGGTCTCTTCCAAACATGCATTTTTCCACACATACTCCAACTTGCTCAATGGCCATTCCTTCCAAAATGTCTTCCCTTGTCCCTTATGAAGCTTAAAGGACAGGACTGAAGAGCCCTGAAAGATCCTGAGACCCCCATGGAAAACCAGTTCTCTTGTAACAGGGCCCGCCTGGGCCCACCTGTACCCGAGGCTTGATGTGGCTGCAGTCTGGATGAACAAGAAATGAGCTTCCCCTGGATACTCAGATGGGCCTATGGGCCTCCAAATGGCATCAAAGAAGCAACAAGGCCGGGCAGATACATGTTCCAGGCTAACCTGGTCTGCATAGCAAGTTCCAGGCCAACCAAGGATACATAGTGAGACCCTGTTTTAGTGTGTTTGTTTGTTTGTTTGTTAAAGAACCAAGGACACCAAGTTTAGCAGATCCAAGGTAGATGGTTTTAAAATTCAGGCATCTAGGGCTGGAGAGATGACTCAGAGGTTAAGAGCACTGGCTGCTCTGCCAAAGGTCCTGAGTTCAATTCCCAGCAACCAGATGGTGGCTCATAACCATCTATAATGTGATCTGGTGCCCTCTTTTGGTATACAGGCACACATGAGGCATAAATAAATCAAAATTTTATAAAAATTAGGCATCCAAGGTAGGTTAGGCTAAAACACTAAGCCAAATGCCTAATAATATGACTCTTCCAGAAAAATGCTCCAGGATCAGACAATGCTTGGGCAAAGCAGATGCTCAATAAACACACATCAGAGGAGTAAACAGGAGAAAATAAAATTTTAACCCTGCTTCCCTGCCCCTCCCACTCCACCTCAATTTCTCCTCTCTCACACAAATGCGTGCTGTCCACAGACGACCAACAGTATTCCACCTGGAAAAGTACTGGACAGGGGAAATACCCTAGAGTTAGGAAACTGAGATAGGAAGACAATGTACTAGGATGCGGAGTAGAACGAAGTGGACAGAAGTAAGTGTGTGAGTCGGGTGTGGTTCAGTACACCTGTAACACCAGCACTCAGGAACCTGAGGCAGGAGGACCAAGAGTCGAAGGCCAGCCTGGGCTACATAGCAATCTCAAAAATAAGTAAGTATATGAGAGAGAACACTGAATACATGTCTAAATGTAGTTGTGATTCCTATTACAGAGCCAGCATGGTGGAGCACTCATACACCCAGCTACATAGTGAGTTCAGTGCCAACCTGGGCTCCAGTGAGACCCTGCCTCCAACCCACTCCTTCCTGAAAATGGTTTTCCTTTTTTTAAAGACCAAAGGAAGAAATACACTAATGCCAGGACCCACAAAGCTTCTCTCTTGGATAGTAAATGGACCCAACTTACTGGGATGGCCTTTGAATAAGACCTTACAGAAACATTGCCTCAGGGACAAGAAAAGAATCTTAGGGTACTAGAGATAAGCAGTGGTGGTGTATGCCTTTAATCCCAGTACTCAGGAGGCAGAGGCCTATAGGTCTCTGAGTTCAAGGCCAGCCTGGCCAACTAAGGGAGTTCCAGGATAGCCAAGGCTACACAGAGAAACCCTGTATAATAATAATAATAATAATAATAATAATAATAATAATAATAATAACAACAACAACAACAACAACAACAATAACAACAATAATAAATGATGATGATAAAAAAGAGGGTGCTGGAAATGCTCTAATGTCGTGGTGAAGAATGTCTCAGTCATATACTAAAATCCACTAGATAGTACACGGTCAGTTCCCAGACTTCATGCATGCACCCCTCCCCCATCCCTCTTCTCTAACTGGTAGAACTGCATCTCTAAAAACTCAGGGGCTAGCTCTGCTGAGGAGGGAAATCCCCTCCCAGCAGTGACGTGCCACTGGTGACTTAGTGCATCCATAGGACACTAGGACTCCGGACTCTGTGGCCATGTTCCTAGAAAATAATGCCTAAGCTTTGAAAGTGTGCAATTCTGGGAGCTCTTCTGTGAAGCTTGTGGCTCTGAGGTGAGGGCACAATATTTCCTTGGCAGGTGTACATTTTGGGATCCATCCCCAGCACTTGAGGAATAAAACCCAAGGCATCCAGCTACTTAGCGCCATGGGCCAAGCGCAGGGCCATTTGCTGCCAAGCTCTCCCCCATTGACCTACATCCCCGACCCCTGGCCAGATGTGTAAAACAAGCAAGTCTGTCTGCCCACAGTGCACAGAGAAAGAGTCCTAGGTGCATCCTTTTTCTCCCTCATGCAGGGAGGAAACACTAAACCTACCACCCTGGACCACACCTTTTGAGAGTTTCTCCTCAATGAAATCAGTGTGCTAATGGTGTTCCCCCATTTGACAGATGAGGAAACTGAGGCTTAAGTAGGTTAAATTGCTTTAAGCAGGTATCCTAGGATATAGGATACTTTTGACACCAGATTTGAACTTAGCCTGTCAGACTTCAGGATTGGGGTGTTTTTGTTTTTTTCTTTTTCTTTTTTTTTGGGGGGGAGGGGTGAGACAGGGTTTCTCTGTGTAGCCTTGACTGTCCTGGACTCGCTTTGTAGACCAGGCTGGCCTCGAACTCACAGGGATCCACCTGCCTCTGCCTCCCAAGTGCTGAGATTAAAGGCATGGGTCACCACACCTGGTTTCTGTTTTTGTTTTGACTACTTGGCTACCCATAGTGTTACTTCGACCTCAAAAAACAAAACAAAAAACAAAAACAAAATAAACCTAATATACAGACAGAAGGATAGGGTGACTCGCCCAAGTCAGTACAGCCAATGGGCAGCAGGGCTTGAACTCTTTCTTCTGGGATTTTCCAGCTGTTTTCCTCCCCAGCCAACCTGGCAGCCCCTGCCCTGGCGCTCACCTGCGCTCTTGCCCGAACAGGCGCTCCACCTCTGCACGGCCAGGGCTGCGGGTTCGGCCCTCGGTGCTGCCCTGTGCCTGGGGCTCTGGCCCCCTCTGAGCCAGCCTCCTGGGGGGGGGCAGGTCAGCCAGCACGGTGTACTCCTCCCTTTCCAAGTTGTGTCTCGTCTCCCCGGGGCCTACTGAGCCCCGGGAGCCTGAGCTACCTGGTGGAGGTGAGGGTGCCAGGAGACCTAAGTCACTGGGTGGGTGGCGGGGAGGAGAGGATGCTCTTGGTGCATCCCGATGGCCGATGCATACTTGGGAGGGCAGCAGTTGGGAGCCATGCAGGGAGTCAAGGGAAGGGACAAGACTCTCCATACTGGTCCCAGGAGGATCCTGAAAAAAGAGGGAAGGCTCAGGAGCCTGGCGTGGTGGGGAAGAGAAGGAGGGAGCGTCTCTGTGCCCAATACAGACAGGAGTGGGGATGTGGGGAGGCTCGTGCATAGAGTCTGTGGAAGGGACAAGGCTCTCTGTGCTGGCCCTGGGGAGATCCTGGAAGAAGGAGGGCTCTGGGAACTGGCGTGGTGGGGAAGAGGCCCGGGGGGCATCGCGGTACCCAATGCACACTGGTGGGGGAAATTGTGGGGGATCGTGCTGGGGGGACTCATTCTCAGCATCTGATATGTCTGGGAGGAAGGGGAAGGGGTCAAACTGGGTGTGACGAGGTGGTGAAGAGGCCCAGGGGGCATCACGGTGCCCAATACACACCGCAGGTGGCATGTACGGGGGTTCGTGGTGGGGTGATTCACTCTCAGATGAGCGGGGATCTGGGAAAAACGGGAAAGGGTCATACTGAAAATAGCGAGGGGGTGAGGAGGCGCGAGGTGCATCCCGGTGCCCAATGCACACTGCACATGGTGGCTGAGAGGACTCTGAAGAGGTCTGAGGAGCCCCCCGTGGTGCTGGGTTCAGAGGTGATGAAGTCCTAGAGACACTGAGATGGCCCGGGTTGTGGGAGGAGGAGGAGGTGGCCAGGGATGGCCAATAGTTCTGGGGAGGGTCATTTTGGGCTGGCTTGGTAGGAGCTGAGGTCTGAGGCCTGTCCCCTTGGGTTGGCCGGAGAGAAATGGATGCCCAAGGCACCTGGTTTTGTTTGGTGCGGGATGGAGATGAGGTCCGGGGACCATCGCTCTGGGTTGGCCGAAGGGGAAAGGAAGCCCAAGGGATATCTTTGTTGGTACGGTGGGGAGAAGGGTTCCTGGAACCACTCCCCTGAGTGGCACGGCGGGGAGATGATGGTCCTGGGTTGTCCTTTTGGGTGCAGCCTTGAGAGGAGGTCCTGGGGTTGTCTCGTTGGGTGCAGGCGCTTCGGAGATGTTCCCACTTGCTGCAGGAGGCTGTAGTCTTGTCTCCTTGGGTAGAAGGGGTCCTTGGGGTGTTCGGAGGTATGCAGGAAGCTCTGGGGTTGTCCCTCTGGGTGGTTCTGTTGGGAGAGGAGGTCCTGAGATTGTCCCTCTGGGTACAGGGAGTCCTGGGATTGTCCTGCTGGGTGGTTCTGTTGGGAGAGGAGGTCCTGGGATTGTCCCTCTGGGCACAGGGAGTCCTGGGATTATCTCTCTGGGTGGTTCTGTTGGAAGAGGAGGTCCTGGGATTGTCCCTCTGGGCACAGGGAGTCCTGGGGTTGTCCCGATGGGTGGTTCTGTTGGGAGAGGAGGTCCTGGGGTTGTCCCTTTGGGCACAGGGAGTCCTGGGGTTGTCCCGCTGGGTGGTTCTGTTGGGAGAGGAGGTCCTGGGGTTGTCCCTTTGGGCACAGGGAGTCCTGGGGTTGTCCCGCTGGGTGGTTCTGTTGGGAGAGGAGGTCCTGGGATTGTCCCTTGGGCACAGGGAGTCCTAGGGTTGTCCCTGCTGGGTGGTTCTGTTGGGAGAGGAGGTCCTGGGATTGTCCCTTTGGGCACAGGGAGTCCTGGGGTTGTCCCGCTGGGTGGTTCTGTTGGGAGAGGAGGTCCTGGGGTTGTCCCTTTGGGCACAGGGAGTCCTGGGGTTGTCCCGCTGGGTGGTTCTGTTGGGAGAGGAGGTCCTGGGGTTGTCCCTTTGGGCACAGGGAGTCCTGGGGTTGTCCCGCTGGGTGGTTCTGTTCAGAGAACAGTCTTGGGCACATGAAGGTGATGTAACATGGGGGCCGTCTTGTGGCATAGATGTTTTGAGGGTCTCTGGTGTGGCTCTGACAGGAGAGGAAAATGGAGTGCTGTTTCGCTGAGTGGACTTGGTTCTAGAAGTGTCCCACTGGGAGACTCTTGAAGGAGAGGAAGTTCTAGGGGTACTCCGCTGGGTGGCTAAGGTCCTGGGGATGTCCTTTTGGGTGTTTTGGGACAGAGAGGAGGCTTGGGGGGTTTCCTGTGCAGAAGTGGCCTGGAAAACATCCCTTTGAGCAGAAGAAGCCTGGGTGGTGGTCCGAGGTACACTTGGTGGTGTTCCAGTGGAAGCCTGGGTTTGCCCTGAGCGATGTCGCTCTAAGGAGAAGTAGCCACTTTCTGCCCGCAGCTTTGCCCAGTGCTGGCCAGTGCCCTGTCCACCACTGCCACAATCTGGAGAGAGATAAGAAAGTTTAAGGCGAGGAGAGGAATCCAGGCACAACAGAAAACCAGGGTAGCCCCCAGCCTGCTTCTAATAGGTTTTAGTGTCCATTCCAAAGAGATACACCCTTCCTACTCAGGCTGAGATCAACTTAGGTAACCCTCCACTGCCAGGCCAGGGATTCATAATGACCTACCAAATGGTGCCAGAGTGAGACGGTCATGGACATGTCAAAGGAGATCAAAGCTGTGGAGAGCAATGACCCCAGAGGGAGAGAGAGGTGGACCAGGAGCAGCTGTCTGATGACTTTGTCTCCTCGCTCCTACTTCCTGGATCAGATACCCACAAATCACCCCAATTTCTAAGAACTCTCTTTCATGGGTGCCAGGGCATAGTGCCTCTGCCTACACCTACACATAAGGATTCTTCCTACTCCTCCTTCCCCAGAGATTCATCCCATGGGGCTGTAAATGTGCATGGATAGTGCGGGCTGCTGGCAAATGGGCACCTGGGTGTCTGCAAGGGAAGCCAGCTCTAGCACAAAGCAGAATCCGCACCTAACCAGGTTATAGCATGTGACAGTTAACATTGTCAACAAGATATATTCACCCAAGGGACAAACCTCCAGGCATATGTATGAGGCTGTTTCTAGATTGGGTTAATTGAAAAAGAAAGGCCTGGCTGAGATGTGGGCAACATTATCCCGTGAACTGGGGTCCCAGAGGGACTGAAAAGGAGAAAGCAATCAAGGGCCAGTGAGATGGCTCAGCAGGGAAGTGTGCTTGTGGCTAAACATGATAATCTGAGTTCAATCTCCAAGGGCTCACTCTCTAGAGAGAACTGATTCCAGGAGGCTGTTTTCTGCCTTCCACACAAGCACCTTGGCATGTGTACACATGCACGTATGTAAATTCACATTCATGCACAAAAAATTGAAGAAACTTTTTCAGTTTTTTGAGACAGGGTTTCTCTGTGTAGCCTTGGCTGTCCTGAACTCCCTTTGTAGACCAGGCTGGCCTCAAACTCACAGTGATCTGCCTGCCTCTGCCTCCCTGAGTGCTGGGATTAAAGGCATGTGCCACCACGCCCAGCCCAAATAAAGAAACTTTTAAAGAGAGAGGGCACATGCGGGGAGGGGAGACTGCACTGAATATCTAGGGTAGAACGACCCTTTCATAGGAGTTACCTTAGACCATTGGAAAACAGACACTTACATTACGATTGATAAGATTACAGTTATGAAGTAGCAATGAAAATAATTTTATGGCTGGGGTTCACCACAACAGGAGGAACCTGTATCAAAGGGTCACAGCATTGGGAAGGTTGAGAACCACTGCCCTAGGTGCCCCCTGACCACAGAGCCTTTTTGACCAGCCATCATACTACTGCGGGGCGTGGTGGCACACGCCTTTAATCCCAGCACTTGGGAGGCAGAGGCAGGCAGATCTCTGTGAGTTTGAGGCCAGCCTGGTCTACATAGTGAAGCCAGGACAGCCAGGCCTACACAGAGAAACCCTGTCTCAAAACTGACGCCCCTCTCCCAAATTTTTTTCCTTTGTTGGATATAAAATAACTAACACTTTAGGAACCTCGAGGGTGTCACAGGGTGCTGGTCTGAGGGATGAAGGGACTGCCCTCAACAATGACCACATCATGTTCCTGGCTGGCATGAACCTGGGGTCAAACCTTCACCCTTCTCAATCCCTTAGCCACCAGCTGTGTGTGTCCGGTCCCTCCGCATGCAGTAGTAAGCCTTCATGAAGACATTAGTCTTTTCACACACAGCCCTATCCCCTCTAACCTTGCTATGCTGGTGGCTGGTGGCCCTGACATCAGAACTCCCAGCTCTGGGGATGTCTTCTAAAACCATGTGCTTCTCTCATCTCCAGTCCCTACCCAAGGTTACTGTCATTCCTTGCTCATATAATCTCAGTAGGACCCCTGGTTTGAGTGCTCTGTGCCCTGTGTCATCATTCCTCCAACAAAGCTAGGTGACTAGGTTGGCCCTGCTCAAAACTGTTGAGGGGCAAGCAAGTAAGGAGAGGCAGGAAGATGTCACAGAAGGGAGGACCAGAGACCAGATGACTAACCACAGTGAGAGACTGTACCCTTAGCACTTGAGAGATTGGGGGATGCAGGAGGATTGCCGCAAAGTTGAGACTGCCACAGCATCTGCAAAGTTGAAGCCAGCCAGGGTTACATAACAAGATTTTTTTTTTTCAAGACAGCGTTTGCCTGTGTAGCTTTAGCTGTCTAGACTTGCTTTGTAGACCAGGCTGACCTTGAACTCACAGAGATCAGCCTGCCTCTGCCTCCCCAAGTGCTAGGATGACAGGCACGTACCACCACACCCAGCTCAATGTTAAAACCCCAACTCCAGCCTCTGCATACGTTTGTGTGTGAAGCTAACATCAGAGACACTTGAGCAAAGAACCCAATAGCCACTATAGCTACCATCTTGGCAAATCTAAGATTATTTCAAAATGAAAAGAAGGAAAATACCCTCCAGGGGTTCCCTGTTGGGCTTGGAATAAAACTCAGGCCGTGCAGGAATGGTCTCCTTCCCCTACACCCTCCTTGTCCACTCTCCAGGGCCTAGCACCCACTCTTTGAGGTCCTCCAACACAATACAGGAGCCTTACAACCCCAGGGCCGCTGTTCTTGCTGCTGCCTCTGTCTGAAGCACCCTTCCATGTTTGTCTGCTAGGTCCCCTGGCCAGCGGTGGCCATCCATGTCCTTCTTCATGCTTGTTTTCTCGATAACCTGTTCTTCTCCCAGCAGCATTGCGTGACAGGGCCTTGCATTCCCATGGTACCTCTGAGATTTGCAGGAGACGCACAGCACATAGTAGGTATGCAGCACACAGTAGGTGTGTAGTACACATACCTCTGGTTTGGGTTCTGCCTCACCTGCAGTTGCCTTACCCTTTGTGCCATATCCTGGCTGAGCTGTCTCCTGCCACCTCACCCATCAAGATGACCTAGGAACCTGGCTCTCACAGGACCAGGCCTCTGTGTGTGACAGGTACACAGTTGTGCTTAGGCAATCTGTGTCCTGCGCCACCCCCTCCCCCAGTGAGCTGTACTATCTGGGATGTGCCTAGTAGCATCTCAGCCCCTCACTGCAATGTAGCAAGTGGCCACCAGGTGGACAGTGGCCACAGATTCTGGCTAAGTAGGTCACAAAGAAGATACCACCCACATTCAAGAGCAAGAAAGCAAACCCTGGCTGTGTGGGGGCCTGTCTGCAATCTCAGCACAGAGGAGGCAGAGACGGGAGGATCAGGGATTCCAGCCTAGCCTCAGCTACACTTGTCCTGTGAGTCCAAAGCTCACTTCAGGCACGCACCCCCACACCCAGCAGGAGCATTTTACCATCAGGAATTTGAAAGGGAAATAATGAGGCTCTGTGTGCTATCCTGTCCCCAGGCATCAGGTCAGGAGAGCAGTGAGTGACCTCTTGGCTGCCACAGCACCTGCAAAGCTCCCCAGTCTCAGGGATTCTGCATCAGCATCAGCTGGTGACAAGTCTGGGCTGAACCAATGTTACTAGGTGGCTACCATGAGCTCACCTGGCCTCTCGTCCTCCTGCCTCACTGTATTCAGACCGCACTGTGCTCCAGTACGTTCTGACTTCACAGCCAGCACCATCCCAAGGCATAGGTTCAATGCCATCATTTCTCACCCCTGCCTAAACTAGGCTTAGAGACAAGACTCCCAACTCCTCGGCGAGTCTACCCTATTGTGCACCCTACCCACATTTAAACCGCAGCTGCCAACGGGCCACAAAGTCCTGCCTCCCTGCCCTGCTCTCCTTGGTCCAAATGGCTCTTCTGTCCTGTGCAACCCAGTACCCATCTTATGTGTATGTCTGCTCCTCCTCTGTCCTGGACCACTGGGGTTGTCTGTCTGTTTTGTTGGATGCTAAGCCTTTTTTTTCTTTCTTTCTTTCTTTCTTTCTTTTTTTTTTTTTTTTTTTCGAGACAGGGTTTCTCTATGTAGCCCTGGGTGTCCTGGACTTGCTTTGTAGACCAGCCTAGCCTTGAACTCATGAAGATCTGACAGCCTCTGCCTCCTGAGTGCTGGGATTACAGGCGTGCACCACCATGCCCAGTGATGCTGAGATTTCTAGGGCAAGGATCCATGCTGACTCCTCCTGAGACCCCCAAAATACCCCAACTTCACATGTGCATATTAATGGGACCACTGCAGGCACCAGGAGAAGCCAGGACTACCATCAGGAAAGGGAGTTGGTGGGTATCTTAGCCCCAACTCCTGACCATACTGAAGAGAGACACCAGAGCCAGAAAATGGTGCCCGCCATACTGGATTCACATCCCAGCAAGACACTGACCAACCTCCTTAGCCTCCATGGACTTGGCACGACAGAGATTGCCTCCCCCATTCTCAGAACAGCTCCCTGACTTCCTCTGGGGACTCTCCCCTCCTCCTAGCTCAGGCTATGGGATTTGCAGAGGAGGCCAGACTTAGTCATTGAGTTCACAGACAGTGCTCCCTGTGACAATCCCTTCTGAGACTTTAACCGTAGTCACAGGAAAGATGTGCTCTTCTTCTGCAGGACACAGAGTGGCCCCTCTGGTGGGCATCACACTATTATTGGAAAAGGGTTTGACTAAGAATGGAGGCATACAGCCTGGCGTGGTGGCACACACCTTTAGTCCCAGCACTCGAGAGCTAGAGACAGGCAGCTCTTTCTGAGTTCAAGGCCAACCTGGTCTACAAAGTGAGTTCTAAAACAGCCAGAACAGCCAGAGCTAAACAGAGAAACCCTGTCTCAACCCCTGCCCCCACCCCACCGCCAAAAAAGATCCGAGCCCTTGGTGATGGGGAGATGCCTCAGCAATAAAGAGCATCGGCTGCTCTTCTAGAGGACCCAGGTTCAGTTCCCAGCACCCATATGGCAGCTCACAGCTGTCTGTAACTCCAATTCCAGAGGATTTGACACCTTCACATAGACATACATGTAGGCAAAACATCACTGCACATAAAATAAAAACAAATTAATTTAAATAAAAAGATTCGGTCCCTCAAAGGAAACCCAGCCAGGGCTGGCTGCGGGGCGGCCCAGAGCCATCAGTACCTTGTGGTCATAAGACCAGCCTAGAAGAACTCACCCTCCTTTTTCTGGCCTGCTGTATCTCCTCTGACTGGGGACCTGGTGACCTTTCGAGCACTGTCAGCTCTTAGCGTCTCCTGAGGCTTCCTCGGGATCATCGCGGTGAGTCTGTCCCCGTTGGGGACCACCTCTGGCCTCTCAATGGTGTCCCAATCCTACTGGGAGAGGAAAGAGCTTGTTAGAGAGAAGAGGACCCTGGACCTGTACATCCAGCCTGAAGGGTAGAAAAACAGGTTTTTAAGCGCACCCCTACTGCCTGTGTGGGGCCCTCACCAAATGACAAGTCAGCTAACCTTCCCTCTGTCTGTCTTGAGGAGACACAGCCATGGTTGGGCCAAAAGCTGGGCCAAAGACACACAGATGAGAAAAATAGGTTCAAATCCTAGGTCCACCACTTCCCAGCTATGTGGTCTCAAGTGAGTTGCCTCCCTCTCTGGGCCATAGCAGCTTCTAGCTTAGAGGGTGTTGGAGAGCCTTTCCTGGCCTCATACCCACTGAGACCTTTGCATGGCACCTGCCACATATGTGAACACAATCGGCTGTTATGTGGAACCATTCTTTTCTGTCATCGCCTTTTTTGGAGCGGGGTGTAGGTTGTCTTGTAGGACAGGTCTGAAAGTGTGAAGGCATAAAGACAGGGACACTCTCTTGGCTCCTCTCTCCTGCCAGCCTCTGCCAGCTCCTGAGCCCATCCCTGTTCCTCTGTCTTTGGAAATCAACACCAGGACTGGTTATGGACTCAAGAGCGTGTGGCCAGGGCAGAGCTGGAGCTAGCCTCATGCTTGCTCTGAGTACCTCAGCCCTGAGCCAGCTGGTGACTCATTCAAAGTCCCTATGGACTGAAACTCCTCCCACCACCTGCCTTCACTACCCGGTCCTCCCCCCCCCCCCCATCCCCACCCAGAGCCGGCCCAGCAGAAGCCCCGCCCTCCCAGCAGGGAAGGCACTAGTTTGGCCAAGTGTTTTGCAGTGAGAGGCTCAGCCCTCCACTGGACGGTTAGTGCTCCTGTCCCCACGAGATGACCCTGTTCTTGTTCCCAGACCCTGGCCCTCAGCTCACCACAGAAGAGGAATCGCTGGTATCATGAGGGGTATTGCTGTTGTGGCTGGAGCTGGTTTCAGAGCTGGGGCCCTCCTTGTCGTCACAGCTACCACAGGCCAGGCCCTCCAAATAGGGTACCGCCTCAGGGTCCTGGGATCTGTTCCCTGGGGCAGCTGCAGGGCCAGCTGCAGGGGGAGCTGCTGTTGGGGAACGGCCCCTGAGAGATGAGAATGATCCATGATTTTGCGACCCCCCCCCCCCCCGCAAGGTAACAGAGTCAGATACTGAGCTTTGCCCACCCAGGTACACATGGGTGTGTTCACACCAAGCCAGGGGTCTCCCCAGACACAGGAAGCCAGTGCTGAGGGCTCCTGGACTGGGCTCTACACAGGCCACCTCCTAGAGCCATAGCAGCCCCCCATGGGGCTGTGTTCCACCGAATAGATTAAGAAACCGGGCTCTGAGGGGTCAGGAGCCTGGCCAAGGCCACAGTGCCAGGCCCACTTCAGTGAGCAGGTGTGGGGACACAGCGCCAGGCTGGTAGATGAAGGCTGTTAAAACAGTGGAAGGGGGGGGGGGGGGGGGGGGGGGGAGCAAGCCAGAGGGAGGAGCTATGGAAGTAAGGGCATTTTGCAAAAGTGGTCCCTGTGGCTTAGGGATCACAGTATTCCCAAAGTGACCTCAGGCCTATAAAATAGTAAGGAGGGCCGGAGAGGGCTCAGCTGTTAAAGGCTAGGCCCACAACAAAAATTATAAAATACTAAGGAATGATGACACTATCCAATGCTCTGACAAGTCCTGCAGGAAAGAGTCTACTAATTTGTCCCAGATGTCCTGAAATACATTGACTGTCAGAGCCTCCTTTTTCTTTTTTCTTTCTTTTTCTTCTTAAAATGATGAGGATTTGGTACAGCATTTTTTTTTTTAAGTTTTATTTCTGCAGTACGAAACTCAAACCCAGGTTCTTAGGCACACCAGCCGCCTGTCACTGAGCTACAGTCTCAGCCGCTCTTATTTTACAAACAGGAAAAGTGAAACATAAAAAGATGGAATAGCACGCCAAAGGAATAGCCCATCACAGCAGATGTGAAAGTGGGAGCCAGCCTCAGGACCCTCAAGCCATGGCCTCTCAGGTTCTCATGACCCCAGTAGGCAACTTGGGGTCAGTTCGGGCCTGGACCGGAGGGAATCTCTAAGCCTGGGGACCCACTCAAGCAGGAGTGACACAGCAGGTGCCCTGGCTGAGAGGACCATTAAACCTTCTGGAGGACTTAGGGGACAGAGTCTAGCTATGTAACTCAAGCTAGCCTTGAGTTCCAAATCCTCTTGCCTCTACTTCCTGAGTTCTGGTATTACATCCATCTGCTACCAACCACACCCAGCTCCTTCAATCTTTTAAAGCCTTACACAGGGGCCAGGAGAAGGACATAGCTATCCCCTATCCCACGGAATTATGGGAAGGAGTAGGGCCACCAGGAAAGACAGCCAATGTCAGGGTCAGAGACTCAGGCAAAACAAGGACAGAAAAATGTGAGCTTTCCACAGACCCCCAAGGACCATAACCAAAGCCCTCTGTGCCCAGACATTGTGGGCTGATCACATGACCCATGCCACCCACTGTAGATGGACGCTGACATCATGAAGAGTTGCATGTAAGGAGGGTGTAGGCATTCCCCCAGCCCCCCGGGAGCCTGTCCCTGAAACCTGGGGTTCTACCCACCTCTGAGGCCCCTGCCTGAGGCCAAGGCCTTCCGCAGACTGGCCAGCACAGGTAGTGGTGGTGCAGAGTGGGTCCTGCGGGGCTGATGGGCAGCGGGGCAGGTCGCAGTAAGGTGCCTCGGCACTGGAAGGGCTTTGAGGCTCCTGGGCCCGCATTGGAGAAAGGAGACAGCTCAGGCCCACGTGGGACTCCCCATCCCCCTCCCCCAGACAGCCCCTCCCAGCTCTGACTGGTGGGTGTCTGCAGAAGTCATCTCCTCTGATCTCCCTCCTCAAGGAGATCTACCATCCTATCAGCTAGAGGAGCCCTGGGGACCCAGGTGAGAGTGATCGGGCAAGGCACCTGGAGTGTATATGCACACATGTATACATACATGGGTCTGGGGACAGGTACATGTATATATAAATACCTGTGGCTTGGGGATTCATGTGTACATCACTGTTGAGGAATATGCGCCCAGTTGCATGTGTGCAGACCTGTCAGCTACACTAATGCACATATGTGTGCACGATCATGTAAGCACATATGCATGTGTGCATTCCTGAGAAGTCAACTGCACCAAAGGCCCCTGAGCACCTTTGCATACAGAAGACAAGAGGGAAGAAGAAGATTGGCCTAGCTTGGAATGGAAGAGGGGTCTGAAGGGGGGAGCCCAGCAAGATCTAGAAGAAATGTAAGAGCTCTCTCCCCTACAGGACAGACAGGGGTCCAAAACAGAGGGTCACAACCCTTGGCACTGCCCACAGCCGGGCCACACCTGGAAAGGCTAGTACTGGTCTCAGCCAGAAGGAATGGATGCTCCCCTCAAAGAAGGCCCCCCCCATTCCCTCCACCTGCCAGAATGGCAGGGCCCTCCCCTGGTGGTGGGAGACAGGGCCATGGCACCTTGTGCCCCGCCTCCTCTCAGGTTACCTGGGCAGCGGGCTCCGGCAGTGGCAGCTGGCGGCTGTCAGCACCCTCTTTCCCGGGGGGCTCCGGCTCAGGCCCCCATGCTGCCACCCTCCCAGGCCCCGACTCTGGGCTGTAGTAGCTGCAGTGTTCCAGGCAGCAGAAACCTTAGAGGGGCCAGCCTCGGGAGCAGGGCCCCTCATTACTGTTTCATAAGCCAGGCCCCAGCCAAGAACAATGCAGGACATGAAACCGAAGGAACCCGATCCTGGTAGCTCACCTGAGAGCAGGCCTGGTGGGAGTCTCCCTGGGGACCCTGGAGCCCGGCGACTGGGACAGAGACTGTAGCCCAGGCAATGTCCTGGGTGGGCAGAGGTGCTCTAGGATTCAAGAAAGCCACTATGAGCAAGGCCAGGCTGTGCTGAGGAAGGAACGAGGGGTCGGCAGCCATATCCAGGCCAAAGAAGGGCCATCTGGGATTCGGTTTCACACCTGCTCCACCGCCCGAATCTGATCAGAGCCAGGCAGCAGGAGGTGTCAGATCCACAGCCCGGCTTGGCGCCTCGGCCACCCAGGGGACCGCATGGCATGAAGAAGGGAGCAGACTCCCGGGTCCCTGAACTTCCAAAGGCCTTACCCAGCATGACCCTTCTCCTCCCTCCCCTGCCCCTCAGGAGGACACGACATTTGGTTCTTGCTTTCACTCTTAGGCCCATGTCCGGCCCCCTTTCACATGAACTTGTCCAGTGGTCAGTCCCCAGCTCTGATTTCCTGCCTAGTCAGTGTCACAGTCTCTAGCTACAGACAGACCTGGGTCACATCCCAGATGAATGACCTCACTCAGTGCCTTCCCGTCTCTGGGCCTTAGTCGCTATGAAAAGGAGGCAGAGGTGTGACCAAGACTTTGGCAAGGTGACTCGTCCTCAATTACTTCACCTATAAAACTGTGACGATAACTACAGCCACCCCCTAGGGGACATGAGGAGAATTACATGAGGTGACAAAAACCAATAGACAATATTAAGTAGAATCTTATAAATGTTAAATTGGTAGAATAATATTAAATACCATAAAGCATAAATAAAGTATCCAGATGTGGTGATGTACACCTGCAGTGCCAGCACTATGATAGGATGGTTATGAGTTCAAAGCCAGCCTGGGCTACATAGAAAGACCCTGTCTAAAAAGGGCAGGTCAGGAGGGAGGGTGACAAGAAGTAGATTCTGAAGATCTGTGTGGCCGTAGCATAAGGCAAGGCCCTTCCACCCAATCCGTCTTCCCTCTCTCCAAACCTGGCCATGGCCTGTTCAAAACTGTGTGACTTCCCTGAGCTCAACTTCCCCCAGGATGCAGACTCGGGTGTGCCTGGAGCATACGGATTCCAGAAACGGGAGATCCCAAGAAACCAGCAGCTAGTCATTTCCAGCAGGGTAGGAGACACATTGTGGCCAGTGACATTTCCACATATTCCAGAGTAGCTGAAGCCATGAACAGACAAGCTTAGGCCCGTCCCTGAGGCTGTCCCTGTGGCAGGTGGAATGAGGACCTAACTGGGACCTCAGGCCAGTGATGCTCACATATATAATATACATAATGTGTGTGTGTGTGTGTGTGTGTGTGTGTGTAATTCATTTTTATTTTATGTGCATTGGTGTTTTGCCTGCATGTATATCTGTGTGAGGGTATCAGAAGCCCTGGAACTGGAGTTACACACAGCCGTGAGCTGCCATGTGGGTGCTGGGAACTGAGCCCAGGTCTTCTGGAAGAGCAGCCAGTGCTCTCAACCACTGAGCCATCCTTCCAGCCCTACGAGCGATGCTTTTAAATATAGACTGGTTTGTGTTCCATGTGTCTGCAATTTCTAGATTGGAAGGTAGGAACACAAGATGGGGTCAAGATTCCAGACTCCTTTGGGGCCAGGTGGGGCACTGGCTACAGTTGGTTCCCTGCTATGACAGTGGACAGTACAGGCAGGGCAAGCATGGGGCCCGGCTCTCTGGGAAGGCAGTAGAGAGTCTTCATCTGCTGCCTCCTACCTAACCTGGGGTGTCATGGAATGGGGCACAGGGAAGCAGCCAGAAAGGTCCAGGAGAGGCTTGGGAAGGGCCAGGCAAAACCCTGACTTGTTTCGTGCTATGTTGGGAACGAAAGTCAGGGGCTTGTTCATGTGAGGCAACTGTCCTACTTCTAACCTACATCCCTAACACTAGGGTTAGCGCTCTCTCTCTCTCGCTCTGTGTGTGTGTGTGTGTGTGTGTGTGTGTGTGTGTGTGTGTGTGTGTTGGGTGCACACAAACATGTGTGCATGTGAAGATTAAAGAGTGACACTGGTGTCTTCCTCTGTTGTTTTCCACCTTTTAATTTTTTTTTTTTCTTCGAGACAGGGTTTCTCTGTGTAGCCCTGGCTGTCCTGGACTCACTTTGTAGACCAGGCTGGCCTCAAACTCACAGCGATCCACCTGCCTCTGCCTCCCTGAGTGCTGAGATTAAAAGCGGATTAAAAGCATGCACCACCACGCCTGGCTGTTTGTTTTTTGAGACAGAGTTTCACTGTGTAGCCCTGGATTTCCTGGAACTTACTCTGTAGAGCAAACTGGCCTTAAACTCATAGAGGTCCATCTGCCTCTGCCGCCCAAGTGCTGGGATTAAAGGCCTGTGTCACTATGCCCAGCCCCTAGCCAGTTTTTAATTTCAAGTAAAAGGAGACAGAGGTGGCCCATGAGATGGAGATGAGCAACCAGAGAGCTGGGGACACACGCCAGCCTGTGGCCCCCTCCCCAGGAGGATGGGGAGATGCTTCACTGCTTACAAGGGACACTGGAGCCACATCCCATTTGTTTCAGAAGTAACCTTTGCTTGTGAAACTCCACTCAGTTCTGAAGACACGGGAAGATCACTGAGGAAGCGCTGGGACCCAACACTAGGAAGGACACAAGTCTCTGTGCTTGGGACATGATAATAAAAACGGGCTTTGGGGGCTGAGCACTTCTTCATCCCCATCTCAAGGTCACCATCATCTCTGGACCAAATGCATACTTGTAGCATCTCCCTGTTCCCTTCTCCCCTTCCTGCATCCTACACTTTTCCCAGCAACCGCAGTAACACAGAAAATGAAAACAGGATTGTGTTAGTCGCTCTCTTTTTTTAAAAATCCTAGTGTCACCTCCTGACAACTGAGATGGAATCTAAAATGCTCAGCATGTCCAAGAACCGAAGGACATGACCCCACTCACTTCTCCATCCTCCATCTGGTGGCTTTCCTTCACAGTGACCAATCTCCAGCCCTCCAATGTACCTCATCCTTTCTGCCTCAAAACCTGTGTGCATGCCTTTAATCCTAGCACTCAGAAGGCAGAGGCAGGTGGATCGCTGTGAGTTTGAGGCCAGCCTGGTCTATAAAGCGAGTCCAGGACAGTCAAGCTACACAGGGAAACTCTGTCTTGAAAAACAAAAAACAAAAACAAAAACAAAACAAAACAAAACAAAAACAACCTGTGGGGCTGGAGAGCTGGCTCAGAGGTTAATAGTATTGACTGCTCCTCCAAAGGTCCTAAATTCAATTCCCAGCAACCACATGGTGGCTCACAGCCATCTACAATGTAATCTGGTGCCCTCTTCTGGCCTGCAGGTATACATGCAGGCAGAGCACTGTATACATAATAATAAATAAATCTTAAAACAAAACAAAAAACCAACCTGTGTGCACACCACACCACACCACCTTCTCTTGTCTTCTCCCCAGCTTCACTGGGAAGCCTTCAGCAAGCTACCAAAGGTACTTGGAGAAATTCCCCCGTGGCCTGACAACTTTGTGGCCTGGATCATAACCATGATGAAACAGCCATTTCCATGGACCTTTCCTTCCTCCCCTCGTGTTTGACTAAATCACCAGCCCCCTGGAGCCAGTGATGTCACAGCCTCTCTTAACATCGCTGCCCTAGAACACCAGCTCAGTTCAAGCAACTATTCATTTCTGAATGATTACAGAAGCTGATCCAAACTCTTGGTTGGGAAATGGTGGGGCTGAGGCTAGACCTCAGCTCTGGCTGAATCCATAATTCTCTGGCCTAGGCCTGCCATCTCCCCTTCAGCTCAGAGAAAGCCATTTGCATAGGAGCTCTGCTCTGGTAGAAAGAACTCCCAGAGTGTAGTTTCAGGGCAGGAAGTGGGAGAAGAGGAAGTTAACATCTTGTAAGCTCCCTGTGTCCTGGGCTAAGCAGTGCCATGCACCCAGAATAAAAGGACTGTTGTGCTCTTTGCAGCACTGAGAATTAGCAGGAGACCTTCGATGGCCCCAGGTCACGTTGTAGGTATAGGGAATACAGCGCAGGCCTGCCTACTCCAGATGAATGGAGACCAATCTTTCAATGGGCAGCTGGCTGCCAGGCTAAGAGGCATCTTAGGCTCTTCTGGGAATGACAGGCACACAGGCGCTCGAGGCTGAAGGGGCCTTGGAGAGTCACAGGTTCCATGTTTGTGTAACTGAAGCTTGGCATCTGCCCACATTGACTGCACAGTGAGAAAATGACTCCTCTTTCACTCCAACATCTGAGGAGACAAGTGTGTGGTGGGTACCAGCCATGTTTAATGCCTCTCACATCTGGCAAAGAAGCTCCTCCAAAAGATGGGAATCCTAGGGCAGTGCCTGTGACAGACAGCAATGTAAGGACTGTGCTCTTTTAGTAGCTTTTGTAGCTTGTTTTCTTTGTGTTTTGAGATAGGGTCTCATTCTGTAGCTCAGGCTTGCCTAGAATTCACTATATAGCTCAAGTTGGTCAAACTATGCAAAACCTCCTGCCTCGGCCTCCAATAGCTGGGATTAAAGGCATGTATCCTCACACCCGGCCTTTCTTCATTTAGTTTAATGCCCCCCCAAAGCTCTATTGCATTATAATGTCTAAATCATAATCATTTGGTGAAGCATGCCTTTAATCCCAGCACTTAAGAAGCAGAGGCATGCAACTTTCTCTAGTTTAGGACTAGCCTGGTCTACATGGTGAGTTCCAGGCCAACCAGGTCTACAAAGTGTAACCCTGACTCAAAACAAAACAAAAGAGTAGCCAAGCAAGGCATAGATTAGATGAGCCTATGGTTAAAAAAAAAAAAAAAAATCCTAAAAGCATGGGCTGGTAAGATGCCTCACTGGGCAACCACACAACTCATGAGTTCAATCCCTGGGACCCACGTGGTAAAAGAAGAGACGTGACTCCCACAAATTGTCCTCTGATCTCTACAAGTGCATCATGGCACTCAGACACTCATGAGTAAATAAATATAATTTAAATTTTTCTTTAAGGGCTGGAGAGATGGCTCAGAGGCTAAGAGCACTGCCTACTCTTCCAAAGGTCCTGAGTTCAATTCGCAGCAACCACATGGTGGGTCATTAACCATCATCTATAATGAGATCTGGTGCCCTCTTCTGGCGTGCAGGCACACATGCAAGCAAAACACTGTATCTATAATAAATAAATAAATCTTAAAAAAAAAAAAAAAGAAAGAAAGAAATTTTCTTTAAGTAAGGCAGGTGTGCCAGGCAGTATTGGCATGTGTCTTTAATCCTAGCACTTGAGAAACAGAGGCAGGCATATCTCTGAATTTGAGGCCAGCCAGGTCTACAGAGTGAGTTTCCAGGGCAGCAAAGGTTACACAGTAAGATCTTGTTTAATAAATAAATAAATAAACACAAGATCCCTGAAAAGTAGACAGCATGTAGGAATATTACCACACACCGACCACCACACGGCTCAGAGGGAAGCATCCTCCAGCAACTGCGCGGCCAAACCCACCAATGACTCCACGTTCCAAACCAGCTACCATTAGACAAAGCCAGCTTACCTGGTGTCTTGCTCCATGGATCTTCCCAGGGTGACAGCAGCTCAGACAGTGGCTCTTGGCAGATGTGCTGGCTTCAAAATGTACACCTGGGACATTCATAGCCACTTCCTCCATTGCAGGTGAGCTACAGTGGCTGATTCTCTAGGTGGGGCCTGGGAAAGAATGGGGGACAGGAACCTGATAACTGGTGGGCCCCATGTAGACCCTAGCCCTCATCTGTCCAGACAACGCTGTCTACCCACTTTTCTTTTTTCTTTCTTTCTTTTTTTTTTTTTCCTTTATATTTTATCTTTTTTTTTTTTTTTTTTTTCCCCCTGAGACAGGGTTTCTCTGTGTAGCCTTGGCTGTCCTGGACTCGATTTGTGGACCAGGCTGGCCTCAAACTCAGAGAAATCCACCTGCCTCTGCCTCCCTGAGTCCTGGGATTACAGGCGTGTGCCACCAAGCCCAGCTCACATGCAATTTCTAATTCTTATTATATAGTGTTGGTCAATGTTTCAAGGACCCTAAATTTTATACTCTTTGTGGTGCTCATAAAATGCAAATTTCTACCAAGGAGGAGAGAGAGAGAGAGAGAGAGAGAGAGAGAGAGAGAGAGAGAGAGAGAGAGAGAACTGAAGAAGCCCAGTGTAGTATCGAACGCCTTTAATCCCAGCACTTGGGAGACAGAGGCAAGTGGGTCGCTGTGAGGTCAGCCTGGTCTACAAATCCAGTTCAAGGACAGCCAAAACTATTACACAGAAAAATTCCGTCTCAAAAAACAAACAAACAAAGCAAGTTTCCAGCCATAGGTGGTGATGTATACCCTATCCCAACTACTCAGAAGACTGAGGCAGGAAGATCCAGTGAGCCTGCAAGTTTAGGATCAGCGTGGGTGGGCTATACAGTCTCCATCTCTTGTAAAGAAAAACAAAAGCAAAGGAAGGGCTGCCACCAAGCATGAAGCCCTGTGTCTGAATGTCCCAGACCAAAGCATGATTTTATGTGCTAGGGAGGTGAAGACAGAGGGATTCCTGCTGCTCACTGGCCAGCAGTGTAGCTGAATTAGCCAGCTCCAGTCACAGCAAGACCCTGTCTCTGAAAATTATGTGGACAGTGACTGAAGAAGAAACTAGCACCAACCTCTTTTCTCCATGTGTACCCACACACCTGGGCACACACACACACACAAACATGTAGACACATGCATATACAAATAAAAATGTCAAAAAAAACCCATAATTTTGTTTTCTCTGTTGATCTATCCAGTCTGAATCTAAAATGCTGAGACTTGGGGTACACCATGTAAGAGAGTCCGTTGGGTCATCCCAAAGTGTCTAGCTTTCTAAACCTATAGCTCCCCTTACTCAGCTCAAGTTAACACCAGTTTCGAGGGAGGCAATCAAGGCTCACAGAGGTGCTCTGACACACAGGTGGCACGGGTCCAGCTGGAGGTTCTAGTCTGTCCCCTATAGCTCAGAGGTGAACACAAGGGTGCTAGATCACATGACCAAGTCACCCAGGTCCTTTGGCAAGCACAGCGTGATGCAAAGAGCTGGCCAGGTATTTCCAGACATGAGGTCAACGTTTTAGAAAAAGTCAACTATCAGCTAAGGTCAGGAAGTGCCTATGTGACTAAAGTTAGCCAAAAACCAAAACAAAATAAAACAAAACAAGAACAACAAGAACACTGGTGTTTTTTGTTTTGTTTTTTTCTTTTGTCATTGTTGTTTTGGTTTGGTTTTCCCCTAGTTCTAAGATAAAACCCAAGTCCTGGCAGGTGTTAGACTACCACTAAGCTACAACCCTGGCCTAGCTTAGCTGGGGGTTCTTGAGCTGCTGTCCGGTCCTCTCTCTTCTGGAGGCTGTCCCCACCCTGGAAGTGACTCTGGGTCAGGAGACTGATGCCCTTCCATTGATCCACAGCCCGCAAAGGGTATTGGTAGGGGAGGTATCCAGCATTTCCCAGAGCCCAAGTACCTCATGGCACCACAGGGTCACCTCATACTTGACCTACTTGGGGATAGAGCTTGGGGGGCGGGGATCAAACCTTTGTTGCCAACCTCAGCTGAGCTGAGGAATGTCAGGTCCTCCCCTGGGGCTCTAGGCCATTCCCTTGGAGAATCAAACCCCCCAAAGGAGGATCCACGGCGCTTGGGTTCCACTTCCCACTTAGTCCCTGTTCTGTTTGATGGATGGAGGGATGCGCCGCACCAACCTGGGCTGTTCTTGCCTGGTGCAGCCACGCAGAGGAGCATCATCTTGGATGGAGAGCGTGGCTCCTTTTTCAGGGGTTCTTCATGTGCCCCTTATGACTCGAGTTTTCTCCATGACCACCAACCAACTGGCAGAAATCTTCCATAAAATGCACATTAGATGATAAGAATGCAATCACGAAAGCCGTCGCACATCTGCACGTCCCACCCAGAGAATGGACCCCTCTTTCTTTCGCTGGCCCATCAACTCCTCGGCGTCCCTCAGCCTCCCTTCCCTGGCTTCCCCCTCCGGCCCTCTCGGTTCCGCTAACCGCGGGTTTCTGACCTGGGCTCAGATTTCCACTCACGGGATGGCGTTGGTGGTGGTGCCAGGGTCACAGCCTCTATTTTAACAATGAATCAAAACGCTGCCCGGGAGATGCGCATAAGACCACGCCCCTGCCGCGCTCCAATAGGCTGGACCTAAGAGCTTCATTTGCATGATCAGTGTAGGATTGGAAACATCGAAAACTAGGGGCGGCGCAGAGACGGGCGGTGCCCAGGCGCCTTGCAGCGCGGGATGCACTGCACGTCGCCCTCACTATCTGCAACCTCGTCCAGTTCGGTCCCCATGGGGCCTGGGGGCTGGAGCTGGCCCAGTGGCTTCTGGTCTCTTTCCCGTTGGCTCTTTCTGGCTAAAGTCCTCAAAAAGACACTAGCGCACTCGTAGAAAGTACAAAGTGTGGCTAGATGCACATAGTGCCTCAGACTTGCCATCCTCGCACTTGAAAAGCTGAAGCCGGAGGATGGATTGCCCACAGTTCCATGGGCCCGGCAGCAAGAGTGAGTCTTTCAGAAAGCAAACCCAGCAGTTGGAAGGTAGGCTCAGTAAACTCAGTGATCTGGAAGTGAAGGCAAGAAGATCAGAAGGTTAAGGCCAAACTTGGCTACAATGAGACCCTATCAAACAAAAGCAAAAACATCAAACCAACAACAAAACAAACAAATGAACAAATTCCTGAAACCAACCAACCAAATTAATTGTTCAGGCAGAACAGTTCCAAACAGTTTATAAATATGAATGGAGCATAGTATCAAAGTCTCAGGGACCACACAGCATCCCTGCCCAGGGATCTTAGCCTCCATTTGAACACTGACCTGGGCTCCCTCACAAAATATACAGCCCCGCCTCAAATGTCCAAGCTCTCTTGTGCACTGGTTCCACACCAGCTCCTATCCCAGCTCCTTTGTTCATACAGCAACAAAGATCAGAGGTGTCAACTGACTTGCAGGGACACGCAGCTATTAAGGGCAGAATCAGAAGTCAAATCTTGCTGATTCTTGCATCACTGGTGTCTGGTGGTATACCCCAAAAAGAAAGCATGATTCAAGTGTGGTTCTTCCAAGGTGAGGTCAAAAGTGAGCCCCTGAACATGCCACTCTGGCTGACAAGCCCAGTGAGCTTCCTTCTTCGTCTGGTTAGCTCTAAGTAAGACAGGGCCTAGTGAGACCTGGATTCAGGGTCAGCCTCCAGCACTCCTTGACTGAGTGATCTTGAGACAGTTACTTGACCTCTCTTTGTCTGGGGTGTAATGGGCTTGCCCACTGAGTTGGAACTGAGCCTGGCTCCAGCCCTCTGTCCCTACCAGGCAATCCAAGCCAGAGCCAACTGAGGGTGGCCCTCCTCAGAAGCCAGTTCATTAAATATTTACCAGCCCTTTGTCAGTCGTGTTTGCTCAGGGTTCATCAGAGAACAAGGACCCGCACACTGCTTTTGTGTGTTTGTGTGATGGAGGAAAACAGACCCAGGCAAGAGAAATAAGCAAAGCATGGCTGAGTTGGCTGGTGCTGTGGAGAAGAGTCTGCATGAGTGGTATGGGCAGTGTCTTTCCAAGGAGAGCGTCAGGCACTTTAGGGAAGTGGTTCTTGCATTGGAGCCAAGACTCAGAGGAAATGAACCTGGACAGGTCACAGGCTGAAGCAGGAGACAACAGGGACCAGCTGGGCACCCTGAATGAGTACTCACCTTAGCTTTGGAGTGCCTGCAGGAGAGGATGGCAGGAGGTGGGTGACTGATTAAATAAACAGAAGGAGCTAATTGACAACGAAGCTATAATAGACAAATGCAGGTTTATTAGAAGGGGCATGGGAAGGGGTAAGAAGGTGTGGGGGGAAGGGAGGAAGAGCGAGCGAGAGAGACCCTGGAACCAAAATGTCTGGTTTATATAGGGAATCTCTGGGAGAGGGGAAGCCCCGCCCCTAAGTGGAGGGCAGGCCATGCCAGCCACGCCCTGCAGCAGGACCTAAGAGTGGAGAGCAAAGGGGACTATGGGAAGAGTCCCTCTTGTAGAGAAGGGTAAGAAGGATGGTGGAGCCCAGAGGGCTCTTAGCAGTCTAGAAAATGGCAGCCAGGAAACAAAGCCACCCTCTCACTCCCATGTGGCCATGTTTGTCCCTCCCATACAGTCTGGGGCACAGGGACCACACAGCCTGCATCATCCTCATCCTATCAGAGAAAAGTCAGACTCTAGTGAGCTACCCAGAGTCCCCCCAAACTCCACTGTGGCTCCATGAGGGAGTCTGTCTGGGAACCAACTGTGACCCAGAACTCTGAACTACTCAGAGGATGCAGTTGAGGGCACTGTGGTAACAGCCAGGGCAGGGCGGCCACCACTGCGGCTATTCATCCTGTCTCTGCTTCAGCTCTGGCTTTACTGGCTTCACATCTTTTTATTTTGGTTTTTTTCCTGTTGTTTGTTTGATTGTTTGTTTGTTTTTTGAGACATGGGTTCTCTGTGTAGCCTTGGCTGTCCTAAACTTACTTTATAGACCAGGCTGGCCTCGAACTCACAGAGATCTGCCTGCCTCTGTTTCCCAAGTGCTGGGATTAAAGGTGTGTGCCACCCCCATCCAGTGGATTCACACTTTTTTTGGGGGGGGGGATTTTCAAGACAGGGTTTCTCTGTGTAGCCTTGGGTGTCCTGGATTAACTTTGTAGACCAGGCTGGCCTTGAACTTACATCGATCCGCCTGCCTCTGCCCCCCCAGTACTGGGATTAAAGGCGTGCACTACCACCACCCAGCTGGATTCACACCTTTTAAATTGTATTACTTTATTGTGTGATGTGTAAAGGGCACACTTGTGGAAGTAAAAAGGCAACTTTAAAGGATGGGTATGCTAAAATTCCTTCCCAAGGGAAGGTGTAAACAGTTCTTACCCATCCTCCCATTGACAAGGCACTTTTCCACCGCAATCCCCTTTGAGGAACCAATGATTTTATTGGGCTTCCTTATAGAGCGTAAGGGGGGGATTCCTTACAGAAATGTTGGTGCTCCCTCACAGAGGCTGCACTGGAAAGTTACTACCCAGCAGGGATTATAGCCTCCTAAGAGCTGCACAGATGGAGCGCCCCGCCCCTCTTCCTCAGTCCTTTCCCCACCTATAGCCTCTAGCCTGTCACCCCACAAGACTGAAGCCACATGCTATTAGAACAGAATTGCACACAGCTGGTTGGGAGGGTGACATACTCAGTGCAGGGTCCCATGAGCCTCTCTGTCTCCTATGAGGGAAGGTAAACAGTCAACAGGCCCAGTTGTGCTGATCGTTTATAAACAGGTCCAGCAGAACTCCTATGAGCTGGAGCCATAACTTAAGCAGTTAAGAGCACTTGCTGTTGAGGGCTGGGCGTGGTGGCGCACGCCTTTAATCCCAGGACTCGGGAGGCAGAGGCAGGCAGATCGCTGTGAGTTCGAGGCCAGCCTGGTCTACAAATTGAGTCTAGGATGGCCAAGGCTACACAGAGAAACCCTGTCTTGAAAAACCAATAATAATAATAATAATAATAATAATAATAATAATAATAATAATAATAATAATTTAAAAGACATCTGCAGTTTGGTTCACAGATAGTCCTATACAACTGTTAGCTCTTTCCTTCCAGGGTTATGTGGGTTCTGGGGATCCAACTCAGGTCCTCAGACTTAAGTAATGTCGTGGTTAGTTTTAATTATCAACTTTTCACAATGTGCAATCATGTGTAAAGTCTCGATGAAGTACTACCTAGATCAGGATGGCCTGTGGCATAGCTGTTGGGGGGGGGCAGGGTTGTCTTGGTTACCACTGAGCTGGAAAGACTCACCCACTGTGGGCAGCACCATTCCCTAGACAGAGGATCCGGAACTGCAGAAAATATAGGGAGGGAGCTGAGCACGACTAAGCATGAATGTGTTTATTCTCTCTTCTCTTGCCTGGATGTCATGTGACCAGCTGCTTCAAGTCCCTGCCTTGACGTCCCTGCTATGATGGACTATAATCTGGAATTTACTAAAATAAACCCTTTTATAGTGGATGTACACATGTTTTTGTTTTGATCCCAAGTGTGGGATGGGGAAGAGACTTACGAGAGAACAGGTGATGTTTATCCACTAGAAGACAAACCACCTCGTGTGGGGCCTTGCTTTTTGCCAGCTGAAACAAATCTTAGTACATACTCTGAGTGGAGACATATATATGAGCCCGAAACAGGAGGCGGGGCTTTTGGGGTCTTGGTATTGTTTGGTTGTTCGTGGCTCCACTTTGGGACGCTCCTAGAGAGAACCGCTCCAAAGAACACTTCAGGGCTCAGGGTTCTGGCTGCTGTTCATGGTTCTAGCAGCAACTTTGGTTGAATTGCTAGTCTGCTGAAATCCTGCCAACTATGCCAAGGGAATCACTCCCAGGAACTGAGTCCAAAAAGGTCTACTTCTCCTGTTCCCATTAACCTCTTTTCTCTCCTATCTAGGGTAGGTGGGTTGGAAGGGAGGTATAAGCATTAAAGAACCCCAAAAAAAGGTTTGGAAAAGGTCAAAGCCTACACCCTTTCTCCTGTAAATTGCTTTTTAAAAAGTTTTTTTGAGACAGGGTTTCTCTGTGTAGCCATGGCTGTCCTGGACTCACTTGGTAGACCAGGCTGGCCTCGAACTCACAGCGATCTGCCTGCCTCTGCCTCCAGAGTGCTGGGATTAAAGACGTGCGCCACCATGCCCAGCCCGTAAATTGCTTTTTATCAGGGTACTTCATCACAGCAACAGAAATGAAACTAAGACAAACATCTACTTATGGAGTTACTTCACTAGGCCTTTGCTCCACACCCTTGCTCAGGTCCTGGCCCTGGCTGAGACCCTCAGAGATCCGGCGAGTGGCATGACTTCATGTTCTACCCAATAACCTGTGTCTTCACCCGGCAAGTGGAAGGAGTGCCAGCCCTTTCTCCCACAGGCTATGGAGGCTCAGAGACTGGGTGGGCAAGGCAGAGGTCAGAGTAGGATTCCTGAGCCCTTACGGGGGTCATCAGAGCTGGCTGCAGCCAGGGCTATCCTGTGATGACCGCACATAGCCAGGCTTGTTTTCATCCTCTTTCATAGGAAAACACAGAGTTAAAGTTAGTAAACACCCATTTTGGCTCACAGGTCAAGGGGATACAGTCCAAGGCATGGCGGCAAAATCAGCCCATGAATGTGGTGGTGGAAACTTGTGACATCTGAGGGAACGCAAGTGCTGCTATGACGTCTAGTTGGCTAAAGTCACTCTAAGTTTGAGGCCTCTCCTGTGCTGTATCTGAAATGGTGAATCACCGTAAATCTTCATTGCCTGTGATGGCTTACATTCCACTCTCCCCAGGAAGGCCTCCCTGCCACCCCAACTCAAAGCAAGTGCTCTCGGCTGAGGCCGGGGCAGGACTATCTCATGGGTTGTCTTTTCCCTCAGGAACCATTGAGCAACACCCTTTTGAGGCAAGGCCCTGTGCCATGGCCTTTGTCTCTTTGGGTGTAGTCGGCCAATTTCATGGACTTAATTTTTGCCATTGATGTCACCTCTCCTCGGTTCCCTCCTTAGAGTCCCCATCATATGTACACTCATGGCACTAGAGATGTCTTGCTCTCCACTTGATCTGTAGTGTCCTGGAAATAAAGGCCTGCAAGAGGAGGCGCTCCCACTGGGATGTTTGCCCTGGGATTCAGAATTTGTGATCTGCCTGCACACACCCTCACCGCCACCAGAGGGCTTCTCTAAAGCCCTGACCTTGACTTTATTTAGCCTGGGCAAGAGCTTCCTCCCTCATCTCCTCTGACCCAACATCCCTTGCTGTCCAGGGACCTTGAACCACACTCTAACCCCTCCTGACAACCAGCTTAGGAAGAACCTCTCCAGACATGTCAAGAGGTGTCTGAGAAACCTTCTCAAATGCCTTTGTCCTGATCTGAAGTACCTGGCCTGTTTGCCTTCCCTGGACTAAGCGATTGCCCACTGTTGTACATGTCCACCCCCACACCCCATGTCTTGCTGGATGCCTTTAGCTTTGTGCTGCTGGATGCCGCCTATCCACAGCTCTTCCTGGGGAAGAGCTTGTTAGCTGCATCCCAACACCCCTTCTTCCCTCTGTTAGCAGATCAACCCTAGTTCTCCTCTGGGCACTTGCCTTCCTAGTACAGGCCAGGGTTAGCACTGAGGGCCCTCCTCCCCTGCCTCAGACCTTTGTCTTCTATTTGGCAACAGAACATCACAAGTGTCAAGGTGTTGTTTTTGTTTTGTTGGTTTGGTTTTTCGAGACAGGATTTCTCTGTATAGTCCTGGCTGTCCTGGAACTCTCTGTAGACCAGGCTGAGGCAGGCACCACCATGCCTGACTGTGTCATGGTTTTTGTTTGTTTGTTTGTTTGTTTGTTTTAAAAGAATTATTATGTCCTCTCCATCTCCCTTCTTTTCTCTGCTAGCTGGAATGCAGACACGATGGTTATAGCCCAAGCAGGTATCTTGGGCTGTGAGGTCAAGCTGTCAAAAGATGACATAAAAAGAAGATCTGAAAGTCCGCCACCCCAGGCTCCTAGCCTTCCCAGCTCCAGGCTGGTAATTTTGTCAGCCTGAGTGTCCTTACTACACAAACTAGTTGTGACCTTCTGATATACAGAGCTGAACCTCACAAGTCCTGCCACGTAGCCCAAGCTGACCTACAACTTAGGGTCTCCTACCTCAGCCCCTTGAGGTGCTGGCACTACCAACATGTGTGAGTACAACCTAGCACCCTCATCGTTCCTTTCCTTGTGTTTGCTTTGAGGCTGGCTCTCTGTAGCCCTGGCTGGACTAGAACCTCACCAGTCCTTCCTCCTCTGCTCCAAGTGCTAGGACTGGAAGTGTGCTTCACTGTGCCCGCTACCCTTACTGTTCTTGATGAAATCCAAACAGACCCAACTCTGCAATCCCACTCAGGGAGCCAGAGGCAGGTAGAATTCTGTGATTTCGAGGACAGCCTAATATACACAGAAAAACCCTGTCTTGAAAAATAAAACAAATGACAATGCCAAAGTCCAGGCTTGTAATCAAGCCAGTCTACACAGGCACGGAAATCAACATTTGAATATACAAGGATAATCTTTACATGGTACACAAAGGAGTCCAAGTTAGACAGTGTGTGTGTTTGTGTATAGGATGTTTCTGTTTCTTGTATGTATGCCTGCGTGTGTGTGTGTGTGTGTGTGTGTGTGTGTGTGTGTGTGTGTGTGTGTATGGAGGAATGTCTCCTAGGGGTGGGGGGCAGGCTTCTGTGTATGTAGGATCTCCTGTGCATGTGTGTGGAGGGAGTCACCTGTGTATGTGTGTGTGTTGGGTTTCTGGAGGGTGTCCTGTGTTATGTGGGGGGCGGAAGCAGTCGCCTGTGTGTGTGTGTGTGTGTGTGTGTGTGTGTGGTGTGTGTGTATGTGTGTGTGTCCTGGGAGAAGACACAGTTCTCCAGTGTCTCCAGGGAGACTACACCTCCCTGATCTGAGGACTGACTGGCCAAATTTCTGTGACTCAATTTCCCTGGTCAGCTAGAAAAACCAGTAACACAGAGGAAATGGTAGATGGCATCTCACTTCTTCTAAGTATGAATTGCCAGTGTACGTCGGAAATGACTCCACCTCACCAGAGGCAGCCATTTCCACTGCGGAGATACAGACATGCTGTGAGCCGGGAGGTGGAGCCCAGTGTGGGGCAGAGCATCATAGACTGCTCACACTCCAGCCTCAGGGTAGCCCTGGAGATTCACCCAGTAGGACAGCACTGCTTGATACTACATGGGGACCAAATCCCTCCATCTCCTGGCTTGCTGTCCTGTTCAGTGGTGAAGAGGGTGAGGCCCAGGTCCCCATCTCTGAGCTGAATACCAGAATCTCCTGGAGAGGCAGGCCCATCTGAGACACCAAACACATGTAGTCACTGTTGTCAAGCAGAGGGCAGTGAAGGAGGGAGGAGCTGAGGCCAGGCCAAGCCAGCTCCTAGCAAAGGGCCCAGAAGAGCTTTCCACCCCCAAATGTGGCCTTTTGACCCTGGCCCTGAATTGATACCTCCCAATAGCCAGTCCAAGATGGCTTGAAACTCCTATGTAGCTGACGATGACTTTGAATTGAGTCCCCCACCTCAGCCTCCTGGATGCAGCATAGCTGGCCAGAGCTCTGGATTCTGTAAGGGACATGTTGGTCTTCAGCTATGACTAGGGGACCCTACGACATGACCTTATAATATCCTCAGGAAAACATGGAGGTGAAAAATGGACCCCTGGCCATTCCCACCATGCCAGAAGTCAACATTTGGTACATGACATCAAAGCCAGGAAAAATCACAAGCATAGACGAGAGGACGTCAAAGATCTGTTGAGCACCAGGCAGATGTACATTTGTGAAGGAACCCCGACACTCCTGGAGCCCAGGCTCTCAGAAGTCCACTCCTTCTGGGCTCAACCACAGGGTGGTTCCCAAGCAAGGATGACCCCAGGCTGGAGAAGTCCCGATTTCAGGCTTAGGCTGCAGTTAACCCTCAGGATAGCCAGCTGAGAACCCACAGGCTGCTGCTTGAGGCCTCACTCCCCACTGTGCCTGGCTTTTCCAGTCATCCGGCGACGGCGCTGGGTCTTGCTGGTCCGAGTAGCACTTGGGGGTTTCTTGGTGGAATCCTGGGCCCGACGAGGGTGTTTCCTCTTGACCTTCTTCCGACTGTGTGCATGCAGTGTGGCTGTGAGGGAGGAGATGCTGTGGGGAAAGTGGAGGCTGGTAAGGCCAGGGCCTTGGCTTACCCTCAAGACTTGGGCAATGGTGGGAGGCCGGGATTCACAGATGGGAAGCTGGGACGAGCTCCAAACACATTTCACTCTCAGCCTGGTCTGGCTCCACAGAGCCTGACAGCCTCTCCCTCAGGGTGCTCCCACATGCCCAGCCACGAGTGCCAGATAGGACTGGGATCCAGTAACTACAAGCCAGAACTCACCGCTGAGAGAGCAGGGGATCTTTGGACTTCCTGGGCAAGGCTTTTGTTGGCTTCTCCGAGGATGACACTTCCTCCTGGGACTCATCCTGGTCCCCTTGCTGGGGATACAAACGACAGGGACCCTGAGCAGTGCTGGCTTTCACACAGAAGTCTGACCAGCTACCTTAAAGGCCTGAGCAGGGCTCAGAAAAGGCTCCGGGCAGAAGTGCATCACGTGCACCTGTCCTGTTTAGTCTTATTGTCACCTTGACACACCCAGTCATCTCAGAGAAGTCTCAACTGAGACACTGCCCAGATCAAGGCAGTCTATAGGCAAGGTCCAGCCCACACTGGCTGACACCATTCCCCAGGCACATGGTCCGGGCTGTATAAAGAGGCGAAGCATGGACCAGTGAGCAAGTCAGAGTGAGGGAGCATCATTTTTCCATAGTCTGCCCTGACTCCTTTCTATGATGAACTGTGTGTGACCTGGAAGTATAAGATGAATAGACTCTTTACTCCCTAAGCTATTTTTGGTCATAGCGTGGTTGACCATACCAGCAGAAAAGAAACTAGGACATCGGCTGAGAACTGGAGTGACAAAGGACAGGCTGTTTCCAAGCATTTACCAATTGCAGCATCAGCAAAATGGCAGCGAGACACAGTGTGCCAGGCCTTTCAGGAAGACAAGCATAAAGCAGATAAGTGGCAGTCGGTCAGTCCGAGTGTGGCTCTTCAGATGGACAGACTTCACCTCCCTGTGTGCTTTAGTGACTGCGTGGGATCTTCCTTTTTGTTTTATGATGTTGGAGATTGGACCCCGGGTCTCACATGCAGGGCAGGCTGCATCCTCAGCCCAAAAGGCACTTTGAACTGTAACTCCCTGGGCAGTTGGAGTTGACCAGCTACATGATGACAAATGAAACATCTGGAAGGAAATACTGTGTCTGGTTTGAACATACACTCTTGCTTTTTAAAAAACTGTTTTAGACTTTAAAATCTATTTTATGTGCATTAATATATTGCTTGCATGTATATCTGTAACCATGCATGCCTGGTGCTTGCAGAGGCCAGGAAAGGTGGCAGATGAGCTGCAACTGGAATTACAGAGGGTTGTGAGTCTCCATGGGAATTGAATCTGGGTCTTCTGCATTCTTAACTACTGAGCCATCTCCCCAGGACCCAGATTTATGCTATTCTTTGAACACTGCAGTGTAACAACCTAGGCAGCACTCACAGGATATTTAGATTGTGTGTGTGTGTGTGTATGTGTGTGTGCATGTGCGTGCAAGAGGTCAGAGGATAAACTGTAGAGGTCAGTTCTCTCCTCCCACCACGTGCTGTTCCAGAGTGGCAGCATCTTTACCCCTAAGCTATCTTGCTGGTCTGGCATTCAGGTTTCTTTTTTCTTTCCTTTCTTTTGTTTTTTTGTTTTTTCGAGACAGGGTTTCTCTGTGTAGCCTTGACTATCCTGGACTTGCTTTCTAGACCGGGCTAGCATCGAACTCACAGTGATCTGCCAGCCTCTGCCTCTGCCTCCTGAGTACTGGGATTAAAAGCGTACTCCACCACTGCCCGGCTTTTTTTTTTTTTTTTTTTTTTTTTTTTTTTTTTTTTTTTTTTTTAAACAGGGTTTCTCTGTATAGTCCTGGCTGTCCTAAAACTCACTTTGTAGACCAGGCTGGTCTCAAACTCACAGAGGTCTGCCTGCCTTCACATTCCAAGTGATTAAAGGTGTACATCACTACCGCCCAGCTTAGCCTTTAGTTTTCTAAGTAACTCAGAGATGATTTACAGGACAATGGAGGACATACACAGGTTCCATGCAAGTATGGCAGCATTTTGTTCAGAAGACTTGAACATTTGCAGATCTGAAGGGCCCCTGATCTAGAGATTCCTACATAAGCCACAGTCACAGCTTCAAGTGGAGCAGATGTTTTGTTTCTGGGATGCTGTTGATGTTTTCAATTATTATTTTTTAAAGATTTGTTTATTTCTTATGTATACAACATTCTGCCTGCATGTGTGCCTGCCCACCAGAAGAGGGCATTAGATCCCATTATAGATGGTTGTGAGCCACATGTGGGGGCTGGGAATTGAACACAGGGCCTCTGGAAGAGCAGAAAATGCTCTTAACCGCTGAGCCATCTTCTCCAGCCTGTTTTCAATTATTGAACAAGTTACTGAAGACATATAATCCATGTTATAAACTCACTCCCCTCCCCCCACACACACACATCAGTGTGCTGCTTGTCACGCAAGAGTTAGTCTGTCAGCACTTACTATAGCTGGGCTCAGTGCCCAGGGCCTCACAGGGCCTCATCCCTGCAACCTCACGGTTACTCGGGTAACCACACCCATACAGGTCTACCATGGCAACTCAACTGACTGATGGGCTGAGTGGGGCAAGAAAGCTGCCAGGACCACACTTTCCATAGGAGACCTTGACATGGACCAGCGCTGAGCAGCCCCCACAAGCCCATCTACCCCTAAAGCCCTTCTTTCCCAGGGCCGCACTGGGACTTACCTCAGGCAGGGGCAGGCCTAGCAGCCGGGCCCCTGAGAGGTCCAGGTCACTGATGGTGGTCACGGTGACTGTGTGATTTGGGTGGTCATACTGCACCGACTCTGTCTTTGCTGTCACTAGCCGCTCCAGCTCATCTGCCTCCTCTGCAAGGTGGGCATAGAGCAGTTCTCAGGCCTGGCTCAGTCCAGGCTGCCTCCTAGCCCTGGGGGATGGGGACTGGCACACAGTATGATTTCTAGAGCCCAGCATGCTTTCCTTGTACCTCCCCCTGGCCCTCCCTTTCTTCCTGAATCTACAGAGGAGACCCGCATACAGATGAAAGTGGGAGATGAACCTCTCATTACTTTGTGCTCCAGTTCGTCCCTGCTTTGGAGAAACAGTGACAGCAGAGCTGTTCCATCCTCAGCCTCAGTTTACCATGTGGTTCGGGTCTCCTGGTCTCTGATCCACTTGTACTTAGACCACCCTTGGCCCCTACATCACCACCAAGATCTCTATAGCTAGGGAAACCACCCTCTCCACACGTTCTCCCCGTTCCCCCTTTTCCCCACCAGGGGACACAGAAGCCCAAGCTCACTGGATGCTCTCCATGTAAGACCTAGCTGAGGACTTACCTAGTGCCTCCTCTCTTTCTGCCAGCATCTTCAGGTATTCCTGGTGGCGCTGAAGCCAAATGGGAAGATGTTATGGTGTTAAGTTTTTGTTTTGTTTTGTTTTGTGTGTGTGTTTATATTTATTATTTAAGCAATATTTTGCCTACATGTAAGCCAGCAGGCCAGAAGAGGGCATCAGATCACATTATAGATGGTTGTGAGCCACCACGTGGCTGCTGGAACTTGAACTCAGAACCTGTGGAAGATCAGTCAGTGCTCTTAACGTCTGAGCCATCTCTCCAGTCCCCCATGGTGTTAACTGCTAACCTGACAGATTTAGGATGGCCTGGGAGATGGGCCTCTGAGCATACCCACGGGATATTATCTTGAGTTTTGTTCCTTGAGGTGGGAAGACCTGCCCACTATGGGTGACGACATGCCCCCTGGCTGGAATCCTGGACTATGTGAGTGGAGAAAGAACTGAGGGGCAGCATGGGGTCATCACTCTGCTTTCTGACTTGCAGGTGTGATGGGACCAGCTGCTTCAAGCTCCTGCCATCGTCACTCTTCTGCCATGACAGACTGTGGCCTTGAACTTAGAGCCAGAATAAGCCCTTTCTCCCTTAAGTTGCTTTTTTCAAGAGTATTTATCATGGTCACAGAAAAAGATGCTAAGGCAGAAATGAACACAGTGAGAATGGCCGGTCACTCCATACCAGGCAACAGGCCTGCTCACTTCATGGTGTGAGAGCACAGTTCACAGAGCAAATTCAAGACGAGCCGTGTCCTTCACACACCCACAGTGTCTCTACTTGTGTAAACAGCTCCAAGCACACCCACACGCCCGCTGCTCCCCATAGCTGCCCCCATCGGACCTACCTCGTGCTGCCCCTCCACTGGGAGCTGACCTCCCAGCCAGCCCCACCTGACCCCACCCTGCCACCTGACCCCACCCTGCCACAAACCTCTTCCCGAAGCTTCTTCTGCTCCTGCTTCAGCTTCTGTCTTATCTCTTCAATGGCTGCCTTCTTGCGCTCTACCTTCCGCTTGTGGAAGCCTGTCAGGTATTCTCTGCAGGAAGGAAGCAGGGGAGAAGCAGCGGAGTCAGGAGGAGGAGACAGACAGACAGACAGACACACACACACACACACAGGCCCTAGAGAAACTCCCAGTGCCATAAGTGCCAGCTCCATCCTACCCACTAACCCATTTTACACTCTCAACAGCCAGTCTTAATTTTAAAGATAGGGACACTGAGGAAGAGACTAGGGTACCTACCCAAGGTCATGGATAACAGTAATTCCTCATTTCATGACAAGGGTGCCTTATGAGGAGCTGCTGGTCCTGGCTGGTCACCAGTGTATACATACATAATCCTAGGTGGTATAGCCTACCACACCTATGCTGCAAGCCACAGTCTCATTACACGCTCCCTCACTGACCGAAACACAATGTGAGGAGGATGCTTGCTGCCTTTCCCCGGGCTTCACACGCACCTGCGCTTCTTGCCCCTTGGTAGGTAAACACACAGGCCAGATGGCCGACACAAAGAGCAGGCTATGCTTCCACACTGGCAAACTTGACTTTGTATGAGTCACTTCTGGTAGGGCTTTTCTCTTTTCTTTTTGGATTTTTTTGAGACAGGGTTTTTGTGTGTAGCCTTGGCTGTCCTGGACTTGATTTGTAGACCGAGCTGGCCTCGAACTCACAGAGACCCACCTGCCTCTGCTGCCTCCCAAGTGCTGTGCTGGCATTAAAGGTGTGCACCACTACACAAGGCTTTCTGGTAGGGCTTTCTAATAACACCTTCACCCAGACCCCAAAACACTCTCACTGAGCTTCCTACACCCAGTCCTCAGTGACACCTGAGCCCTGAGCACACCTGAGGGGTAGGACCTAGGAGTGCCCCCACCTTGCTGACTCTTGCTTCCTCGCCCTATCTGATATCCGCCCTGTTCCTGGTTTTGTTTTGATTTTTTTTGTTGGCCTGGACAGTTAAACGTAGAGCCTTGTTTGTGCTAGGCAAGTACTCTAATGACATAGTTGACATTGATTTAGAGACAGGGACTCAATAAACTGCCCCAAAGCCCATACTTTTCCTGAACTTTGTATCCTGGACAGGGTTTAACTTTGCCATCTTCCTGCCTCAGCATCCCGGATGGCTAAGATTACAGGTCTGCACCACCAGGCCTGGCAAATACAGTTTCATTTGGTGCCCTGAGCTAGGGTTTTTGTTTGTTTGTTTGTTTTTGTTTTTGTTTTGAGACCGGGTCTCTCTGTGTTAGCCTTGGCTGTCCGCGACTTGCTTTGTAGGCCAGGCTGGCCTTGAACTCACAGCGATCCACCTGCCTCTGCCTCCCCGGTGCTGGGATTAAAGGCGTGCGCCACCACGCCCAGCTGAGCTAGGGTTTTTGCAGACCTACTACAACAGTGGTTCTCAATCTTCCTACGGCTCGACCCTTTAATACAGTTTTTCATATTGCAGTGGCCCCCAACCATAAAACTGTTTTTGTTGCTACTTCATAACTGCAGTTTTGCTCCTGTTATTAATCGTAATGTAAATATCTGTTTTCTGATAGTCTTGGGAGACCTCTGTGAAAAGGTTGTTCCAGCCCAAAAGGTTCTCCACAGGTGGAGAACCATGTCACTACAGTGTGTCATTTATCCAGGATGACACCAAAACGCAAAAGTGCAACCTCTGGGTCTGAACTGGAACACAGTCTGATGAGTGAATGAATGAATGAATGAATGAATGAATGCACCAACGAACGACCGGGAGCCGGCTGTGTGCCGAGAACACGGATCCGGGTGGACTCGGATGGTCCAAGGAACAGCTCGGCACGAGGGGAGAGCGGCCCACTCTATCCCACCCGGTGAGGAAAAGCGGAATGCAATCTTCAGTCACATCCAGGGGCGGAGCCGGAAGAGCCCTCTGCGTAAGCCTGCACGTGCTGCGCCTGGCGTGCCACTCCGGGCAACTCGACCTGAATCCGGTTTGACCCTGCCACTTACCGCCGCTTCTCTTCATCGAAATTGAGGACGAGCCGGGGCCGCCGGTCATCTCCATCTCGCCTCTTCTTCTTCTTGTTGCGTCCCATAACACGAAGACTTCTGGCCGCGTGGCTCCCTCTGGCCTACAACAGTTCCGAGTGTAGCAGTTTCAGATTTCCGAGAGGGCACGCGTTGTGGCTTTGTTCCACAGTTCCGCCTATTTGGCTCCGCCTTTTAAAGGAGCCTGTCTCACGGTTTTGATTCAGGTCTTCTGAGTGATTCTTCCAGAATGACTTCAGTGAGAACTAGGCTCGCCTATTCCATGATCTAGCCTGATCCGAATAGGCCCTTAATATGGAGTTATTTATGAATGGCCCAAAACTACTGATCTTAGTTGAGTTCTGATGTCAACTCTGATGATTTCCATGAACGAGGGAAACTGCCTGGATTCGAACACTGGTACTCATACAAACTGTGTGGCCCTGAAGCAATTGCCTGTTTACTTTTTTTTTTTTTAAGACTTATTTATTTTATGTATATGAGTACACTGTGTTCATGTACACCAGAAGAGGGCACCAGATCCTATTACAAATGGTTGTGAGCAACCATGTGGTTGCTGGGAGTTGAACTCAGGACCTCCTGAAGAACAGTCAGTGCTCTTAATCACTGAGTTATCTCTCAGCACCCCCCCCCCCTTTTTTTTTAAGATGAAAAGTATTCAGGCTGGAGTGATGGCTCAAGAGGTTAAGAGTACTGACTGTGCTGGGCACGGTGGCACACGCCTTTAATCCCAGCAGCCAGGGAGGCAGAGGCAGGCCCGCCTGGTCTGCATGCTACATCCAGGACAGCTAATGCTAAACAGAGAAACCCTGTCTCGGATAGGGGATAAGAGCACTGGAGGACTGGAGAGATGGCTCAGAGGTTAAGAGCACTGTCTGCTCTTCTAAAGGTCCTGAGTTCAATTCCCAGCAACCACATGGTGTCTCATGACCATCTATGAGATCTGGTGCCCTCTTCTGGTGTGCAGGCACACATGCAGTCCAAACATGGTATACATAATAAATAAATCTTTAAAAAAAGAAAAAGAAAAGCATTCAGAGGCAGGGGGATCTCTGAGTTTGAGGCCAGCCTCATCTACATAGTGAGCGCCAGGACATCCAGAGCAGAGCAGAGATACATAATGAGACAAACTGTCTCAAAAATAAATAAATAAACAACACAACAAAACAAAACCTGATAAGTTTGTGTGTACCACATGAGTGGAGTGCCTACAAGCTGGGGAAAATGGTACCAGACCCTCTGCAGCTAGAATTACAGATGGTTGTGAGTCATACGGGTGTTGGTTGGCAACCGAACCCTGGACTTCTGCGGGAGAAGTAAGAACTGTGCTGTTGTCATCTCTCCAGCTCTGCGCCCCGCCCCCACCCTCACCCCACCCCACCCCTGCCCCACCCCCGCCCCGGTTGCCTTTTCCCTTGTGCCCCACTTCCCTGTTTATGAAGCACAGATACCTGTAGTGGTTTCATAAGGCTATTGTAAAGAGGTGGTTCTAGAACTCTGGCATGCACTAGAGGTCCAGGAGGGCTTGCTCAAATCCAAATCCAGGGCGTATAGTTCAGCACATCTGGACAGGGTCCCAGAATGTCCATATTTAGCTCAGTCTCAGGTGACCCTGGATACTGTTCCTGCACGCAGCGAATGTTGAGGTGAGATGTGTCAGGAGTGCAAAACACAGTGCTCTGCCATACTCAAGTTTGGTGCACAAGCCACACACAGCTATGTGCCTCAGTTTCCTCAAGTAAGGAAAGGAAATTTAACGACACACCTTCTACTAACCACAAAGGTTTGACTATGAAGCATTGGATAAAATAACACTGGACAGGGATTTTAGTGACTCTGTTGTACAGCTAACATCCTCCGTTCACAAGGCAATGTGCATTTGGTCCTGTCAAGTCCTGTGCTGGGGTGCTGCAGACATAGCTGATGCCTTTGACTCTAAGGACTGGCCCTGTGGTCAAGTCAGTGATCATGACAGTTCAGGGGAATAAGGCCTACGCAGCACAGAAAGTTGCAGGTCAGGATTGTCTCTGGCAATGTGGAGGGCAGGGACGGGTCCCTGAGCAGATGGTGATACACAGGGTGATCAGACATAAAAAGGACTCTTAGGATCCAGTCCTCTTTCAGATATAAGCCCAGAGAAGCCACACATATTGAATGCCTACTGTTAGGATTCTGCCCTAGTCTGCCTAGCAACCTGTGATGTCATTAGCTACCTGCCACTAGGCATGGCCCTACCCAGGATTATAAAAGGACAAAGCCACCTACCTCTCTCTCTCCTGTTCTCCGCTTCCTCTCTTGCTGTCTCTACCTCCCTATCTCTCTGACTTTCTGTTTTTCTGTTTCTCTCTGGAGTGCCTGTCTCACTTCCCTGCTTTTCTATGCTCATATAATAAACCTCTCCATATAATACCTGTTGTGTGGCACATAGTTCATATTGCATATCTCATATTTCATTGGTATTTAAAACCTACTGTGGCCAGGCGGTGGTGGTGCACGCCTTTAATCCCAGCACTCAGGAGGCAGAGGCAGGCAGATGTCTGTGAGTTCGAGGCCAGCCTGGTCTACAAAGTGATTTTAGAACAGCCAAGGCTACACAGAGAAACCCTGTCTCAAAAAAACCAAACAAAGCAAAAAAACCTACTGTGTGCTAGACACACAGAGAGGCAAGTTGTCACTTAAGAAAGGACTGTGCGGGCCGGGCGTGGTGGCACACGCCTTTAATCCCAGCACTGTGAGTTCGAGGCCAGCCTGGTCTACAAAGTGAGTCCAGGATGGCCAAGGCTACACAGAGAAACTTTGTCTCAAAAAACCAAAAAAAAAACAAACAAAAAAAAAAGGACTGTGCGGGGCTGGAGAGATGGCTCCACAGTTAAGAGGTTTAAAAGCATTGGTTGCTCTTCAGAGGGCCCAGGTTCAATTCCCAGCACCCATATGGCATCTCACAACTGTCTGTAACTCCAGGATCTGACAACCTCACACAGGCATACATAAAGGCAAAATAGCAATACACATTAAATGAAAATAAATAAAAATTATTTAAAAAAAAAAAAAGAAGAAAGAAAGAAAAGAACTGTGCTTGCCAGGCATGATGGCACATGCCTTTAATTCCAGTACTCCTGAGGCAGAGGCAGGGGGATCCCTGGAGGCTTCCCTGATCTACAGAGTGCGTTCCGTGACAGCCAGGGCTACATAGAAAAACCTTGTCTCAAAATAACAAAACAATAACAAAGGTATTTGGGGGAGAGAGAAAGGATTGTGCCAATGCTAAAATGTGAGCCAAAGTAAGTCCAGGACAGCCAAGGCTACATGGAGAAACCCTATCTGGAAAAACCAAATAAAATAAAATAAAAAAAGAGAAAGAAAAAAAGAAAGGTAGGACTGTGATGATGAGTTTTGTAAGGAGCCTTACTTACAGTAGGCATGACACCTGATGAATGTCAGATTCTTCCTACAAGGGTCCCCCACTTGGAGATCCCATGTTGGATGCTAAGAAGAAGTTCTCTTCAAAGTGTGGGTCTCCAAACTGAGCATAGTGACACAAGCCTGTAATCCTAGCAAGTGGAGCTAGGAGGACCAGGAGTTCAAGGACATCCTCTGATATATAGAAAATTGGAGTCCAGCCTGGACTACTTGAGACTCTGTCTAAAGAAAAAGGCTTTGGGGCACTAGACAAATGTGTCTCTGAGTGGTCACTTCTGCTCCCCTAGGGCCAAACCATCCTGCCACCCTTGTATTCATCTCCCCTCTGGGTAGAGGCGTTGTCCCCCAGAGACTAGGAGCTGCCTTCTGCTGCTGGCCTGCCACCTACTGTCCCCCACTCCCTGTGACTGTGGACTAAACATAAGTCAGTCTGCGTCTCTTGTCAGCCCCTTCTCAGACTCCCCACCTCTGTGGATCTTTTGCTTGATGCCTTCTGGGCTGAGGCTGTGGCCTGTGCTTTCCCTCCCCTCCCCTTCCCTTTCTTTTCTTTTTTTGTTTTGTTTTGAGACAGCGTTTCTCTGTGTAGTCTTGGCTGTCTTAGACTCACTTTGTAGACCAGGCTGGCCTTGGACTCACAGAGACCCATCTGCTTCTGCCTCTTGAGTGCTGGGATTAAAGAAGTGTGTCTCCACGCCTGGCTTGGTTTGGTGTTTTTTTGTTGTTGTTGTTGTTGTTGTTGTTGTTTATTTTTTTTGAAACAGGGTTTCTCTGGGTACCTTGCCTGTCCTGGACTCACTTTGTAGACCAGGCTGGCCTCAAACTCACAGAGACCCACCTGCCTCTGCCTCTTGAGTGTGCCACCACTCCCTCAATCCAGCAACAGCTGTGGGGCCTGCAGGGCCTGAGGAGGCCATGACAACTCTCTAGGCAGAATGAAATATGCCACCCTGGGTCAGCACTGCTGTTCCACACACCACTCACATGGGCTAGATTTCCTCTTGCAATTATTTTTGCATATACTGTAATGTAATCACTGCCAGAGGCAGCAGGAAATGGCCCACAGAGAAAGGATGAAAACAAGAGTGGGAGCTTGTTAGTCAGCTATTTTTACACACTGTCTAGAGGGCTGACCCCTCTCTCACTGAGAAAGCTCAGTCAACTGCAGCTTGAGGCTACACAGTTGAGAGCAGTCCTGTCAGGAGGCTCAGGTATTCAAGGTCACCCTTGGCCCTACAGTGTGCTGGAGGCCTGCTGGGCAGAGGCGGGTATCTGTGCTCAGGTCAGCACTGTGGTTTATGTATAGTCTTCTAAACTTTTCTAGAACAGTTTGCTAGGCTCCTGGGAAACATTGAGTCTTTTTTTTTAACGTTTGTGTTTTGCCTCCACGTATGTCTGTGGGAGGGTGAACATTTCAGAAACTGGAGTGCTTTGTCGGTGCCGGGATTTGAACCCGGGTCCTTTGGAAGAGCAGCCAGTGCTCTTAACCACTGAGCCACCTCTCCAGCCCCAAAAACACCGGGTCTTTTTTATTGTTGTTGTTGTTGTTGTTGTTGTTGTTTGTTTTTTCTAGACAGGGTTTCTCTGTGTAATGGCCCTGGCTGTCCTGGTACTCTCTTTGTAGACCAGGCTAGCCTCTGCCTCCCAAGTGCTAGGGTTAGAGGCATGTGCCCACCACGTCCAGCCTAAAACACTGAGTCTCAAACGGGATGAGGGTGACAAGCATTTTCAGAGGCCCCCACCAGGTCCCGGGCACCACACATCTCTATATACCACCTGGGCGAATCTCACAACCACACAGAGGAAACACCACTATTAACTCAATTTAACAGAAAAGTTGGCCGAGCCAAAGAGATGCTATGTAACGGGTTCAAGAACACATGCCAGCACTTGGGAGGCAGAGACAGGAGAATCTCTGTGTGTTCGAGGACAGCTTGGTCTACAAAGTGAGTCCAGGACAGCCAAGGCTACAAAGAGAGACCCTGTCTTGGGGAGATAAAAAAAAAAAAGGACACAAACACACACGCACACACACACACAAAAGAACACAAAGAATTGAAGCTGGATTCAAACTAGGGTCCCTCTGATTCCATGCCCAGTGGCCTCTCTCCTCTACCTCAGGGCTTTCTCCTCTGCTATATTGTCACCCCTTGTACCTACTAGTGCTTAGCTCCTGTGGGGAGACTCCTATGGTCAATTGTGAAGCCAGTCCTTAGAACATTTTCTTAGAGGCCCAGCAGAGGGCGTCTCCTCCACAGCCACATTTGGAGGCCTCAGAAAAGTGTGGTGGCGGGGTGTGGCTCATGGGAGCCCAAGTCATGTGTATTCCATTCTCTTTGGCCATCCCCTATGGGTCCTGGATCCACCAACATGAAAACTTCATCCTGCAATGAACAGGGAAACAGGCTGAGGGATGCAAGTGACCCTACCAGGAGTGTGCCAGATCTCTCTCTCTCTCTCTCTCTCTCTCTCTCTCTCTCTCTCTCTCTCTCTCTCTCTCTCTCTCTCTCTCTCTCTTACACACACACACACACACCACACACACACACACACACACACACACACACACACACACACACACACACACACGCCCTCAGCCTCAGGATATTATACCCCAGATTGGAGAGTTTGAGTGCGCCTAATGAGATTCACATTTGAAGCCTTCCAGAACCTTGGCTTAGTTCCAGCAGCTGTTTCCTGGGAAGTGGGAGTGGTGGCAATGGTGGGATGGATGAAGGTGGGCCGACCTGTGGGTGGGCTGCAGTGACGAACAGCACCATCCGCCGGCCACAGTTAGGAACAGCACCACAAAGGCACAGAACCTGGTGTGGGGCAGGCACCTGCCTCTGGAAACCAGGATTGGCAGGCCTGTTTCCACCAGCCCAATGAGCTACCTGCCATCCAGTAGACCTGCTAGTGGACCTTCGCATCAGCCTCCCCACCCCACTTCTTGCCTCATTGACTCTGAAAGGGCCCCCTCAGAGCTCACAACCTCAGCCCAGGTTTCCATTGTTAGGGAGGCGACCTGTCAAGTGCCATCAGTGGCTTCTAGCCTAATTGTCCACTGCCTTTGGGCTCCACAGCAACCGTGTGGCCGAGGATCATAAAGCTAGAGAGCTTGCTTGCCTGTGTGCTCAGCTGCTGAGAAGTCATTTTGCCCCTCAGAGTCCATTTCCTCCCCTTCACTTTGGTAGGCATAAAAAGAAAGGGTAAGAGACAAGAGGCCAGAAACTACCCACAGGGCATTGACCATGAGGTACCCAGCAGCAGGACTTGGCATCCTCCACTAAAATCTCTTTTAACTCTATAACAACCCTCCTGCAAGCTGTGTATTATCCCCCATGCATAAAACAATAAACTGACAGCCAAACTCCGGGCAGAGCACTGAGAGTCATATGGAAGAGGGGGAGGGGGCGGGACAGAAGGATCCAGAGGTGACAGGAGCTCCACAGGAGACCATCAAAGCCAACAAACCTGGACCCAGGGGGCGCCTGCACCAACCAAGGACAACGCATGCAGAGAGCCCCCTGTCCGGACATAGCTGACAGACAGTTCATTCATTCTCCATGTGGATTCCCTAGTTAGGGGAGCAGGGAGGGACCACCTCTGACACGGACTCTGGTGCCTGAGATTTGATCACTTCCCCTTGGCTGGGCGGCCTTGTGGAGCTATGGAGGAAGAAGATGCAGGCTATCCTAATGAGATCTGATAGGCTGAGGTCAGATGGTAGGGGAGGGGAATGGGGGCGGGGAAGAGGAAGGGAGGGTGGGAATGGAAGGATATGAGTGAGGGGGTTACAATAAACAGAGGCTCAGAGTGATCAAGGAACCCAGCTTATAGCCTCTTGGTTTTTTGTTTTGTTTTGCTTTTTTGGTTTTTCAAGACAGGGTTTCTCCGTGTAGCCTTGGCTGTCCTGGACTTGCATTGTAGACCAGGCTGGCCTCGAACTCATAGGGATCCACCTGCCTCTGCCTCCTGAGTGCTAGGATTGCTTATAGCCTCTTATCTAACCCAAGAGTCCCCACTCTATATGAAGTCTTGCTATGTTGCCCATGCTAGCCCTAGGGCTCTTACCTCCATCTCCCAGGTAGTTAGGAGTATAAGGGCTGCACAACTAGTCCCAGATGCCTCCACTATGTAGCCCAGCTTGGCTTGAACTCGGTCTCAAACACACAGCTATCTGCCTGCCCTAGCCGCCTAAATTTCAAGTATGTGCCACCATGCCCAGTGGCTTTCTGGCCCTTGTGAGGGCAGATGAGGTCCTGTTGTTCATCCCTTCACCTCCCACTGTTCTGTCCCTGTCATGGTGGGACCGGTTCACACCCTGTGGTCACCAAGCTCTCTATGTGCTGGGTCCTGCTTTGCCTGGAGAACACAGGGGAAGAGGAGAGGCCCCTGGGACCAAGAGGGACACATGGAGGAGTGAATGGAAGTGAAGATGGACCCAGCCTGGGAAGGACCCCTCACACAGAATACGCAAACACTCTCACAGGAAGGGCTGGGATATGGGGAGCAGAGGCAGCTGCCTTTATTGAGGGGTATGGGCTGGCTGGCTTTACTCAAAGGCCACACATTTGATCTTGAAGTCGCCATCTGCCGCCAGATAGTTGATGGCCTCCATGTTGAGACGGTTAGGGAACTTAAACTCATGGCCATCTGGCAGCTTGATGGTCAGGTCAGCCTGGTCAAAGGTGACGCACACCTGGTGGGTGGAGAAGGGCAGTGAGCTGGGCCCTGGACCAGCTCAGAGCCCAGGTGACAGCCCCTACACAGGCAATGTCCATTAGGTTCAGAAAGGGATGACACTCCCCTGTCATCACACAGCCAGGAAGGTCAGCTTGTCTTTGACCACGTTGTCCAGCCCACCCAGGGTCCAGCCCCGCCCCAGTCCTGCCCACCTCCACGATGCTTCCAGGCTGGAAAGGGAAGGCAGGCTCCCGGTGTTCGGTCCCCCAGGCTCCACCATCCTTGCTGTTGCACACAATGGTGTTGGAGTCCCCATGGGCATCGAAGCGGGGGTTGAAGTGTAGGCACAGGTTGTTGCTGTCCTTCCCCAGGTTCAGCACAAAGCTATGGAATGACACGTGAGCTTTAAGCCATGTTGGCTAATTCTGCACCCAAAGCAGCACACTGAGAAATTGCAGCAGCTGCAGCAACAGCTGCTGGCCATTAATGCACCTTGATGAAACTCGGCCGACAGGAAGTCCAGGAATTCTAATTCTGGCCCACTGTGTGAGCTCAGCTAGACTCTGCTGAGCTACAATTTCTTTCGTGTGTGTGTGTGTGTGTGTGTGTTGCCCAGTAGTGTGTGTGTGTGTGTGTGTTGCCCAGTAGGGATCTCTCTCCCAGACATTGATTGGTGTTCTTGCCTTGGAGGTCTGGTAAGAAGAAAGAGGAGAGAGGGCCCTGGCGCTTACTAACACTGACAGACAGACAGACAGACAGACAGCCACGGCCGCCACCTCGATGGATCTGGCACTGGCTTTCTCCACCACACCACAACCTTCCTCTGGGTTTATTAGGAAACCCAGACTCTTATGGGTGTGGAGTATGGAGCACTGGGGAGGCAGAGATATGTGGGTCTCCATGGACCCCAGCTTGGTCGACAGAGTAAGTTCCATGCTAGCCAGGGACACATAGTGAGACTCTGTCTCCCAAGAAGAAAAGAAAAAAAGCCTCCGGAGCTTGGGTGACTGCTCCAAGGTCACATGGCTGCTGAGAAAATAAGCAGTGGGGCTATATGAATCGGGAGAAAGCACTGGAAAAAAAGACAAGTGTCCCGCAGAGGCCCCTCCCCCGCAAGGCAGCAGGCACGTGGGTGACCCCTCCCTCATTGTCTCTCCCTACCCCAGGCGGAAGGGGAGGGCACAAGCTGAGGTAGCTGTTGAGAGAGCAGCTGGTTTAGTTTAAGAAAACTCCAGCCCAGATAAAAGGGGCAGGAGGAGGGGGAGACCACGGTGAGGCCGACCAGACCCAGCTAGGAAGTGACTCACCCAGAAAACGCAGCATCTGCAGCTGAGCATTAACCCACAGCGGGCAGTGGAGAAGCGGCTCGGGCCAGCCACGCCCATGCCAGCGTTGGGACCTAGGTTTGCGAACCCCGCCCTTGCCCGTCGTCAACCCATTCTCCTTTCTCACCTCTTGGCGTCGGGGGCCACCTCGCCCCGAACTCGGAGACACTCCCCAGGTTTGAGATTCAGGTTGCTGGCGACCAGACCCTGTGTAAACAAGGCCACCGAGCTGCGTTTAGGGTCAAATTAGGAAGGCATAGCCTGAGCTATGTGCAGTGGCCTGGGGTGTGGAAATAGGGTCATACTCACTCAGGGTACCCTGACCAGCACTAGGAGAAGCCTAAGATGGGGTGGACAGGACAGCCTGTAAGTTCTAGTCTTGAATGTCCTCGTGCTCGGGGAAAGTCCCCATTGCCCAACGGGTGTGCTAGTTTTAAGCTTGTGGCTGTCCTGCAGGACAGGCCCCCATCATGAGCTTGGGGATCTGGACTTAGAGTGGAGGGGAAGATGGAGTGTGACCTCCTAAGCCCTCATTTAGCTGGTGGGCAGGACTAGGCAACCACTCGCCCAAGGTCCTGCTGAATAAAAATGTCTGGTCCTCTGGGAGAGAGAGAAAGCAGCCCAGAACTCTCTAGTTCCCTTCAAGGCTCTGCACAGAGGCACGCAGAGGAGTGGAGGAGCTGAGGGGTGGGGGGGGGGGGGGGGGGGGGGGGGGTGGAGGGGGGGGGGGGGGGGTTCTGCCAGAGAGCAAAGCCAGAAAGCAGTATTATGGACCTAAGACCTATATGGGCATTGCTGGGTCCCCGCCTGGCTGGGTGTACAGGAGTGCATTTAGGAGGTGAGGGGTTCCTTTGACATTTGAACCCTGTCCCTGAGGGCAGGTTTGTGTGTCTGTGTGTATGCGTGCATGCAGTACCCTCAACCCCCACCTGATCTGCATACACTGAATAGCTTGCAGCCTTTCTCAGACCAAGGAGGTTTTTGGTTTTGTTTTTTTTTAAGAATTTTCTGGAGCAGAGGGTGACTGACTGGGCCCTGGCCCTGTGACTGGGGACAGCTGCAAAGGGGGAGGGGTCAGGAGACTCTGGAGTAGAGGAGAGGGAAACAGTGAGAGGCCTTGGCCTAAATGTCCCCCACCCCTCACCCCCCTCCTTTCCCCCTCCCCGGGTGGGGTGGCCACACCCTTCCAACTCCCACTTCTCAGAAAACTGCAAAGCAGCAGAAAATTGAACCTTGCAAGACTTAAGTATGCTGCCAGAACTCGGAGAAATCCAGAACATTCTTAAGCCAGAGAGGCTAAAGGCTTGGGGTGGGGGGGACTATGACAGCCACCCCATTTTACAGATGAAGCCAATGTGGGTCAGAGGAAGACACCTGTGCAAGGCCGGACAGCTGGAACTAGAATCAATTCCCAAACTGGCTACTCTCGTGCACCCATCTGACTGTGCTCAATCCTATAGACCTTAGAGTAGAGGGTCCCGCACTCACACAGGCCATGACTGAAGTCAAGAGAAGATTCCGATGACCTTCTGAACCAGTTGTCTGAAGACTCCACCCGAGACAGGGGCCTCAGGCCCGGCTCCTGACCCTTTTAACTGGACCAGACCCGGTGAGTCCCACCCCCTCCCCCAAGCTCAGCCAATTGGGTGTCAGGCCAGGGATGGGGGGCCACCAGAGGCGGAGTCAATGGAATATAAATTAATTTTTAGAGCAGAGGTGACCAGTCAGAGGGGAGAGCTCCCTTCCTAAGTCCCTCCCCCCAGGGTCCAAGTGCCACCTCTTATTCTTCTCCATCCTCCAACTAAAAAAAGATTTGTGCTGTGGCAGAGATTGGGGAAGCCAGTGGAAAAATAGTTTAAGGATGAGTTAGGCTCAAGAGTTGGCGGGAAGGGGCCTGGGGCCAGCAGGCAGAGAGCCCCTGCGGCCCCGCGCAGCTGGGGCGGGAGGGGGGGGGGAGCGGCTTATGCCTGGAGAGAATTAGAGTGAGGCGGGGGTAGGGGGTGTGTGAGGGTTTAAGGGGTGGGGGGGGAGGGGGGACGGGACTAGAAGAGGCTGTCGCCTAGCAGGCCAGGGTGTGGCTCGGGCTGTGGGCCTCTGCGGAGGGCTGAGGAGGACCACAAAGCACAGGCCCCGCCCGGGCTTTCCCCGGAAGCAGAGGCTGTGGCTACAGTTCAGTGCTGTTCACTAGGGCTAAAGAAAGACTGGGCCGGGTGCCAGGCCTGAGGCTGGTGTCCTTGGCTCATACCTTGGACTTAACCCCACTGCAGGGCCTGCAGAGAGTTCTAAGTGCCCTGGCTCTGACATCCCAGTGCCTGAGACACAGGCCTTAGAGGCAGCCTAGGGTGTGCCAGCTCTGCACTGTTGGCCTCATTCTCACTTTTGGAAACCAGACATGCCCATTCCTTCCCGTTCATTTAGCAGATTTTTTTTCCTGAGCACCTACTAAGTGTCTAGCCCTGGGCTGGCCTGGTGGGTTCGAAGGTAAGCCCTGCCCAGTCTCTTCCCCCCCAACCCCCCCAACCCACCTCCACCCCTACTCTCTCAGAATCCATAGTTTGGAAATAATCTGACCATGATCTGAATTAAGAAATAAGAGCTTGGGGGGCTGGAGAGATGCTCAGTGGTTAAGAGCACTGTCTGCTCTTCCAAAGGTCCCGGGTTCAATTCCCAGCACCCACATGGCAGCTCACAACTGTCTGTAACTCTAAGATCTGACACCCTCACACCAATGCACATAAATTAAAGTTAAATAAAAATATTAAAAAAAAAAAAAAAAAGAAAGAAAGAAGAGCTTGCCAGGTGATGGTAGCACACGCTTTTAATCCCAGCACTCAGGAGGCAGAGGCAGGCAGATCGCTGTGAGTTCGAGGCCAGCCTGGTCTACAAAGCGAGTCCAGGACAGCCAAGGCTAATACAGAGAGACCCTGTCTCCAAAACAAAACAAAACAAAACACAACAACAACAGAAAGAAAGAAAGAAAGAAAGAAAGAAAGAAAGAACAGCTTGTTGGCTCTGGGGAAAGCATAGACCCCACTATGGTGGGATGGAGCCTGGGATAGGATGCAGGCTCCTGAAGGACCCATAATCTTTGAGATGAGAAGCCTTGGAACAAGCCGCCTAGTGTGTAGGAGGAAGATGTCCATTGAGGATCATGAAGGGCCTTGTGGGCCAGATAAAGTTTCAGTGTTGCTTCACCCGAGGATTCTGAGGGAGCTACAGATAGTCAGGGGGTGAGGTGAGACTTAGGGAGGCTCCCTGAGCAGAGAGGAGCGCTGTGGTAAAACAGGCACTTTGAAGCTGCTCTTGCCAAAATGCCTGGATTCCTTCTGTGGCCCAGAAGTTCATTAAAAGGATGAGCCTGGGCCCAGGGCGGTGGTGGCGCAAGCCTTTAACCCCAGCACTCGGGAGGCAGAGGCAGGTGGATCTCTGTGAGTTCGAGGCCAGCCTGGTCTACAAAATAAGTTCCAGGACAACCAGGGCTACACAGAGTAACCCTCTCGGAAAACAAAAACAAAACAAAACAAGACAGACAAACCAACAAACAAAATGAACCTGCCCTCTGTATTCATCTTTTATCTGTCTCCTTTACTTTGCCTCAGACTTCTGCCTTCCTGACCTACCCCATCATCCCTCTAAGCCAAAGGCACAGAGAAAAGTCACAGTCTCAAACTTGCAGTCACCACAGAGTCTAGAAAGAGCAAAGGTGCTAGGTGTGGTGGCGCATGCTTTTAATCCCATCCCAGCACTCGGGAGGCAGAGGCAGGTGGATCGCTGTGAGTTCAAGGCCAGCCTGGTCTACAAAGTGAGTCCAGGACAGCCAAGGCTAACACAGAAAAATGCTGTGTGTGAGGGTGGGGGGAAAGAACAAAGGCTTGCAGGACAGCCCCTCCCCACATGAGGGCAAGTGTTCCTGCGGTGACTCTGCACACCCAGGAGGAGGAGAAGTGACCCTCCCCTGAGAACCCACATGTCCCCTCATGCAACAGGACTTCTTTGAGCCATCTTGCAGGTCCTGTCTGCTCAAGTATGCAAACCTCTTGCTGCCTGCCCCAATTCTTCCAATATTCAAACTTAAAATGCATGGTGGATCATGCCTGTAACGCCAGCACTTGGGAAGCTGAGGCAGGAGCATTAGGAATTTGAGGCCACCATTGGCTACATGAAACCCTGGCTCAGCAAAATTAACAGGTAGCGGTGGGGCAGTGGTGGAGCATACCTTTAATCCCAGCATTTGGGATAAAGAGGCAGGTGGATCTCTGTGAGTTTGAGGCCAGCCTGGCCTACAGAACAAAGTTCTAGACAGCCAGGGCTATACAGATAAACTCTGTCTTGAAAAAATAAAAAATAAAAATCCAGCTAAAACAGCAACAATTTCCCCCCAAGCCCAATACACATCAGTACCCCAAAAACAGACTTGGGGTTACTGGATCCCTTTATCTGTTCCCCTTCCCGGTGAGTCCACATTGAATAAATCCTTCTGTGTCTTTAGTTTTAGTTTTAGTTTTTGTGTTTTTTCCCCGAGACAGGGTTTCTCTGTGTAGGCTTGGCTGTCCTGGACTCTCTTTGTAAACCAGGCTGGCCTCAAACAGTGATCCACCTGTCTCTGCCTCCCAAATTTTGGGATTAAAGGCATGTACCACCACGCCCGCTCCCTTTTGTGTTTTTTTACAGACTCTTTCGAGACTACAGTCTCATGCAGTACAGCCTGGCCTTGAACTTGCTATGCCAAGGATGACCTTGAACCTCTGATCCTCCAGGTCCTGCCTCTCAAGTACTGGAATTTGAGGCCTGAGACATCATCATGCCTGGTCTATGTCTTGTTTGGGACTGAACCAGGCCTTTGTGCTTGCTAAGCAAGCATTCCACCAACTGCTTATCTGTTTAATGGGTGCAGAGGCCACGTCCCTCGTGTTGGCTGCCAGAGCCCCCTTCCTACCCTAAAATCCCTGCTTAGTTAGAGTGTTCAGCTCAAACTGGGGCATCAGGTGGAGAGGGCAATGGGGAGTCCATGTTGCTATTCTCCTTCCTGAAACCGCCATCTTGGAAGAGGGAATGAAGCTATGAAATCCTGAGTCCCATCTGGAGGCCTGGCCAGCGGTCCTTCCCCTATCTAGCCTTCCCCTCCGAGGCTCATCACTAGCTCCTTCTTCCAGATTCGGATGGGCGGAGAGGGAAGCAAGCCTGTAGGGCACAGGGAGATGCTATCAGAAGTGGAGTGAGGCTGGGCTGCCCCATCTCCATCCCCAGCCTCAAGCAGCCCCAAGGAAACTAACCTCTCTTCACTCTTCCCTGGGCGGGGGGTTCCCCAGACTTTGGCCACAGGGAGGGACTGTCAGGACCCTGCCCAGTGTCCCTACCTTTCCTTATACGTGCTCCTTTGCTACATCAGGTACAGGCACCACATGAGGCAGAGTTCCAGGTAGCGGAGCAGAGGTGAGGCAGGCAGTTACTAGGTCAACTCAGGCTCTGGTTGCTCAGGGCTCCCAGAGCTGTCTCTCCCTCCCTGCCGGGTCATGACCTGCCTAGGTAGGAGACCTGCGCCAGGAAGTGTCTGAGGTAGGAGGACACTCCTCTGTAGGTGCTGGCGGCCCAGGCTGGCCATGGAGGAATGTGGTATGAGAGCCAGTCTCCTGACTCAGGCTCTGCCTCTAACCCTACTATTCAGTCTCTCCATTTTCAACGGTATTTGTTATGCCCTGCTTTCCTGCCTGAGGGTAATGTAGCCCAGGACTAACGCCTGTGGCACTTCATAGGTGACCTTTCCCCCACCCCCAGGGAGCTCATGAGGGTTTTTGTTTTGACACAGTCTTAATCTGTAGCCGAGGCTGGTCTGGAAGTTGAAGCAGTCCTGCTTAAGATAACAGGTGTGAGTCACCATGCCTAGCTGAGCTCAGGTTTTATAGTCCCCTTGTCCCCCCTTTTAAGGTTACCTTTCTCCTCCTTTGGTGTCTGGCAGACCCTCTCCTGGTCCTTTCCCACCTGAGCTGTAGTACTTATGGGAGTTGCCCGACGCTAATCTTCCCTGTAACAGGCACTATGGTTTTTAAGGCAGGGCAGGAAGAGATGAAAGTCCCTTCTGTGTGTTTCTCCTGGTGGTGGCACCCACTTATCTGTCAGGCTCAGTGCCCGGCGCCTTGCTTTCATAGCCTATCTCATTTGAGCATATCATCTCTCCGTAGTGTCTGCCTACCTGGTGAGCCTCTGCCGAGGGAATAGCAGCTATGGCCAAATCCCAAGCAGAGGCCAGATGAGCAGCAGAGGCAGGCAAGGATTTGGGGGATGCAGTCCAGGACCTTGGTTATTCTGAATAGTGTTCTGGAAAGTTCATTATGTCAATTATTTCTGGCTGAGTTGAGGGTCGCTGGTATTGAGTTTAAAAATGTTTTCTCCCTCTTTATTCCCTAAGGCCAAAGCCCAGTCCTGGGAATTCTTCCTCAGGCTCAAGTCCTGTGGCAGCCAGCAGAGTCTTCTGGAATTCTGACCTGCAGCCTAGCCCTTGGATCTTGGCTTAGCTTGTCCATACAGGTCCCAGCCAGCAAGGCTCTTCCTGGCCCTCCAGCTCCTACCCAGCCCTGACACTCTGTACCAACTACAGCCAGCACTGGCAGCGAGCCATGGAACACATGGGTACCATCCCCAGCATCCACCATGCTGGCCCCAACACTGAGTCCTTGAAGTCAGAGCAGGGAGGGACCCCAGGGATGGCATGCCGGACCTGCTCCCCCACATTTTATGGTGCAGTTTAAGGATGTGGAAACCGGAGAGGGAAGGAGGGCATTTGGCTGTGCTCTTGTAGGAAGCTGAGGCTGAGGAGAACAGCACGGGCCTGGGTACCTGGACTTTGAAAGCTAATTCATGAAGGGTAGGAAAGCAGTGTGTGTGTGTGTGTGTGTGTGTGTGTGTGTGTGTGTGTGTGTGTGTGTGTGTCCCCGCCCCAACTCCAGGTACCCTCTGCTAGTTTGCACTGGTACCCCTTTTTACCTCCCCCACTGTACCTCCTTGCTGCTGCCCACTGTCCCACATTTCCAGGGAGCCACCTTTCTCATCCAGTTCATTTCCCATCCAGGGTCTGTCCTCTTCTGATCACAGGCTCCAACCTCCAGGGCTCAGGCCTCAGCCCTTTATATGCTTTATTACTTTGAAATTTGTATTGGATCAGTTAACTTATCTCACAGCGCTGACAAAACACCCAACAAAAGCAACGTAAGGGAGGAAGGGCTTGTTCTGGCTCACGGTTCAAGGGTACACAGTCCCTCATGTCAGGAAGGGCGTAGTGGCAGGTGTGTAGGACAGCTGGTCACATTGTGTGTGCATTCAGGAAGAGGAGAGAGATGAATAATGGCTTTCATCTCATTTTCTTCTTTTTTTCCCAGCTCATGGGATGGTGTCACCCACTCTCAGGATGGGACTTGCTTTATCAGTTGGACTTCTCTGCAAACATGCTCACAGAGATGCCCAGAGATGTGTCTCCTGGGTGCTTTTAAGCCCAGACAAGGTGACAGTGAGGATGATCCACCACAATCCATTTCTTGTCAACCTGACACCCACATGCTTCACTTTAATACACAACACTCCACCTCTGGCCCCAAATTCTCAAATTTGTCTCTTTTAAAATTTTTTGCTGAAAGAAACTAATTTTTTTTTTTTTTTTTTTTCTGAGAGACTGGAAAGATGGCTCAGAGGTTAAGGGCACTGACTGTTCTTCCAAAGGTCTTGAGTTCAATTCCTAGCAATCACATGGTGGCTTATAACCATCTATAATGAGATCTGGTGCCCTCTTCTGGCCTGCAGGCACACATGCAGGCAGAGTGCTGTATACATAATAAACAAATCTTTTTTTTTTTTTTTTTTTTTTTTTTGGCCAGGTGTGGTGGTGCATGCCTTTAATCCCAGCACTTGGGTGGCAGAGGCAGGCAGATCACTGTGAGTTCCAGGCCAGCCTGGTCTTCAAAGGGAGTCCAGGACAGCCAAGGCTACACAGAGAAACCCTGTCTCAAACACCAAAAAATAAAAATAAGTCTTACAGAATTTAGAAAACAAGTTCTTTCTAGTATACAGTGGTAAACATTCCTATCCCCAAAGGGAAGACTGAGATCAGTAACAAGACTGAAAAGCCATCAGAGGAAATACCAAACCCTGCAGCTTCCTGTCTGGCATCTGGGACTCTTGTGGCATCATCTGGGCTCTAACATCCTTTAGTAGTTCTACCCATTCCAATTTACATGTAGCCTGTCTTTTGGGCTGGCTCTACCATGTCCATGCCATGAGCTTTCCTCAGCAGACGTCTCACAGTCCTGGTTAACTTTCATAGTTTCAAGTAATAATGCCTTCGGGGTTGGAGAGATGGCTCAGTGGTTAAGAGCACTGACTGCTCTTCCAGAGGATCCAGGTTCAATTCCCAACACCCACAAGGCAGCTCACAACTGTCCCTAACTCCAAGATCTGACACTTTCACACAGACATACACACAGGCAAAACACCAATGCACAAAAAGTAAAAATAAAAAATTATTACACACACACACACACACACACAAATACACACGAAAGTAATAATGGCCTCTTAGGGCCTCCTTGCCCCGACTCTAACCATTGCCTGGCCTGGCAGTTTTCTGGAACCTCCATGACCTGTAACTTGCAGTTTGCATGCTTGAAAACCATGCAGATGCTGCCAAATTGACCCCTTTACCACAGGTGTAGTGTGTTCTGTGTGCCCTGGTGGGTGGGCCTAGGACACCCTTCCCTAGGGGTGGTGTCTGAGCGAGGGGTCCCTCCAGCAGTCTCAGTTCAGAGGCTTTCAACACTGCATTGTCACAACTTGAGCCTTCAGCGGGTGCAGTCGGCCTCTGGAGGGATCTTTCCTCTTGCCCCAGGCACAGCTTCTCTGTCACAGCACTAATCTCTTTATCTATTGTAACTATTTTCTCTGTACCCTGATTCTCCACAGTTTTCTGGCCCTTTCTCACTTGTAGCTCTAAGAACAGTGAGCAACAACCATGCCCCAGCTTGGATGCTGTGCTGTCTTGGAAATTCTAAACGGCTTACTTAGTCTGTTGCTTTTGACTTCAGCATCATTCAACTTTTCAGGACATCTGGCAGACCGCAGCTAAGTTCTTGACTAGCATACAACACAAACGGCCTCTAGCCAGTTCCTGGTGGAGTCTGCACCCCGCTCTGAAACCTTGTGAACACAGTAGTCCCCGTTCATATTTCTCTTTGCATTTTGGTGTTCGGAACTCTCAACCGCAGAAGCGAGAGGCCACTTTGTGTTTGCCCTCAGCGAGCACAAAGAGAATGCTGGGCTCAGCCCCCCCCCCTCTCTCCCTCTTCCTTCCTCCCTCCATCCCTCTCTCTCTCTCTCCTTTTTTCAGTCTGGTCCCCAGCCTGTGGAATGCTGCTGCCCACATTCAAGAGTTGGCTTTCCTTCTCTAGTTAATTCTGGAAACATCAGCATAGACATCCCCAAGCACCCACTTGGTGGCTCACAACTGCCTGTAACTCGTTTCAGGGAGTCCAGTACCTTTGTCTCACCTCCATGGGCACCAGGCACATACATCATGCACACATATAAACGTCAACATTACTGCAAAAACAATGCTGAATATTTTGTTTGGTTTTTCAAGGGTTTCTCTGTCTAGCCCGGCTGTCCTGGACTCATTTTGTAGACCAGGCTGGCCTTGAACTCCCAGAGATCACCTGCCTCTGCCTCACCAACTGCTGGGATCACAGGCATGCCCCGGTGTGCCAGGGTGCAATGCTGAAATTACTGTTTACTGTATTCAAATTAAATGGATTTTTAAATTTTCTTTTTAATTTTTAGTTTTTTGAGACAGGGTTTCTCTGTGTAGCCTTGACTGTCCTGGACTCACTTTGTAGTCCAGGCTGCCCTCGAACTCACAGCGATCCGCCTGCCTCTGCCTCCCGAGTGCTGGGATTAAAGGCGTGCGCCACCACGCCTGGCTCCAAGGACCAGTCTTAATTGTCCTCTGAGCTGTATGTAAACAAAAGTATAAAGTTCAAGCCTTGGGGCTTTATCTAGCTTCAAAGATGAAGTTGGTTTTTTTTTTGTTGTTGTTTTTTTTTTTTCCTGTATAGCCCTGGCTGTCCTGGAACTCGCTCTATAGTCTACGTTGGTCTTGAACTGAACTCAAGATCCACCTGCCTCTGCCTGAGTGCTGGGATCAAAGGCATGCACCACCAATGCCTAGGCGTTTTGTTTTGTTTTCATGTGTTTGTCAGAGAAGCCAGAACACGGTGTCAGAACCCTTGGGAGCTGGAGTTACAGATGGTGTGAGCTGCCAATGTGTGGGCAAGGGCAGTCTGTGCTCTTGATTGGGCCATCACTACAGTGGTGGTTTTGTTTTCCAAGACAAGATCCTGCACTCTGCATTGAAGGATGAAGAAAGCTCTAGATCCTGCCCTGAGGAATGCTGGTGTCATGTGAGGTGTGAAATGTATCATGCACGGTAGACAGAGAAGCAAATGGATTGTGGATTCACAGCATCTCTTCTGATAAATTGCAGTGATAGAGGGTTGAAGGTTTTGGAGCCAGGAGAGGGAGGCAGGAATGAGTCATCCTTCAACGAAATTGCAGCCTGAGAGATTTTTAAGGAATGCATAATGCTACATTATCCAAAAGTTAAGGAGGGGGATGGTGAGATGGTCTGAGGGTGGGGAGCCATCCCGTATCTCCAGAGGGCTGCAGCCTTTTAGGCAAATGTCTCTGTCCAGTTCAAAGCAAAGATAAGCTGTTTGCCCTGGTCATCACATTTCTTTCTCGCCTTGGCCTGCCCACCCCCATCCCCGCTGACAGGGTTTCTGTAATAGCCCTGGCTGTCCTTGACTCTGTAGACCAGGCTGGCATCAAACTTACAGAGATCTGCCTACCCCTGCCTCCCGAGTGCTGGGATTAAAGGCATGTGCCACCATGCCTGGCTTTCATCTCTTTCTTTTTTAATTTTAATTATTTATTTATTTTGGTTTTTCGAGACAGGGTTTCTCTGTGTAGCCTTGGCCATCCTAGACTCACTTTGTAGACCAGGCTGGCCTCGAACTCACAGCGATCTGCCTACCTCTGCCTCCCGAGTGCTGGGATTAAAGGCGTGTGCCACCACGCCCGGCTTCATCTCTTTCTTTATGGTGCTGGTACCCGAGGCATAGGAGGCATTTGATATACCACTGAGCTACATCCTTGCTTTCAGTGTCACATATCTGCTATTTCCTAAGAGTAATGTAAGTCCTGGGTTATTGTGGGTATGCCTGTGTTGTGGAGGCCAGAGACCCTCAATGTCACCCCTCCAGCAACAGCCACTTTGTTGCTTTTCTTTTTTGGTTTTTCCAGACAGGGTTTCTCTGTGTAGCCCTGGCTGTCCTATAAACTACGTTGGCCTTGAACTCATAGAGGTCAGCCTACTTCTGCCTCCATGAATGCTATGGTGCACAACTATACAGAGCCATCCACTTTGTTTTTACCTCCCCGGTGTTGGGATTACAAGTGCATGCCAAGCTGGGCGTGGTGGCCTACTCCTTTAATCCCAGCACTCGGGAGGCAGTGACAGGTGGATTGCTGTGAGTTCAAGGCCAGCCTGGTCTACAAAGTGAGTCCGGGATAGTCAAGGCTACACAGAGAAACCCTGTCTCAAAAAAACAAAACAAAACAAAACCAAGTGCATGCCACCACACTTGGCTTTTTAAAAATGTATTCTTATGTTATGTGCACTGGTGTTTTGCCTGCATGTTATGTCTATCAGATCTTGGAGTTACAGTTGTAGGCTGCCATGTGGTACTACCTGGGTCCTCTGGAAGAGCAGTCAGTGCTTTCAACTAACTCCCCTGGCCCAACAGGGGAGGTTTTTTTTGTTTTTTGTTTGTTTCCCCCCAATTTAGTGGGGTTTTTTTGTGTGTAACTACCTGACTTTTCTGGAACTTGCTCTGTAGATCCACTGGCTTCTGCCTCCTGTGTGCTGGTATTAAAGGTGTGTGCCATCATGCCCGGCTCAACACTGGGACTGAAACATATTGACACATGAGACCTCAGAGATGCTACACATTCAACTGTTGAAGTTCATTTGTGCTGAGAACACAGAAGTGGGGGGTGGGGGTGGTACTTCAGGGAGGCAGGCTCAGGCAGGACGCCCATCCCACAGACCTGGGCGCACAGACACTCCCACTCACATTTTATTAAGTTCAAGGACCGGTTACAACAGGGGTGGAGGTGGTGGGAAGGTCCTGCCCTGCCCCCACCTACACTGGCACACAATAAATAAACAAACAAATAAATAGCTGGGAATGAGCGGGTAAAGAGGTGGCACAGCAAACACCAACGGCAGGCGGGGGCGGCGTCTAAGCTGTGGAAACCAACAACACTGAACGGTACTATGGTGGGAGTGGGAGCCTCTGTGTACCACCCCAGGGCCACAGAGGGGCCCACTGATCTGTGTGTGTGTGTGGGGGGGAGTGTGACTTTGAAGTTGGCCCTTTGTCTTTCTGAGATGAGGTCTCACTCTGCAACCCAGATCACTAAACTCACAGCAATCCTCTTGCCTTAGCCTCCCAAGTGCTAGAGAGGTACAGGCCTTCATCACCCTGCCCTGCTAGGACCTGGTCCCTCGGCTGATCCAGTCAAGCCAGGATGGCTGAGGAGGCCACTGTCTCTTGTAGACCTTTCTATTTGGGATCTAAGAAGCCAGTGGGTCATTATTAAGTGTTGTCCTGGTGGACATACAGAAATCAGTGTCACTTGGCCTTGTGACGGGGGCCCCAAGATATGCAAGGCGTTTCTTGAGTTCCTGCTTGGTCCACAAGGGCCCACTGTGAGACCCTAACATACCAGTCACTACCAGTAGCTGTCCTTTCTCCCATAGGCCTGTTTAGGCCAGGAATGGGCTGGAGTTCTCTAGACCTCTGATTGGTCAACATCAGGGGACAGAGGTCCCAGAAGGGGATGAACTTAGAACTCAGGGTTGGGAAAATAACAAACAAAAATCTTCATTTGGCTTCAGGACTCATATATAGTTCAAGGAGGGGAGGTGACAGGGCAGGAAATAAGGCCACCTGGTGGGGTCGGGCCAGGATGAACCTTCAAAATATGGGGGTTCAGTTTCTGAAGAGCAGAGTGTCCAGCCACTGCTGGGAGGGGTGTGAGGGCCCACAAACCTTCCTGGATCTCAGCCTCCCTTCACTGGGGTACAGATACCCGTGCCAGGGAGCTCATGGTGCCGAATGTGACTCACAGCCTGTAGCCTCCATCTATGTAGGGCCTCAGTCCTCCAGCCCCTCCATCAAGTCTGCAATGCTCTCCACGTAGTAGTGAGGCACGAGCTCATGCTGGCCAGCCGCCAGGTAAGCCTGGGCTTCTTCGAGGCACGAGACGCCTGTGAGTGTGAGCACGGTGGTCATGCCACAGCGGTGGCCAAAGAGGATGTCGGTCTCCAGGCGGTCACCCACCATCAGCGTGCGGGCGGGGTCCACACTGAAGTCTTCAGTGATGCACTGGAACATGTAGGGGCTGGGCTTGCCCACCACCAGGGCCTGGCGTCCTGAAGCTGTCTCCACTGCGGCAGCCAGGCTGCCGGTACCTGTGGGGAGGGGGCACTCGGTGAGCAGGAGGACAGCAGCTGGGCACTGCCTGTGCCATACACCTGAATTCACAATCTATCACCATTGCTCTGGGCACACTCTTTGCTTTAGTTTCTCAGTCTAAAATGAAGGTAGCAACGGCAGTCCCTTCCCAAGTGTCCTGTAGGCCCTTTGGCCTCTCTGACTTTCTCTGAACTGTTGTAACACTTTTCCTGAAGGGATGCTGTAGGCCTCACCAGGGAGGCCCTCTGCAAATGGAAAAGCACTTAAGACAGCAATGGTGGGTGTTGCTCCAAGAAGCCACGCTCGTGCCATGGAAAATTGGCACAGCAGCAAGAGACAGAAATGTCTACACCTCTGACCCAGTCAGCCTGGCAGGCAAAAGGATCCCCGAGAGAAAATTTCAGCCGGGGACAAAAAGCTCCACGCTTGAAGATGTCTGTGGCCAGTGACCATGGAAGTAAGCACAGCTGGGGAAGAGGCCCAAGTCTAACAGGAGGTCTGTTTGGGTGCTGCCTCCCAGCCAACACCATCCTGCTACACACTGAGTCTTCCTGCCCACAGGCATGTCTTTGTGCCAGAACATTCTGCCTTTACACCAACATCTACAACTAAATGAAAAGAAGTACCACCTGGACTTGCTTTGTAGACCAGGCGGGCCTTGAACTCAGTGATCTGCCTGCCTCTGCCTCCTGAGTGCTGGGGTTATAGGTGTGCACCACCATTCATTTACTTGGTGTACCCCTCAAAGCCCACTTCACAGAGGAGAAAGCTGAGCTTCTGTGGCATTAAGAAGCCTGCCCAAAGGCAGGCACACACCTTTAATCCCAGCACTCGGAAGGCAGAGCCAGGTGGATCTCAGTGAGTTCCAAGGCTAGCCTGGTCCACAGAGAGAGTTCCAGGACAGACAGGATTACAGAGAAACCTTGTCTTGAAAAACAGCAAAAAAAAAAAAAAAACCCACACCAAACCAACCATCAAAGAGGGAGCCCAGGTTCAAGGCCATCCTTAGCATGTGTTGTGTCACCAAACCAGATTCCAGCCCTGTTTGCTCATGGGAAGTGAAGAACCACCCATGTCCCTGGTTAGACGTTCCTTCTAGGGCAACAGACTCCACCGAATCACCCTAAAATGTTTTGTTTTTTTCCTCAGTGCAAGAATGGGCCCAAGCTGGGTGTGGGAGGCATATTGCCTATATTCCCAGCACTCAGGAGGTTGAGGCAGGAGGGTAAGGAGTTCAAGGCCACTGATCTCACTGGTGGGGGAGGGAGGGGGGAGGTCATACCTTAATCCCAGCACTTGGGAGACAGGCTAAGGCTGAGATGTGATTGCCCCCAGCTCCCCTGACAGAGCTGGTTCCCATTGGGCCCCATGTGTCATGTCAGTCATCCAGCTGAGTTTAGCAGGCTCTCTCAACAGTGCACACAATGGCTGGGCAGCAAGCATCCCAGCAGGGGAGCTCATTAGAACACCTGACTCAAGGCTGCTGTGTGTAACGGCATATTCCTACTACAGGGGTGGCCATTTCTAATTGCCAGGTCTAGTGGCTGCCCCATGACAAACACACACACAATTTTGTAGGCCTGTGATGAAGAGGGAAAATTGGGGGCTGGGGTGGGTTCACATAATTTCAGATGTGATGCATAATGGGGGCCTTCATTAATTTTGTTTGCCTACCTCCTCCTGCTCCTGGGCATTTTTTTGTTTTTCTTTTTTCAATAGCTTCACACCACTGGAAGCTGTATCACTCACAAATGTGGCTCCAAGCCTGTGTCTGTCAAAGCTCTGTCTCCCTCTCCAGGCAGTAGGAATGACTGGCAGGTTGGGTGCGTTGGAGAAGCCAGGAAGAGTTCCCTGCAGAGGCCTAGGCATACGTCCTGCCTCTCCAAAGCTCCTCACCCACACCTCACAGAGCATGGAGAAACCCTTGCCCCACAGCCTCGACCCAAGCTCTGCAGGGAATCAGACATGTAGCAGCACTGGGGGTTGGGGGATGGGATTGGGGGGGGAGGATGCTGTGGCTGTGACCTCTCTTCTAGATCAATGAGGAGCCTCATGGGAGGTGGCAAGTAGGGCAGCAAAGGCCCAGACAATTGCTTCCTTTTAGGCTACACCATCCTGATAGTATGCCAGTATCTCCTTGTTCACTTTTTTTTTTTCCCTTCCTCCCAGAGCTGAGGACGGAACCCAGGGCCTTGAGCTAAATCCCCAGCCCCTCCTTGTTCACTTTCACCCCATCCTGCAACATGCCTCCCCCGCCCCCCAAGGCTTCCCAGGTCCTCTTTGCATGCATCTGCCTCACTGCCCATCATCAACCCGTGACCTCACTTCCTGCAGTACCATTCTGCAGAACCCCACTCTCTCCCAGGATTTGGTATCAAGGACTATCTGGGCTAAAGGCTAGCAGAGTGGAGTGGCAGAGATATGCCCAGGCCACGTCCTGAGGAACCAAACCTGTCCAAATGCATTTCTTACTACCTGACCGTCTCTGTGGCCTCCACTTCTTTTCTTTCTTTCTTTCTTTCTATTTATTTATTTATTTATTTTTAATTTTTTTGGAGACAGGGTTTCTCTGTGTAGCCCTGGCTATCCTCGACTCACTTTGTAGACCAGGTTGGCCTCAAACTCAGAGATCCACCTGCCTCCGCCTCCTGAGTGCTGGGATTAAAGGCGTGCGCCACCACAGCCGGCTGCCTCCACTTCTAGAGTCATTCCAGCGTTTGTTGCTGCTGCCTAGTTCAGGTTCCCCAACTCTATGCTCATAGTGTTCGCTGGCAGCTCACTTCCCCTCTCTGAGCCTCAATTTCTTGAACGGAGAAATGGGCGAAAATAAGGGCAGCATTACAGGGCTTCTGAAAGCTATGAACAAACTGGAAAGCTGGTTACCGGTTCCTCCGGCCAGGAGCCCTAGGATGACTGGCATGGTGAAGAGCTACACTCGCACTCAGGGATGCTCCGAGGTTATGTAACTCACAGGGTTAACCAGGTGGGCCAGAACTGGAATGGAGGCCAAACTTCACTACCCTCCGGTCTCCATCCTGACTCTGAATGTGTGGATCCAGCGCTCCACCTGCATCATCCATCCAGACCGCTTCTACAAGCCCACAAGCAAAGTGGGTGGGGCCAATGACAAAAGCTCGGGAGGTCAGATCCAAACCTGGATCCCACCTGCAATTGCCTGAGCCACAATGAGCCTCAGCAGGCTCGTCTGTCAAACGGGTCCTCGGCCCCACAGACGACAGCTGCAGGAAGTACGAGATGCGCGTCGGGGACCTGCACAAGTCCCCAAGCCCAGTCCCGCGCTCACCGGGGGTCCGGCTGCCGTCGCTGAGCGGGTGCCAAGGGTCGCGATCGGTAGCCACCAGCAAGCAGTCGGGGTCGCGCAGGTGCGCGCACGCCTCGCTCAACCTAGCGAAGGAAAAGTGCTCGTCGTAGCCCACGAGCACGGCGCGCACGCGCGGGTCATCACCGGGGTCCCCCGCCAGGCGAAGCCCCGCCGCACGCAGCTCGGCGCACAGCCCCTCGCCGCCCAGCACGAACACGCTGCCCGATGCCTCGGGCGGCCCAGGCAGACGCTGGCGCAGCAGACGCGCGGCACACAGCGCGGAGCTAAAGAGCTGCTCAGCTCGCAGCCCCGAGAAGCCCAGGCGGGTGAAGCGCAGCGCCAGCTCCGGCCGCGCGCGCCGGCTGTTGTTGCTCACGAACAGCGTGGCCTTGCCCGCCCGCGCCAGCCGCTGCAGCAGCTCGGGGGCTCCTGGCACGGTGCGCTCGCCGTTCCACAGCACCCCGTCGCAGTCGAACAAGACACCCTGCGCCTGGCCCAGCACGTCGCGCAGGGCCGCGCCGCGCAGCCGCTCGCAGCGCGCCATGCAGCCGGCTGGCTGCTCTCGCAGATCCGCGTTGCTCTCCCTCCGCGGCCACGGGCCAGCTCCACCAATTGGAACGCCGAAAGGAGCGGGGGCGGGACTACGATCTCAGGCCTCAGCCAATGGCGACGAGAGTCTAGTTGAGGTCGCTAGCCGATCCCGAAGGAGCTCGGAGAAAGGGGCGGGTCCGCGCCCGAGAGGAGGGGACCAATGGAAAGCCAGCCTGGTCTGGAACGAATCGCCGCGCGCTTCCCAGCCAATTAGAAGCTAGGCTATCTGGTTGCTAGGAGGAAAACAGAGGCAGAAAGAGCTGTTGTCTTTGGTCCAATTCTTGTCGCCCTCCGAACCATGGACGCTTGGGTTCTAAGCAGAGTCCCGAAAAACATATGGATGTGCTGGAGCAAGGGCCACATCATCCGTGTGTTCGCAGGCTCTGTCTGGGCTTTTGTGCCGGGCCAGTTGTCCTCCTGACCCTCCGACTGTGCTGTCCCCGAGGAGCTTGCTTTTTGTTGTATAATGTACATTTTTAAAAATATGTATGCCGGGCCGTGGTGGCGCACGCCTTTAATCCCAGCACTTGGGAGGCAGAGGCAGGCGGATTACTGAGTTCAAGGCCAGCCTGGTCTACAAAGTGAGTCCAGGACAGCCAAGGCTACACAGAGAAACCCTGTCTCGAAAAAAAAAAGTGTACGTTTACGGTACAGTTCAGTGGTTTTAGAGAAGTGATTTCAAAAACATGGGTGCAGGGTCAGCGAAATGGCTCAGCAGATGATGGCGCTAGCCACCAAGGCTGAGGACCTGAGCTCTATCTTCAGAACCCTCACGGTGAGAAAAAATACTCCTGCAAGTTGTTTTCTGACCTCCACACTCGTGCATCCACACACTCGAAGGGTAGTGGTGGCACACACCTTTAATTCCAGCACTAGGGAGGCAGAGGCAGGGATTAAAGGCATGCACCACCATGCCTGGCCAGAATCCAGAGATTTGATTTCATGTTTGTCTGTTTTGGGGACCGTCAGTAATATTTTGGTTGTCAGGGCCAATTAGTTGCCTATAATGTTGATGGGGCCTTCTAATCTGGAAAGCCTTGGTATAACCAGTAGTTCAAGTGTGGGGACCAGGGATGGAGGGGAATCTGTATTGTCACAGTTTTGTGGGTTTTTTTTTCCCCCCCGAGACAGGGTTTCTCTGTGTAGCCTTGGCCATCCTGGACTCACTTTGTAGACCAGGCTGACCTCGAACTCACAGCGATCCGCCTGCCTCTGCCTCCCGAGTGCTGGGATTAAAGGCGTGCGCCACCACGTCCGGCTCAGTTTTGTGGGTTTTGTTTGTTGTTTTGTTTTGGTGGTTTTTCAAGGCAGAGTTCCTCTGTTTTAGCTCTGGATGTCCTGGAAGTCCCTCTACAGACCAGGATTACCTTGAACTCAGAGAGATCTGCCTTCCTCTGCCTCCTGAGTGCTGGGATAAAGCGTGCACCACTGCACCCCACCCAATAGTGTGGTTCTAAGCAGAGGTGTAGCTGTCTAATTCCTAGAGTAACTGAAGTTAAGAGACCCAGGGAAAACCATACCGGAGGCCCAACTGTTTTCTGTTCTCTCTGGCTTTTCTTAGTGCTCTCCGTGGCTTGGAAAGTCCCCACCTTCTCCTTCCAGCATTCTCAACCATGCCATCCGTCATCAGGATGACTTTATCTGTCACCTCCTTTAGCAAGCTCTACCTCTCACTAGGCTACGAAAGTAGTCTTCTAGCTCCACTGTTTCTGTCACTTCTGCCTGCCCATTCCCAAGAGTTCCTCAGGTGTTCCCGAGAGTTGCCCAGCTGCACAGGCAGTAAGCCGTCATATCTGCACAGGGCAAGCCAGGGAAGGGCCGATCAGTCACTGCTCCTGGGTAAGTTGTGTGTTTATGGGTGTGTGTGCATGTGTGAGTGCTTTGGTCTTTAGGGCAGACAGGGTGGACTTGCTCGACTGTCCCAGAGGTGGAACCCACGATCCTGAGATGCTGAGCAAACTGCCCTGGGTGGGAGGAAGAGCCCAAGCTTTGCTGGCCCTGACGGGGCAGTCCCTTCTCACTGGCCTTAGTAACTTGACCTGCAGATGGTGCTATTACCTTGATGAGAAACTATCACAGACGACCCGTTCTCAGACCAGCAGCTCCTGGCTCTTCAACCCAGGAAGGAGAGATAGCTATTGTTTGGCCAGTTGCTCCAGTTTTGTTAAAAATAATTTATTCACAAGCCTTACAAAAATACATTGGCAAGAGAAAAAAAAAGTCCTGTAGGAACGGGGAGGTCCGTCCTTCCATCTGATAGCTCCCTTGCGACCCTGCCAGAGAGTGGGGAGCCTGGTGGGAGCCCCCAAGCTCAAAGTAAAAGAGGGAAAGGTCAGAAAGTAAAGGGCTGGCTTGAACCCTCCTGGCCATGGGGGCCAACCCAGCAGGCACCTAGGCACAGGGCAAGGGCTGTCCTGGGAGGGACAAGGGAGGGAGGGGACACTGAGGACTTGTCAGGCAGGAGGGCCCATTCACTCTGTCTCTGAGGTGAGGCCCCTGGGCCGAGGCTGGGGTGGCACAGCTGGGGGAGTAAGATGCCCACCTACAGCCTCAGGGCCTACTCTGTCCTCCGTAGCCACTCCCTGGTCCACCTGAGCAGGCATGTTTGAAATCACTAGGCCAGGGGAGGCTGGGCTAGGAGAAGCTGGTAAACGCCGGCTCTGGCGCCGGGCAGGCTGTGGAGGAACAGGGGGTAACGGGGGAGGCACGGTAGGGGCCCGGAGGCTGGTGCCCACCAGACGGCGTGGCAGAGCTTGGGGAGTACCAGGGCTGCCAGAGCCAGGAGGCAGGGGTGGAGCTGGAGGGGACGAGCGTGCACTGGAGGAAGGCTGGGGAGGTGGCATGGTAGGCCGGGCTGGTGCCGGGCGCTTTGCTGTGGAGGAAGCAAAACACAGGAAAATTAGGGGTTCATGTGTCTGGGTACATCCACAAGCTCAGTGCCACCTCCGCACCTTTGTACGTTCCTTCTGTGGGGGGCAGGGGGGACACTTTCCACAGTGGGTCCTCATCACTTTTAGTCTTTCATTCTTTCTCTGTGGTTCTCAGCATCCCAGCTTACAGCAGAACCTCCAGACGCCACCCCACTCTTCTGCTGTCACCTTTCCCAGTTTTATTGGCATCAGAGGGCTCATCCTCTGAAACTGACTTATCCACGTTTATCTTACTTGTGTCTGTCCCTAGAATATACACCCCAAATGGCCACTGCTTAGCACAGTGCAGGAGTCAAGCAGGAGTGGGTAGGAATCTGTTGATGATTTTACAAATGTCGCCTGTCCCTGTTGACATGTGGGTCCTTGCTTGCCTTTCAGAAGCCCAAGGTCCTCAGGCAAGCGCCAACCTTGTGAGGCAGCTGGAAGGGCAGGGGGCTTGGTAAAGCTGAGGTCAAAACTCTGGCTATGTGGACTGGGGTATCTGGAGTGGCCTATTTGCTCCCGTGGGCCTGTTTCTTCACTACTAAGATGGGGTGGGAGCCCCAACCCCCCACGGCAGCTGGGGCCAGCTCAGGTAACTCTGACAGTTAGTCTCCCAGGTCCCCCAACTCCAGGTCCGTGTGGCCTGCAGACTCCTGCTGTTGCTCTCTTAGCTCTACATGATACACCTGGCTCTAAACTACCTTGTCCTCAGGGCCTGGGGGTAGGTGTGGGGCTCCCCAGTGATCCAGTCCCCACGTGGATCCTTGGCCTCTTACGTATCCATTCTGGGCCAGACAGACATATGAGGGTGCCACGGTAGCTCTGGAGCCTCCAGACTCCTCCCAAACCTCTCTCATCCCTCCACCTTTAAATACAGTTTGGGCCCTGTCCTTTGTAGCCCTTGGGCTTCTGGAGGGCTAAGAAACCCACCACACTCACACCGTCTTCCTTTCTCTAGTACTTTCTGTGGGCCAGAGCCCTCCCTGCACACACCCTGAGGTCCCAGCTCCTGCAGCCCTTCAAGGTCAGAGTAGTTACAGTTCTACCACAGAAGAAGGTGTTGAGGCTCAGACAGGCAGCATCACCTGCCCAGGGACGAAGAGCTGGACCCTGGGTCCCGAGTGCCAGGCAGCAAACCCTGAGCTCCTCACTTCGTCTATTGCTGGCCTCTCCGTGGCCCTAAAGACGTGGGACAACAGGGACTTGCCACTGTTCTGTCTCTTTTCTCCCACAGCCAACTTACTCTTCCGAGTCATGTCCTCTGCTGGAGGAGCCGTCTCTGTGGGGCTCCTGCTGACCTTGGGGGAAGTTGGTTTGGGCAATTCAGACTCTGTCCTGCCAAAAGAAGGAGAGAGGAAACGGTCAAGTTTGACCATCTCCTAGGAATCTCCTAGAATCCCACGTGACCCGAAACTGTTAGGCGGAAGACTTGCTCCCCATTGCCTATGGCCACGCCAGGAATCTGTCCTCGGTCTCAGGCCTGCTAGTAGATAGATACTCCCAGGAGTGGTGGGGTTTGTGTCTATCATGCCTGCCCTAGTTATTAACTTTGTCAACTTGACACAACCCTGAGACCCGCAGGAAGTGGGAGTCTTAACTGAGGGATCGCCCAAGTCGGACGAGCCTGTGGCCATGTTGGTGGGGAATTGTCTTGGTTGCTGACTGATGTGGGAGGAACCAGCTCACTGTAGGCCATGTTGTCCCTGGATGGCAGTCCTGAGTTGTATAAGGAAGGAAGCTGACTGAGAGCCAGGCAGTGGTAGTGCACGCCTTTAATCCCAGCACTTGGGAGGCAGAGGCAGGCAGAGTGCTGTGAGTGTGAGGCCAGCCTGGTCTACAAAGCGAGTCCAGGACAGTCAAGGCTACAACAGAGAGACCTTGTCTCGAAAAACGAAAGAAAGAAAGAAAGCTGCCTGAGCCAGGCGGTAGTGGTGCACAACTTTAATCCCAGCACTTGGGTGGCAAAGGCAGGTGGATCTCTGTGAGTACAAGGCCAGCCTGGTCTGCAAAGAGAATTCCAGAACAGCTCAGGCTACAAAGAGAAATCCTGTCTCGAAAAACCAAAAAAACCAAAAAACAAGAAAGCTGGCTGGGTACCAGCTAGGGCAGACAAGGCAGTAGGCAGTAACATCCAGAGCTGCTGGTTCTGCTCCACTTGAGAGCCTGTCTCTGTGATAGACAGCTACTGGAAGTGTAAGCCAAATAAATCCTTTCCCTCCCAAGTTGCTTTGGTCATAGTGTTTATCAGAGCAACAGACAGAAAACTAGTTTAAAAAAAAAGACAACCGGGCGTGGTGACGCAGGCCTTTAATACCAGCATTCAGAAAGCAGAGTCAGGCCGATCTCTGTGAGTTCAAGGCCAGCCTGGTCTACAAAGGGAGCTCGGGACATCCAAGGGTACACAGAGAAACCCTGTCTTGAAAAACCAAAAAAAAAAGGGGGGCTGGAGAGATGGCTTGATGATTAAGAGCACTCACTGGCTGCTCTTTCAGAGGACCCCGGGTCAATTCCCAGCACCCACATGGCAGCTCACAAGTGCCTGTAACTCCAGTTCCAGGAGATCTGACACACCCCCACACAGATATACATACAAACAAACAACAATGCCTATTAAAAAAAAAAAAAAAAGCCTGGCGTGGTGGCGCATGCCTTTAATCCCAGCACTCAAGAGGCAGAGGCAGGCAGATTGCTGTGAGTTCGAGGCCAGCCTGGTCTACAACATGAGTCCAGGACAGCCAAGATAGCATAGAGAAACCCTGTCTCTGGAAAAAGAAAGAAAGAAAGAAAGAAAGAAAGAAAGAAAGAAAGAAAGAAAGAAAGAAAGAGAAACCATGACTGTGACATAATCTGTGGGATGGTCCACAGGGCCAAAGTGGGAGGTGGGAAGCAAGCTTTCCAGGTGATCTTTTTTTTTTTTTTTTCCTTTTTTCTTTTTTTGAAACTGTCTGGAGCAGCCTAGGCTGGCCTTGAACTTTCCATGTAAGGGAAGATGATCCTGAACTCCGATCCTTCTGCCTCCACCTCTCCAGTGCTAGTAAACACCACCACACCCACTTTATGCAGTGCTGGGGCTTGAACCCAGCCCTCCTGCACCACACAAGGCAAGTAGTCTACCGATTAAGCCACACCCCCAGACTTCCATGTGATCTTTAGGGGTGTTCTGCCAACTGAAGTCAGAGAGGACGTGAGCAGCAGTTCAAAGAGCCTGGCTTCCTAAAGGTCTGTCTGGCCACTTCCCCAGGGAGGCCTTCCTTTCCTACGGAACTGCTCCAGCGCTCTACGCGTATGCCGCCTCACCCTCCAGCGGAGCCTGCATCTAGCCTGACATCACAGGAATGCAGTTGGACACGTCCACTCTCCCTGCCCCAAGGCAAGGAAGGGCTGACGGTGGCATATGTCTGCCTCACGCCGGAGTCTATGGCTCTGATGTGGGCTGCTGAGAAACACCCAGGTTGGAGACAGGAAAAGTATACATTCCAACTGTCCCTTCCCAATTCCCGAAGTTCCCAGGGCGTGAACAATGGCTGGCACATAGTAGGTGTGCGATGAAGAAGGGCACATGGTTAAGGTGGAGAATGGGCACCTCCCACCTACTCCGACCTGTGAGGCCAGACCTATAGGACAGATACCATAAACTGCATTCCGAAATCCTCAGGGACGGAGCCTCCTGGCTAATGTTTGTGCAACCACGAGTAAGCAATTCATGAGGCTTGGCTCTCACCTTTCTTTTACAGACACCAGGGCTGGAGCTGGGGTGGGAGCCGGGGCGGCAGCCGGAGCAGGCACAGCAGCGGGTGGCAATTCCTCTGAGGCCCGTTGGCTACTGACCTTCTCCTGGGGCGCCAGGCCCGAGAAGATGTCTGATACACTGAAGTTGATATCTAGAGGTGTCAAGTTGTCAAGTTTACAGTCTTTGCCACGCTGCCAGGGCTACATTCTTTCCCTAAAACAATGGGACTACTCTCTGGCTTCCTATTCCCCCCTGGGTTAGGTAGCACTATTCCCATTTCACAGAGGAGAAACTGAGGCCCAGTGAGGTAAAAAGCAGCTTCCGCTAAGCCACACGGAGAGTTTGTGGGGCAATCAGGGACTAGGCTGGAGACCAGGAACTGGGGGTGGGAGGGGACTAGGGATGACACGAGTAAAGGACATAAAGGACGTCACCTCCAGGGAAGAGGGCGTCAGCATTCTGTATCAGCGCCTCGACCACGCCCACCACCTGAATGGAGGACACAGAGGCTGCATCCAGTTGGGCCTGGTCCCTGGCACAAAAGAGAAGCAAGAGTTTTAGTGACCCTAACTCTGTGTGACTCTGCTGGGCATGGTGACTGGTACCTGAATAGCTCACACACCCCATCCCTGACTCCTTCACCTACAACAGATATCGCTAATTGATTCTGGGCACTGTCCTCACAGTTTTTGGATGGATTGGCCCCCACCAAACAACTACAATTCAGCACATGGGGAAAAACCCTTGCCATCCCTGTGTGACCCGAAAAGTAATGATTAGTCTTGCATACCACTGCACCTTAAAGTTGGTAGTTCCTATAGCAACAACCCCCAAACACTTAGAATGTATATAATCTCTCCCCAGCGAGTGACTCTCCAAGGCCCATGTCTGGAAAGTTGGGAGTGAGGCTTAAGCCATACCTCATAGTTGCCAGCGTCTGCACCCAGTCACCGCAAAGGTGCCCCATCACTACCTTTCCCCTGGTCCCTCAGGCTGCTCCTCACAGGCTCCTGTACTCGTGACACTCACCCGTCTTTCTCAGGAGGCCACAGCAGGTTGGGCCCCAAGACAATGGCGATGTTGCTGGGTGTCATCTTGTTCACTTCCTGTTGCTCTGCCAGCAGTGCCAGGAACTTCATCACGTACCTACAAGGGTGGGAGAGAGTCATAAATGCTCACTGATGCCCTTAAAGGCCCGAGAAGTTCCTACCCTTGGGTTCCAAAGGGGAACAGATACCACATGGCATGGTTAAGTTTTTACTAGCTAAGTTCCCTGGTCTAATTTTTGAGTGGCAAGTGTATATGAAATGAGAACTGAGTTGAGAATCTTCTGGCTGCTACAGGCATTGGGGACTGACTCCAGTGCTGACCCTGAACTGCCTGCCCAGGGCCACAGAGTGCAGGGGTGGGTGGGGTCTGCAGCCAGGCAGCATGGTTTCGCAGGATGAGAGGGTTTTCTGTTTTCTTTTTGAGACAAGGTTTCGTAGCCCAGATTGGCCTTGAACTCTACATAGCCAAGGATGACCCTGTCATGCCTCTGTGACTGCAAACCCAAATGCACCTACATCTCCAGTTCATGGCATGCTGAGGCTCAAAGCCGGGGCTTCGTTATGTTGGGGTGATCTTTTTATGCACTGTGTAAAGATTGTGCTTGTATATTCAATTGCTGATTTCTATCAGCAGAGAGCTGAGTACAGTCCTGACTTTGGTATGGTTAAGCATCACCTGTTTCAATGTTTTGTAAACATAGACTTCCCTCACCTCTGATTGGTTTAATAAAGAGCTGAATGGCCAATGGCTGTCCTGAACTTGCTCTGGAGACTTGGAGACAAGCTGACCTGAAACTCAAGAGATTCACCTGCCTCTGCCTCCTGAGTTCTGGGATTAAAAGCATGGGCTGCCGCCATCACCACCTGGCTGTGATTTTCTTTTCTTAAGGGACTCACTCTGTAGCCCAGGCTGGCCTCACACTCAGCCTTCCTATGTCAGCCTTCTGCCTGCTGGCATTGTAGACGTGAGCCACTGCCCCTGGCTGGCTTTGTCTGTATCTGGTCTAGTATAAACAACAGGAGCAGGACATCATAACTGAGGTGTTGTACTCAGGCATAGCACAGGCTAGAGTCAAACCCAAACCTCTGTCAGTGTGTGTGTGTGTGTGTGTGTGTGTGTGTGTGTCTGTCTGTCTGTCTGTCTGTCTGTCTCACCTGAGGTTGTTGAAGTTCTCTTGGGGTAGGCGGCTGCAAACATCTTGGAGTGCCTCCAGGCGGGCCCCAGGCTCCTTCAGGCTGAGGAGAGAGAGCCACTAATGAACCAGCCCAGGGCCACAGTTTTCAGAGCGTTTGCGTCCCCACTCTCTTTACCCCCACCTCCTCACCTGGCTGCTTTCATCCAGTCATCATAGAGGTCAGAGGTCATCAGTGGCTCTGGCAGCTCCCGGAGATAGGACTTAAGGGCACCTGAAACAAGGCAGGGGACGGTCTATGGCAACCCTCCCACTCTCATTTCTCAACGCCCAAGGGCCCAGCTCTTTCTGCTTGGAAGGGCGTTCTAGCCTGTATTCATACTAACATGTCTATGTCTATGTCACAGGCCCTCTTAACATAGTACTTAGGAAGTGTATCTTTAAAATAAAAACATGTGCATACATTTTAGAGGGTTCTCACACATTTGCGTTAGGACCTCCTAAGCGTCCCAAGCTGTCTCTTTGGTAGCATTTCAGGCCCAAAGCCAAATCCGATAAGTGTTACCTGAAGCAACTCTGCCCCACTCCCACTTCCTGCCAGCGCTTCGGGCAGATCAGGTACCTGCTACAGCATGGGGGTCTGAGCAGAACTCCTCTAGGCTGTGGGGATCTGAGGCCATTGTCTGCTTGAGGCGCTTCAGCACAGAGGCCCCAGCAGCCAGACGGAAGAGACCCTAGGGTGCAGGGAGGAACATGTTACAGGGCACAGAGGCTGGGCAAGGCAGGCTGCTGGACCTCAGTGTCCCCACTGATCTGGTGGTCATTGGTGGCCAGGGCTGGGGAGTGTGAGGGCCTGGGAGAAAGGCGGGGGAAGAGCAGACTTGTTAGGGGTGGAGGGGAGAGGCAGGCTCAGCATGGTTGGTTGGGTAATTTTCCAACTAAGGGTTTATCTTCAGGAAAAGGCCAGTGTGGGATAAAGGCTGGACCGAGGACCCCTCGTTCCTCATGTGACTGTCTCTCCCCTTGTCAGTCACAGCCCATGAGGATCCCCCAACACCCAGGGCCGGTAAATGGAGCAAAAACTGCTCAGTGTCTGTAGCACAGTGTTAGGCCCCTGAAGTGCCTGCCATTCAGTGAGACAGACTCAGTTCAGCAATGGGGCGGGGAGGGGGGTTATGCCTCCCTGAGGGGTAATTTAGGGCACTAGCATGGGGCCCTACCACCCCACCCTCCATGACTTGGCTCCCACCTCCTCCTGCATGCCTTCTGATAACAGCAACAGGACACAGGCCTCGATAGGTAGGGCGATGTCACGGCCTAGCTCTTGCAGGTGGGTTCTCAGGGACACCCCATATACCCTGGAGAAGGGGGTGGCCGTCATCAAGGGGGAGGGGTCTGTGGGAATGAGACATATCAGTGGCCTGGTTCTTTCTGCCCCAGGCAGCAAGGCCAGGGCAGACAGGGCACCTCTAGGAATCTACCTTCAATCCCGTTTTAGTGGCACGCTTGCGCGCGCGCGCGCGCGCGCGCACGCACACACAAACACACACACACACACACACACACACACACACACACACACAGAGTCATTTAGCCCACTTCTTCAATCTGCCCACCTCCACTGTTCTGCCTGGTTCAGATCCCAACTTTCTAGAAGGTCTCCTGGCTGCTGTCCTGTCCCTTTTCCATCCTCCATAGCAGCAGAAAGCCAGCCCTCAGAGACGTGATCCAGCTCTCTCCCAGTTCCCAACTCATTCATGGCTCCCCTACTGCCTTTCAGGATAAGAAAACTCTTGGGGCTGGAGAGATGGCTCAGTGGTTAAGGGCACCGCCTGCTTTTCCAAAGGTCCTGAGTTCAATTCCCAGCAACCACATGGTGGCTCACAACCATCTGTAATATAATCTGATGCCCTCTTCTGGCCTGCAGGTGTATGTGCAGACAACACTGTATACATAATACTAAATAAATCTTTAAAAAAAAAAAAAGAAAACTCTTGTTCTTGTTTTTCAAAACAGCCAGGAACTCTCCATGTGGACCAGGCTGGCTTTGAACTCAGAGATCTGCCTGCCTCTGCCTCCCAAGTGTTGAGATTTAAAGGTGTGTGTCACCATGCCCAGCTAAGGAGCAAACTTTTTACAGTATACAGTATACAGTAGGGTCAGAGGTGTGAGGCTGGCTCACTCATGTCCCCACCTGCTTGGCTGTGGTTGTCCCTCAGCTCAGCTAGGGCTGTGTCGAGTGAGGTCAGCGACCTGCGATGGTAGTCAGCCTGAATCTCCAGGAGCTGTGGGGACAAAGGACATTTCCCCAAGAGAAGTGAGGGTGAGGGAAGGAGACTTCCGCAGGGTCTCCAGAACAGATGCCCACCATCTCTTGGGGGAGGACCCCCAGAGGTCTTTCCCTGTGGCATCCACCCCAAGTTTCAGGTGACAGGAGCTGGACCGTAAACTCACATGAATAAAGTAGTTGGCGTACGAGTCCTCCTTGGTGGCAAAGTGGTAGAGGTCAGCCAAGTACTCATCCTTGGGGGCGGAAGGGAGAAGACAGGTGAGGCTGCGGGGATCTGGCCGGGAAGCTGACAGCTAGAAGGGATAGGCGCATGCCCAGGCCAGGGTCTCTGCACTTGGGGCCAGCCCACAGGGTCCCTTCAAACTTTTGAGGCTTTACAGCTTCCGGTCCTTTACATTGGGTCCTCGGATCCTTAGTATAACGTGCTCTTGTTCACCATGCACTCATTATTGCATTCGCTTTTTTAAGTTTTTTTTTGTTTTGTTTTGTTTTTTGAGACAGGGTCACAGGGTCTGTGTAGCCTTGGCTATCCTGGACTCACTTGGTAGACCAGGCTGGCCTCGAACTCACAGAGATCCACCTACCTCTGCCTCCCGAGTGCTGGGATTAAAGGCGTGCGCCACCACGCCCAGCTCTCATTCATTCTTCTTTTACGCACTTCATTAACACCATTCAGTCAGTCAGCAAATGGCACTCATTCATTTCTTCACTTACCCAGCACACACTCTCAAAGGTCATTTGTCACACAGATACTATTCAGTCATCCACTCAGTAAACACTGAAAGTCTAGTAAACAAACCACATCCCGGGTAGGGGCCCACCACGTAGATTCGGACTCTAACTGCCTGGATTTAAAACTCAGTGCTGCCTAGCCCAGTCACATCCCTTCTCTGTGTTTCATCTTCCTTTCTGTAAAATGGACAGGACACCTACACCTATCACCTATGCAGATATCCCAAATGACCTCACCTTGCACTGTTCCACCTTTTTCTTTAGCTCCTCCTCTTCCTCCTTCAGCGTCTCCACCTTGTTGGCAGTGGTGATGTGGCCGTGACTGCTTGGGCCACCTCCCAGGCCTTGACTGCTCCCTGAGTTCTTGGCTGCCTGGCTGAGCCTGGGGAAAGTCTCAAGGTCAATGGTTACTGGCCCCATTGCATGACCAGAGCTAAGTGTCTTCTCCCTACACGTCACAAAGGACTCTAGGGTTTTCAGAAGCAAAACAAAATAAAATTTCCTTAGGCCTCTGCCTAGACTAGGCCAAAGTGCTTGAGGGCTCCCTCTGGTGGTGCTCCTGGTGATTACAACTACTCAGCTAGAGCCATCTAGGGATCTTGCAGACTAGTGGTTTTCCTAGCTTTGGGGTCACCTGTAGCACAAGGGAGCCCACACACACCCTCACATATATGTGCCTTTACCACATGTTCTCTCAAGGACCAGAATGGCCACATGTACCCAATGGGCCCTGAAAAGCCCTACCATGACCTGACTTGGGTCACACCTGCTTTTGAGGGCGTTCCAGTCGGACACCAGCTTCTGCAGGCTCTTCTTGTGCTTGAGGATAGCAGGCAGCTCCTCCTGAGGGCAGGCACAGGGAAGGTTCAGGGGATTGGCGGGGGCAGGGGGAGCAGGAGTCCGGGGAAAGCTGGGGGTGGGGTGCAGGATCACCTCACTCAGCCTGCTGAGCGGCTGCAGGACATCCCTCTCCAAGGTCATCTCGAACTCAGCTAGGATCCGGGCCAGCTGGTTCTGGATGGCGCAGCTCATCTCCAAGGCCTTCCTGTGGACAGAGAGCCCAGTGGGCCAAGGCTCCCTTGGCCCGTAACCCCCACCTAGAAATACTTGAAGGTCCCAGCCTCTCCAATTTCCTGCTTTCTCAGAACTTACTGACCTGGACCTTTCTCCCAGCTCAGTCATCCCTTTGCGGTAGACACGCTGGCTGATATCTGACCCCCTCGTTGCTTCCTGGCAACCTCTAGTGAATAGCCAGGTATTCCATGCTCACCCCATGCTGGAATCGGGATCCAGTTCCTTGAAGCTTTCAGCCATTGTGGTAGAAAGAGCCATGAGAGGAAGCTTCTTCTGCAGGGAGGACAAGGTGAGCCTGAGTTTACCGGCCTCCTCCAACAGACAGACTTGTGCCCAGAGCACCCACACCCCAGGGGAGGGAGGAGCCAACTAAACAGGTCCACAGTTAGAGCTAAGGGTGGCAACTGGGGGGCTGGAGAGATGGCTCAGAGGTTTAGAGCACCATCTGCTCTTCCAAAGGTCCTGAGTTCAATTCCCAGCAACCACATGGTGGGCCACAACTATCTATAATGGGGTCTGGTGCCCTCTTCTGGCAAGCAGGTGCACATGCACGCAGAGCACTGTATACATGATAATAAATAAATATATATAAAAAAAGAGAGAAAGTGGCAACTGGATGATGATGGTGATGGTATGTTTGTGTGTGTGTGTGTGCGCGCACACAATCTCCCACCTGAGGGAGGGGGGAAGTCCTTCCCTTCAACTCCTCCTAAAGTTACTCGATGGGACAAAAAGGAACGATCAATCCCAGGAAGACTAGGAAACCACTCTGCAGAGGGAGGGAGCAGGAAGCCTCCCAAGGTTACACCATTGCAAAGAGAAGAGCTGGCCTTGTGGCCAGGGGTGGGGACGAGGTGGCCCGAACTCCTTCCCTGCCTCGTGGCATAGGTGGTTAATCCGGTCATCCTCTAGTACAAGCTCTCCAAGGTTTCCCATGGCCTCACACCCAGGCTCTTTCTAAGGGAAGGCAGGCAAGCCTGGTGCCCTCAGAGGATGGAAGAGGCTGTCGGGAGTCCCTGGGCCTGGGGAGTTGCGAACCATGTGAGTGGTAGGAACTGAACCCAGATCTCTGCAAGAGCAAGTGCTTTGCTGAACCAACTCTCCAGCTCAGCCACAGGAATTCTGAACCATCTCCATACTTTCACCTGGAGTTATAGAAAATAGTACATTTACAATCGGGGGGGGGGGGTCACTTTTGTCATTTGTTAGCTGTGTGATCTTGGGCTAATAAATTTAGGTCTTGGTTTCCCGTTATAAGCAAGTGACTTGTATGTACAAGGGACTGTTGCCAGGGCTGCTGCCAGCAGTGGGGAGACAAGGCGCATTAGCGGTCTTAGCAACGGTGTAGCAGGAGTCAATAAATGATGCCTGTTGAGTAACAGTGAGCATCGTCTTCATCCAGCTCAAATGGTGCTCCACCCACCTAGACCACCTGGGGGGATGCTGAAGGGTCCTGGGGGGGGGTGAAGGGGGAAGGAACCACGGACCTCAGAAGCTGCTGTGGACCCAAAAGCCTCACTCCCTTTGCATCCTTGACCACACAGGGCTCTCCTCCCCGAGGCCAGCACTTACCACACGCTTGTCCATGTCAGCCCCACTTTGGCCCTGCAGACAGGCCTGCAGCCTTTTGTGAACATTGTGTGCAGCTCGCTTAGCGGGTTCCAACCGCTGCTCCACCTGGGAGGTACAGGGGGGCCACATGTGGGTGGCTTGTAGATTGTGAGGAGTGATCGGCTCCCTCTCATTGCCCTATTGTCTCCCCCAGAACAGGAATCAATTTTCTCTTCCCTCCTGCGGCACCCCTGGCCATCAGGGAATGACTCAACCAGGCCCTTGACGCCTGTCCCGCCTGCAGCCCTCTATACTGACAGCCTGCACGGGCCTGCCTCCCAGCCCAGCCCGCCCAGGCACGTACCTGCAGCAGGTCCTCACCCAAGAACTCGGCAGTCTCCGAGGTGCTGTAAGGGGCGGGGGGGGGGGGTGGTGGTGGTAAGAGGGGGGCTTCTGCTGAGACAGTTTGGATTAAGAAATCCACTGGCCCCCCTCTATCCCCTGCATATGGAACCTGGCCCCAGTTGCTTCCAGGACGCACCAAACCTGGGTGGCCTGTCTCCAACGTAGTTGGAGCACATTCCATGGCTGGTAAGAGGATTCATGCCTGCTTCCTCCCCCACCTAGGCTGTGCCCTGGGAGAGGGTGGACCCATGACATGGAAAAAGGCAGGAGGGAGCTACCCAGGGCCCAGCTTTGGGACACAGAAGTTAAAAGTTTTTCAACTCCCCCATCCCCCAGATAGTTTGCCTGCTCCGGAAAGGGGAAGCCTAGACTGCCCCCCAGAACGGGAAGTATGGAAGTTGGTCTCCAGCGGTGGCCAGGCCCACAGGCACAAGGCATTAGGCTGCAGCTGTGGGCAGGTCCCGGGACTCTGCCCAGGGACACACAGGGGCATGAGTTCAGAGCAAAGTGGCCTGGCTTTGTAGGTACATGCAGGTGTTTGTGTCATTGTAGGACTGGATCAAGTTTCTAGATACTCGGTCACTTCTCAGGGCCCAAGGAATGGGGAACTCCCAGGCTGGGGAAGAGGGGCAGAGAGAAAAGCTCCGAGAAACTCTCTGAACTTCCGCTCTCATAGTTTTGGAGCTGGGGACCGTGGAGACCAGGGGGTGCCTCTACCTGAGCCTGCGGAAAGCAGAAGCAGGACCAAACGACAGGAGGCCCCTTGGGCTGGGGGAGGGGACGGACACCCAGCCCAGAGCAGGCCCCTCCTCCCCAGGCCAGAACACTGCCAGTCCCTTCCCCCAGGGTCTGGGGCCCCCGATTGGCTCGGTTCCTCCCTGTAGTTAAGAGGTAGTTAAGTGTTCCCATTGTCCAGAGTGGACAAACGAGGCTCCGGGCAGCTTCCTGGCTCAGGGCGCATTCTGCTCTCTGCAGCCTCACCAACCAGGAATGGAGGTGCCTTTCCCTCCCCACTCCCCCGCAAAGGCCGGCTGTGCCTGTGCGACCACAGTGGCTTCAGACGCCAGGAAGAGAGGTCAGGGCTCTGGCATGCTAGAGGGTCGCTGCCCAGTCGTTCCCGACCTCCCTGATCGGTTCTCCTGCGCTCACTCAGGTCTTGCGGGGCCACAGCAGGACTAGAAGAGGGTGACACTAACCGTCCCAAGCTGCCCGTGTGGGCCAGTTGCCGCATGCGGTGCAGCTGCCTCTTCATCATCTTGAGTCCGGGCTGAGGGGCGGAGGAGTCACCGTAGGGGTCGAGGCTGGCAGCCCCCCCCCCCCTGCCCAGCCTGCTTCCCCGCGCGCTTCGCCCCGGATGGGTGGGCGGCGCTCTGGCTTCCTGGGCCGCTGCGCTCCTCTGGCTGCTGCTGGCGCTGGCGCTCTCCTCCCCCGCTCACGACTCCGCCCCCGGACCCCAGGTCACTCCTTTCTCCAAGTTTGGAGTCTCGCTCTCTCGCGGTTTCCGGGCCCAACGACCCCCGGGTCGGTCGCCTGGCGAGTGTCCCTCTGTCTCTCTGCTGTCCGCAGTTGAGTGTGGACTCCTCCTTCCCGCACCCTGCCCAGCCACGGCAGCGGGTGGCGTGGCGGGAAGCAGGTAAGCCGTTCCTGCCATCACCGCCCTGGGTATAAACAACCTTTGCTCTCTTAAAGAGAAAAGACGGCTGCTTAGAAGGGACAGGTCTTCGGGTCCTGTGCAGGCTAGTTCCACAGGATGCTCCTTGGAGACATCTTCCCCACCATAGCATCCCCTAGCCACCCTCCATGCCTGCTGGACCTCTGGCTGGGAACTTGGGGGTACTTGGGACCATCAGAGATTAGTGTCCTTGGATTGGTCCCCAAAGTTCTGCATTCACTGTATATAGTGGTTTGATGGGACAACTGTCCAGGATCAGTCTATGCCACAGGGTAAACAAGATACCCCAGCCAGCTCCTCGGCCTCAAGAGTTCCTCCTGTCCCTATCCCCACTTTTTTTTTTTTTTTTTTTTTAAAGCTCTTTCTCATTCCTCCTAGCAAATGTCCCTGGTCCCTGCCCTTCTTTCTTGTCAGACAGTGATATGGGTGCTGCTCTGAATCCCCAAATCCGGTAGAGGTTTTCTCTTTGGAACGCTCAGCTGAAAACCAGCTTGGGCATACAGTAGGTGTTCATAACTGCTAGTTACTATAGGGCAAGAAAACCTGTGGGCAACAGTAAGCTGACTCCAGTGTGCACCCTTCAGGCTTGGGGAGTGGGGGGAGGGGACGCTACAGGAAGCCCTGAGCACCACACCGCACTTTGCTCTCTGCTAGTTTCAGTTCGGAGCCATCCTACTTGAGCACCTACTGTGTGTGGATAGATAGGCAGCCAGCGTGCTTCTCAAAGACATCTGCTTTGCTCCAGACGTACCCAGCAGAGGCCTAGCACCTGGTGCTCACTCACTGGGAGCAAGCAGCCCTTTACTCAATCTAGAAGTCTTACTGAGGCTGGACAGGAGCCCAGAGGGGTCCCAGCAGCTACTGCTGCAAGGACCAGAACATCCTGGCTAGGAACACAACAGTTCCTCTTCTCTGGAATCCCAGCTCTGTGGGTGGAGAGATGAGATGGCAGATCAGCTTGCTTTCCCCTATCTGTCTTTTCCCAGTGGGAAGGGTACTGGCCAGGGTTTGCAGAAGAGGTGGCAAAAGATTCTAGGGAAGGGCCAGTCTTGGGGTACAGTGATGGAGACATCAGAGTGGTGTAGACCAGGCCTCCTAATGTGTGAGACTTCCTACCATCCAGGTCCTACCCAGAACATTCTTTGTTTCTGTTTTCCCTGACTTGGCAATGGGCACAGTACTGGATAAGCCTTAGGAGGCTGGAGATTCCCAAGCTTGCAGGCAGCTTGGCTCCAGGTGTCTCTCTCTCTCTCCCCCTTCCTTCCTTCCTTTCTTTTTTGGTTTTTTGAGACAGGGTTTCTCTGTGTAGCCTTGGCTGTCCTGGGCATGCATTGTAGACCAGGCTGGCCTCGAACTCACAGGGATCCACCTGCCTCTGCCTCCAGAGTGCTGGAATTAAAGGCGTGCACCACCACCGTCTGGCTTCAGGTGTCATTTTCTTGCCTCTAGGGAGGTCTTGATCTCCAGGGTGCTTCGGCCTTCATGCCCAGGGCTTGTTGGGCTGTCAGGTTGCTTGGCTGGTCTGGAAGTTCCTGAGGGCAGGCCTTGCTTAGACTCCAGGCCTTCCAGGCTTGTTTAGATCTAGACCTAATTCTAGTCTGGGGAGGGGACAGCTCCCTGGGCTGAAATAATAGGTTGGTGTTTTATTTGTTTGTTTGTTTGTTTGTTTTAGAAATGACCAGAGTATATTATCAGCTGTCCAAGCCCTTGCCCAGCCCCCAGCCTCCAGCCTTCCCTGCAGCCAGACCTGGGGAGCATCTGGATCTGACCAGATATGGCTTCTGTGCTTCTAGGATGGGTGACCTTGGTGTTGAATCATTGAAGGCTGGATCATAGGCTATTTCTTCAAAGGATGTTGTAAATGGAAGTTTTGATTAGTAAATGCTGAGATCACTGCCAGGTCCAGCTCTCTCTTATGGAGATGTGTATTTTGGTTTCTTACTGGAGATTGAACTCAGGGCTTTGTGCATGCTTGCCAAGTGTTCTGCCCGCAGAGTCCCAGCCCCAGCTCTTTTTACCTTTCTTAAAATTTTTTTACAGCACTCAGGAGGCAGAGGCAGGCAGATCATTGTGAGTTCGAGGCTAGCTTGATCTACAAAGTGAGTCCAGGATATTCAAGGCTAACACAGAGAGACCCTGTCTCGAAAAACCAAAACAAAGCAACCAAACAGAAAAAAAAACCCAAAATACTAAAAACAACCAAAAAAATTTTTAATTAAAAATTTAGTTTCATTTTATGTGTACAGTTATTTTGCCTGCATTTATGTGTGCAAACCATGGGTGTGAGGTGCCTGTGGAAGCCAGAAGGAGTGACAGATTATCGTGAGTCACCATGTGCGTGCTGGGAATCGAACCTGGTTCTCTACAAGAGCAGCCTAACCTCCGAGCCAGCTCCCCAGCTTCCTAAGTCACATTTTTTGTTTATTGTGTGCATGTGCCCACATATGTGTGTGAACATCACAGCTCTTGTGGGGAGGCCAGAAGACAACTGATGGGAATCAGTTATCGTCTTCTATCACATTGGTTCCAGTGGTCAAACTCTGGTCCTCACGCATGGTGGCAGACACCTTTACCCACTGAGCTGTTCTGCCAGCCCCCCCCCCCCCTTTTTTTTTATTTTGGGAGAAAAGCTCTCTAAGTGGCCCAGTTGGTCATGAACTTCAATGTTCTTGCCTCTTGGGTAGCAGATATTATAGGCATGTGTGGCCACTAACCGCCCAAAGGATCATGGACTTTAGAACTGCACAGACAAGGTACCTCAGAGGTCACCAGCTAACCCCTCCCTGGGCCCTTCCCTAAACCATGTTGACTCCAGCTGGAGCACCATCTTTTGAGCTTGTGGCTGAGCCCTCTGGGCCTCTGTGTCTCAGCACTATGGTGTCATGATTGACTTGGGTGATACCAGATTTGTGATTACCTGCGTCCCCAAAGAGCAGCAATGGGACTTAGGGGGAGTGTGTGGAGTGGAACGTCTCTCACCAGCACACTGAGTGACCTTAGATAAGACAGCTCACCCCTCAGCCACAAACAGCGTAGTTTAGATTACAGGATGTAAAAATTTCACAAGAGTGCCTGGCACTGTCTGCTGTTACAGTTATTGTTCAGCTACCACAAGTCAGGAATGAGAAGCGCCTTGACCATGCCTGCCTCAGTGGCCCTTGAAGTATGCCTGGCTGCTTTAGGACAGGAGAATTTACTGGCCTGCCCCTTAGCTCATCCTCCTTTAAGGTATCTTTGCAGATACCTCTAAGGTATCCATTTGGCAGATGTGCAGACGCAGGCCCTTAGACCAGATGTGCACACCCAGCTGGCTGGGTGGTAGAGGGCAGGTCAGAAGAAAAGACTTAAGACCTAGGAGCCATTGCTGCTGTCTTTCTGCCGTGTGCCCGCCATTGCCTGTGACCTTCTTTTCAGGCTGGCCTTAACTATGGCTGCTGTCCCTATGACAGTCTGGGTGGCATCTGCTAGTGAGACTTAAACGGATGTGGTCAGGGCAGCCAGTAGGCAGGCTCGGGTGGAGGCTGTTGGCCTCATCCTATCACCTGAGACACTTTGCCACATGGCATGATTGTGGCAATACAAGAAAGCTTCCAAATGCTACCCACAGCAGCCAAGCACAGGTGTGTTTCCTGGGGATTTGCTAACTCTTTTGCCCAACCTTGACTTAAGGCCTTTCCAGGAACCCTGGGGTGGGGCTGAGGCAGGACTCTACCTAAGGCTGCTAGTCCTGGGGAATGTACACTCTTGAGCCCAGCAAAGCAGGCCAAGGTGACAAAGCTGGAGAGCAGGCTCAGGTGGCTGGATTGATCTACCATCTTGATGGCCATCTCCTCTAGACTGCTGGTCCAGTCTTGTGCTCACAGAGCAGTTCTGAGGACTCAAGGGCAAGGGGACGGAGAGGCTGCAGGCAGCAGGCCAAGCAGCAGGCCAGAGTGGGTGGCTCCCCTTGGCTGCCCTGGGGATGGAGACCACAGAGGGTGTCCCAGAGCAGCAGAGGCTTCTCCATCACTCTTGGCTTCTGCACTGTGGTCACTGCAGGCTTAACTGCTGCCTCTGGCCAATGTCCCAGAAGTGGAAGTGTGGCTTTGAGGTCTGGGAAGTCCCGCTGCTCTGGGGTGGTAATGGGTTCATCTTTTAAGAGACAGAAGATACTTCCCAAGGTACTCATGCTAAGATGCTAAGGCAGAGACAGCCTCCAGTGAGGTCCTTGTCTCCCAGCTGGGTTCCAAGTTCCTACCAAGTTCCCACCAGGTTTTGAGACAGGCCATACCTGGCTTGGGACTGCTCAAGAGATGTGTATACGAGACTGGATGAAGACAAGGCTGGAGATGGAGTAGGATCAGGAAATTGAAGGGGGTCTTGGACCTACAGATTCCCTCAGGGGTCCTAACTGGCTCTCTGGGTCCCTACCCTGTAGCCTTTTTTTGGCATTTAAAGATGTTTCCTCCATTTCAAAGATTCCTTGACAAGACAGGCCAACTCCTGGCAACCCCCAGCCCACCCCAAAGAAGATGATGAACACCAAAGAACCTCCCCGTGGAGATGGCCTCAAATGCAGCAAACCAGCTACTGGGTAAAACGTCCCCACCTCCGCCACAGACAGATCCCTGTGGCCTTTTCAAACAAGGAACCTAGGAAAGGACAGAAAGCCGGTGACTGAAATCAGTACTGTCACATGGGACCCTCCCATTCATGGTCCCATGACCCCATGCCAACCCTCACTCATCCAGCGGCCATGTAAAAAGATTATACATGAGACACAACTCTGCCGCCCCAGATGGGAACTAGAGGTCCTTTCCAGACAGGGTGGGTGCTAGGCCAGGCCATCGGCTGTTGCCTCCTGTCCTTTTGCTGTGCGGCACACCCTGAGATGTCTTCACTCTGAACGTTCAGGGTGGGCCTGATGGGTTCCTGGCCTATGGGACTCAGACTGTGTCATATCCAAGAGGTCTTCATAGGCTCTAGGCAAAAGGTTTTAGTAGCCAGTCTCAAACTGCCAGAGGAGACAAAGTGAAAGTGTTTTCTCAAATGTGGGACTTCCTGGAGCTGGTAGCAACACAGCCGCTTGTGGGAGAGTGGGCAGCCTGCAACAGTGCAGGAGCTCTCTTCTGCAGCATGGGGCGCTAAGCCAGCTCTTCACTGCACCCCACTGGCAGGTTCTGTGTGTGCCTTCCGCACCCTGCTTGGAGACATACAGCCTTTTACCTCTCCAAGGAGGCCAGAATAGCTGGGAGCTGACCCAAGGTAGGCCTGACACATCTGTTACTAGGGCCCTGCTTCCCAGAGCCGGGCTGGGGCTGGAAGAAGCCCAGCAAGACACTCTGCAGAGCATAAGAGGAAGTGAGGGACCAGGGTTTCCCTTTAGATTCTACAGCAGCTAGACCTCCTAGTGGTCCCCTCATTCCCAGCTAGGGCAGCTCTGGTCACCACAGAGTAGTGCTTATTGAGTGACTCAATAGCAGCCATAGGCCCCCAGTAGGGCCTCTCTTGGTGAGGGCTGAAGAGCTAAGGTGGGTGGGAGACGGGGCAGACCTATAGGGCAATCCCCAGGCCCCCAATTTCTGAATCTTCCCTAGCTCCCTCATGCTTACAATAACAAGAACAGCTAGTTCAGGAAAAGGTCATTTTATTTTCATAAATACTCCTGCTGTCACCCACACTGACCCTTACTTTTGACCACAGATGGGTGGGCGGCTGTGCGGTGCTCACAGGAGGCCCCAACAGTAGCTGATAAATGAAGCATGGAGCTCTAGGAGCCCCATGGCCCTCCAAGGAGGCATGTCCTCTGGCTTTGCTTTCAAGTTTCCATGGCCTGTAGGAGGCCTGAGAACACAGGGAGGCCTCTGGAGGGCCTGGGAGCTGATGGAACGCCTTCAGCTCTGTGACCACAGGGCCATTCCAAAAGAAAAGCGAAGAGCCAAACCACACACCGAGTGCAAACAGCTAGGGCATGGGCATCACCCCCAGTCACTGGGTTCCCACAGAGGAGGCCTGGGCTGGTCCCAGATCCAGCATGGCCTCCAAGTTATGGCTGGGCCTTTCCATAAGGCAAAAAAGACAGGTGGGGAAGACCCCACCTCAGGCTGGAGTCAGGGCTGGGCTTACCAGCCATGCTTCCTCCCTTACCCCGCAAGAGTCCTTCCAGGGCACACAGCCCCTCCCTGTTCCAGGCTCCCACTGGAGATGGGGGTCCCAGCTGCTATGGCCAACCCAGGCCCAGCCTGCTGCTGGGTTAGGCTCAGCAGGAGAACAGGCAGAGGGAAAGGGAAGAGTCACTGAGGGCCACAGGAAGGAGAGAAGCACCAGGCTCAACAGGTACAGGTCCTGCTGCCCCTCCTCTCTCCAGCCCCTCTGTCCTAGAGGCTCCCCCAGGTTTCTGGTGGGGGAAACTGATCCACATCTCCCATCTCATTGTAGGTCTGGTCGCCCATGGTGAAGATGAGCTTGTAGCGAAGGCGAACCTTCTCCTGGGGCACAAATGGCAAAAGCACAGGGTCAGAGCAGGAAAAAGAGGTCAACAACACCCTGGGGCACTGCCCTGTCATAGCTGGGCCCTCACCTTCTGGGGGTTAGCAAGGAGCAGGACCTGGGTGATGGCTGAGGGGTGGACGATGGGGTTAAATGCTGGCAGCTCTGTGCCCGAAGGTGGCTGCAGCCTCACCTTCATGACCTGAGGGCAGGAGGTGTACAGCAGGTCAGGCAGCCACTGATGAGGAACCAGCTCCCCTCACAGGGTTTCAGGGATCTCTCCTGGCTTCCCACCACCCCTTCCCCAGCTCCCCAGTAAGAGAGAGCCTGTCTCCTGACCATGCCCAGCCAGCTGGCTACCCACCAAGTCTCAGGTCACCCTGCCTTGAGGGAAGAAGGCCTGCCTGGTCTGCCCTGTCACCTTGGGGACTGCTGACTGGAAAACAATGTTTCGGATGGGCTGGGGAGCTGTGCTCAGCATGGAGACCACCACCACCAGCACATCAGAGCGCCCTGGCAGTGGGTCCCGAGCAAAATGAAAGAGGACACGGAAGCCATGCTGGTCATAGACGGTCACTGGCAAGATGCTGCCTGTTGAGAGAAGGGTAGGAGGGTGAAGAATGGGCGGAGCCAGAACATACTTATCTGCTTCTCACTCAGGGTGTGGACTCCATTGCGGGTGAAGGCAGGACACCCACACTGGAGCCAAGTCACAGCCAAGTCCCTCCCAGGCTAGAGACAAAGGCTTGTCATGCACTCTTTCGGCTCAGGGTCAGTTTAGTGTTAAGAAGGATGGGGAAGGCGTGGGGCCCTTGGTCATAGCTTCCATGAAAGTAACCAGCCAGTGCTGCCACTCTTGGGTGAGAAATATCTGGGGCTTAGGGCTAGATCTTTCTTTGAGGTTCCGTTTTATAATCTTTTTTTTTTTTTTTTAATTATTATTGCATGTGAGTGCTTTATCTGCAGAAGAGGGTATCAGATTACATTATAGGTGGTTGTGAGCCACCATGCATGTGGTTGCTGGGAATTGAACTCAGGACCTCTGGAAGAGCAGGTGGCGCCCTTAACCACTGAGCCATCTCTCCAGCCCCCGTTTTATAATCTTATGGAGCCTCTAGTTCTGGCCCCTGGCCTCCCTAGGAAGGAGGGGCTGGGGTTCATTGCTAAGAAGCCCCCTCCTGTGTGACCCAGAGATTAGAAGGCAGCCTTTCATCATACTAGGATGGGAAGCCCTTGTCCAGGATCACACTGGGGTCAGCAGTGACAAGAGCTGACCTGGCCCGGCCCTCCCCAGCCCACCTCTCCCTACTCACTGGGTTTGATGGACTCCAGGGGCACAGTGATGTTGGTTAAGGAGAGCTCAGGGGGCGTGGGCTGCGGCAGAGGCCCAGGGGGCTCTGGGGGCATGGTGTGGAGGAGGCTGGTGGCTCCTGGATTGGGCGAGTTGCAGCTGCTCTTACTCTGCAGGTCACGGAGGGTGAGCCGGGGGGTTGGCTGCTGCTTCTCCCTTAATGAAGACAGTGCATTAGCACATTATTTCTCTGGTGGCCTTGTTAGGGGTTTTGGAGGGACTAGGCAACCCAGTTCTGTGCCTGCAGGTTAATAGCCTGAGCATCCTCACCTATAGTGAGAACCTCTCCCATTCCTTTTGCCTCAGCATCCTCCAATGCTGAGCGCCCTTTTATCTTTCTCTAGGGTTCTGGGAACTCAAAGGGCATATTAGCGGGCACATTCTCATCAATTCTATGTAGGGTGGGACCATCCCTGGGCACACTCTTGTCACAATGGATGATCTAACATGCCAGGCTCCCAGGAATTGCAAATGATGGGTGATTCCCTTGCTGGGCCCAGAAGCTGCTAGCTGTGGGGACAGGGAGGGCCCTGGCAATAGCAGCCCTCACCACCGCACTTGCTGGGCCTCCGGGGGCAGTGCCTGTTGCAAGAGAGTCTTCCCCAAGAGATCCAGGTCGTCCAGGCCGCTGCTCGTTGGTGGGGGTGCCTGCGCTGGGGGTCGGCAGTCCATGCTGGGGGCCTGGGCTGGGGGAGGGACTTGTGGTTCAGTGCCATCTGATGACTGTGGGCAAAGGAGACAGTGGGTGAGACTCTCCAAAGGATCAGAGGCACTTGTGTCCTGAGGCCCTCCCCCTCTGCAGGTGACATCTGAGAAAGCTACAGCAGAAAGAACAGACCACCTGTCCATGAGGCAGGCCACTGAGCCTAGCTGGATCTCTACATTGCAGGGACCTCAAGTCCCCTTTAAGGGAAGAAGAGCTTAGCCTTGAAGGCAGGGCTGTGGTCCTGTTGGGGACCCTAAGCTGAGGCCCAGGCACCTCTGCTGGAGGTTAGAACAGACTGTTAGGCTCTTCCCTGGGGTGGAACTGCCCTGGCTCCTGGGAGCCTTGCCTAATACTCACCTGGCTATTTGCCACCCCTCCAACTACTGGCCCCAGCCTCCCTTTGCCTAGGTCTGTCTGTCATAGACAGAGCCAGCTTCGGCCCTCTTACCTGGAAGCTGTTCCACCCCACACCATCTGAGCTGGAGCCTGAAGGTGGTGTGGGGTCACTTAGGCCTGTAGAGAAAGCAAGATTGGGGGTTGGACTGGTGGGCAGAGGCCAGGGGGGCTAACAGCTAACAGTGCGCTGGCCTAGGGCGCCTGGATTCCTCCCTTTCTTACAGGGGCAGGAGTGAAACCCACACTTTCAGAGGGAACCAGCGGCAGGGTGAAAATAGAAACCATCGTCCCAACAGCCGTTTTGCAGCCCACGCTTGCTTCCTCTCTTCCCGGCAAGGCCCCAAAGAAGCCAACTTATGGGCAGAAGTTGGAACTTCCGCCACTGCCTCTCAGAGCCGACATGGTAGTAAGGAGGGGAGGAGAGTCTCTGATTGCACCAGTGTCCCCGTGTGGACAATGGCTAGGTGGGTCAGGCACACTCTGAAGGCTCTGGTATAGGTCACTAATTAGTGCTGAGGGCCCTGGGGCCCGGCCTGCTGGCTGGCAGAAAAACCACCATCCCTGTCTCTCCTGAACACCTCAGCCAGGCTTACCCTGTATGTGAGTTAGAAAAGATAGTGATGCCGAGCATGGTGGCACACACCTTTAATCCCAGCACTTGGGAAGCAGAGGCAGGCAGATCTCTGAGGTCAAGGCTAGTCTAGTCTACAGAGTAAGTTCCAGAACAGGTGGGGCTAGACAGAAACCATGTCTCAAACAACAAAAAAATCTGAGCGCTGGCGGCACACATCTTTGATCCCAGCACTTGGGAGGAAGAGGCAGGTGGATCGCTCTGAGTTGGAGGCCAGCCTGGTCTACAAAGAGAGTCTAGGACATTCAAGGCTACACACAGAAATGCTGTCTCAAGAAACCAAGGGGGAAAATAAGACCAAAAACAAAAACGAAAAGTCCCAACCAACCAAACAAGAAAAGCCAAAGAAAACAATGTTCACTGCTTACACTTTCAATGTCCCCAATGTGCTGGGCTCACTAGAAGTGGCGCTGGCGCTTACTAAATCATGTCCTTCCTGTCTGGAGAACCTGCTGACCCTTCCTCAGGCAGCTCCACTGCAGAAATCACCCCACCTCTCCCAGGCAGCCAGAGCTGGCCAGCCCTGCCCTTTGCCAGGCTGACTTTGTTCTCAGTCTCCCTGAGCTACGGCTTCACCTAGCATAGGGAAGGTATGCTGCTCATCCATAGCCTCCCACTGGAGGGCAGAATGCTGGTGCCCACAAGCTGCCCTGTACCATCCTCTTCCTTACCCAGAGACATGAGCTCGTCATCAAGCAGGGACACTGAGGCACTAGGCTGCTTTGGACTGCTCTGGTTGCCAGGATGGGTGGGCGTGGCTGGGTATGTGGTGCCCGAGGGAGGGAGGTCCAGGCCTGAGAGGTCCAGCAGGGCTGAGGTGCTCCCTGAGGGGAGAAGAGAGTTGGGCAAGTCCTGGGGGCCATGACAAACTTGGGCTCCCTTCTCCTCTGTCCTGGGTGGCCTTCCCCAACAGCTTTAGGCTTGGCAGAATGCCTCGGCTCCCTTCTCGGGACCTTCATGGTTTTAAAGGGCCAGGGTCACACTGAAGGTCATGCCAGGCAGCACTCTGGGTCCCCAGAGCACTTCTGCTCTCTTCTTACCAGGAATGGAGCTGGCTGTGGCATCACCATTGACCTCCTCACCCCGGACCAGCTGCTTGTACAGGTTGATCACCTGGGTGAGATTGTCGTTAGCCTGCAGGATCTCAGCTGGAACCAGAAGGAAGGGAGAGGTGGGGGTTGAAGGAGTGGTGGAGCCTCTGGATAGGGGGGAGAAGCCTCCCACATCCACCCCAAAGGGCATGTGAAGGGGACGGGCCAGGCAGCCCATTGCATATATGGAGTTCAGACAGCCAAGCTGGTGTAGAGGCTTGGAGGTGGAAATGTCCAGGGGACAGCCAGCCAAGGGCAGAGTGAGACTGAGAGGTAACAAAGGGCCTGAGTGGCTGATGGGATCATCTGCCACACTGTTGCTGTGACCTGAGCTAGACATTTTTGTTTGTTGAGCCCCAGTTGGAAATTGGGAAGAGTTCTCCGTCCTGGGCAGGACCTTGCTCATAGGTCTGCAAGAGCAGTCTCAGCTGTCTGCGGCCTTCTCATGTCAGTGCTGGAGACAGGGGGCCCCCTCGTGGTGGTTCCTTCCAACTGTGGGTGTCTAGCAGGGCCTGGAAGGGGGAGGAGGTAGAGGGAGGTAGAGGGACAGTCGCCCAGGGCTCACCTAAGGCCTCATCATTGTCTTCTGTGTCACTGGCCAATCGGAAGAGTGTGGGCCGCATGCGCTCACAGCGCTGGTATAACTCCTGGGGGGGGAACAGGCGAATAGATAAGGGTTCTTAGGGGGCTGTGGGCTGCGAGGTGGGCTGGGAGCGGACTGGGAGTGGGCGCACCTTCATGAGGTCCTCACTGCTGCTGGACGCCGCGCCCTGGCTGTGGCTCATCACCATCTCTGTCAACAGCTTCACATTGTTGTTTACCTCCTCAATGGCATTCACCCGCTTTGAGATCTTCTCCATCCGCTTCTGGTCCTGTGGAGCAGAAACGGCCAGAGGCTGCCTCAGCCCTACTAGTGGCTCTCCTTGGAGATAGCAAAGGAGTCTGGGACGAGGGCTGGACGGGTACAATGTCAGCTCTGTGTGGCCATGTCCTGGTGAGAGCTTGCCACTCAGGGCAGGTCCTCTGTCCAAGAAGCAGTCTACTGCTATTGTGTCACTTCCTACTCTCCTGTACAAGCTCGCAGTCTCCAGGGGTGGCCCTCACTCACTCATAGCAAGTTTCTAGACTCCTGACTGTGGCCCTGCATCATTCTTGCCCTCCCTGTGCTGTCTCCTGAAGCCAACCTTCCCACACTGGAAGAGAAGACCCCTTCGTTGGTGTCCTTCCTTGTGACTGTAGGAACCTAGCAAGTGTTGGGAGCTCATGGCCTTTAAAGGCAGCTATAGGAGGTAACCTCACTCCCTTCCAGCCCATCATGCTTGCTAATACCCTTCTGCTGCAGGAGGTGGCCATGTTCTTGGCAGTCTCACACGGCTTGGCCCTTTAAGACATCCCTGAAAAGCCAGACATGGTGGCGCATGCCTTTAATGCCAGCACTCAGGAGGCAGAGGCAGGCGGATCGCTGTTGAGTTCGAGGCCAGCCTGGTCTACAAAGCGAATCCAGGAAAGCCAAGGCTACACAGAGAGACCCTGTCTCAGACAAACAAACAAACAAACAAGCAAAAAAAAAAAATCATCCCTGAAATAAGCCATCCAGGCCTGTGACATGCTCTTTTCTGCTTCAGGGGATGCAGAGTAGCCCCTGACAGTCAATCTGGGGTCCAAGCTTAGCCTGACCAACCTGCATGACTAAATCTTGCCTCTGAGGAAGAATGAACTAGCAGTTTCTGTGAGACACACACTTGTAAAACATGGGGAAAATTCTTTGCTGCTGTCATTAGTATGCTGGGGATTTCATGGAAAAGTCCACATTTCTGGATCATTTTCTTTTTTTCTTTTTTTTTTGGTTTTTCGAGACAGGGTTTCTCTGTGTAGCCTTGGCCGTCCTGGACTCACTTTGTAGACCAGGCTGGCCTCAAACTCACAGCAATCCGCCTGCCTCTGCCTCCCGAGTGCTGGGATTAAAGGCGTGCGCCACCACGCCCGGCTCTGGATCATTTTCAAGGAAAGAAAAATCAGGGGCTGGAGAGATAGCTCAGTGGTTAAGAGCGCCACCTGTTCTTCCAAAGGTCCTGAGTTCTATTCCCAGCAACCACATGGTGGTTCACAACCATCTATAATGTGATCTAATGCCGTCTTCTGGTGTGCAGGTGTACATGAAGGCAGAGCACTGTATGCATAATAAATAAATAAATCTTAAAAAAAAAAAAAAAAGGAAAGAAAACTGATGATCTAGATACACAGGGCTACAGATGGGTAGTCACCTTGGGCACATAATGGGCAATCTCCTGTCTCAGAGGTCCCTGCCTTATGGCCTTAACCCTTTATTTCCTTGCTGTCAATCCTTAGTCTAGAGAGCTGTGTTCCATTTGGCCTGTGTGCTACTAAGTGCTAATCTGAAGTCTTTGTTTGATTTGGTTGAGACAGTTTCACTCTGTAGCTGAGGCTGGCCTGAATTCAAGCCAAAGCCATCTTCCTGTCTTATCCTCCCCAATGTTGGGGTTAGAGGTGTGAGCCACCTTGCCCATCCTGAACACCCTTTTAAATTTTTATTTTGTTTTGAGAGTCTCTCTACATAGCCGACTGTCCTGGAACTCACTCTGGAGATCCTTAAACTCACAGAGATCCACCTGCCTCTGCCTCCCAAGTGCTGGGATTCAGTTCCAGCCTTGAATATCTACACTTCCAACATATATTAACATCTGTGTTTTGCTGTGTGTATAAATCTATATACATGTACACATACTTAAATATGTATTTAAAAACTTTTTTTTTACAATATTTTGTTTTTTGAGACAGGGTTTCTCTGTAAAGTACTAGTTGTCCTGGAACTTACTCTGTAGACCAGGCTGGCCTTGAACTGACAGAGATCCAACTGCCTCCCAAGTGCTGGGATTAAAGGCATGCACCACCTCCCCGCTAAAAACTATTTTAAGGTTGAACTTGTTGGTGGGAGATGCTGAGGAAGGATAACAGGACCTCGTGCATATCAGGAAAGTGGTCTACACTAAGCTAGAACCCCAAGCCCCAGTGCATTCCCAAAGTACTTCAAAATGTTTGCCGTTTATTTACTTGTGTGTGCATGTGTGTGGGAGTACACGGGCTGTGGTGTGCACTTGGATGTAAGGGCAACTTGTGGGAGTTGGTCTGTCCTTCCAGCATGTGGCTCTCAGGTCCAGCCCAGGCTGGCCGCAGATACCTACACCTGCTGAGCCACCTTACTGGCTCCCAAAGTCCTTTCCTTTTTCTTCACATATGGTCTTTGCTATATGGGCCAGAGACTAGCCTCAACCTCAAGATCCTCCTGCCTCAGGCTCTGGAGCTCCAGGATTACACAGGTGCATGCCACTGATTCTTAGCTTCATCACTAACAAATACCACTCCTCGGAAACTCCTGCACAGCAGGTTCACTCAGGCTAGTGGGCAGATCTTCCCAGCCTGCTAGCACCTGTCAGTTCTTGGCTGTGGCCACTGTTCTGCTGTGCTGATATGGGGCATCATATGCACATACACAGAGCTCCTGCTTGGGGGCCTAGCTCCACACCCCATCCCTCCTGCCCATGTACCCCAGGCCAGCCATCACCTCCTGCACCATCTCCTTGATGAGCTTGTTGGCAGCCCGGAGGTCCTCGGGGTGAGAGCTCTTCAGCAGGCGGGCCAGCATCTGCAGAGACAAGGAAGTGACTGAGGGCAGCCCCAGGTCAGGGCCTATAACCTGGCTCCTTAGTTACTGTTTGTGGGACCTGGGCAAGACACTAAAGCTCTCTGTGAAATGGTTAAAAACATGATTGACACCTGATGGGTGTCCAAGCGGGTGAGACGCCACACACTACCCACAGAGTAGAGCAGAAGGATGCCCTCAGCACACAGCCCTGGGCCCCGCCCCCAGCCTCTGGGAGGACACACCAGAAACCACCGTGGTAGCCTTGGGGGCTGGCTGGGAAAAGCTTATTTCAACAGGTCCTCTCCCTGAAAATGCTTCTGTAACTAAAAGCAAATCAAGTAGTATAGGAAGATAAAGCTCTGCAGCTCCTCAGCCTAGGCCTGTGCCATGAACGCAGACGCTTGAGTGGGTCCGTGTATTCAGCAGGCTCCCACACTGTCCCCTCCACAGGGATGACAGTCAGCATGGGAAGACTCTACCCCCAAGAAACTACTGCCTTACCTTGGACTTCTCCTCATCTTCAAAGATCACATTCTTGGGCCGTGGAGGGGGCAGGGGAAAGAGTGCATCCTCTGGAAGCTTGGGGTCAGACTTCACAATCCCTGGGGAAGATGAGGTTAGGAAGGCTATCAGTAGGTGTCAGCAACAGTGGTGGTAGGGAGAGGGATAGAATAGGGTGGCAAGGTCAAAGAGAGGTCACTCTTTCATTGGCTCCCCAGCTTTGGACTTTGATGAGGGGACTACTTCTAAGCACAGTGAACTCCATCAGAGATGGTTGAGCCCAATATATATTAGTGTACATAAACATTATTTATTTATTTATTTTTGAGACAGGGTCTCTCTGTGCATTTTTGGCTGTTTTAGACTCACTTTGTAGACCAGGCTGGCCTTGAACTCACAGCGATCTGTCTGTCTCTGCTTCCCAAGTGCTGAGATTAAAGGTGTGTGTCACCACGCCTGACTTAAACATAACTTAAATACTAGTTTTTTTTTTTTTTTTGTTTTTCGAGACAGGGTTTCTCTGTGTAGCCTTGGCCATCCTGGACTCACTTTGTAGACCAGGCTGGCCTCGAACTCACAGCGATCCGCCTGCCTCTGCTGGGATTAAAGGCGTGTGCCACCACGCCCAGCTTTTTCTTTTTCTTTTTTTTTAAGATTTGTTTTTAGGGGGCTGGAGAGATGGATCAGTGGTTAAGAATCCTGTCTGTACTTCCAAAGGACCTGGGTTCAATTCCCAGCACCCACATGGCAGTTCACAACTGTCTATAACTCTAGTTCTAGGTGATCTGAAACCCCCACACCAATGCACATAAAATAAAAATAAATTTAAAAATATTTGTTTTCAGGTATGTGTGGTGTCTGTGTCTCTACGGACTGTGCTTGTGAGTGCAGGTGTGTGTGGAGGTAGAAGCAGGCCCCTGGAGCTGGAGTTTCAGGTGGCTGTGAGCTCCTTATGTGTGTACAGGAAACAGAACCCGCGTCCTTTGGAAGAGCAGCAAGTGCTCTTAACTGTGGAGCTGGCTCTTCAACCCCCATATATATTTTTTGAGAAAGGGTATCATGTAATCCTTTTGAACTCACTATGTAGCCAAGGGTGGCCCTTCAACTTCGGGTCCTCCTGCCCCCACTTTCTAAGTGCTGGGATTACAGGTGTGCACTACCACACCTGGAATATTTGGTGCTGGGGATTGAACCCAGAGCTTCATGCATGCTAGGCCAGCATTCTACCAGTTGAACTATATCCCTAGTTCCTGGGCACTCTTGTTTTGAGGCCACTCTCTGAAGGTAAGCTTGAACACATACCACCCCCGCCCCAAGCTGGCCTTAGGCCCAGCCACCTAGGCCTCACTGGTTGTGTGTTCCCCAGATGGTAAAGGCAGACCCGTGAAGGCCTTTCTGGCAGAAGCCCCAGAGACTGCTGGCAGTCGGACTGCAGGCATTACTGGTCCCTGCCCCGCTGGGAGTAGAGGCTCACCCTGCTTCTTCAGCATCTGGTAGGCTTCTGCAATCTTCACCTCCTCAGGCAGGCCGACGGTCCAGCTGTACAGCAGCTCCAAGATCTTATTCTTCACCTTCTCTGACGTCCGGGAACCCAGGTACTTCAGAGACACACAGAAGGGGGATTCTCTGAGACTGCTTAGCCCCACTCACTCTAACCCTAACTTTGTAGCCTCCCAGATGGCTCTGAAGTCCCATACTCCCTGCAACTGGTCTGGTGAAAACCAAGCTCAGTTCTTTGTTTTTTGGTTTTTCAAGACAAGGTTTCTCTGTGTGTATCCCTGGCTGTCCTGTACTCACATTTTAGACTGGCTGGCCTCAAACTCACAGGTATCCACCTGCCTCTGCCTCCTGAGTGTTGGGATTAGTTTGTTTTTTTGAGACAGGGTTTCTCTTGTAGAGCCCTGGCTGTCTTGGAACTCTGTTTTTCTGTAGTCTAGGCTGGCCTTGAACTCAGACATCCACCTTTCAAGTGTTGGGATTAAAGGCGTGCACTACCACTGCTTGGTCTGAGCTCAGTTCATAGCCTGACCACCCACTGGCTGTGTTACCTGTCTGTGACTCGGTTTTCCCATTGTGGGCAAGTGGAGTTGGGGGAAGCCCAGAGTAGGAACACCTGCTCAGAGTGCATTAGAACTGAACCGTGAGACCCTAGCAAGGAACCCGGGGCTCCAGGTGGAGGAGGGAAGGGCTTTGTGTGCAGCTATGAGGCCCCACATATCATTTCCAGCAGCAAACTAGGCCAAGAGATGTGGCTTTCATTGCACAGTTCTCTCCTGGGAGACATGGGGTTGCATGGCCCACTCAAGACTTCTGTTCAGAGGAAGGGTGAGGGGGCTGGGCATCAAATATGTATCCAAAGTGTGGGAGAACTCAAGCCAAAGGCCAGTGGCCAGGGTGTGGCCCATTTGCTAGCACTAACTGACTCAGGTCTGTGGCTTTGGATCCTGAGGCTCAAGGAAACCACATCTAGGTGATGGGGTCGGGGAGAAATGTCCAACATCTAAGCAGCCTGGGCTCAGCACACCCAGCAACAGCATGCGCGTGCCCTGGGATCAGCTTTCCATGCACACTGAGTGGTTCCTCAGGGGCTCAGGCTGTCCTAACTCACCCTGGTTCTGGAGAAGGATCTGTGCTGGGTTCCTAACTGGGAGGCCCCTAGGGATCCTCTTTCTGCAGCCTCCATCAGACCCAGCACGCTGAGCCCAGGCTAGGACGCACCTTGGGAGACACAACCTTGATGAGCTCATTCAGGAAGCGGAACTTGCCCACCTCGTCATGGAACCTCTTGCCGCAGCTCTTCATGCATGTCTCCAGAACCTAGGAAGGGAAGCAGTGAGGGAGCCCATGACCTTGCCAGGGCCGGAGGAAGGGAACGGCCCTCAAGGGCACAAGATACAGTAGTTCAAAGGTCTCTGAGATTGCTAATCACTCGCTTAGAGCATGGGCCAGGGGTTTTCCAGTGCCTAGTACTGCTCCAGCTGCGGTATGGCCACAGTCCTTCATGGCTTAGACCATGCAGTACTTTTACATGGACTTTTCACTATTTTCTTCTCCTTCCTCTTTTTTTTTTAAAGATTAATTTATTTATTTATTATGTATACAGTGTTCTGCCTGCATGCCAGAAGAGGTCACCAGATCTCATTATAGATGGTTGTGAGCCACCACGTGGCTGCTGGGACTTGAACTCAAGAACCTTAGAAGCTAGCACTCTTAACCTCTCAATCATCTCTCCAGCACCACCTACCTCACACTTTTTTTTTCCTGACTCACTTTGTAGACTAGGCTGGCCTCAAACTCACAGAGATTTACCTGCCTCTGCTTCCAGAGTGCTGGGATTAAAGGTGTGCACCACCACACCCAGCTTCTCCTCTTTTAAAAAAAGATGTATTTACTATGTATACAGTGTTCTGATAATATTTATGCCTGTACACCAGAGGGCATCAGATCACATTATAGATGGTTGTGAACCACCATGCCGGTGCTGGGAATTGAACTCAGGACCTTTGGAAGAGCAGAGGTCTTAACCTCTGGGCCATCTCTCCAGGCCCATGGGCCCTCACGCTGGGGCTTTTTTTTTTTTTTAGACAGGGTAGCCCTGGCTGTTCTGGAACTCACTCTACAGACCGGCTGGCCTCAAACTCACAGCAATCCACCTGATTCTACCTCCCGAGTGCTGGAATTAAGGGCGTGTACCAATACCGCTTAGCTTGTTTTTCTTCTTTTAAAAAACAGTTTATTTCTTCGGCTTTTCCCAGACCCATGAAATCACAAGGTCCCTGCATACTTAAAAAGGAAACCCCAAACAAACACTAACATGTTGACACATGCACAGTTCCTTAGAGCTATTTTCACCTCCCCTCAGACAATCGTGTTCTAAGGTAGCCGGTATGTGGGCCATGCAGGGAGTCGCAGACAACACCCCACCCTTTGCCCCTGGTATAGCCATCATCTTAATCCTGAGGTTCCCTCTCACCACAGAAGAGAGCACTGCCTAGGGCCTACAGATCCTGTGTAAGCTGGATGGCCCCTTCAGAGAACCTGGGAACTTTACAAATACACTTCAAAACATGCATGTTGACCCAGGGTCTTTAACATGTATCCTGGGGAGGTGCCCGCTGTGCAGTTGAGTGGACAATCTCTGCCACCACCATCAGAGGCTCAGCCGTGACAGGAGGCTAACCCACTGCCGCTGCTGGGAACCTTGGCTGGATCAGACCTATATTCTTGATCATCTGGTTACAATTCCCTTGGGCTCATGGAACCCCAAGATATTTTCTTACCGTCAAGGCCTGGATGGCCTCCCACTCCTGTGGGGACTGGATCTTGTGGGCCAGCAAGCGGGTGGCAAGTGGAGGCCTGGTAGGAGGAAGAGAGTCGTGACTGATGGGGTACTTGGTTCACTCAAGGGGGCAGTCACTGCATTAGCCTGCAGCACATCAGCCCCTACCGGCTCTGTGAAGCACATAGCAAGGCCAAGCTCTCTCCACATCAGACAAGACCTGGGATGGTGACAGCCAGTGCCAGGCAGCCAGTGTAGGCAGGGACCTTCAAGAGGTGTCAACCTAGCCCCGTCTGGCTTTAAGAACAAGACATGGGCCTGCAGATGTTGCTTACTGATAGAGAGCACTTGCCTAGAACGGGTGACTGAGGCCCAGAGTTCAAATTCACCATCACTAAAAGCAGCTGTGTCCTTGGCCCACATGGAGACCAGTAAGAACAGGTGGCCACAGCCTGAGTGGTGTGGCCATGCAAGGTGGCTCACAAGCACCTCGGCTCTTTGCTTTCCTCAGTGCCAGGAAAACCCTTATAAACACACACATGTGGCACTGCCAGCGCCTTGTTACAGCTGAGAGAGTGGGGCTCAGACGATCAGTGACTCGCCCAAGCCTAGGCAGGTGGAAGTGGTGGTCATTTGCCCCAAAGCCCCTGAACCCCACACCAAGGGCTGCTAGAGTGAAGCACCGGGAAGGAGGATGGACGTGAAGGACGCTGTGATGGGTTCCTGTGATCCAGCAGCAGCAGAAAGCCTGGGAGCGTACAACCCAAGTCCTCAGGGAGTCACTTTTAGGGCTGGCCCACATTGTTGTTGGGGTATAGCCTGCCCTTTGGAAGGCCCCCAGTAAACCATCAGCTACATGGTAGGTTTAGACTTGACCAAGGTTAGGACAGGTAGTGTCTCAGTGAGATTCAAGAGCAAACTGCTGAGCCTTGGTTTCATTTATAAAACAGGTCCAGGAGGGCTCCCCTCAAGAGGGTAGGTAACATCCACATATCCCCCAGCAGAAAGTGCCACTGTCTTTGTTAACTGTGACTGCATTTAGAACAGAAACTAGGTCTCCAGCCTGCTCGAGGGGACCAGGTTCTGGAGTGTGCATGACAGGGGCGCAGTGTGTTTTGTTGAGTGTGTCAGCCAAAAGGAGTCACTTACCCCTCAAAGTCTTCGTTGAGCTGCTCGCAGAAACCATTGATGCTGGCCCAGTTCAGCTCCTTGTTCAGGGGATTGGTGGCTCTGTCTGCGAGAGCGGAAGGAGTCAGTGGGGAACAGTGGGGTTTCTGCCGCACCCCGCAGCTCCTCACTGCAGCTGGCACGCTCAGGAGGGACTGTGCACATGTACTGGAGAGGCTTCCCTCCTCTTTGCTGGACAGCCCCAACCCTGGGCACTGACATTCCAGTGGAATCAGTGGGCAGAATACACGGCTGCTGCTTATATTGCCTTCCCACCCCAGAGCTCCATCTTCAGAGACTACATCGAGGGACCACCGCCAATGTTGATACCCCACCATCTCTGGTCTCAAAGCTCTCAGCAACAGCATCCCTATTCCCCTGGAATCTGGACTCAGGAGACTTAGGGGTTAGGAAAGGCCTGGGTCCCATCCTTGAGGAGTTGCAGCCCTGGGCAGTGGGCCGAGAGAAGCCAGGCTCTCAAGAAAAGCTAAGTGGCCAAGAAACCATAGGAACCCAGAGCAGGAGACTTGGGTCTTCCTGGGGCCAGCTAACTCTAGAAGGAGTTAGCCAGTCTGAGGGCTACTCTGCCCAGCTAAGGACACGGGCCCGAAAAGTCTGGACCCTGGACCTCATGGCTAGTTCTGCTAGACCTTGTCCCCCGAGGAGTGGCTTAGGAACATTTCTTCTCTTTAGCCCTTCCTTTCTGCCCAAAGTGGCAGTGGCAATGTTCCCGAGTGGGCTATTTATTATACAATGCTGTTGTGATTCCTGCCACTGTGAACACACTTATCTCTCTTTACATGGATGGATGAGGGATCAGGGGCAGGTAGGGTGAGGCTGGGCAAGTTAGAATGCAGGGAAGAGGAGCACAGTCAATGATAGCAGACAATCCCCTCAGAGCCCCTGACACTGGCTAAGTGAAGATCTAGTAGGTAATAACATTTCCCTGAATGTCCTCGTCCCCACTTGTAGAGCTGGATGCAGCACGGGCTGGATGGTGAATACTTTGTGCATGGCGAAGCTCAAGTGTCCTCATGATACCCAGACACTTCTGCCCATGCTGGGGATGCACAGGATCACAGCCCAAGAGGTGGGGCTGTCAAAAATGAGAAGACAGGAAGAGGCCAGGGCCCAGTATGCAGCTCCTGCCCAGTTGGGGACCTATGCTATGCCTGCAGCCTTGAACACCCCAATGCCTGGCAGTCATTCATCTGATCCCTATTTATTTTTAAAAATACAGCAGTGGACAAAAGCCCTGCTCTCCTGATGCTGACTGGCCCAAACAGAGCATCACTGACATTCAGCTTAGTGATCAAGAAGCGCAGAGCGGGGAGGAAGGACGGAAGGGGCTGTGGTAGGCTATTCTCTCCCAGGTGCTCAGAGGCAGTGTGGCTGGCCAGAGGGCTGAAGAAACATTCTCTCTTGGTACAAATCTATCCCAGGAGCCTTGTGGGGACCCCCCCCCCCAGTCCTTGAGAGGAATAGATGTTACCAGCGAGCCCCAGGGACACCAGGAACATCTGCTTTCTTGGGGAAAGGTCTCCCTGTCCCCGCCCCCTCCCCCTCAAAGCGGCCAACGACTAAACACTGGAAAGAGACTCCAGTCATAAGCCACAGAGGATGTATGGAGCACTGGCCTCTCAGTGACAGCTGAGAAAGGGCTAAAACAGGAAGTCCTTCAAAGTGTCAACGGCATGTGAGCCCCAACGAGGGTGGACCCAGTCAATCTAGAGCCAGGAGCCAGGAAGAGGAAACTCTCAGCACCCAGGATCAGCTTCTCCCCAGCATTCAGCACACTAAAGGTCTAAGAGCTGGAGGAGACAGGCTGCCTCTCTTCTCCCCGCCTCCACCTGGAGTGGCACCTCCATTGGCAGGTGGCAGGGAAGAGTACTTGAGGAGGGAGAGAGGTGTTTCACAACTGGGCGTGACTCTTCAGATGGTGAAAACATCTATGGTCCTTCCTAGAAGGTACCCTTTACCTCTGACCTCCTGAGACCTATGCAGTTGTGGCATCTCAAGCGGACCATGGCGATTGAGTCTCCTGCCATCACCGTCCCTACCCCGCCCGCTGCCAGGCTGACTCTCCTACATTTTTCCTAGAATTAACCTCCTGGTTCAACTCTGCTCAAGGCTGGCTTCCAAGGTCCTGGCCATGACTTCCCACATCTTCCCCGCACAGATCTTTGGTGTACCTGAGGCCAAGAGGTTGAGCTGAGGACAGACCTAGAGGCTTTCAGACCTAGGGTCCCTTTCAGAAAGGCCTTGGGAGAGACCGATCACTAAGTGGACCAGAAAAGGCAACCTGAAGCTCCCACGGGGAGAGGTCAGGAAGTGGGCTGGCAAAGCCAAGATCTTCAGTAGTGTGGGACAGGGAGAGCGGAGGGAGGGGCTGGGGGCTTGGAAGCCTAAGTAGTAGCAAGCTGTTTCTGAGGAGACAGGAAAACAAGGGCAGAGAGGCCTCGGGAGGAAGCTCAGCAGGGGCTAGGAAAGCAATCCGGGACACAGGGTAAGGCTGGGCTGGGTATAGTGACAGAGAACTTGGATTTCCTTATGGAGTCTTAGACGGGACCCCTCCAAGCTGAAGCATTGGGAGCCTCTCCCAGATTGGCTGGATCAGATGAGCCAGGGGTCTTGAGCCAGAGGGTGGGGAACGAGCGTATCTGAGAAGAGCTGCGGGTGGGAAGACTCAGGCCCTGAGGAAATGGGGTCCCTCAAAAGGAAGAATGGAGGGGCTGCTCTTTGCTGCAACAGGCAGGGCTTGGGGGGGGTTCAGGGTGCTCTAGGCAACCGGGTCATCGGGTGGGTGGGCGGCGCCCGATCAAGGCCAGGTTGCGCAGCTGTCAGGGTCCCAGCGGCGAACTGGGGCGCCGCCCCTCCGGATCGGGGGGCGGGGCGTGAGGAGGGGGCGCACGGACCCCGCCCCCACCAGGAAAGGGGCCAGCCTCGCGCCCCCGGTTCCGGTTCCGGTCCGGCCCGCGCCCCTCCCGGACACTCACTGATTCGCGCCTCCAGAGTCTCCGGCTCCATCGCGGGCTCCATCCGCCACGGGCCCCCGCCTCGGCACCGCCCCCCGCCCCCCGCCGCTCTCGCGGGAACTCCTTAGCCCCGCCCTCGGCCGGTTAAAGGGGCCGCGTCCACCCAGACGAGTCGGAACGATGAGCTGAGGCGCTGGGCACCATCGAGACGCAGGTGGGGCCGCCCAGAGCGTCACCTCTTCGCCAACTCCTCCCCCTGGTGGCTGGCCGAGTCGCCAGTAGGACTGGTCGGCAGCCTCGCAGCGACGAGCGCTCAGGCGGGAAAGGAAGCGGAGAGCCTGGGGGTTGCGGGCGGCACCATAGAAACACCACGGGACGCCCTAACTCAGTCAGCGTCACGCAGATACCCGTGACCGCTTCCGGAACAACGCTCCGAGGCCATGTTTCTAAGGGGCTCTGAAGTCACTTCCGGAGCCCTCAGGAGTACTTCCGCTTAAGAGGAAAATGGCAATGTCCCTTAAAAGGGCAACTGGGCACAGTGGCCGCCGCGAGCGTGACGAGGTTATGCTAACTCTTGTTTAGCGCTTAATGCCCCAGGCATTGTTCTAAGCATTTTTTTTTTTAAGTTGAGACGGGGTTTTAGGTAGCCCTGGCACTCCTGGAACTCGCTCTGTAGACCAGGTCGGCTTGGAACTCACGAGATCCGCCTGTTTTCAGCCTCCCAAGGGCTGAGACTAAAGGATTGCGTCACTACGCCCAGCAATGGGCTAAATTCTCCCCCGCCCCTATAAATCCATTACTCAAAGCCAGGTAATGAGTTTGCTTGAGGTCACCCGAGGGTCAGTGCTTGCACCGGGTACTTCCTTCTGTATTCAGTTTGCAAACCCGTAAAGAGCTCATTGCATTTGGGTTATTCTGTGACCAGCACTATAGAGAGACAGACAAGGCCAGATTTCTATCCCACAAGGTGGTGAGGAGCTGGGCGCGTTCTCGGACGTCAGTAACGGCATCACTTGGAAGAAAGAGGCAGGAGATGATCAGTGACAGGCCAATGTGGGATACCCTATCTCAAAGTACATAACACAAGCAATGGGGAAGCCCGAGGGGCGGTAGCAAAACAAGAAAGTCTCTTTCCCTAAACTAGGATGGTGACGAAGTCAGTGTCTAGTTTTGGGGTGTTTCAGGAGGCAACAATGCGAGGTATACGATTCTTTTTGTTTGTTTTGGTACTCGATTCTTTGGCCCACTTTTACCATCCTCTGCCGTCGCCTTGGGCAGTTCTCAGGATTGCCCAGTCGTTTGCTCTCTGGCGCCCCTGGCGGCCATCCGGGGACGAGACCATAATGCCCCTCTCCAACCAGTCTGTGCCAGGAAGAGTTAAAGAGCCTCTGAGATCAAGGAACTGGAGAATCCAGTTCCGCGAGCCTGTGGCCTCAGAAAGGATCTAGATTCACCTTGCCGAACCACAGTGACCTCATTTCAGTCGTTTTTTCTCTTGACCTCAACACTCACTGAGATGTTTAATTCTCTCCCGCAACCTATAAAATGCAGGAGGGGGTTATGTGTGTTTATAGCCCCTCAACAAAAGCCAGAATGAGATGGGCTCGGCTCTCCTTGCTTCCTTTATTATTAAAATTAAAATTGTTAAAGAAATAAAACACAACCGCAGACTAGGCGTTAGTGGTGCACGCCTTTAATCTCATCACTTGATGGGCGGAAGCAAGTGGATCTCTGAGATTGAGGCTAGCCTGGTCTACAGAGTGAGTTCCAGGACAACCAGGGCTACACAGAAAAAAAAAAAAAAAAAAAAAAAAAAAAAAACCCTGTCTGGAAAAACCAAAACAAAGGAGATCTTTGTTCTGGCTCACAGTTGAAGGGTAGTGTCTGTCTTGTTGGAGAAATCAAGGTGGCAGGAGCCTGAAACAGCTGGGCCCATCACATCTGCAGCCGAGAAACAGTGTTGAATGCATGCTGCCACCCAGCTAACTCTCTTTCTCCACATACACAGTACAGGATCAGAATAGGGGGTGGTGCCACCCACAGTGGGCAAAGCTTCCCACCTCAGTAAACTCAAGTCAAGATAATCCTATTGAGGCATGCCCAATGAGTCGACAGTTCTAACCATCACAATGTCCTGAGACCTAAAGCAGTTGCTGGTGTCCAGAAGGTGGTGGGACTCAGAGAATGGCTCCTCAAAACGTGACACGTGCCCACACTGAAGGAGTCTTTGAGTCGCCACAGAACACACACACAGACACCAACTCCTCAAAGGAGAGTTTATTTACCCCACTGGGGACAAGCAGGGGGGCTGCCTGTGGATCAGGCAAAGGCAGCAGCAGGTACCTCTGCAGGGCTGGTTTGCAAGGAGGAAAAGAGGAAGTCTGTTAGGATGAGTTGATGAGCCCTGATTGGACACTAGTCCGTGTAGCCAAATAATGAATTTTGACTGCTGGACCTTGGTGATCAGCCTCAGGAATGAGTTAGGCATAAGGAAGTAGCCAAATACAGGCATAGACCTTGGTGGCTAGCTTTGGGGATGTAATCTAATGGTTTAGCAAGGGAGAGGAAGCAGGGAGAGAAAGACCTGCTGGCGCCATGTTTGCCGTACTCTGGCCTGTTGGAAAAGCCCTTCATTGCATGTGGAGCTGAAGGAAGGGCCAGAGGAGGCCTACTTACCTTCCCCTGCCTGCCATCCTTTCTTCTTTCTTTCTCCCTGTCCCTTCCAGGCAGGCCATAGAAGCTAGAATTCTTCATGCCCAAGGTCAGTCTTAGACCCTAGCATTGCTCTCCATAGCTGCTCAAAAACCTAGCCCTCTCACAAAACCCTCCAATCTTTTTGGGGAAAAGCCAATCCGAAGGAAGTTCTCTCACCTACCTGTGTCCGGCTAATAGTAGGCTGTGAGACCTTCCTTTGGAGGCAGGGGCTGCTTCACACCTGGAGGAAGAAGAGGCTGGGTCTGGGCCTCTCTTCTTGCTCCTGCCATCAGATCACACTTGTCTGGGTACATTCCCCATGGCTGTCTCTGCTTTGTCAAACCCGGGCGTGAAAATGGAGCGTTAACCTAAGGTCTTTGCGGCCTCCTTCTAAAGCGTCCTGTCAAAGCAAACTGACTAAATAAATCTGTTACATTTTCCTCCCGTTCTGTCTTCATCAGTTTTATTTCACGCCTACCCAGGAATTCCAGGAAGGCTAGGGAAGCTTCTCTCCTGTCGCGTTCAATAAATACACACTGAAAAAATAAGACGCCAGTGCCCAGCTCTCCACAGTGAGCTTTGCTGAGGTGGAAGGTGTTGGATCCTCCGGAGCTAGAGCTACGGACAGCTGTGAACCAGCATGTGGGAACTGGCAATTGACCCCAAGTCTTCTAGAAAACAGCCAAGGCTCTTAACCACTGAGCCATCTCCCCGGCCCTCCCTTTTTTAATCTGAAAATTTTTAAACTACATTTTTGGATCTGAAGAGATGGCTCAGGGCTTAAGAGCAAACACTGCTCTTTCAGGGGAGCCAAGTGCAGTTCAAGGCACGCACACTGGCTCACAACCTCCTGCCATACCAGTCCCAGAAGGATCTGACACCTCGGCCTCCTGCAGGCATGTGCGCATACTCACACACAGATGTACGCGCACACAATTAAAATAAAGTCATTTGGCATTGGCATGGTCTACATAGCAAGTTCCAGAACAGTGAGGACTACATAGAGAGGCCCTATCTCAAACAAAACAAAACCTTTTAAAAAGTATTATGTGCAGCTGGGTCGTAGTAGCGCATGCCTTTAAATCCCAGCACTTGGGAGGCAGAGGCAGGTGGATCTCTGTGAGTTCAAGGCCAGCCTGGTCTACAGAGCAAGTCCAGAACAGCCAAGGCTACACAGAGAAACCCTGTCTCGAAAAAAAAAATGTGCTTAAGACATGTATGAATATACACCATGGCGCATGTATGGAGGAGGACAGAGGACAACTTTCAGGAGTGGATCCTTGGGTTCCAGACTCAGGGTTGGTGGCAGTTGCCTTTATTCACTGGGCCATCCCGCTGGCTCCACCCCAGGCTTCATGTGGTGCTGCCTATCAAACCATGCTCGACAAGTCCTCTGTGCACTCAGCTACAGCCCCAGTCTGGCATTTACTTATTCCAATGAAAGAAAGCGGCAAACAGTGCCAAGTACAGGGCTTGTCGCACCCCTTGCTCCTCCCGTCCCCAAAACACGGAGGCAACTGCAGAGCACCTGTCTTTACCTCCCTCCTTTGCCGGATCTGCACACTAGCACTTTGTCTCCCTGCCACCTTGCAGGACAAGGACTCCAAGGACAGCAGGAGAGACTTGGAGAAGCTCCAGGAAAGGACTTCCTTGCCTCTCTGTCACAGTCACAGTTGCCAGGAACTGGGGGTGGAGGGGGGGATGGAACATTTGCCACAGATGTAGAGAGTATTAGAGTTGACAGAAATCTTTGGCCTCTTCTAAGTAACCAGAGCCTTTGGATGTTTTCCCACTCCCTAGCCCCCAAGACAGGGTTTCTCTGTGTAGACCAGGCTGGCCTGGAACTCATTCTGTAGACCAGGCTGGCCTTGAACTCAGAGATCCACTGGCCTTTGCCTCCCGAGTACTGGGGTTAAAGGCATGCGCCACCATGCCCAGCTCAATTTTTGTCTTTGTTGGTTTTTTTTTTTGTTTTTGTTTTTTTTTTTTTTTTTTGAGACAGGGTTTCTCTGTGTATCCTTGGCTGTATCCTGGAGTTGCTTTGTAGACCAGGCTGGCCTCGAACTCACAATGATCCACCTGCCTCTGCCTTCCAAGTGCTGGGATTAAAGGCTTGCGCCACCACTGCCTGGCCAATTTATTTTTTTTAAGACGTCCCTAAGTGGGGCATAATGGCATATACCTTTAGTCCCAGCACTCAGGAGGCAGAGGCAGGTGGATCTCTGTGAGTTCAAGACTAGTCTGGTCTACAAAGAGAGTCCCAGGATAGCCAGGGCTATTGCACAGAGAAACCGTGTCTCAAAAAAACAAAAAACAAAAAACAAACAAACAACAACAACAACAACCAAAAAAATCAATTGAGTCCAGCATGGACTACATAGAGAGTTCCAGGTCAGCTGGGACTCTACTGAGAGTCCCTCCCAGACTCCACCATCCCAACCAAGATAGCTACCTCCAAGCTCAGCACTCAGAGGCAGGCAGATCTCTGTAAGTCCCAGGCCAGTCAAAAATACATAGTGAGTTGTGTTTCTAAAGAAAGAAAGAAAGAAAGAAAGAAAGAAAGAAAGAAAATGGCTGGGAAGATGGCTCCTCAGTTAAGAGCACCTGCTGCCCTTCCAGAGCACCTGAGTTTGGCTCTCAGTACCCATGTCAGGTGGCCCGCAGTCACCAGTAACTGCAGCTCCAGTGGAGTCCAGGACAGCCAAGGCTTCACAGAGAAACTCTGTTTCGAAAAGCCAAAACAACAACAAACTTCAGGTGGTGGTGGTGCACACATTTAATCTTAGCACTGAGGAGGCAAAGGCAGGCAATCTCTGAGTTCGAGGCCAGCCTGGTCTGCAGAGTTAATTCCAGAAAATCCAAGGCTACACAGAGAAACCTTGTTTTGAAAAACCAATAATAATAACAATAACAAAACAACAACAATAATAATCTTTAAATTGTTTTTTCGAGACAGGGTTTCTCTGTGTAGCCTTGGCTGTCCTGGACTCACTTTGTAGACCAGGCTGGACTCGAACTCACAGAGATCCACCCGCCGTTGCCTCCAGAGTGCTAGGATTAAAGGTGTGCGCCACCACCGCCCGGCTAACCTTTAAAAATTTTAAACAATAAAAATAATTTTGAATGTAAACTTACATACTTATTTAGAAAGAGAAATAGGAACTTTGGGGCTGGACATGGTAGTGCAAGTGGTGGTCCCTGCGCTTTGGAGGCTGAGACAGGAGGCTCACTGTGGGTTTGAGGGTATCCTGAGCTACATGGTGATTTTCAGGACAGCTTAAGCTACAGAGTGAAACGTTGTCTCAAACCAGCAAACAAAGCCTGATGTGGTGGTGCATGCCAAGGCTACACAGAGAAAACCCTGTCTCGGAAAAAAAAAAAACAAAACAAAACAGAAAAAGCAAACAAGACAAGAAAACAACCGAAGGCAAAACCCAGGCTAACCTACCAATGTGTGTGGTTTGTAGATGTTTCTTTAGATTTTTGTTTGTTTGTTTTGTTTTAAGATAGGGTCTATGTAGCTGGTCTAATTCTTTAATGTGTGGTCTTTCTAACTCACTCTCAAGTTGTGGGGTTACAGGTTGGTGTAGCATAGTTTATTATGCTACATTAATCAGAACAGATTTTTTTCTCTACCTCCCTGCCATGCTACTGCTCTCTGTGTGTGTGTGTGTGTGCGTGCGTGCATTTTTGTGCTGCATGCTTGTCACTTAGCAAAGATTTCATGGCATTTCCCACAAGAGAAAGATCAATCAACCTTTGTGGACAGCTGATGAAAAATAATAATAATAAATGTTTTGAGAGCTGGGCTCTCACAGCCCAGAGTTGCTGTGTTCCTTCTTCCTGTCTCATGGAGCACTTTAAGCTGCTGGTCACTGCAAGGCTGGAATCTGGGTTACGTGAGAGCCCTGTTTGTTTGCTTCCTACAGCAGAGGCTGTAATGAACAAAAGCAAACAACTGGTCTAAATCTGATGCACACCCATGACTTCCCCTCAAATCCCTTACATCTGAATCTGTCATCCTATTAGGCCCAGGAACTGCATACAGCCTTGATGAAGGGTTGAACAAACAGCACTCTTTGGATCAGCCAAGCCCAGAAATCCAGCCCATTGTGGTCTAGCATCGTCCTCCCCTTACTGTGGGTCCTGCCTTTTTCTAATCCACACAGACATGCTGGTGACCTAAGCTTGAGTCACGCCTCGATTTGCCCAGGTAAGGGTGCTAACCTCTCCAGAGTGTCAGTTTGTTCATCAGCAAAATGAAGACAATAACAAATATTTCAGAAAATGTTATGAGTAGCCAAATCTAATGGCCCAGGCCTGTCATTCCAGCTATTCAGGTAGTCCCTGGCCTAGAGTGGGTTCCAGGCCAGGCAATGACAGTGAGATCTTATCGCTAAATACTCAAAAAGTGCTAGAGGTTTAACAGTGACAGGATCCTTGTCTAGCAAGTATAAGGCTCTCACTTTGATCTCCAGTATTAGTGGATGATCCTGCCAGAAACCGATGTCCAAAGTTCTGGGTTCGAGGATCACCATGCAGCTTTGCTTACCAAAGGTGGGGATTAGAAACAATTTAAGTGAGCCTGGCAGTGGTGGAGCACACCTTTAATCCCAGCACTGGGGAGGCAGAGGCAGAGGCCAGCCTGCTCTACAAAGCAATTCCAGGACAGCCAAGGCTACACAGAGAAACACTGCCTCAAAAAACAAAAACAAAACAAAACAAAAAGAAAGAAAGAAAGAAAGAAAGAAAAAGAAAAAGAAAGAAAGAAAAAAAGAACTTAAGTAGGCTGGTGAGATGAGATGGCTCAGCAGGAAAAGGCATTTGCTGCCAAGCCTGAGGGCCTGAGTTTGATCTCCAGGAACCATATAATGGAAAAAGATAACTGACTCCCAAAAGTAGTCCTCTGGCCTCCACAGTTGTAGTGTGGCTCCCGCGCGCGCGCACACACACACACAGAGTAATGAAAGAAAGTAAGAAAGAGCTGGGTGCAGTGGGGCACACCTTTAGTCCCAGCGCTGAAGGAGGCAGAAGCAGGTGGATCTTTGTGAATTCAAGGACAGCCTGGTCTACAAAGTGAGTCGAGGACAGCCAAGACTACACAGAGAAACCCTGTCTCAGAAAAAGAAAAGAAGAAGAAGAAGAAAGAAAGAAATGAGAAAGAAACAACCCAGGCATCCTCCAGTGGAGACTGGCCCAGGGTAGGTAGGGTCTGGAGAGATGATGACTCTATGGTTAAGAGCACTTGCTATATTCAATTCCCACCACTCACACATCAGCTCACAACAGTTTGTAACTCTAATTCCTTTCCTTAGCTCCAAAATCACCAGGCAAACATGTGGTGCACAATTCTCACATATATACATACATACACACAATTAAATTAAAAAACAAAACAAAACAAAACAAAAAGTCCAGGGATGGCCAGGTGCTGGTGGCACACACCTTTAATCCCAGCACTCAGGAAACAGAGGCAGGCAGATCGCTGTGAGTTCCAGGCCAGCCTGATCTACAGAGCAAGTTCCAGGACATCCAGGCTGCACAGAGAAACTCTGTCTCAAAAAAACCAAAACCAAAACAACAACAAAATGGTTCAAGGTAGATGTGGAACAGGGTTCAGAACATGTTGTTTTTACGTATTTGTGTATTGTTTGTTTGGGCCTCAGGTAACCGGGCTGAACTTGCTATGTACCTAAGGCGGATCTCGTTGACCTGTCTCTACTTCCCGAGTTCTGGAATCATGGGTGTGCATCACCACACCAGATTAAGAAAGAATAGAACCTGGGTGCAGCATAGCGTGTGGACTTGCTCTTTCGTGTATGGCTGTTAAATGTTCCCGGAAGGGCTCATGAGATGGTGTGGACTGGCCGGGTCCTGGAGGTATGTAAAGCAGCTTTGATTCGCCTGTTTCAGTTGTTGTCTGGGAGGCTCACTGCCTCTTTCTGCTAACCTAGGCCAAGTACTGGAAGCTTAGCCTCTGTACAATCTAAGCTAGGCCTAAATATTTTCAACCTCCGAGATTTACTGCTGAAGAAACTCACCCTTACTTGTTCTTTCTGAGCTCTGGGCTGGCTGGGTCAAGTCAGCTGTTGTGGCTCAAACTCCTCTCCCAGCTGACTTATTCAATCTGGCTTCTCTCTCGGCCCTTGAATTGCTCTGCTTGGCCTCAAACTAACTCCAGCAATCTGCTCTAATATTCTGGCTCCTGGCTCGTTCTGTTTTTACCTGTGTCTAGATTGTTCTCGCATTCAATCTCTCCCTGTAAAACTCTTCTGGTAAACTGCCTCCTCTCTCATTTTCTCCATATTCTCTCTCTCTCTCTCTCTCTCTCTCTCTCTCTCTCTCTCTCTCTCTCTCTCTCTTCCTTAAGTAGCTTCCCTCTCCTGCCTCTTCTTGTGAGAGCTAGACGTTATTATTCTTGGTCAGATCTTTCTTGGATCACTTTTTCTGCCACTCAATTAGACATCACTTTCAAACATGGGTGCTTCCTTCTACAAACTAACGTTACCTTCATTGTTTGGGATTAATGGCATGGACCACCACGCCTGGACCTAAGCTTCTCTTTACCTGATACTTGCCCTATACCAGGTTGGCCTTGAACTCAGATCTGCTTTCTTCTGCTTCCTGAATTAAAGGCATGTTTGTATTCCAGCCAGACCACACAGACCCAGAAGGTCTTTGGATGTGATCTCCTGCCAGAGCAGCCATGTTCTGAATTAAACTTCCTCTACAGAGGTACGACTTGTTTCTCTTTTTAGGTTGAGTGTGGTGGTTTGAACAGCCCCCTAGCTCACATATTTGAATGCCTTTTGTGGAACTGTTTGGGAAGGATTAGGAGGTGGGGCCTTGTGGGAGGAGGTGTGTCCCAGCACCTGGGGTGGGCTCTGAGGTTTCAAAAGTCTAGGCCAGGTTCAGTGTCTCTCTGTGCCTGCAGATCAGAATGTAAAGGTCTCTGCTGCTGCTCCAGCACCAACCCTGTCCGATTCCCACCACGACAGTCATGGACTAACTCTGTTAAACTGTAAGCAAAGCCCAGTCAAGTGCTGTCTTTTATAAGCATTGCTTTGGTCATGGTGTCTCTTCACAGCAATAGAACAAGATAAACTATGAGAGGCATTTCCCCTTTGTAAAAAAAAAAGACTTGTTTTATTGTATTGTTATGTATGTTTGCATGTGTGTGCAGGTGCCCATGGATGCCAGAGGAGGTGTTAGACACCTAAGCTGCTGTTACAGATGGTTGTGAGTCACCTGATGTAGATACTGGAAATGAAATGCTGGTCCTCTGCAGAGCCATCTCTCCAAACCCATGAAGTATTTCTTCTTTAAGATTTATTTATTAGCCAGGCGTGGTGGCGTACGCCTTTAATCCCAGCACTTGGGAGGCAAAGGCAGGCGGATCACTGTGAATTCGAGGCCAGCCTGGTCTACACAGTGAGTCCAGGACTGCCAAGGCTACACAGAGAAACCCTGTCTCGAAAGAAAAAAAAGATTTATGTATTAAGCCAGGCGTGGTGGTGCATGCCTTTAATGCCTGCACTTGGGAGGCAGAGGCAGGCAGATCACTGTGAGTTCGAGGACAGCCTACAGAGAGAGTCCAGGATAGCCAAGGCTACCCAGAGAAACCCTGTCTCAAAATAAAAAAAAAAAACCCCAAACAAACAAAAATGATTTATTTATTATTCATACAGTATTTTGCCCACCTGTGAGCCTGCCTGTCACAAGAAGGCACCAGATCTCATTATAGATGGTCGTGAGCCACCATGTGGTTGCTGGGAATTGGAAGAGGAGACAGTGCTCTTAACCTCTGAGCCATCTCTCCAGCCTGCATGAAGTATTTTTCTAGTCCCATTCATATTTCAACTTTGTTTTTTGTTTTGTTTTGTTTTTGTTTTTATGAGACAGGGTTTCTCTGTGTAGCTTTTTGGCTGTCCTGGACATGCTTTGTAGACTAGGCTGGACTCGAACTCACAGCGATCCCCCTGTCTCTGTCTCCCTAGTGCTGGGATTAAAGGCCCGGAGACTTTTTTTTTAAAGACCAACACCCTGACATTTAAAAGCTGTTTTTCCTTCCAGCTTATTCTCTTAGTGGCCACCAGGTGGCAGTAAAAACTCTCTCTCTCTCTCTCTCTCTCTCTCTCTCTCTCTCTCTCTCTCTCTCTCTCTCTCTCTCTCTCTCTCTCCTGATTCCTGCACCTGTCTGCACCATTGGTCCTAAGAGGTGGTATCTGAGTTCTGTGGCAGGACTGCAGACTTCAGAAACTGAGGCCTGGGCTGGGATGCAGTTCAGGGGTGGAGCCCTTGCCTGACATGTCAAAGCCCCAGGTCTGATCTCTAGCAACAGAAGAAAGAGGCCCCGAGTTGGGGCCTGCAATGAGAAGCTGGTTTTGTGTGAACTTCAGCCCTGACCCCTAATTTGTAGAACTGTTTCGCTGGTATATTATTTATATGCTGTACAGCTTGCCTAATTAACATACAAAATGTTCTTTTTAAATATTACATCATTAAGAGCCTGGCATGATAGCGCACATCTTTAATCCCAGCACTAGCGAGGCAGAGGCAGGCGGATCACTGTGAGTTCAAGGCCAGCCTGGTCTACAAAGTGAGACCAGAACAGCCAAGGCTACACAGAGAAACCCTGTCTCAAAAATAAATAAATAAATAAATAATAATTATGTCATTAAAATTTAAATGGCAGTAAATATATCTTAACAATTTTGGTTTTGTTTTTTGAAATAAAGTTTCACTTTGTAGCACAGGCTAGACTGGAATTGACTTTGTAGACCAGGCTGGCCTCAAACTCATGGCAGTTGTATTACTGAAGGTCCTATAGAGGAAGAGAACGAACAAAATGAAGATAAGCAGTAGTGGCGCGCGCCTTTAATCCCAGAACGCTGGAGCCAGAGGCAGGCAGATCTCTGTGAGTTCGAGGCCAGCCTGATCTACAGACTGTTCCAGGACAGCCAAGGCTATACAGTGAGGCCGTGTCTCTAATTCCACCCCCCCCCAAGAGAACGAATAGAATGAGTATTTATTTATTCATTTTTTAAAAGATTTATTTGTTTGTTTGTTTGTTTGTTTATTATTTATACAATGTTCTCCCTGCATGTATACCTGCATGCCAGAAGAGGGCACCAGATCTCATTATAGATGGTTGTGAGCCACCATGTGGTCGCTGGGAAATTGAACTCAGGACCTTTGGAAGAGCAGTCAGTGCTCTTAACCTCTGAGCCATCTCTTCAGTCCACAAGTGTACATTTAAATGGCATTTATTGGATTGGCTTACATGTCCTATCAGACAAGATTTTTTCAGCGAGTAGACATAGGTTACATTGTCCAACAATGGCTGTCTCCATGCTGAAGGGCCCGAGAAGCCACAGCTTCTGTGATAGCAGTTTGATCTGGTGCAGGAAGGTTGGAGGACTCACGGAGAACTGCTGGTCTTCCTTTCCACTCTGGAAGCCTGAAGAAGCTGGTGTCAGCCAAGAAGGGCAGCAGTGGTCGCAGCAACAGAGCGGACGACTCACCATTGAGACCAAGGCAGCGAGGCAAAGAGTAAAGCCATTTCCTTCCAACCTCCTTCACCAGCACCAGCGCTGAAAGGGGCAGCCATGTTTAGGGCAGGTCTTCCTACTTTAAATAACGGGGTCAGGAAGGTCTCACACAGGTGTACCCAGTGGCTTGTTTCACAGTTGGCTCCAGATTCAGTCCAGCTGACAGCCAGGATCAGGCCGGACTGCCGTCGCCGTGTCTCAGCCTCCAGTGTGCTGGCAGCAGGTACCAGCCTCCTAACTGGCTTCCAACTCTAACCATTTGAGGGGGCACAATTCAGGGGCACTGCTTAAAGCCACAGTGTAGACTGCTGTCGCCATTATCTGTTTGCAAGCAGAAACCGAAGCCACTAAGCAGTAACTCCTCCCTCTCCCTTCCCCCAAGACCCTGAGAGTGTTTAATCTACTTCCTGGTTCCATGAATAGCCCATTGTAAATATTTCATAGCAGAAAGGTACATGGGGTGTCCTTTTACATCTTCCTGCTTACACTGGCTGTGTTATCAAGGCGTCTCCTTGTGGGAGCAGGTGCCAGCAGTCAGCACCTTTTCATGGTTGAATAATGTTCTACTGTGTGGATAAGTTTTGGTTTTTGTCTTCGTTTGTTGACAGATGCTGGAGCATTTCAACCTTTTGCCCCTTGTGAAGACTGGTGCTATGACCTCTGCTTTGCTGGTGTGGTGGCTGATGGCTGCCGTCTCAGCACCTGGGAGGTTCTGGCAGGAGGCTCAGGAATCCAAAGGCCAGTCTTAGCTACATAGACTTCCAGGCGAGCCAGGCAGGCACACTCAGGAGACAGAGGCAGGAGGCTCTCTGTGAGTTTGAGGCCAGCCTGGTCTACAAAATGAGTTCCAGGACAGCCAGGACTATGTAAAGAGACCTTGTCTCAAAATAGACAAACAAACCAACAAGTAAATGGTCCATGAGAGTCCAGCCTACAGGAGACCCTGTCCCAAAAGCAAACAAACAACAAAATAAAACGGGTGTCTGGGGCTGGAGAGATGGCTCAGAGGTTAAGAGCACTGTCTCTTCTTCTACAGGTCCTGAGTTCAGTTCCCAGCAACCACATGGTGGCTCATGACCATCTGTGATGAGGTCTGGTGCCCTCCTCTAGCATGGAGGCAGAACACTGGATAAATAATATAAAGAAATAAATCTTGTTTTTTTTTTTGAGACAGAGTTTCTCTGTGTAGCCCTGGCTGTCCTGGACTCACTTTGTAGACCAGGCTGTCCTCGGACTCACATCGATCTGCCTGCCTCTGCCTCCCAAGTGCTGGGGTTTTGTGGGTTTTTTTTTTTGTTTTGTTTTGTTTTGTTTTGGTAATTTTTGGTTTTTTCAAGACAGGGCTCTCTATGTCAGCCTTAGCTGTTCCAGACTCACTTTGTAGACCAGGCTAGCCTTGAAATCACAGCAAGCCGTCTGCCTCTGCCTCCCAAGTGCTGGGGGATTAAAGGTATGCGCCACCATGCCCAGCTAAATAAATAAAATCTTAAAAAACAAAAAACAAAAGCTGGTGTTTGTCCATCCTCTGCAGGAAACACACCGAGATAATCTAGCAGCAAGGTCCTTTCCTCTTGGCTGGGCCGAAGGCACAGAGGGAAGGAGAGGGAGTGGCTGGAAAATTCTCCAATTCTGCAGGGACAAGGGCAGGGCAGTGAAACTCTAGCCTGTGAGATTTTAGTAGGGCAAGGGCAGGTGACAGAGGGGAAACTGAGACCCCCAAGATCCTCTTGATGCTGGGTGGGCGGGCAGGCAGTCACATCCACCCCTCCCTTTGCAGCTGGGGAGGGAGGGGGCGGTATTGCCAGGGTTCCAGGGAGTGTGTCTGAGTGCCACCTCTGGCAGGCTGGACGGGTGTCTGACAGTAATGATCTCCTGATACAGTGATAGGCTTTTGACCATTCCACCAGTGCCAGCCTGTTAGCCAGGAGCCACGGCACAGTAGCTCCTGCCTTGTGCCAGACTTGGAAAGCCTCCAGCCCTGTGCAGCTCTGTGCAGTACAAATCTTGCAAATACCTTCCAGTTGAGGAATTCCTTCCACCCAGTCTGCAGGGCACAGATGCTAAGGAACAGAGTCTGAGCCAGGCAGTGGTGGCAGCAGTGGTGGCGCACACCTTTAATCCCAGCACTCCAGAGGCAGACGCAGGAGGATCTTTGTGAGTTAGAGGAAAGCCTAGTCTACAGAGTGCATTCCAGAACAGCCAGGGCTATACAGAGAAACCCTGTCTCAGAAAAAAAAATTTTTTTAACATTTAAAAATGGTATTTTGGGGGCCGGGAGGTGGTGGCGCACACCTTTAATCCCAGCACTAGGGAGGCAGAGGCAGGCGGATCATTGTGAGTTCAAGGACAGCCTGGTCTACAGAGTGAGTCTAGGACAGCCAGGGCTACACAGAAAGACGCTGTCTCAAAAAATATAATAATAAATGGTATTTTGGAGCCCAAATCCTGTTTCCCACTCTGAAAAATGAGAACAGATCTGTGAAGTGGACATTTCCCAAAGACCTGGATTTATTTATTTCAGGAACTCTCAGAGTCCTACAGACTTTGATTTTTCCTTCCTTCCTTCCTTCCATGTTTGTTTTGTTCTGTTTTCTTTTTTCGAGGCAAGGTTTCTCTGTGTAGCCTTGGCCATCTGGATTCACTTTGTAGACCAGGCTGGCCTCGAACTCACAGAGATCTGCCTGCCTCTGCCTCCTGAGTGCTGGGGGATTAAAGGCATGCGCCACCACTTGCCCAGCTCCTTCCTTTCTTTTTTCTTCTTTCCTCCCTCCCTTCTTCCTTTTTTCTTTTTTCCTCCCTTCCTCCCTCCCTCCTTCCTTTCTTTCTTTCTTCTTCCCTCCCTCCCTCCCTTCCTCCCTCCCTCTCTTCCTCCTTTCTTTTGGTTTGGGGCTTGGGTGGAGGAACACAGCCTTGTCCATCTCCTGATGTCCAAGATGGAAGCTCTTTCTAGACTCCTGTGCTCATCCTCTGAAGTCAGCTAAGGGTCAGGAGCGATTGGCCCCACTCTGCTTCTCCTGCTGTGTGCCCCTGGCAAGGCTCTCTACATCTCTGAGCCTCAGTTTCCCTATCCATTCAATGAGTATAATGACAGTCATTCAGAGGGCAGGTGAGGGTCAAAGGAAGCAATCTGCAGAGCGAGTGGCAGCCAGGAGCACCTGAGAGCCAGCTCTTTCAGAAAGAGGGGTGAGGTTGGAAGTAGTGGCCCACACCTTTAATTCTGGCACTGGGGAGGCGGCAGAGGAAGGCGGATCTCTGTGAGTTTGAAGCCAGCCTGGTCTACAAAAGGAGTCCACGACAGCCAGGGCTGTTACACAGAGCAACCTTGTCTTGAAAAACTGAAAAAAATAAAAAATAAAAATAAAATAAACAAACAAAACAAAGGGAATGTGGAAACAGGGCCCTTACTTATGGGAAAAAGAATGCTTGTGGGAGAAGAGGCAAGAGGTAGTCAAACGGCAAACTGTGTGTGCCACTTACTTTCCTCACCGCTGACAAGAGACGAGACTAAAGCAACTTAAGGGTAGAAAGGGTTATTTTGCTGACTGAGGGGATATCATGGCGGTGACAGTCACGCTTCGGGAACATGAGCCAGCTGGTCACACCGAAGTCAGGAAACAGATGAGTGCGAGAGCTCAGTTGGCTTCCTCCTTCTCCCCTTCTCTACGCATTAGGGACCCCAGTCCATGAGGTGGTACTGCCCACATTCAGGATGCATCTTCCCTGTCAATCAAACCTCTCTGGAAACTCCCTCAGGCGCTACCAAAAGTGTATCTCCTGGATGACTCTAAAATGAGTCACGCTGACGGTAAAGATTAAGTATCTCCCTATTAGGGCAGCTGTGACAATCGTCAACTTGATTAGATGTGGAGTCTACTTAGAGGCCTGCCTCGGGCCGGTCCTGTGAGAGTATTTCTGGGGACTATTAGTAGAGAGAAGAGACCCTCCCTCAGGGTGGTGGCAGCTTCTAGCAGCCCAGAGGAGGGGAGAGCTATAGTGTCTTTGCCTGCCCATCCCTGCTTCTTTCCGGTGCATCCATCTTGTCCTTACTACCACCATCTTTTCATTTTTCTTTCTTTCTTTCTTTCCTTTTGGTTTTTTGAGACAAGGTCTCTCTGTAGACTTGGCTGTCCTGGACTTGCTTTGTAGACCAGGCTGGGCTTGAACTCACAGCGATCCACCTGCCCCTGCTTCCTGAGTGCTGCGATTACAGGTGTGCACTACCACGCCTGGCCTGCACCATTTTATATAGACTTTACAATCCAGCTTCTCTGGCTTTTAAAGTTGGGCTGAAGACCAGTGGCTTTCCAGAAGTCCTCCAGGCCTTCAGCACCAGGTCAGGGCTGCTGAGGAATTCAGCCCAGTGGGCTGAGCCGCTACAGGGCTCTTGGGCTCTCTAGCATGGAGATGGCCATTGTTGGACCATCCAGCCCTTAGTCTGTAAGCTATCTGATAGTCCCCTTGTTTTGTTGGTTCTGTTCCACTAGGGGATCATGACTAACATGGTACCTATGGGTTCTGTGTGGGCACAGGCCAACTGTGAGCCCCAGGGACAGCTCTCCACAGGAGAGAGAGCTTGCTGGTGGCCTTGGGTGCTGGAAGGGGACCAGAGGCCTTGGCTGGGGGAAGCTCCCTGTGACTAGGGCCATGCTGGGCTGGTCACCTCTGCTTGTCACATGAGGGAGGTAGGCCCATCTCCTACTGACTCAGATAGGCACTTAGCTGCTCTGGAGTTTGCCAAGGGCTGGGCATGTGGGTCAGGCTGTAATCTAGATACCATCTTCTGATGCCCCCACATATCTCCTTTCTCTCTTGGCAGTGACGGGACACCAAGGAATAGAGGAGCTCATTGTGCACAGAATATTGGGTGGCCTGGGCCTGAGAAGAGGAGCCAGGCTTTGGCCTAAGGCTCCAGTCCCAGACAGAGCTACACTTACTCTAGAACCTTCCTCTCTCTCTCTCTCTCTCTCTCTCTCTCTCTCTCTCTCTCTCTCCCTCCCTCCCTCCCTCCTTCCCTCCTTAACTCCCTCCCTTCCTTCCTGCCCTGCAAGTAGATGCACACATGCAGTCTACATGTGCACATGTGTGCATGTGTGTGAAGGCTAGAAGTGAACCTCCGGTGTTATCCACATTGGGTTTTTGTTTTTTGTTTTGTTTGAGACAAGGTCTCACTATGTAGCCCTGGCTGGCCTGAAACACAGAGATCCACCTGTTCCTGTCTCCTTTTTTTTATGTGTTTTTGTTTTTTTTGTTTTTTGTTTTTTCAAGACAAGGTCTCTCTGTATTAGCCCTGGCTGTCCTGGACTCCCTTTGTAGACCAAGCTGGCCTCAACCTCACAGAGATCCTCCTGCTTCTGCCTCCTAGAGTGCTGGGATTACAGGTGTGCGCCGCTGTGCCTGGCTTTATTTTTATTTTATTTTTAGCTAGAGTCTCACTAGTTAGCCCACATCTTCCCCAAGCTCACTCCTCCTGCTTGGGAGCATAGTATGCCACCACCTCTGCCTACCTTTGAATCTGGCTCTGCCTAGTAAGGACCCAAGCCCAGCTGAGGAGGCGTTCCAGATGGAGGGATCCGCACATACAAAGAAGAACCTGAACTCAAGACCAAGACGTTCGAGTACCAAGGAGCTGGGCGTGAGATGAGGCTACAAGGAAAATAGGCCTGATGGTATGTCCCTTGTCAGCCATGAGGCGATCTTGGATTTTGTCCAGGATAGCTTAGAGTGACAGGATGGGGAGCTGTCATGGACAGCAAGGTGGCGGGAGGAGTGTGGGGCAGGAATGGAGATGGGGAAACAGAGTGGCTAGGGTCCCTGCTGTTCTTCCAACTCTCCCAGTTTCTCTCTCCCTCAAGGCCAGGCCCAGATTCCAGTAAGGCAGGATGAGCCAAGAGCTCTTCAGGTTGTAGGGCTGGGGAGGGTGGCCAGCAGTGAGGACAGGAGAGATTCCAGAACCGGGAAATGAGGCCAGACAAGGCAATCTCTGAGCCTGTGAGGCAAATCTCTAGGGTCTTTGTCTTAGTCTGCTCCAGTGACTAGAGCGAGACACGAAAGACTGGGTGATTTATAAAGAATAGAAGTTTAGGGGTTGGGGATATAGCTGAGCAGTAGAGCACTTGCCTAGCAAGCACAAGGCCCTGGGTTTGATCCTCAGCTCTGGGGGGAAAGAAAAAAGAATATAAGTTTATTTAGTTCGTGGTCCTGGAGACTTGGAAGGATGGAATATGGTGGTTAATATCATCCATTTGAAGGGAAGCAAACCTCTGGGCCTGAGGGGGTTTCTACAGTGTTAATTACATACAGGCAGCACCTTCCCATGGGCTGGGGTCCTGGACTAAATCCAAAACGACAAAGCGAGAGAGCCGAGCAGCAGCATCTCTCTCTGCTTCCTGCCTGTGGACGCCATGTGACCAGCTGCCTCAAGCTCTGCTGGCATGCCTTTCCACCATGATGGACTGTGCACCCTTGAACTACAAAGCCTTTCTTCCTTCGGTTGGTTTTGCCAGGTATTTGGTGATGGAAACTAAAAAGGAACTTTTAGAAAGAACAGGACTCCACATCCAGTTGGGCTCTTTGTGTCACACATTAATGTGGTCAGGTGGGGCAAGTGTGCGAGGCCATTTCCCTTTTCTTCTTATAAAGCCACAGATGCCATCTTGGGTGGCCATACTTTCAAACCAGCCTCGCCACCTGCTAACCCCAGCATCTCTGGCGTCAATGTCCTCCAGAGGAGCTCTGAAGGAAAAGCTCAGTCAAACCACAGCAAAGAGCGCTGACAGAGCTGGCCGGCTCAGCAGGCTGGAGGAACAGGCTGACTGAGCACTAGAGACACCCTGGGAATCATCGCCCACAGGAAACACCCGCTCGGCATGCACCAGAGAGACTGTCCCACAGCCCAAGGTCATGCAGCGGCAGAAGGCTTCCTAGGTCCTGAGGTTAATGCTCCTGAAGAAAAACAGAGGGAGTAAAGGAGTTTCACATATGCACGGAGCTCTGCACACACAGGGCATGGGCCCTAGTGCTGACGAAGGGGCCTAGTCTCCTGGTATGAGCCGTTGGTCTTCTACACCCACGGCCGGGTGTGTTGACTGTCACAAACGTCAGTCACTGGCATCTTTCTCCTTCGCTATGCCCTGCCCATGAGGACAGGCACTGACTCTAAGGTTACCCATCCTCCTGAGGGGGCAGAGCGTTGGCCAGCTACAGCCAGCATTGCTGGGTGCTTTTCCTACAGTTCATGGTAGATTTGTGCCCATCACCTTGCTGGACACATAGCCTTCCGCTCTCAGGGGAACCTCATAAGGAATCCTCCACACCAAATAAGGAAGACTTCTATCTTTTCCAGTCAAGATCTCCAAGAGCCCAGGACTGCCTTAAATGACTGTATAGCCAAGGGTAACCTTGAACTTCTGGACCCCCTAGCTTCACCCAAGTTCTGGGGTTGTAGGAGGAGTGTGCCGCCATGCCTAGTTTGTGCAGTGCTGGAGATAGGAACACAGGTTTTGTACATGCTAGCAATCACCCTAACCGATTACCTTATTTTGGGAGGCAGTCTAAGTATGAAGTTACGGCCTGACTTTGAACTTGTGGCAATCCCCCTGCCTCCACATCCCGAGTGCTGGAATTACAGATGCATTGTCACATTTGGCTGTGATGGCTACTCTTGGTTTGTTTGCTTGTTTTGAGACAGGGTTTCACTGTATAGACCTGGATGTCCTGGAACTTACTCTGTAGACCAGGCTGGTTTTGAACTCACAGAGATCTGCCTGTCTCTGTCTCCCAAGTGCTGGCTGGGATTAAAAGTGTGCAGTCAGGAGCTCACGCCGCTGCTCCTTCAGTCTGCAGTCAGGAAGCAGAGAGGGGTAAGTGCTGGTACCCAACTCGCTTCTCCTTTTTGTGCAGCTCAGGACCCATAACTTATCTCGTTGCTACCTCATAACTGTAACTTTGCTACTGTTGCAAATCGTAATGTCAATTTCTGATGTGAGGGATATCTGATACGCAACCAGCAAAGGGATCTCCACCCACAGGTTGAGAACTGCTGTTTCTAGGCCCTGTCAAGTTCACAGTCAACATTAACCATCACACTGATCAAGCAGTTCTGGAAGGTATTTTGGACACGGCAACCCAAAAAGTAACTAATATACTTTTAATTAAAATTTAGCTCAGCATGGTGGCACACACCTGTAATGCCAGCACTCTGGGAGGCAGAGGCAGGCAGATCTCTGTGAGTTCAAGGACAGCCTCGTCTACAGAGTAAGTTCCAAGACAGCCAGAGCCACACAAAGAAATTCTGTCTTGAAAAACAAAAAACGAAAACAAACAAAATCTTGCTGGGTAACTGTACTGGATGGTTTTGTGTGCCAACATAACACAAGCTAGAGTTATCAGAGAGGAAGGAGCCTCAGCTGAGGAAATGCCGCCATGAGATCCACCTGTAGGGCATTTTTTTCAATTAGTGATCAATGTGGGAGGGCCCAGTGGTACCATCCCTGGGCTAGTGGTCCTGGATTTTACAAGAAAGCAGGCTGAGCAAGCCATGGGAAGCAAGCCAGTAAGCAGTGACCCTTCATGGCCTCTGCATCAGCCCCTGCCACTAGGTTCCAGCCCTGTTTGAGTTCCTGCCCTGACTCTTCCTCCAATGATGGACTATGACCTGGAAGTAGAAGCTGAATAAACTCTTTCCTCTCCAACTTGTCTTTTGGTCATGGTGCTTTCTTTCTTTCTTTCTTTCTTTCTTTCTTTCTTTCTTTCTTTCTTTCTTTCTTTCAAGATTTATTTATTATGTATACAATACATACACCTGCAGGCCAGAAGAGGGCACTAGATCACATTGCAGATGGTTGGGAGCCACCATGTGGTTTCTGGGAATTGAACTCAGGACCTCTGGAGAAGCAGTCAGTGCCCTTAACCTCTGAGCCATCTCTCCAGCCCCCCCCCCCCCCCCCCCGACATGGTGTTCTCCTGGCAGCAATAGAAACCCTGACTAAGAGAATAACTCAGGCTGGTCTGGGATTCACTATGTAGTGGAGGCTGGTCTAGAACTCATAGTGAGCCTCCTGCCTCAGCCTCCAGAATGTTGTGATTACAGCAGTGAGCCACCGGGAGTCCCTCAAGATGCTCTGAGCTCCATCTCCCAGATGAAGGAACCAAGAGTCTAAGTGTTCCTTCACAGCCACTCAGGTTGTTGATGGCAGAGTTGGGACCTAAAGTTTGCCCTCCTCACACTCAGCTCTTCCTGTCTTCCTACCCCTACCCGCTTCCCCTGCCCTTCTGCCCTGTCCCTCTGAAGGAAGATGTTGGCGTGGTGTGGGCTGGGAGGAAGCAGGATGTTATCCTGGAGGTGTGGATCTGTTTGTTTTCTGGGAGGAGAAGAGCGGGGAGGAGATAGGCAGGGACTTCCAGTGTCCCAGAACTAAAGTCCCCCAACGGCCTGTGGGCAGAAGGTACTGGAAGGCAAAGGATCAAGTGTCCCTTTGGGATCAGCAGACATGATATCCTGGGCCTCTAACTCCAAAATGCTTCAAGTTTTTTAATTTTAAAAAATCAATTTTTTTTCTTTTTTTGTTTTTTGTTTTTTGTTTTTTCAAGTCAGGGTCTCTCTGTGTTAGCCTTGGCTGTCCTGGACTTGCTTTGTAGACCAGGCTAGCCTCAAATTTACAACGATCCACCTGCCTCTGCCTCCCGAGTGCTGGGATTAAAGGCGTGCGCCACCATGCCCGGCTCAGAAAATTAATTTTAAAAAATTGATTTTATGTGTATGGCTGCTTGTATGTAGACCTGTGCATTAAACGTATGCCTGGTGTCTGCAGTGGCCAAAAGATATGGCAACAGATAGTTGTGAACTGCCATGTGGACAGTGGAAATCGAACCCGGGTCCTCACGGCCAGTTCTGTTCTGCTTTATTCACTAGCCACCATGCCCTGGGCTAGGACCAAGCACTGACACAGAGGGAAGTATAAGGGTTCATCTACCCAGGTGCTCAGGGGCCTGAGGCAGGAGAATCAAGAGTTTCAGGTCAGCGGTAGAGCACTTGCCTAGCAAGTGCAAGACTCTGGGTTCCGTCCTCAGCTGGGGCGGGGGCGGAGGGGGCGGGGAGGAGTTCCAGGCCAGTCTGGGCTACACAGGGAGAGTCCCATTTCAAAAACAGGAACTGGGGAGAGGGCTCAGCTGATGAAACACTTGCTGTTCAAACACGAAGGCTGGAGTTCAGATCCCTAGAGCCCACAAAGAGTCCAGTGGGCCCATCGCCTCAGCATATAAGGTGGCAAGTGATTGAGGAAGCTGTCCCAGGTCAGCCTCGGACCCCTACACATACATGCTCACCCTTACACACTACACATATGCATGCCCACACACATGCATACACTTAGACACTGACACTGACATTCCTACTCCATGGAAAAATAAACCCATTAAACCTCTCAAAACCAAACCCAATCAGGACACAGCTGTGTACGGGGAAGCTCGGTCTGAGGGTCCTTTACCATCCTGAGCAGTGTTTCTCTCCTCAAGCTTTAGATGGTAATCACCTGGCACAGTGTATTTATCTATTCCTGGGGAATGAATCAACCCAAATGTAGGGATTTAAGATAAAGAAAAGATTTCTCACCAGGCGTTAATTCCAGAGAGGTAGATCTCTATGAGTTCAAGGCCAGCCTGGACTATATAATGAGTTCCAGAAAAGCTAGAGCTTTGTAAAGGGACTATCTATCTATCTATCTATCTATCTATCTATCTATCTATAGATAGGGTAAAGTGGGGTCAGATCCAAGGCCAAGGTCACATGTGCCGCTTGAGGCCGTGTGTGTGTGTGTGTGTGTGTGTGTGTGTGTGTGTGTGTGGGCTGGAGACAACTGTGCTTTGGCATACAGGCCTTTTCATTAGGATGCTCACAACAGGACTACACTGGGAAGCGGGGGTGCGGGAGGTGGGGGAATGGAGGGGGTAGAGGGGTGGGAGCGGGGGGAGAGCAGTCCATTTTCTGCTGCCATATCAGAATACCATGGACCAACCAAAGCATTAGCAAGAGAGGTTTACTTTCTGTGTCCTGGAGGCTAGGACGTTCACATGTCACCTTGTGCTGTATCATAGCGTAGCTGAGAACAGAGAGCCTATGCAGGCAGAGAGGAGATGGGGCCCAGCTCATCCACTTATCAGCAGCCCATTCTGATGACTAGGTGGCCTAACCACCTCTTCAGGGTCCAGCGCTGTAATTTGACCCAATGGCAATTTTTGTTGTGAGAGTAAGTCTACAGTGGCTCAGGCTGGCCTCCATTTACCATTTGGCCAAGGATGACTTTGAACTCTCGATCCTCCTGCCTCTACCTCCCATGCCCTAGAATGGTAGGCCTACACCACTATGCCCAGCCAAAGACAATTAATTCACTATGAGATTTAGGGCAAGCATTCAGACCCCAACAGGAACATTGGTGGTAACAGTCTATAGCTGCTGTAGTCTATTATAACTGTTTTAGTTAGTGACAGCCTATCACTAGTGTGTCTATTATAATTGTTTCAGTTAGTGCCAGTCTATCACTAGTGTGTCTATTATAACTGTTTTAGTTAGTGACAGCCTATCACTGCTGTGTCTATTGTAACTGTTTCAGTTAGTGACAACCTATCAGTGCTGTAGTCTAACTGTTTCAGTTAGGTCCAGTGACGTGAGAGCTCTGAATCGCACAAAAGTGTGTGTGTAGGAGCTGGAGTCCTCTAGGCAGACAGTTCAATGCTTAAGAGCACGTGCTTTGAAAGCAGAAGGACCTGAGTTCAAATCCCCAGCACTCACATGTCTGTGCATGCCTGCTCCCACCATTGCAGGGTGGAGACAGGAGGATGCAGAGTGCTTGCTGCTCATCCAGCTTGGCCAAGAGAGAATGTGTGGGTCAGTGAGATTTGCCTCAAGGCATAAAACCGAGAGCAGTCGAAGATCCTTGATGTGCTCCTCTGGCTTCCAAATCCATGTGCACGACTGTGTGCACCTCCACACACGCATGCATCTACCACACATGCATACCACACAAGCACATACACAAATCTTTCACCGATATAAAATATACATGCAAGCTTGGCTTTATAGAACACATTTGTAATCCCAGCACTTGGGAGCCCAAGGCAGGAGGATAAGTGTAAATTCCTGAGCTGAGTGCTAGGCCAACCTGGGTTAAAGAGTGAGACCCTGTATCAAAACAAACAAACAATAAAATATGTAGCCAGTAAGGCACATAGCCTTAAGTATGGTCATTTTCCTCTGGCTACAAAGATTTTCTTTAGCTGGGCCTGGTGGCACTGGCCTTTAATCCCAGCACTCAGGAGGCAGAGGCAGACGGATCCCTGTGAGTTCAAGGCCAGCCTGGTCTACAAAGTGAGTCCAGGACAGACAAAACCAAACAAAAAAGAAAGAAAAAGAAAAAAGAAGAAAAAAAGAAAAAGGAAAAAAGAAAAGAACACAAAGTTCATGACTTTCTCTTTTTTTTTTTTTTTTTTTTTTTTGTTTTTTTGTTTTTCAAGACTGGGTTTCTCTGTGTAGCCTTAGCTGTCCTAGACTCACTTTGTAGTGCAGGCTGGCCTTGAACTCACAGCGGTCCACCAGCCTCTGCTTCCCAAGTGCTAGGATTAAAGGCATGTGCCACCACCGCCCCGCTCCAAAATTCATGTCTTTAAAGAGACTCTTTGTTTGGTTGGTTTTTCGAGACAGGGTTTCTTTATGTAGCCTTGGCTGTCGTGGACTCCCATTGTAGATCAGGCTGGCCTCGAACTCACAGAGGTCCACCTGCCTCTGCCTCCTGAGTGCTGGGATTAAAGGCGTGCGCCACCATGCCCGGCACTTTATGTGCTTTTTCATGTGCACTTTCCACAGCTTCTGCAGCAAGTGAGGGTTAATGTTATCATTAGAAGAGCACCAGGCCCATTTTCTATTGCACTTTCAAATGTCTTATCTCATCTGGCTCATGAGAGAAAGGCTGAAAAGAAATTCATTTCCTTGTGGGTAAAATAAGGAAATAACCAGGTAGCATCCCTTGGGGAGCACTGGGCAGTGAGCCACCCACCAGCTCCTGGCACCACATGGCACTCGGCAGGGCTGGTCTCCTAGTGCCCTGTCCAGTGCATTTACTGCCAACTTGGATGGAAGCTTCTGTGGGTTGCCAATCCAGAGCACTGGCAAAGCTCTGTTTCTGGGACTGTGCAGTGTGGAGGTTGTCCGGGTGCCAAGGGAGAGAATGGAATGGTGTTGTTGATGATGTTTTTTAAGTAATTTTTAAAAAAGTTATTTATTATGTATACAGTGTTCTGTATGCATGTAACACCTATATGCCAGAAGAGGGCACCAGATCTCATTACAGATGGTTGTGATTCACCATGTGGTTGGGGCAGGGAATTGAACTCGGGACCTTTGGAAGAAAGGCCAGTGTTCTTAACCTCTGAGCCATCTTTCCAGCCCCAGAGTGGCATGGTTTGTTTGTTTGTTTATTTGTTTGTTTTAAGACAGGGTTTTTCTGTGTAGCTTTGTCTGTCCTGGACTCACTTTGTAGACCAGGCTGGCCTTGAACTCACAGTGATCTGCCTGCCTCTCTCTGCCTCCCAAGTGCTGGGATTAAAGGTGTGCACCACAAGTGGCGTTTTGTAAGAGGGGAAACTTAGGATAAATGTAGGTGCTCGGAGGCAGGAAGCTTGTTCCATAAACTAAGCCTTGGAGAGTTGGAGTATTTCATAGCTAGTGCCCGTGGCTCTGACATGCAGATCTGTGGGCCCCAGTGTTCCCAAATGAAGCCAGATACACAACTGTACAGACATGCCTGTGATACGAATCCACAGCAACCTCTGGATGGATAGACAGAGAACAGGTTTCCTCCCAGCACAGGGACTATGTCAAATTGTCTTTCTTATTGACAGTACCTAATTGAGTATATTGAGCCCGATCATTACAAAATTCCCAGAAATAAAGGGCAAAGCATGTAATCCCCCAGCATCCCAAGCCCTTGGGCTCCCTTCTGCATGTTTGGTCTGTGTCCTGGCAGAACACACTGTTTTGTGTGTAGTGCCAGTGATGGAAGCCACAGTGTGTGTGTGTGTGTGTGTGTGTGTGTGTGTGTGTGTGTGTGCATGTGCATCCCAAGCACATCCCACTACTGAACCACCCAGCCCTCACAGAATGGTCTGCTTTTGGCTTCCTTTTCCTTCTGCCTATTTTTAAGCTTTTTAAATTATACTTACCTGTGTGTGCGTGAGGTCGGAGGGGACAATTTGCAGGAATTGCTTCTTTCCTTCCATCATGTGAGCTCAGGAGGCTAACCCAGGTGGTTAGGCTTGGCAGCAAGCACCGTTGTCCATCTCACTGGTCCTAGACGTTTCTTTAACTTTACCTGGTATCACTTTTGAAATGTGTATGTGTGCAACTACATAAGGTGTTTCCTACCTGCAATCCCAGCACTTGGGGGCAGAAGCAGGAAGATAGAGTCCAAGGCTAGCCTGGGCTAAATAGACAGTCTCTGTTTCACGAGAAGAAAAAGAAGAAACAAATTATATGTACAACCAGAAAAAGAATGGGCAAGAGAAGCAAAAAAAAAAGTCTTCAAATGACTCATGACATCATTGAAAATTAGAAGCTTAGACTTTTTTTTTTTTTTTTTTTTACAGAGCCAGCCTGTCTTTTTGTGGTTTGTAGGAGCTGGGCTCAGCGGGAAGATTGGGTGGCCTGCCAAGCTCTGGGTGTTTGTGGTTTGTGTGGGGGTGGCACTAGGGCCTCCTCCTCTGGGCTTTGTGGTATATTGACCATGGAGGCTGGGAGGAATTGCAGAGGGTGGGGGTGGGGGTGCAGGATGCTCAGGGTGGGGAGGCAGCGTGAGCAAGGAGCTGTCTTCCTGTTTGTTGAACACCTGCGGACATAGGCCAGGAGATATTAGGGAATAAAGGTCCAAAGTCTTTATTTATAGCCTTGGAGTAGTTAATGTGTAATATTCTGGGATATAAGCCTGCCCAAGAGGTGATATGTTGAGCAGACGCCTCTAGGAGCGACTGAGAGAGCTGAGGCCAGGAGCTGTCACCATGTCGGTGAGGATGCTGGTCCTCTGGGCCACTTCCCTCCACTCATTTGTCCTTGGTTGAGTGTGTGGGTTGGGGTGTTTTGGGAGTCCATTATTGCTGCACTTCTCTTTGTTTCAGTTTCTCCATGAGCATCAAAAGAAAGCCAGGTTGCCAGGCATGGTGGCACATGCCTTTAATCCCAGGAGAGGCAAGTCGATCTCTGTGAGTTCGAGGCCAAGCTGGTCTACAAAGTGAGTCCAGGACAGCCAGGACTACACAGAGAAATCCTGTCTCGAAACCAAAAATGAAGAGAGAAAGAAAAAAAGAAAGGAGGGAGGTAGAGACAGAGATAGAGAGAGGAAGAGAGGGAGAGAGAGAGAGAGGGAGGGAAGGAGAGAGAAAGAGAGAGGGGGAGAGAGAGAGAGAGAGAGAGAGAGAGAGAGAGAGAGAGAGAGAGCGAGAGAGAGACTGAGGCTCAACACGAGATGACAGAAGGCCACCATCTACAGATTGCAAGGGTGCTGCCCTCTCCTCCAGAGTCTGTGACTTGTGGTATGACTTTGGACAAGTTGATGCCCCTCTCTCAGGGGCCTGGTCTCCCCTGACTTGTATAGAATGAGACCATATGATATTCTCAGGGGTTTAGACGGTAGGTTCATTTCCTAGGGCTATGGTGCTCACCACCATAGCAATTTCTCCCATGGTCCTGGCCAAGCCTGGAGTCCAGGGTGGGCAGGGCCTGGCACTCCCTGAAGGCTCTAGGGAGGCACTTTACTTATCTACTCCAGTCTCCTGTGGTTGCTTGGCATCCATAGGTCCCTTCTCTGGAAGCATGGTAACTGCAGATTTTACCCTCTCTGCATGTAGCTTTCCTTTTGGGGGCATGTTTCTGTGCCCCGGTTCCCTTCCTCTTTAAAATAAAACAAAAACAACAACAAAAAAACTTCCTCTTTTACAAAGTTTTCAATTTTAGAACGTTATAATAGATTTAGGGCCTATACTAGCCCAATATGGTCACATATTATGTTGTGCCACATTAGCGGGTGTCAGGAGGGATGAATGGGGAGCACGTGTGTGAATGACACTATCCAAGCCAGTGTAGACAGGGTGAAGGATGTCCCTGTGACTGGGTGTCAACGCTGGAAGGGTTAGCCCCTCAGGGAGACCCTTTGTGACCCAGAAACGCCCTTGGCCTTCTATTTTGGCCACCTCACCGTTTGCTTTCTTCTTTCTCCTTCTAGATAACTCTCACATGCCACCAGTAGGGATCCCATGCCTAAAGGGGTAAGGCTGGTCCCAAGCCACTTGGCCAGCTAGAGGTAGAGCTGGGATGTGGCCCTACCAGCCTCACCACCTATGAATTGCCCCATCTCCCACCCAACCCTGCCTCCTATGTCTCTGGTCTTAGGCTTTGTTGAGAGGGGACAACACTGGGCCTTTTTATTTTCCCAAGAGCCAGCATCCCTATTCATACAAATCCATCTCCAACTCTGGTCTTCCTTGTACCCTAGATCTGTGGTAGCCTTCACTGGCCACCCCCACCCCGCCCCAGCCTTAAGGGCTTCATTTCTTCTGTTTTAGCCAGTAAGTAGGGATGTAAAGATGGGGTGCTTCTCACCACCTTAATCCCGACGCTCAATCCACTCGTTCCAGGAAGCCAGGGTAAGGTGGATGGCATCTTTCACTGGTGGCCGGGAGCCGGCATGCACAGGCGCAGTGAGACTGAGTGGCTGCCATGATCTCGTGGCTGAGTTCCTTAGCTCATGTGGGAGGAACTGTGCATCGCCCTTTCAGGTTTCAACTCATGTCCCTGGGATAGTTCTGCCACCAAGGGCCTGAAGAGAGTAGAGGTCAGTCTGGCTAAAGCCAGAGTAGCCGCTACCGGGAGCCACTTCGCTTCCCACCTCCAGGTCTCTCTGCCCCAAGAACACAGTGAGAGAGCACATCTGTAATCCCAGCACTCGGGAGGCAGAGGCAGGCGGATCTCTGTGAGTTCCAGGCCAGCCTGATCTACAGAGTCCAGGACAGGCAAGGCTATATAGAGAAACCCTGCCTCGAACTCCCCCCTCCCCCATACTGACAAAAGCACAAGGTGAGCTGGCCCGTTGGACACATTTTTGCTGTGGCAATCTCGGTAAGACTGCTAGGTTCTAGTGAGGAGAGGCCAGAGGACCTGTGAGCATCTCACAGCACACAGGGTACTGAGACTCAAGAGCTGCACCCCATTCCCTAGGGACAGCCCCAGGACTCTGCTCTGAAGCGCTTGTCACCAAGGCTGACATCTCTCTGGCATCAGGGCTCCCACTCCCAGACTCAATGTCATTTTATTTATTTATTTTTGTTTGGTTTTTTTGGTTTTTCGAGACAGGGTTTCTCCGTTTAACAGCCCTGGCTGTCCTAGATTCACTTTGTAGACCAGGCTGGCCTCTAACTCACAGAGATCCACCTGCCTCTGCCTTCCTGAGTGCTGGCTATTAACTGATTTTGTTATTTGACAATTTTATACTTGCACATGATATATTCCATAGTAAGACTGGCCCTGTATACCACATGATATATTTTGATATATTTACTCACATGCTTTTTTTTTTTTTGGTGTATGTGTCTGGCTACATGAGATAGGTGTGTGTGTGTGTGTGTGTGTGAGAGAGAGAGAGAGAGAGAGAGAGAGAGAGAGAGAGAGAGAGGGAGAGAGAGAGAGAGAGAGAGAGACCCCCAGGAAATGTCCACTTCCTTTGAGACAAGGTCTCTTAGCAGCCTGGAGCTTTTTTTTCTGAGACAGTTTCTTGGCTTTTCTGGACTTGCTTTGTAGACTACGCTGCCCTGGAACTCTCAAAGATCTGCCTGCCTCTGCATCCTGAGTGCTGGGATTACAGGTATGTGACACCGCATCTGGCTAGCCTGGAACTTAAGTCAATCAGGCTAGACTGCCTGGGCAGAGGATCCCAGGGATCCTTCTGACACTCCCTCCCCATACCTGGACTGTAAACATGCATAGCCACGTTGCATCATTTTGTTTTGTTTTGTTTGTTCAGACAGGGTTTCACTATGTACCTTTGGCTGGCCTGAAACTCGCTATATAGATGAGGATGACCTCAGACTCACAGAAATCTACCTGCCTCTGCCTCCTAAGTGCTTAGATGAAAGCTGTGTGCAACACCACGCACAGCCTGACATGGCCATTTCCCCATCATGGCAGTGGTTTGGGTCTGTGGAGGGCAGTGCGTTCCTTGTACGCTGGGAAACTACAGCGTCAGCAGAGGTCAGGCTGTCCACTCTGTGAACCTCTCCCATCCTAGCCATTCTCTTCTTGGGTTGTGGGGTGGAGGAGAGCCAAGGAGAGGCTAAAAGAGTGGCGGGAAGCCTGAGTCAGAAAGCTGTGGTCTGCATGAGGGCAGAGAAGTAATGGAGTCATCCAGGAGGGCAAGATGGCAGCCGGGCGATGGGTCCATCCCATGGTTCCCTGTTGACTTAACAAAGTGTTCTTCTGTTGCTCCAGGACAAATTTGAGGTCACAAACCTGGACATGAAATCGGGGATGACCCTGAAGATTAAAGGCAAGATCCACACGAACGCCGACCGGTGAGCAAGGCATAGGCAGGGCTGAGGACTAGGACCCTCAAAGGTTAAGGAAGCCGTGACTTTTTTCTCTCTCCATACCACACCCCATGTGGCTCGTGTTAGGAACAGGCTTTGCATATAAGCTTTGGGTTAGGAATCTTTGTTTTGTTTTTTGTTTTTTTGAGACAGGATTTCTCTGTGTAGCCTTGACTATCCTGGACTCACTTTGTAGACCAGGCTGGCCTCAAACTCACAGAGATCTGCCTGCCTTTACCTCCCAAGTGCTGGGATTAAAGGCGTGTGCCACCACTGCCCAGCTTAGGTTAGGAATCTTTGAATGTCAGAATGGAAACTGTAATTTCTGTTCCTTGTCTTTTTCTTTTTGCTTTTTTGAGACAAGGTTTCTCTGTGTAGCCCTGGCTGTCCTGGAACTCTCTTTGTAGACGAGGCTGGCCTCAAAATCACAGCGATTCGCCTGCCTCTGCTTCTTGAGTGCTGAAATTAAAGCCGTGCGCCACCACGCCTGGGTCTGTTCCTTGTCGCAATTGCCACCAAAGGATCAGATGGAGAAGGAGGGTCTCTGCCTAGGTGGCAGGTCTGAAGCCTATACTGAAAGTGTAATATGTACCCTCCAGCACATCACCCAACTGACCAGGTCATGTGACTCTAACCACAGGCGGCCACCAGGGGGCAGCAAAGGTCCCACTTACTTCCTTAACTTGAGCAGCTACCCTCCCCTCCATACAACCCCCTGCTGTCCAGTACTAGGCTGACTGGCATATAGAGCGTTTCTTGAGACAAACTTCTAGCCATTATGGGTTAGGAAGGAGGCAGGCAAATTAGGAGGCAAGAGAAGGAGCCCCTCTTTCCTACCAAGGTTCCTTGTTTGCAGAAACATGCAGATATGCCTGTTTTGAGAATCCTCACCCCAGGATGGAATCCCACACATAGTATGTGTTACTTTTTTTTTTCTTTTTCCGAGACAGGGTCTGTGTAGCCTTGGCTGTCCTGGACTCGCTTTGTAGACCAGGCTGGCCTCGAACTCACAGCGATTCCCCCTGCCTCCGAAATGCTGGGATTAAAGGCATGTGCCACCACTGCCAACAGTATGTACTACTTTTAAGGAACCTTTTCTTTTTGTTTTTTTCCAGTCAGGTTTCTGTGTGTAGCCCTGACTATCCCAGAACTCGCTTTGTAGACCAGGCTAGCCTCAAACTTACAGAGATCTACCTGCCTCTGCCTCCCAAGCATTGGGACGACCGGTTAGCTTTTAAGGATTGTCTAACCCAGGCTGCTCACATGATCCTGTTAAGGCACATACCCCTGCCTGTACTCTTCAAAGCCATCGCTATGAATTACCCTGTCAACACCTCCATGCCTATCCTATCCCAAATAAAACATCACTAAGATGCAGGGCCGGACACAGATCTCACTATCTTCACTTACTCTCCTAGCCCGCAGTCACCACCACCACACACACAGACACACATATGCAGGCGCATGCACGCGCGCGCGCGTGCGCGCGCACACACACACACACACATGGACATGCCCCCTAAACTGTTCTCCCTGTCACTCTCCCTGTAGCTTCACCATTAACCTGGGCCAGGGCAAAGACAAGCTGAACCTGCATTTTAACCCTCGCTTCAATGAATCCACCATTGTTTGCAACGCTTATGATGGGAACAGCTGGGGACAAGAGCAACGAGAAAACCACCTGTGCTTCAGTCCCGGAGCAGAGGTCAAGGTGAGGCTTAGGGAACTCGCATGGTGGCCCTCCTGCCTGGACATGGGGACCACCACCAGGCACTGCCAGGACCCTTCCCAGGCTCCCCTGGTCCTATTGACATATCTCCCCCTGCTTCCCTGCAGTTCACTGTGGCCTTCCAGGAAAAAGAGTTCAAGGTGATGCTCCCTGATGGACACACGGTGACCTTCCCCAATAGGCTGGGCCACAACCACCTGCGCTACCTAAGCACCGACCGGTTCCACGTCTCTTCCTTCAAGCTTGAGTGAACATGTCCTCAGAAGTCGGCCTGAGCCCCAGAGCGGCTTCAGTCAGCCCTCCTGCAAGCCCCACCGGAACCACAGCCTCTATTTAGGTCTTGCCAGTCCCCAAGGGTTCCTTGCAGCTTCTGCCCCCCACCCCACCCCCTACTAACCCTACCCCCAAGGTCAAGGTCAAATAAAATAATTCGCATTTATTATTTCCACAGCTGTTAGCACTTTCCATGCATGTTAATGATCCTGTCTTTGGTACAGGGGAGGAAACTGAGGCACAGGGTGTAGCACTGTCGAGAGAAGAGGCTGGGACCTGTCTCACTCCTGGGGATCTGAGCACCTGCCAAGCTGTCCCATGGCATTATGGGGCAGATACTGGTTCCAGGCACCTGGGGCCAGGGTGTTCCAGGAACTACAGATAAGGGTCCCACCTGGACCTCTTATCGTGAACATTCCAGGCTGGTTACTCATTACCTCAACTGCCCCTCCTCGCTAGCTATGGGGGGTGGGGTGTGGAAGGGGAACCTCAACTTTCCCAAACTCCCAGGAGAGGACCCTACACCCCAGCAGGGGTCCAGGCCCCGGGCAGACAGCTCTTAACAGAAAAGCTGTCTTAACAGAAAGGCAGGTCTGGGGTACACAGAAGATGGAATCTACCACAAGGTCACACCTCACCTTTCCCATCAGGGGACTAAGGAGGAGCCTGGGACAGGACTATCGAGAACACAGTGGTGGCCTTCCGGGGCAGTGCTAAATGAACAGAGGAAGGCAGCCCCACTCACAGACAATAGCCCTGTGTGGTCCTTGCCCGGCCCTCCCCCACCCACCCCACCCCACCAGGGAAGCATCCTGGGGCACAAAAGCCACACTGTGAGGCCATGGCGGGGTGGCATAGGGGACGGCTGAAGGGCTAGCAGGCCTAGATACAGTGGAGGGAGCTGGGTCACGTCAGCAGGGGACCCCTCTCACCCATACCTGCCTTTGCAGAGACCAGGAAGGACTTGAGGAAACTCCGGTGGGGCAACTGCCCGCATCTCGTGGGCAGATGTAGTCAGTAGGGGTGGGAGTGATCTCAACCCCTCTGTTCTCTGTAAGCCCTGAGGAGAGCAGGATTCCCACGCCCAGTCCTTACACCTTGACCTCGTCATCCTCTTCAGCATCAGCAAATTCAAAGGCATTGACCTGCACCGTTCTGGGTACAGGGGCCCTGCCACTGGCCTGAGGTGCACTCCATTCTTCATCCAGGCTTTCCCAGGAGCTGTGGACTTGGGGGAGCACCCCTGCCAGCTCCCGCCGAGCATCCATCTCAGTGTAGTGGCGACTAGCCCTGCTGGCCCTCCAGCTGGCTCCATGCCTGCCAACGGCCGTACTGGGGGATACCTGGGGACCCTCTCCTACGGGACCGGGCTTGACCTCAGCCACAGGACCCAATACAGCAGTTACCCCATTGGGGAAATGTCCATGGCACGGGGAGCTTGTCACAGTGTCTAGGGTAGTTATAGCATGGGTTGGGGGTTTTGCAGTAGGGGTAGGGGGAGTTGCTGCAGGGGCGGGGGGCGTTGCTTCTGGGAGAGGGGAGTTGGCTGCAGGGGCTGGGGTCTCAGCTGCTGGGGCTTCTGAAAGGCTCATGACCCCTAGCAGCTCACTGAGGAGTGAGGGCCCAAGGTCAAGGTCAAAGCGGAAGGACTGGAGTGAGTCTGAGCGACGAAGCTCAGGGTTAGGGTTAAGCTCAGCGGGGAAAGAACTTTGCTCTCGGTCTTGAGTGTGGTCACGGTCACGGTTGCTGTGCTTTTCCACACGTGGCAGGCGCGAGATGGTGCAGAACCCAGAATCCAGGCCTAGCAGAGAAATGGGCAGAAGGTCAGGTCTGGGGGTCCCTAGCCTGTTCTTGGAGACAAAGAAGCAGCACAACCCTCTCCTACACTGTGGCCCTTGGTAAGCTATATTCCTTGTTGGCTTCCATTTTGCCTGTTTTTTTCCTCAAGTAAGGATCCCACAGTTTTCCATGCTCTCTCTGAAACTAATCCTAACCCCACTTGCAGAGGAGCAAATAAAAATGAAAGTTTGGTTTGGCACGAGACAGACATCACCCAAAGCTAGTCTGTTGGGGTAGAACTGTGCCTACAGATTGAATCTTGACACCCAGGCCCTGGTATGGACTTCACCATGGCTCCTGGGTCTCTCTCTCTCTCTCTCTCTCTGACACTGACAGATGGCTGCAAGTGACCTCATAGCATATGAGTTGATGTCTGGGCACAGGAAGGAACCAGAAACCAGGGCCTGAACAGAGAAATCACAGGCACATACATACATGCCCTCCCAACTCTTGCTTCTAGCGGCAGCAAGACTGTAATGCAAAGCATGACCACAAGGGGGCAGCAGTAACCCACAGTGCCCTGGTGAGTTGTCCTGCCAAGGCCAAAGTGGCATTCACACCTGAGTCAATTTGCCAAGACACAAAAGCCTTTGTTCAAATAACAGCTTCTGCCGGGAGCACCTCCTACAAAGCCGCCTAGGACCTTTGTGACTTCGTTCGGTCTTTTGTTTTGTTTTTTGAGACAGGGTCTCAAAATGTAACTCACAGGCTGTCCTGGAACTATGTAGATCAGACTGGCCTCATGGCCATGGAAACTTTAGCAAAGAGACCGAGAGACCCATTTAGGTGAAGATGGGAGCTCAGAGGTCCTTGTGCTCACTTCAGTCATAAGAACAAGGACTAGAGGGGCTGGAGAGATGGCTCAGAGGTTAAGAGCACTGCTGCTCTTCCAGAGGTCCTGAGTTCAATTCCTAGCAACCACATGGTGGCTCACAGCCATCTAAAATGAGATCTGGTGCCCTCTTCTGGTGTACAGATATACTTGCAGATAGAATATTATATATAATAAATAAATAAATAAATAAATCTTTAAAAAAAAAAAAAAAAAGAAAGAAAGAACAAGGACTAGAAACCAGAGCAGGCTCAGAGCCTCACCACAGTACCCTCTGACCCTGGGGGGTTACTTAATGTGAGGACACACAAGGGGTAGCCTGGCCAGAGCCCACAGATGGGGAAAGCCTTGCTGAGTCACAGCAAACTAGAGGGCTGCTAGCATACTTCATTTTTCCTCCTTCAAGACAGGGTTTCTCTGTGTAGCTCTGGCTGTCCTAGAACTCACTCTGTACACCAGACCTCAGATTCAGATCTGCCTCCTGATGACTGGGATTAAAGCCGCCCCATGGCAAACTCCATTTCTCTCTCTTGGTCTCCACGTTATGAGGCCTAAGCAGGCTGACACTCCACCTCCCTAGCCCCATCGCCCTCATCCTAGGTCAGACTTCCACTGGGAGATTGAACAGCTGTGGAGGAAAGGCTGTTAGGGAAGTCTGGCAGCACCCCAGGATCTCTCTGGGCTCAAATCTCAACAGCAGGGTGGGGGCGTATGTGAAAGGGTGTAGGGGGGGGGGGGAAAGACTGAGAGGAAGTCCTCACCATAACCGGAACGCCCATCCGCGGAGCTGGCAGGGCTGCTGTCAAAGCTGAGCTTGCCCACCACCAGGCTGTCATAGGTGGCCTGGTTGAGCTGGGGCAGAGAGATGGCATTCTTGATGATGGGCGAGATGGGAGGCGGGGCAGGTGAGGGCGCGGGCGGGGAGGCCACTCTTCGAGGTGGCACCCCAGCTCGGCGCACCTGCTGGAGCTTCCTAGCCAGGAAACTTCGGGGTGAGCGATGGGTGCTTCCAGAGCGTCCTCCATGGTTGCTGAGGAAGGAGGTATCCCCGAAGACATCCCCACCACGGCCCACATGCATGGTGTGGCGGAAGTCCCCAAGTGGGGGGCTGATCATGTCTGCTGTCAGCCGTCTCTTTCCATGGGAACTGGACACCCATCCCACAGGATACAGCTTGCCCAGGCTCATGGTGGGGGCTCCTGTGCCCCCCTGGGGGCCAGGCATCAGACTTGGTTGCTCACTACTGCTGGTCCATGCCCACCTGGGGCTAGGGAAGATGGCAGTCTGGCCTCTGGGATCCTTCTCAGCCCTTTTCTCTCAATGAAGATGGCAGAGCAGACGACACCAATCTTTGACTCTATTAAGGCCCTGTCCCAGTGCTGAGGTTGAGGGAGTCTTCTAGCTCCCAGAGGCCTCTGCTCCTGGTCCTGGTGAGGCTGATGATGAGAGATGGCACGAGAAGGGCCTTAAAAAGAGGGTGATCCCTGTCCTGGGGTGGACACCTGGAAGGGCAGAGACAGCATTGTAGCATGGCAGCAGAAGAGGAAATCCGAGTCCAAACAGCAGCCGCCCAAGACAATCAGGGAGGCTGCCCAACGCACAGGTTCTTGATGAGAGCCAGCCAGGCACAAAGGAGGAGCCACAGAAGAAGTTCTAGAAGGAGCTGGGGGGATGACTGAGTAGGGGAGTGCTTACTGAGCAAGGATGCGGACCTTAGTTTGGCTCCCCAACACCCATGTAAAAGTCAGGCATAGCTGCATGTGTCTGTAAACGCAGTGTTTGAAGGAGAGGGATGGAAACAGGAGGATTATAGCTAGTCTGGCTAAAAACAAAAGAAAACACAATGTAGTCGACGGTTTGGTTTCTTTAAAAACTCAGTTATGGGCCGGGCGGTGGTGGCACACACCTTTAATCCCAGCACTTGGGAGGCAGAGGCAGGTGGATCTCTGTGAGTTCGAGGCCAGCCTAAACTACAGAGGGAGTTCCAGGACAGCCAGAACTGTTATACAGAGAAACCCTGTCTCAAAAAATGAAAAACCAGCCAAACAAACAAAAAACTCAGTTATAGGAATGGAAAGATGGCTCAGAGGTTAAGAGCACTTGCTGCTCTTCCAAAGGTCCTGAGTTCAATTCCAAGCAACCACATGGTGGCTTACAGCCATCTATAACAAGATCGGTGCCCTCTTCCGGTGTACATGCAAGCAGAACACTGTATAGATAATAAATAAATGAATTTCTAAAATCAAAACAAAACTCAGTTATGTTACGCAAATATGTTCTTGTTTTAATCCCAAGTGTGAAATATGGGGCTGCTTTCAGTTTGTCCACAGCTGTTAGCTATGACTGCCTCGTGCAGGCTCGGACAAGGGCGGTGATCTCTGCCGGCTGCAGACGGTTTAATTCTGAAGATTCTGAGAGGGGAGAAACACCAGAGCACTGAGAGGAAGAGGAAGCAGAGAAGCTGTGTTTGCTGGGCTGCTGCATATCCTGACTGAGATTGGTATTTGCCCCCAAAGAACCTGACAACCCTAACCAATCAGAGGTAGTAGACACCTACAGCCCTTCTCCCCACTTCCTCCTCTCCTACCTAGTGTTGGGGTGTTGGAAGGTATTAGGGTGGATAAGGGTTGGAAGGAAGGTAGAGGCGTAAGAACCCAAAGAAAGTAGACTAAAAAGCACACCTACAACACAAGGGACTAAGGAAGAGTGACAGAACAGGCCGTCCAATGTCCTCCTCTGGCTTCTGTATGTGAGCGCACGGGCACGTGCACACCTACGCACACGTGCACACCAGAGTTTGAGAACAGGGAGAGTGGATGGCACCTGGGAAGTGTGGATGCCTCTGAGTGCCACTGCCCGGACGAGGCACAAAGACTCCATTCTGCTCTGAGTTTAAAAGTGGGCATCAGGGAAGCAGAAAAATGACTGATCACTACCTAAGGCCTGTGGCTGAGGTGCCAACGGTCGCTGGAGGCTATAGAGGAGAGATGAGAAACTGTAATGACTTTAACGTGGCTGTGGCTTCTCAGTAAGGAACAGGGGACCGGGCTCCCCATCCCAGTGACCTTGACCCCTAGGCAACATGGCCTCTTAACTGGCATCTTTCAGTTCTCCGTGGGTCCAAATCTATTCTACCTGGAGAGGTCAAGCGAACGGAGGAGCCCTGCCAAGATCTTGTGAACTGCTGTGCACACAGCCTGCCGTGCCAGCCAGCACTGCTGGGCCTCAGAAACCCTGCACCTCCAAGGTGCTTCCTGGAAAAAGAGAGCCCGTGGTCAGAAGTGGTTTTTTCCAGCCGGCTCCTGTATCTTTGCGTAGATTCAAGGTTCTGAGAAGGCCTGTAGGAAAGGGTTTTATATCCGCCTGACAGGCTGGTGTAGGAGCCTTGTTGGGGAACAAGTTTTAATAGTCTAGTGGATGCCAAACGCTACTCCCTACATCCCAATGTCCGCCCTGACCCCTCACCCACTGCCTCTGCCTTCCTTTTCCTCTCAGAGTTTCCCTCTATGGTCTCTTTTCCCCTTCCCTAGAGGGCTGGAGGGTGTTTGGGAACCGACAGCCCAAACTCTGGTTTTCTGTGACCTAGAGAGGGCCACGCTTGCTCAAAGGTCCCATCGAAAAGCTAGTCCAAACTTGAACTCTGGGCCTCTGACTCACATAAGCCCTTGCCGGCTTTTGGGGCCCGGTCTTGTTTCCCCGAGCACGTTGAAGAGGGTGGGGCGGTGCCTGGATTTTCCTGCCTCTCACCCTCCCAGCACTTAGCACGTGGACAGCCTAATCACTAGCTGGGATAACCTTCAGGTCAAAGGACCACCCCCTGTCACCTTCTGAGGGGGTAGAGTAGGCTCAGGACTGTGACCTTGGGCAAGTCACCGCCACACACCTGCTCAGCTGATCAAGATCTAGACCTGAGTTTCAACTTCTTTTTTTCTTTTTAAATTTTCTCAACCCTAGCTGCCGCCTCCAAGCATAAGAATTCTCAAAGCAGCCCTTCTATAATGTTATTTGAAATTCAAAATAGGTTAACTAACAAGATAAAACAAAGAGGAGAACTGGACAAAGCTTGCTTTGTTTTGGGACTGCACTCTCTTCCCGTCCCAGCACTGGCTCCACCTCCAACCCTAGCTCCTCCTCCACCTCCTTGGTTTGGGGGGGGGGGGCAGTCAGGGACTTCTGAATCATCCTTTTCCCTGGCACCCCCAGCACGGAGAAGTCCTCCTGGAATGTTTGCTGAAGTTATACAGCACTGTGCTTGCTGTTGGCTGACCAATGACATGATGTCATCAGATGGGTCTCCAACACCCCCTTGAGGCTGGAAGGCTGGCTCAGGCTACAAAGCCGGCTGACGTGCCCAGGGAACAGGCTCATCCTCGGTCCCAGTCCCGTGGCAGGTAAACCCTGGCCAGTTTTCCCTGGTCTGCTGAAACTAGTGTCTAGAGCAAGGTGCTATGGAGTGTGTAGAGCAAAGCTCTGTAAAACCGCACAGGGAGGGGCCCACTGTGTCTACCAAGTGGACACAGCACACGCCCCCCAACCTCAATTCTTTAACTTCTGAGTTTCTCCCTTGTGATTAAGCCACCCTCTAAATGCCTCTGGGTACCTCTAGACAGCGTTCTATGCACATCTACAGCAGCAGGGCGTCCTGCAGCCACTGTCTTCCCATAGAGAACGCAGGGAGAGCCTCCCTCCCAGGGAAGGGAAGAAGGGGCAGAAGATGGAGAAACTCAATCCTCCCATCCTGCAGCAGAGCATGCCTGGGTTCAAAGCCAACCCTTCCTAAGTTAAGGGGCATCTTTCATTCCAGCGACCCTTTGGTGGTAGCTCCCAGCCGCAAGGTGGTAACCACAGCCTATTGCTGGCTTTTAAGTCCATCTCACCTGCATCGAGTGTTGAGATACAAGGACCTTTCTTCCCAAAGGCCCAGGAAATAGCCCATTTTACATGGGAAAAATTGAGCCCTGGATCACAGAACAAAAACCGTGTGCACCCTGGAGCTTGCTTACAGTCTGCCAACACTGGCGCTTGAGTGACGCCGGCAGATATGGGGAGGTTACCAGTGGGAGGAATGGGACACCCGGCTCTGCCGTTCAGCTTCTACGACCAGGGAGGGAGGGCACCAGTGGCCAAGGTGAAGTTTTGGTATCCCTAGGACTCTTATTTTTACTGTGCGGTGGTCTGGGCACGTGGCCAGCGCTCCCTCGGTAGTAATGACCACAGGGACAAGTTTTGGGGCTTTGGCTGGGTCATTCGCTCAGAGGCCAACGGGGGGGGGGGGATGTGGAAGCAAAAAAGTTGGGTAAGATAGGCCACCCCAATGGTGGGGAAAGGCCAGGGGCAGAGGCAGCCGCTCCTTGGAGTACCTAGACACTCCCTTCAGACAGGTGTGCAGAGCGCACCACCTCCCGGGTAGCGTGCTGGGATGGGGGTGGGGGGATTGTCTCGGAGCACTGCTCTTTGACTTCAATATTGGCCTGTGTGGGATTTTGTTGCTTCGGCTTTTCCCTAACCTGTGACATTTGGGATTAGAAGTTAAATCTCCAGGGATATCCCCTCCAAGTCCAGCCCTTTGAGGTGGAAGGCAGGGAAACTGAAGCCAGACACCGGGTAGCAAGCTGCCCTAGTAACCATCCAGGATCAAGAGTCTCTAAACTTCACTGCGGGTAGGATAGGAAGGGAGCGCCTCGGGCCATTAGGGAGAGGAGGAGGAGAGACGCAGGTTTTTTTTGTTTGTTTGTTTGTTGATAAGAGCCCTGGCTGACCTCGAAACTGTGACCGTCTTGCCTCACTTTCCCAGGTGGTGAGATTAACTTGTGTGTCACTACCGGCTGACTAAAGTGCCTTCTTGCTTCCGGACCCCAAGTTAAAACTGAGCAGCCGTCCACTCTACTGCTGTGCTTTCCCAGCCTCAGTTTCCCGGTCTAGAAAACGGCCCAAACTTGGTGAATCATGCATAGTTGGAACAAGGGCAGAATAAGCTGGGATGGGAAGTCCAGGAAAGACTTCTACCAGAAAACATTCCCTTCTGGATACCTCGGAGAGGAGACTTTGGTAAAGTCTCGCTGTGGTCCGGCGCGGGCTGAGGGCAGCGGCTGCCGTGGCGAGAAGGGAACCGGACGGGATGACCTCATCCGCTGCTCCAGCCTGGAATGCAGCTGGGGAGGGGGCAGGGTGCCCTGTCCCCGTGGTCCCCCCCACCCCCAGCTTCCCGCTCCCGCGCTGGCGTCGCCAAGAGGCCCTGGGGTCCTTTCCCTTCCGCTGCCCGCGCAGGAATGCGCGCAGACGACCCAGGGCTCGCCCTCTGACCGCCTTCGGGTATTCTGCTCTGCCCTCCAATCTTTGGTGCCCTGCGCCCTCCGGCAACGTGACAAAACTACCCGAAAAGTGTGAGCGTCCCGGCTTTTTACAGATTGGCCCTGCGCGCCCAGGACGGTGCGCATTTTCCCCCGGCCCGCGCCCGCGGTTACCTTGTGTCGTCGAGCCCAGGGGTCCAGGGGCGGGCGCGGCAGCGCGTCCCTACGCCGCCGGAGAGTCGCTGGGCCGGTCTGCGCCTCCCTGGCCGCGGGCTCGGCGGCCGGATCCCGGGGCGGGGGCGGGCTGAGGGCTCCCTCCGCCCCTGCTCCGCCCGCGGCGGCCGCGCCCCCTCCCGGGCTGGCCACGCCGCGAGGGCTGCAGGAGCGCGGCGTGGGTGCCAGACCAGACCAGGCCCCTATCCGCCGCCCCTAGGCGGGGCGACCTCGGGAATGTTCGTTCTGTCCTGAATCGGGACTGCCCAGAGGAGGCCACCAGGACTCTTTACTGCCTATTGCTCCTCAGATGACCTCGGGGGAGTCCAGGACAGACAGCTCTTGAGCGTTTCTCTGCGGGAGCGTGGGGAGGGGGGAGGGCCTAGGGGGATGGGGAGGATGGGACTGGCCAGAAGACGTTGGATTTTTTTTTTAAAGTGTGGGGCATTCACTTCTCCCTTTTCTTCCAGTCGCCATTCCTGGCCACCCAATACAAGCCCTGTGGGGTCCCTTCAGAACACTTAGCTACTTTGGGGAAGAGGCCATTACTGCAGACCACCATGTAAAGGGGTGGTAACGTCATGGACCCTAAAGCTGAAGTGGCCCTTGTTCCTTCCTTGCCTTTTAGTGCCTCAGTTTCCCCATAGGGCTAGAGAAATGGCTCAGCCGTTAAGAATGATTCATGCTCTTGTAGAGGATGAAAGGTCTGTTCCCAACACACACACACACACACACACACACACACACACACACACCTACTAAAGTGGAGTTATCAAACCAGACATCAGATTTCACATTATCTCCTGTTCCCTGCTCTAGCAACGAGGAGAGTTGTTAAACAGGTAAATGAGATCACACCTTAGAAACCTTTAGTGAGGTGCCCCCCACCCCCACTTCAAAGAAGGCACAGAGCCAGCCATGCTCAAGGAGAGGGGACGGATCCTGGCCCCTTACACCGTGTCATACCTCTGACTTTTCCCTGTGAGAACAGAGAGGAATCTTGGGGGCTGCGTGTGGCATTGACAGGTTCCTGAGGCAGTCTGGGTGTGGGGTGTTGAGCAAGGGTCTCTGGAGAAGATGAAAGTTGGCTTAAGTCTTAAATAGAGGAGCAGAGAGCCTAGGGAGTTCCCACTGGACACACTGTGGACAAAGGCTTTGCACTATGAGGCAGGGCTGACGATGGGCAGCACTCCCAGAATGCTGTGCTTCCAGGGATGGCTCTCTGGGGACTGGGGAGAGGTTCATTTTTTCCCAGCTGGACCGATAGAGAAACTGAGGCACAGAGCATGCCAGTGACATGCAGTTACTATTGAGATATAGGTGAAAACAATGTCCTCAAGACTCAAAGGCACTTGGGCAAGGAGGCTGGAAGACTGTTAGGAGAGAGCTGGGGCCAAGGCTGGCTATTTAAGTATGGCCAGGTATCTGTGCATGCAGAGGTGCAATTAAAAAACCTCCCAGCTTTTACTGAGCACCTAGTGCATACCATGTATAATCACATTTAATCTCTGCGAGAGCCACATGGGAACAATTCTGTCACCATGTCCACTTTGCAGAAAAGTGAAGGGACTTGTCCAGGGCCTCCTGCTTAGGCAAGATGACTACACTTCCTGTTTGTCAAGAGCACCAGTGCCCAGGTGTGATTAGCAATGCCCCTTGTAGCCAGGCAGTGCTGGCGCATGCCTTTAATCCCAGCACTCGGGAGGCAGAGGGATCACTGTGAGTTCGAGGCCAGCCTGGTCTACAAAGCGAGTCCAGGACAGCCATGACTATACAGAGCAATCCTGTCTCCAAAAACAAAACAAACAAGCAATGCCCCTTGCTTTCGTTCTCAAAGGTGCTCTGGCTAGCTGGAAAACAGCTCATCCCATCCAGTCAGGGCTCCTGGGGCAGTTTAGAAAGGAAGCTATTTGGCTCAGTACCAAAGACCCAGAGTTCCAGGCTGGCTGTGAGCGCAGTGTAGGCTTCTCTTGAAAATGAGCCTAGCTTCAGGGCAGGCATTTACCATACCTGAGGGTGTGTTGCAAGCCCTGAGAGACGGCCCAGAAAGCTGGCTTTGTTTTGTTTGTTGAAACAGCATCTCACCACAGAGCCCTGGCAGATCTGGAACTCATTATGTAGACCAGGCTGGCCTTGAACTCACAGAGCTCCACCTCGCCTGTCTCTGGAGCTCTACCATACCCGCAGAGAAAGCAATCTGGATGCAAGTGTTTACCCTCTGTCCGTTCTTGCACCATCCTCTGTACCCTGGCTCAGTGGCTCAGAACCTCTCAACCTCTAAACCAGATTCCAGATGCTCTGTCTCTCCCAGCTGGCTGTGTGACGGCCTTCTAGGCAGACATTCTTGTCCCATTGCACAGTCGGGTGAACCGAGGGTGAGAGAGGGGTCTTTGCTCACATCTGTAGGTTGTCCTATGCAATCCCTGCTCCTGGATCTACTCAATTGCTCCTGAAAAATAGAAGGAAAAGAGAGGTCCTGGGATCCAGGAGTCAGGGGTGAACATTCCCCACTCTCCACCCCCACACCCCTATCCCTACCCCCCACCCCACCCCCATTTTCTCATGTCTTTCTCCTCTCCTGATTTTCTGAAGTAGCGTCTGCCTCCAAGGCTATGCAAGGAGTGCAAGGGTTAACCCTGCCAGAGCCCTAATTACCATGCGGGATGCAGAACAAATGGCTCCCAGCTGGGGAAGGGAAAGGAAGCTGCTGCCTTTGGGTCGCCAGGGATTCTCCTGTGCAGACACCAAACCCCTGGGTTACATGCTCTCAGGGCTCAACTACCCCACTTCACCTTACAAACTGGGGTTTGGATTTGTAGGAAGAAGGTCTTTCTGAGCAGGGAGCCCTCTAGGGAAGTAGGGAGGACACAAGCTGAGATGGGGTACTTCCCACTTGGGGCAACCTTCTGTGGAGTCCAGTGAGCAGAGAACCTTGGGCTGGGTGAGTTGGCTTGGCCACGTCTGTCAGCTCTTCCCGGGCAGTATGCTTCTTTGAACTCCAAACTCTGGCTAGGTTGATTGTTGGCCACTTTATTTCTCTACACATTGGCCCAGGGTTCCAAGTCTTCTGTCTCTTATATGTCCGAGGGCCAGTCCACACCCACAGTTGCCAAGGCCATTTATCCAGATGCCTTGCCACTTATCCTCTCCTACCTCCCCACCCCCCACCCACCCATTTACCCACCACTTACACACTCATCTCTTTATCCACAACCTATACCCATCCAGTCACACAACCACTTACCTACTCCTCCACTGTCCTCTAGCCACCCACCCATCCTCCACCTACCCATTCATGGATGCTTCTGCTCCGTAGGCATCCCTGACCACACCCCATCTGCCCACACACCCGTGCATCATCACATTCAGTTACCCATTTTACTTTCCATGCAGTGGTGATTCCCTTACACAGACTCACTGGCAGCTTCTGCTGGTGACTACATCTCTGAGCCTGCACGCATACCCACGCACCGCCATGCCCACTGATGGGCCACTCTGAGGCCCTCCAGAGAGACCATCTCTCAACCTAGACTGCCTATGGTCTGGCCTCCGTATGGGCATCTAGTTGCCAGGGAGCACCCAATGAGATGCCGACTTAGGCTCCTGGCATGTTTGAGGAATGGTCAGGGATGTTAGAAGTAAAAATTCCTCATCCCAGCTGGGCGTGGTGGCGCACGCCTTTAATCCCAGCACTCGGGAGGCAGAGACAGGCGGATCACTGTGAGTTCGAGGCCCGCCTGGTCTACAAAGTGAGTCCAGGACAGCCAAGGCTACACAGAAAAACCCTGTCTCAAAAAAAACAAAAAAAACAAAAAAAAAACAAAAAAATTCCTCATCCCTTCATCTGGATCCAACCTCATGAAGGCAGGCCCCTTTTCAGGGACTAGACTCCCACAGGGGCCCCATGTCTCGGGGTCCCCAAGAGATGTGCTGTGAGATGTCCTTACACCGAGGGGGATGTTGCCATGGACCCATGTGGGTGGCTGCACGCCATGCTCTCCTTGTAAAGCCCAAGACATATTTTTGTTGTGGTGGTTTTGTTTTGTTTTTTCAAGACAGGGTTTCTCTGTGTATCCTTGGCTGTGCTGGACTCATTTTGTAGACCAGGCTGCCCTCGAACTCACAGTGATCTGCCTGCCTCTGCCTCCTGAGTGCTGGGATTAAAGGCGTGCACCACTATGCCCAGCTCACTTTGAAAACAAAAACAAAAACAAAAGCAAAAACAAAAAAAGCACAAGGTCTCTCTATGAGGCATTGGCTGGCCTGAAACTCACTATGTAGACCAGGCTAGCCTTGAACTGCTAGGATTAAAGGCATGTGCCGCTAAGTCCAGCCCCAGGATTCATTTCTTTTCTTCTTTTAACCATTTAAAATGTTTTTCATGCTGGGTATGGTGGCACACGCCTTTAATCCAAGCACTCTGGAGGCAGAGGCAGGTGGATCGCTGAGTTTGAGGCCAGCCTGGTCTACAAAGCGAGTCCAGGACAGCCAAGGCTGTCTCAAAAACCCTGTCTCAAAAAAACAAAAAACAAAAATAATGTTTTTCATTTTATGCATATGCGTCTTGCCTCCATGTACATCTGTGTACCACATATGTGCCTGGTACCTGCCAAACCCGTGAGGGTTTTGGCTCCCCTAGAACTGAAGTTGCAGAGGGTTGTGAGCCACCATGTGGTGCTGGAAATCAAACCTGGGTCTTCTGGAAGAGCAGCCAGTGCTTTTGGTTGCTGAGTCATCTCTCCAGCCCCTGCCCTGGAATACAGTTCTAAGATGGGCAAAGTGTGGTTCAAATCTCAGCGTTGCCAGCCGTGGGCAAGCACACAGACACTTTGCCCAGGCCTCAGCTAGACAGACTAGGACAAGCCATGGATGTCACAGCTGGTCCTGTAGCTGTGGCCAGGGTCTGGTGGCTGCTCTTGTCATTTACTTTTCCCAGTGCTGGAATTCAACTCACATGTACTAAGGGAAGAGCTGTTAGGAGCAGCCCTGGGCTAGGACTTGTGGGGACTGTAGGGGAACGGTGGGCAGTAGCCACTTTCCCTAGGGCTAGAGTTTAGTGGGGAAGACAAGAGGTTAAAGGTCAAAAGAATCAGGAGTCACAGGCAGGGAGGCTTCTTGGAGAAGGTGGCATTGAGCCGAGGGAGACGGAGCTGAGGAGAATGCTAAGAGGTAGAAGTGAGCTTGAGCATGCCCAAGGCTGCTTTATGACCGGGCGAGGTAGAAGCCGAGCTACTTACCTGCCTTGCCATAGAGGATGAAGTGGAGAGAAGTCCTGAGGCATGTTGAGAGAGGGTTGTGGGTCCTGTGTGACATAGGCCAGGCCGGACTATGCACTTACGGCACCTGGCACTAGGACTGCTCCGGTTCCTTCATTGGCTGCTTTTTCATTCCTTTTTTGACTATGAAGGTTAGAACTGTTCTGGGAACTAGGAGACGCTCTGGGACTTCCCAGAAGTCCTAGAAGGAATCGTTGACTCTCTTCTTTCCTATCCAAGAGCCTCAAGAATCAGCTTAGTAGCCAAGTGGGGTGGTGCACGCCTGAGTGCCGGCACTCAGGAAGCAAAGGCAGGGGGATCAACGTGAGCCAGCCTGGTCTACAGAGTGAGTCTAGGACAGCCAAGACTATACAGAGAAACCCTGTCTCAAAAACCAAAAGCCAAAAACCAAAATAAAAAGAACTAACTTGGTGGGGAGTCTTAGGGTAGACTACTGGGGACACTGAGGACAGAAGATTCACTTGTCAGGGTCACATAGCCAGGGAACCCTGGGCTACCACACACTCCAGGGTGCCTTCTTGCTCCAAAAACAAGCCTGATGATAGTAAGGTCGCAGGGAACCACCTTAATTCCAGGAAGGCTGCTTGGAGGAGGCTGTGCAAACCAGAAGCCTTGAAAGCCAGGCTGAGTACATCTTGCATATGTGTGGCCTGTGTGCATGTGGCCATGGCCACTAAGCCTTATCTGAAGAGGACTTGAGATCTCAGACAGGGGCTTGGCCTGAGGGCCTGATGACCACAGATGAGTGTCCGTCTGTCTGTCTTAGCTACTTCTCAAGCCTGGGTGTGAAGGGGTTCTTGAGAGCCGTGGGGGCAGAGACAAGAGTTATTTCCAAGGGTTTCATGGTACGTGGGGCTGGAGGCCCACAGAGCATAGCTCAGAGATAGCTGTCAAGCCGGAAACGCCTCTGGAATTCCAGGCTCTGGGAAAAGGGCGAAAGCTTGGATGAGGACCATTCTTGGCCACTCAGCTCTGGTTCCTAACTCCCTGGTCCACAGGGAAGTGGGGGCTGGGGAAACACTCCCCCCCTCCACCCCTGCTGGCTCTCTTTCTCCAGGAGAACAAGACACTGGGTGGAGTGGGGTGGGGGGAGGGGCCTGAGGAAGGACGTGGGGTTGGTTCCTTGGCCCCATGCCGAGGAGGACAGATAGATGGATGGACACAGGGGAACGTGAGGGGTCTGAGGTGCCTACAGTTGCAGAGGATGGGGAGGACATTAGAAAGGGTCAGGGCCAGGTGACCCATTGTCCCTTGGGTGATGAAGCTGAATTCTTCCACACTGGCCAGGCCCAGGATGGAAGAGTGGGGAGGGGTCCACATCCAGGAGACCTTTGTTCTTTACTTGAGGGGGTGGGTGAGAGGGGAGAGGCTGGGGGGGGGGGCAGGAAGCATGTTAAGAGTAGAACAAACAATAGCCTATTCTCTATGGTCCAGCCTGGCTGGAGAGATAGGCCCTTGGGCTGTGGGCCAGGCCTGGGTCCAAATCATCACCACCATGGTCCCTCCAGCCTGACCCCAAGATGAGCAAGTGTGCAGGAGGGCCTTCCTTTTCACCCTCCCTGTGGGTTCTTGCCTATGGGGTTGGCAGGTTCAAGTCCAGGGACAGAACCCAGTGGCACTCTTGGAGCAACTCCTGTTTCAGCCAGTGACACCCCTGCCCCCTCCAACCTCCCACCCCCACCCCACCCCCTCCAGGCTTGCTGGCTCCTGGCTTCCTGCTCCCTCTGCTAGGCTGGTGACAGGAGGAAGATGGTCTGAGGCCAGACCTGTTGCGAAGCAGAGTTGGCGTTGGCTGAATTCTTTTCCTTCTCATCCTCACGACCCATTGTCCAGCGAGGACGCAGGGCCAAGGGGACGGAGCCACTTCCTTCTCAGCTTCACGTAACAGGGTACTGTGAACGTCACCCTAGGGAATGGGTCTGAGGCCTCTCTCTCACAGCAAAGGCTCCAAGAACACATAACGTGTCATGTGTCAGAGTCCCACATGTGGGACCCACATCCTCCCGTGTCGGGGAATCGCTGAGCATGTCTGAGGGTCTGCTGTCATGCTGTCATATACATCCTTCAGGTGGCAGGGAGTTCACCACTATCCTGAGAAGGCAAGATGTCTCCCTGAAACGGCAGAATTCAACCCCACCCCTCTCTATCTTTTGCTCAGCGTCCCTCCCTCCACCTCCGTTGCCACACACAGAGCTAGCCTTGAAGTTCCCCCTTTCAAGTGTCAGAAGGGCATGGTGGCACACGCCTTTAATCCCAGCACTGGGGAGGCAGAGGCAGGCGGATCACTGTGAGTTTGGCGCCAGGCTGGTCTACAAAGAGAGTCTAGGACAGCCAAGGCTACACAGAGAGACCCTGTCTCCAAAACAACAACAAAAATCAAGTGTCAGAAGGCCTGGCTGGCTCCAGGTAGTCGTCACTGGGACTCTTGGGCAAGCTTCTTTCCTTCCCCTGCCTCAGTTTGTCTGTCTGTAAAATGGGAAGAATAATGCCTACCATCAAAGAAGTGGCCTGGGAAAGCTGTTTTATAAACACAGGTGAGTGTGCATCATAGTAACCACAGCTACCTGGGCTTAGAGTTCTGTCACAGACTTCAAGTCACATCACAACAGACTCATTAAGCACCAGGTCAGAAGAGTACAACTGAGCAAAGCCATTGCCTTTGAACTCAGGGATCCACACTCCCACCTGGCAGAGGGGGACGCGCCGCTCTTACAGTTTTATGTGGTAGAGAACCCTTTGTTAAATTAAGAGGCTCCGAGGATGAACCTCTCACAGGTGAGGAAGACAGGAAACCGGCTCAGAGTGATGCTGTGACTTGCCTGAGGTTCCACAGCACCTCTCTGCTGGACAATGGACAATGGACTTGTCAGCAGGCCCTAAAGGGTTAACCGTGTCTTGACTGGGACCCAGAGCAGGAGGGGGAAGTCTGTGGGGAAGGGAAGGACAGTGGGTGGGAGCAGGCAGTCCTTCCTTCTGGGTCTCTAACCCAGCCTTGGTGGGTAGTGTGAGCTCCAGCTAGCCTTGTGTTGACTCAGCGAGGTCTCCTGCCAAGGCTTGCTGGCCGGAGCCCTGGAGCCCAAGGGAGGCTCAGGCCACATTCTTTGCCTGCCTGGGGGGTGGAGTGTGACTGGCACCTCCTGGTGGAGCCTTTGTGCTGGGGAGGAGCTAAGGGGTTTGTAGATATTGGGGTGAAGGGTGGGACGAGGTGGGAAATGCTTTTCAGGGAGTCAAAGCTGGGTACACAAGGGGTTACCTCGGGAGAAGTGGGTCGTGGGTCTGCCTGGAGTAAATGGGGTTAATCTGGGGCCGGAGCTGCTTGCTCACATGGCTGACCTTGGTCATAATAGGAGGTGATTTGGGCAAGCCAACATCATTGTTCTGCCCCCATTTGCCTCAGTTTCCCCACTTATCAAATGAGCATATGGTAAGTAAGACGCCCTCCTTGCATTGCCTCACTTCTGGGAGGACCAAAGGCAAGAACAAATCAGGCCAGAGTGAGCACCCTGCGCAGACCAAGGGAACATCACACACTGGCTGGTGGGCCTGGTACTCCTCATGCAGTGAGTGAAAGAGAAGGGACATGGGCGGGGAGGGGGAACAGCTCAGAGAGTGTGCACACACTCAGCCTCCTCCGGCTTCCTCTGTGACAACCATAATAAAAAAGCCCCTCAGAGGTCCTTCCACGTTTCCGGTGTAGGCCACTCCCACATCCGTCTGTCTCAGAACCTTTGCACCTGCCATATTCCTTCTGACTAGAGTGCTTTCTCAACAACAGAAAGGGCCATCAGCCCACTCAGAGGTCTGTGGGCCCTCCACGGCCCGTCAGCAACTTCTCACTCATGCCCTGCCCTAAACAGTGACTACTGTCCAATGCTCGTCTCCCCCTAGCTCCCAAGAGGGAAGGGACTGTGAAAATCTTGTTCCTGCGCTGTCCACAGCTTTCTGTGATGCCTTTTAGTCTTTCCCTTTACAGGGGAGCAACACAAGTCCCCAAAAGGCTCAGTGATCTCCTAATGCCAGAGAGCTGAAGAAAGGCGGAGCTAGGACTGAGCTGGTTTCTTGGATTCTAGTCTGAGTCTCTTTCCACCACCTCCTCTGTGGGCTCCTCTACTCCCCAACAAAGAGGGTTAGCTTCATGGCTGTCTTCTCCACAGGGAGGTCATGTGCTCCCTTTCTTGTCTCAGTAGATGCCGTGTCCCTTTTGTTGAGTTGGATATGGGGGAGACAGTGACTCACTTTGTAGCAGAGCGTGCCACTGGATCTGATGCACAGTCTAGTTGCCACTCTAGTGGGCCCCTGTGCCTCCACCAAAGACAAGGGTTAGCGCCTGGGGCCTGCAGTCTGGGCATTCCAGGGCTTCCTCAGCAGCTCAGCAGGCCAGCTGGCCCCGAAGCCCTCCCAGAATTGCCCAGCAGCTGCAGGATGGCCGGATGCCCCGCCCGGCGCCTCTGGGCCCAAGCCCAGGCCACAGGCTCGCTGTGGCTGGCATTGCTCCGTAGGCTCAGGCAGGAACACCACAGGGATTTTAAAAATAAAGGGCCTTGAGACAGTGGCCTGGCTCAGGCAGTCAGAGCTGGGGCGGGGCCAGACAGGGACAATGGGGGGATGCTGAGCTTTGGGGCTGGCCACTAGGATCGCCAGGTCAGTGTGGCCCAGAGTTACTGCTCTTTTGAGCCCAGGTGATGCAGGGACGGTGGGCTGTTGGCTCTTTACCAAACTTTGCTGAATCCCTACTGTGTGCACTGCTGCTCTGGATATCTCAGGGTCTGGCTCTCCTCAGCTGTCACCTTCTCTCTCCCCATCCCCCTCCAGACCATTTCAATCTCCCTCTCTCCTCCAGCCCAGCTAACAGGAAACACAGCCAGAGAGGTCAAGAGTCCTGGGCCTTCAGAGCCCAGTGTCCACACAACATGGAGCTGTCTGGGGGTGGGGTGGGGGATGCTTCCTGTTTACACGAATCCCAAGGACCCTCAGGGGTGGTGCTTGGGACAGGCCTGGGGGCAGCCCCTCTACTCTGGCTGCCTGGGAGGGGCCTCCAGGACAGCAGCCAGCTGGTCATACCCCTTATGGGATGGGAAGTTAGGAGCCTTTGGAATGAAGGCTGGCTGGAGGAGTTGAGTGCCTAAGCATCTGGGGTAATGTGTGTGTGTGTGGGGGGGGGGGTTCAGGCATGTAGGCAGGGCTCTCCCAAGTACCCTCCCAGGACTCTCCCACCCTCCCAGCCTTTTCTTTTTCTTTCTTTCTTTCTTTCTTTCTTTTTTTGTTTGTTTGTTTTTGTTTTTGAGACATGGTTTCTCTGTGTAGTCTTGGGAATCCTGGACTTGCTTTGTAGACCAGGCTGGCCTCAAACTCTCAGCGATCCGCCTGCCTCTGCCTCCTGAATACTGGGATTATTAAAGGCATGTACAACCATGCCCGGCCCCTCACAGTTTCTTTAGGGGAGAACTAAAGGAGCCAGGAAGGACAGATCCTTTCTGCCTATAGGGGCTATAGATTCAGCTGAGGTTAGGCCAGCTAGAAACTGGGGACCTGGGCCCCTATTCTCAGCATAGGTAAAGGCCAGTTCTTGGGTAGCTCAGACTCCCTCTGACTCCTTTGAGACTTCTATGCTCTGGAGGATGGGCTTGGCTATCTAATACCCAGGACCTGTGGGAGACAGACAGTAATCATATTTCATAGCGAGGGCCCAGGGCCCAGGAGTGCAGAAGAAAACAACACTGCCTTATTCCCCTGCAGGTCACCCCAGCCAGTTCTCTCTGTGGTTACCCAACAGGTATTGATCTAGGACCTGAGGGTCATGACCCTGTGAGAAAAGACCAGTTGTGACAGCAGGAAGTTTGTGCTATCACTACCCCTCACCTAACTGGAAAGAATTCAGTGCCCCTTCCCGTTTGTTTCCACGTCCCCCAAGCTCAGAGTACCCAGAGACCAGCCCTTAGGCCTACACACCTTTGTAGGCCTTTGAGGCAGCTATGCTGGAGGAAGCACAGCAGCAGGAGGCAATCACAGAGGGCTTCTCACAGGAGGCCGCAGCTTTTCTCCAGAGGATTCCTGAAACGCACTAGGCCAGGAAACAGCCTGGCCTGGCCGAAGGTGCGGCATTTCTAGAGAAATTTAGCAGTGTGATAGAATTGAGAGACAGGCCCAGGAGAAGGAAAAAGGATGGGGGTGGGGACGTTGAGGGGGTTGAAGTCCTCTGTGAGCGTCCCACGCGGTAGAATGCCCTCTTTGCCCCCTCAGGAATGCAGTGCGGAGCCTGATCAAGGAAAGGTCAGGGACTTGGTGGGGGGGGGGGGGCTGTTCTGTGGCAACAGAGGAGCCTTTAACCTGTGACTTGTCCTGGGAGGAGCTACGGCCTCCCTGGGCCAGCTATGGCCGAGAGAGTGGTCCAAGCGCTGGGACTGTTTGTAAAGGCTGTGCCATGGCTCTGCCGACATGGCATCCAGCTGGGTGACTCTGGGCAAGTCATTAACCTTCCTGGCTTCTGGTTCTCCCCAGTAAGATGAAGCTGAAAGTAATTGCCTCCGAGGCCAATTAACTAACCGTTTAGCACCAGCTTGCCCGGGTGGGTGCTTGCGCCATGCTCTGTTCTGGTTTGTGAGTATTTTTATCAGGGAAGGAAAAGTTGGTTCTGGTCCAAAGACATGCTGACATGGTGGGTGGAAGGTGATTAACCAGAGCTTCCAGCAGGGACCTGACTCTCAGTGGGGGTTCCCAGGCTTGCAGAGCCAAGGAGGCTACACACACGCACACACACATGCACACACACGTACACACGCACGCACGCATGCACGCCGCCTCTGATGGATAGGCTGGAGACAAGCAGAGGCCACAGGACAGCTCTGTCTGACAGGCGTGGGACTCATTCTTCTTTCATGACAGCAAGGACCTCTTCTGACGAATCTCCTTATGAGATCATTGTTTTAAGTATCTTATTTTAATCTGTTAATCTAATTATGTATGGTACTCATTACGTGCGCACACACTCACTCGTACACTTGAACACACACACACACACACAGAGGCCAATACTGAATGTCTTCCTCAGTAACTTTTCTATTTCTTTCCAAATCTTTTTTTTTTTTTTTTTTTTTTTTTTTTTGAGATAGGGCTCCCTCCTGTGAATAGACCAGGCTGGAGCTTCAACTCACTGACTGAGATCTGAGATCCGCCTGCCTCTACCTCCTGAGAGCAGGAACTAATGGCCTTTGCCACCACACCTCACATCTACCTTATATTTTGAGAGCCTCAGTGATTGGCCAGCAGGCACCAGGAGTCCCCCTGCCTTCATCTCTACAAGTCTGTGATTATAGGAACCTGTGTTGTAAACTGGGCCACGCCTTTAATCTCAGCACTCGGGAGGCAGAGGCGGTTCGAGACCAGCTTGGTTTACAGAGCAAGTTCCAGGACAGCCAGGGTTACACAGAGAAACCCTTTCTTAAAAAACAAAATGAGCCGGACGTGGTAGCACACGCCTTTAATCCCAGCACTCGGGAGGCAGAGGCAAGCAGATCATTGTGAGTTCGAGGCTAGCCTGGTCTACAAAGAGAGTCCAGGGCTGCCCAGACTACACAGAGAAACCTTGGAGGGGGCGAAGAAAAATGAAACAAAACAAATAAACACCTAGAAACCTACAAGTAGAACAATATGATAGGCAGATTTGGGCCCAGGGGTCCCGCTCAAACTAAGGCACCAGCCAAGGACAATACAGGAGGTAAACTTTAAACCCCTTCCCAGACTAGCCAATGGTCAGAATATTCTCCACAGTTGAGTGGAGAGTGTGATACGACTTTCTCACGTGTTCTGGTGCCTCACATTTGACCATGTCCCCTGGAGGGGGAGACCTGGTAGCACTCAGAGGAAGGACAGCAAGTAGCCAAGAAGAGACTTGATACCCTATGAGAATATATAGGGGGACGTAATCCCCCTCAGGAACAGTCATAGGGGAGGGGAATAATGGGAAAATGGGGGGGGGGGGAGGAATGGGAGGATACAAGGGATGGGATAAACATTGAGATGTAACAAGAATAAATTAATAAAAAAAAAAACAAAACAAAAAACAAATAAACAAAGAAGAAGCTGTTTTTGCAATGCCTGTGTTTTGACAGAGGCAATGGAGATTCCGAACTCTGGAACGCACATCTCTGCAGCAAACACTGCAGCCATATCTCCAGCAGGCACATATCTCCTTTTCTTTTTTCTTTTGGTTTTTCAAGACAGGGTTTCTCTGTGTTGTGTAGCCTAGGCTGTCCTAGACTCACTTTGTAGACTAAGCTGGCCTGGAACTCACAGTGATCCACCTGCCTCTGCCTCCCGAGAGTGCTAGGATTAAAGGCGTGCGCCACCATGCCCAGCTCAATACCTCCTTTTCTAAAGCAGCCTTTTATGCAGAGGTTCTGGAAGCCTTGCTCCTGTGTACCTTGCCTTCGTCTCTCAACAAGCCCACGCTGCTGCAGATTCTCATTCTCTCCCAGTTTCCTGTGGAGGAAACTGAGGCCCACAGAAATGAAGAAAAGTGTCAAAGGTCATAACCCCAACGGACTGTGAATAGTACATTTGGGTTTGAGCCTGGACATGGGTCCTTGGTTTGGGGTTTCCCCACCGCCTGTAGGTATTAAGACCTTTGACCACAGAGATGGCTGCTTCTGCCTACACAAGACACAGGCAGGTGGTTTGTGAACCACTTGGGCTGTAGGTTCCTTGGGGACACGTGGGGTTTTGGCCTGGGGAAGGGGAAGTGAGGCCATGAGAGACTGCTCGGACTCTTCTGTAGGCAGAGTTGGGCTCTTGTCTAGATAGTGTCAACGAGACTCGCTGTGAAGGCGGCCCCACTGAGGATGGCAGAAGGGAGGAAGGCCAGCGACTAGTCGGCATCCTGCTTGCCCCACCTGACACCCAGCGTGCCCTGGCTGTGAGCCACAGTGATTCACCAGCTCTGAGCCCCAGTTTCGTCTGTAATCAGGAAGCGGCCGCTGGAGAGCCTCGGGCGCTTTCTGCTGAGTCCTGCACCCTCCCAGAAGCCTAGGGAGAGGCTGAGGAGGGGAGCTGAGGAGATGCCCAGGGGCCTGGACCCAAGAATTTGCATAATCTGTTCTTTTCTTTGAGGAGGGTGAGAAATCCCCAGGATTCCATTTCCCTGGAAACCGCCCCATCCCTCATCCATTCCACCCTCCCCTGTGCCAATTACCAGAGCCTTAGACAAATGGGGCTTTCCAGACACTTCCTGGGAGAGAGACCACTGGAGACAGTCTTTTTGCTAGGGTCATTATGAGAACTCAAAGTGATAACGTGCAGAAAATGCTTGAAACAGCGCATGGAGTGTGGTCAGACCCCCCCCCCCTAAGGTGTTAGCTTGCTTAGTGTCAACCCTAGAAGGCTGGTACTAGTCCTGAGCACACACCCACAATACTGAGTGTGCTAGCCAGCAACAGCACAACTCAAGGGCAGTGTCTATACAAAGGGCCAGAGGGGACATGTTGAGCACTAGAAGTGAATGCTGGGGAAAGGGAGATTTGAAGGCACCATCTTCCCCTTTGGCCAGTCTCCTTGGGGGAAGCTGGGAGCCACGGGGAGACTTTTGAACAGGGCCGTATGATAGATATGAGCACCTGGACTGTGAAGTGGTGATTTGCCTGGACAGCCAGACCAGGCACAGAGACAAGGGAGGAGGAGGTAGCCCTGGGATCCTAGTGAAAGGTGGGGAGCTCTGATCCCCTTTCCCTCCTTCCCCCCAACCTCCCTCCCCCGCAGAGATGGTTCAGTGGGTAAAGGCTTGCTGCTTAAACATGAAGGCCTGAGTTCCAATTGTGAGAGCTCCTGAGAGAAGCCAGCTGAGGCCATGTACCTGTTACTCCAGTGTGGGGAAGGAGGCAAAGGCAAATCCTGGGGGCTCGCTGGCCAGCCAGTCTAGCCAGTTGGTGCGCTCCAGGTTCAGTGAGAGACCCTGTTTCAAAAAATAAGGGCTGACAGAGCTGGCCTTGTGAATAAAAGCTGTCTCTGAAGCTGGGCAGTGTGGAGCACGCCTTTAATCCCAGCACTCGGGAGACAGAGGCAGGCGGATCTCTGCAAGTTCAAGGCCAGTCTGGTCTACAAAGCGAGTCCAGGACAGCCAAGGCTATCATAGAGAAACCCTGTCTTGAAAAACAAAACAAAATAAAACAAGCTGTCTCTGGGCCTCCAGGCATACACTATGCCACACTTGCACAGCTGTGCCCACCCCCCCACCTAAATAAATAAATGAATAATTTACAAGAATAATGTGTAGGTAGAGGAAGACAGTGTCCACCTCTGGCCTCCACGCATGCGTACATGGACACCTGGATACCCGCACACAGCACACACAGGCACAAAGATGGGGAGACCTGAGCAAGGACAATAGTTCTAGAGTGGAAAGGCCAGGGGCAGGACTCCTGGGGAGCACGCAGGGCTTAGCTGATACTGGCAGTGAGCGAGTAAATCCTGCGGGGCTGGGGAGATGGAGTGAGTGCAGGTTTACAGAGAGCCAGGGGCTCAGAATGCAGTGAGTTGTTCATGGGGGACGGTTAAGGAAGGGCCTCCAAGGGTGGGTAGGCGTTGTGCAGATGCCCAGTGAGGAAAAGGAGACTAAGACTACCCTGGACAGAGCCCACCAAAAACAGCACTGGGGAGGAGGGAGAGCCTGAGTAAGGGAATTGTGGGATCAAGGTGTTGGGAGCCTTGGACGGCTTCCCGCAGATAATTGAGGGACACGTTGGCAGGCAGGCTGAGTGGCAGGGGTTTTCAACATATTTTCAACATGTATACTAGTTTCCTGTAGCTACTGTAACAAAAGAGCATGAAGCTGGTGGCTGAATGCAACGGAAAGGATGCTTTCTGCCTCTGCTGGGCAGGAGACTGAGATCAATTTGTGGGGGGCCCTAAAAGGCTCCAAGGTTATCCATCGATTCTTCCTGCCTTCTCTGGCTTTAAGCTGCTTCCATGTGACCTTCCCTGGGTTTTCTCTTGTTCCAAGGAGACTTGTCATGGGATGTAAGTTGTACCTAGGTCCTAAAGTCACAGTCACAGGTTCCAGGTTCAAGGGCGAGCGGCAGTATCCCAAACCCACATTGTCCTCTGTTGCCCTGCTCCACCCGATGAGGTCCCCTGGTTCTTCTGGTCCAGCCTCCTGATCACGAGCTGGGTGGGCCTCATGCACGTGGCCACTCCCGGAGCAGAGAAGTGTTAAAATAACTAGCCCTTTCATCTCCCTCTGCCTGGAAGCTGGGACGGTACCTATGGGCTGCGGGCGCCACCGTGTGTCTCTCCTGGAGTATTGCAGAAGGCAGCTCTTAACCCATTCTTTGCAACTATAGTTCCACAGTGCATATTCACATATATGAGTGTGTATTTATATAGACTGTGTGAGGAACCCCCGCGAGGCCCCCAATGCCGCCTTGCAGCCACGCGCCCAACAAGGATCCTGACCCCTGGGACTTTGGTCTAGTTTTGTTCTCTGTGGGCATGAACCACGTTCTAGTTCAGGTTGCTGTCTTGCCCTTGGCCATCTAGAAGGACTTCTCCAGAGTTGCTGTGGGTGAGCATCGACTGGCCTGGCTGTATTTGCTCACTGTGTGAGAGTTCCCGGTTTTCTTTCATCAGGTCCGCTCTTAGTAGATATTTGGACGGCAGCGAGGTGCTGCACCCTTTGGGGAACTCATGTGCACAGGTCTGCTGCAGTTCTGCGGAGAAGTGGAGTTGCTGGGCCGACTGAGAACGGAGGGCCTGTGCTGGCAGAACCCACTAGAGGGTTTTCTCAGGTAGGTTTAGGTACGCGTTCTCACCAATAGTGTTCCACACTCTTGGTAATTTCCGCTCTTTTGTTTTTTTGTTTTGTTTTTTGGTGAGGATAAAATGGCAATTGCACGGTGGGTAATTCACGCTCCTGTGGTGGGAGCTTACTGTCCATGTGGTTTTGCTCAGGTTCGTGTGTGTGTGTGTGTGTGTGTGTGTGTGTGTGTGTGTGTGTGTAGGTCAGGGGACAACTGCAGGCTTCATTAATTAGGCAGCATTCAACTTGTGTTTGAGACAGGGTCTCCCGTTGTTCTGAGACTTCACCAAGCAGGAATCCCCCTGCCTCAGCTTCCCATCACTACAGCTGGGGTTACAAACACAAAGAGCCACACCTGGCTTTTTTAAAATGTGAGTTCTGTGGTATTGAACTCAGGTCCTTAGCTTGCAAAGCAACTGCCTTATGACTGAGCAGTCTCTCTATTTCTTCTTCTCCTCCTCCTCCTCCTCCTCCTTCTCTTTGAGGCAGGGTTCATGTAGCCCAGGTTGACCTTGAACTGTCTATGTAGCTGAGAACCACTTTGAACTTTTGATCCTCTTTCCTCTACCTCCTGGGTGCTGAGATTATGAGCGTTTGAAACCGTACCTTATTTGTTCTGCTCTGGAGCTTGAATGCATGCCAGGCAGGAGCTCTACCGACAGCCACATCTCCCATCTTGTTGGGGTTTTTTTTTTGTTTGTTTGTTTTTTGTTTTTTTCCAAGACAGGGTTTCTCTGTGTAGCCTTGGCTGTCCTGGAATCCCTTTGTAGACCTGGCTGGCTTCAAACTCACAGCGATCCGCCTGCCTCTGCCTCCCAAGTGCTGGGATTAAAAGCATGCACCACCACACCCGGCTTTGGTGTTTTTGTTTTTAGAGATTTATTTATTTATTATGTATACAGTGTTCTGCCTGCATGTGAGCCAGCAGGCCAGAAGAGGGCACCAGATCTCATTTATAGATGGTTGTGAGCTACCATGTGGTTTCTGGGAATTGAATTCAGGACCTTTGGAAGAATAGATAGTGCTCTTAACCCCTTGAGCCATTTTTCCAGCCCCCCCCCCTTTTTTTTAACTTTATTTTTTGTTTTTATTGTTTTGAGTTTTTTTTTTTTTTTTTTTTTTTTTTGTCCTTTTTTTGAGACAGGGTTTCTCTTGTAGTCTTGGCTGTCCTGGAACTTGCTCTATAGACCAGGCTGGTCTTGTTCTCAGAGATCCGCCTGCTTCTGCCTCCTAAGTGTTCGGACTAGAAGCTTGCGCCGCCACCACTGCGCTTGTTTTGTTTTTCTTTTGGTTTCACATCTCTCATTTTAAGACCAACCCTTAAGTTGCCTTTGCCTTGTGTTTTTCATCATGGCCATGAGAAGAGTAGCTGTTGTGAAAATTCCATCCCAAAGGGAGAAATAAACAACATCAACCCCTCCCCCCAAAGGTCTCAATGACAGATGGAGGCACAGTTCCACCAGAGTTCACTCAGGCAACCAATGACTTTATTGGGCTTCCTTAAAGTGGGGTTACCTATAAGGGTATGGGTGATCCTCCCCCAAAAGGCTTTACTTGGAAAGAAAGCCCTTACCTGTTGGGGTGAGGGCTACCCCATTCATTTTGGAAGAGGGAACTTCAGCTGAGAAAATACCCCTGTAAAAAGGCAGGTGTGGTGGCGCACGCCTTTCATCCCAGTGCTCAGGAGGCAGAAGCAGGTGGATCGCTGTGAGTTCGAAGCCAGCCTGATCCACAAAGTGAGTCCAGGATAGTCAAGACTACACAGAGAATCTCTGTCTCAAAAACCAATAAAAGAAGAAAAAAAAATGCCCCTCTAAATTGGCTTGTGGGCAAGCCTGTGGTGCGTTTCTGTAGGCAAACCTGTGGTGCATTCCCATGATTGATGACTGATGTGTGAGGGCCAGGCTCACGGCGCATGATGTCACTATTGGGAAGGTGGTCCTGGATGGTATAAGAACACAGGCTGATGGTCTACAAAGCCAGTCCGAGTCCGGTACAGCAAGGTTACACAGAGAAACCCTGTCTCGAAAAACCAAACCAAACGAAACCAAACCAACAAACAAAAAAACCCAACAAAAACGAAAAACAAAAAACGAAACAAAACCAGGCTGAGTGTAAGGATTGGTTCAGGACCCCCAAGACCAAGTTCTCAGCACAAAGGAGATGTATTTGTCCAAGAGGATAAAGGGTAGGGAATAAGAGACAAAGAAAGAAGATAGAGGACTAGGCGGGAGGGGAAGGGAACATGAGCGAGGAGGAAGGCTATTGTTCCAGAAGGGAGGACAAAGGACTGCTTCTGGATAAGCAAATGGCACTTTATAGAGGCAAAGGGGAAACCCCATGTTAGGATGAGGCGGTTTAATTTTAATTCAGCATGCTAATTAGCTGAGCCAAAGGGGTCTTCTCATTGCTCGACCTTGGTAGTCAGCCTCAGGAGGAGGAAGTGGTCCAATGAGGGAATAGACCTTGGTGGCTAGCTTTAGGGATGCAGTCTAATGGTTTCTCAGCAAGGTAGAGGGAATGGGGGAGAAGGGCAGGGCCTGCCAGAGCCGTGTTTGCCATGCTCGAGCTGCCAAGAGTCCTTCCGCTGAGCAAGGCAGAGGAGCAAGACCGAAACCAGCACTCCTCCTCCAGGGCCACAGCATCAGCTCCTGCCTCCAGGTTCCTTCCCTGTTTGAGTTTCTGGCCTGAGATCCACACTGTAGTGTGAAACTGTAAGCTGAAATAAACCCTTTCCTCCCCAAGTTGCTTTTGGTCAGGGTGTTTCATCACAGCGATGGAGAGCCTAATTAAGACAAGCTCTCCTCCACCCCCATGCCCACCGAGTGCATACACCCTAGCCCCTCCTCAGGCCACATGCAATTAAGGCAGAGTAGCATACAATACAGAGCAGCTGGTTACTCAGGTGAGGGTCATGGGACCCCAACTCTGCTCCATGAGGGGGTACAGACAGTCAACAAGGCCAGCTGGATTAATCCGTTTGCAGTGGGCAGAGTGAATTCCCCAAAATGGCGGTTTGCTTGGCTTGGAGGATAGGCAATCACCATCAATGGGTCCTTCTGGCTTCTGTAGGAAATGATGACCTCTTTCAAGGTTGTGACTCATCTTTCTTTGAATCCTAAGGTTTTATTGCTTCCAGTATTCAGAATTAGATCCAGAATTTCTGTCCTTGACCTGAGTTAGCAAACCTGACACCCCCACCACCCGCCAAGGCACGCATCCCTTATTGCCTGCAGCCTGTGAACGCCAGGTTCCATGCAAAGTCTTTGCAGGTAGGATTAAGTTTAGAATCTTGAGATGATCCTGGATTATCCACATGGGCTCAAATTCAGTCACACGGGTAAGAGAGGTAAGGAAAATCACACACATGCACACGCACACACACTCATGCTTACATGAGAGGGTATATAAAGATACAGCAGAGAAATTAGATGTCTGTTCAATACCTGTGATTTCAGTACCTTGTATGTGGAGGCAGGTTCAAGGACAATGCTGTAAGTTCAAGGCTCCTGGGCTACATAGTGAGTAACTTGGATTTCCCCCCCCCCAACCTTTCCCTTGCCCCACCTCCTGCTTTTTTCCCTCCCTCCCTCCCTCTCTTTTATTTTGGGATAGGATCTGGAGCTCACCTTGAGCCTCTTGCCTCCACTTCCCCAGTGCTAGGATACAGGATGCACTGCCACACCTGGCTGAAAGCTCTTGTCTTTAGAGGGGTTGAAAGCTTTGGCTTGTGAAGACCCGCAGACCCCGCTGCCAGGGCTGGGTCAGCCAGCCCAGAGCTTCTTCCCAGGAGCCGGCAGAGGGAGTGCGGTCCTGCAGATGCCTTGACTTGGGCCTAGATACAGATTTATGTTTATTTATTTATTTTTGTGTGTGTGCTCATATTTAACTGAGATGGGATCTCACTATACTCATCCCCCATACTTTGAAATTATTTATTTATTTATTTTGTTTTTTTTTCGAGGCAGGGTTTCTCTGTGTAGCCTTGGCTGTCTTGGACAGGCTGGCCTGGAATTTACAGCGAATGCCTGCCTTTGTCCTCCACCCCATACTTTTTTCCCACAGGGATTAACCCCAGGGGAGTCTGATAAGCTAGGCAATGCTCTACTAATGGGTTACAGCATCAGTCATGCCCGTCCTCCACCCACCCCCCACCCTACCCCCCCACCCTACCCCCCCACCCTACCCCCCACCCCCACCCCCCCCACCCTACCCCCCCACCCCCACCCCCCCACTCCCGCCCCATCCACCTCTTTAGAGTGTACTGTTGGGGTGAGTGAAATGGCGTAGCATGTGAGGGGTTTTGCTATCAGGCCTGAGTTCTGTTCCTGGAAGCACATGGTGGAAGATGAGAACTGACTCCCTAAAGTTGTCTTCTGTCACACAGGTAATTAATGTGGTGCACAGTCATCCCTTCCCCACAGTAAATAAAATAAAATAAAACCCGGTGTGGTGTGTGTGTACGTGTCATCTCAATGCCCTGGAGGCAGAGGCAGCAAGATCAGTTCAAACTCACCCTTAGCTGTTTGGTAAATTCAAGACCAGTCTCAGTAACAAGAAATCCTATCTCCCAAACCCTCATAAATGCACTTATAAAAACAAAGTAGACATTTCTATGGATTCTTTTTTTTTTTTTTTTTTTGAGACAGGGTCTCTCTGCGTAGCTTTGGCTGTCCTGGGCTTATTTTGTAGACCAGGCTGGCCTTGAACTCACGGTGATCCGCCGGCCTCTGCCTCCCAAGTGCTGGGATTAAAGGCATGCGCCACCACGCCCAGCTGGATTCTTATATTTTATGTTCATTGCCAAATATTCGTTCATTTCCTGAATGTTTGTTTCCTTCTCAAATGTCACTTGGTCAAGCTGATATGTGTTGGCAGTCATCCTTTTCTCCTTCGCTTTGCAGTCCTTAGTCAATTCCTCACCCCCCACCCCAAGACAGGGTCTCTCTGTGTAGTCTTGGCTGTCCTGGACTCACTTTGTAGATCAGGCTGGCCCCAAACTCACATTGATCTACCTGCCTCTGTCTCCATGCCTGGCTGGCTTTGTTTTTTCTTTTGTTTTTCGAGACAGGGTTTCTCTGTGTAGTCGTGGCTGTCCTGGACTCACTTTGTAGACCAGGCTGGCCTCGAACTCACAGTGATCTGTCTGCCTCTGCCTCCCGAGTGCTGGGATTAAAGGCATGCGCCACCACGCCCTGCTCTTTTTTTTTTTTTTCTTTCAAGTTTTTCAAGACAGGATTTCTCTATGTTAGCCTTGGCAGTCCTGGAGTCACTTTGTAGACCAGGCTGGCCTCAAACTTATAGTGACCTGCCTGCCTCTGCCTCCCAAGTGCTGGGATTAAAGGTGTGCACCACCACGCCCTTTTAAAAATATTTGTTTATTAAGTATAACAGTGTTTTGCCTGCATGTGCACCTACATGTCAGAAGAAGGCACCAGACAGATCTCATTATAGATGGTTGTGAGCCACCATGTGGTTGCTGGGAATTGAACTCAAGACCTTTGGAAGAACAGGCAGTGCTTAATCTCTGAGCCATCTCTCCAGGCTCCTCTCCCATGCCCTGCCTTTTTTGTTTTTTGTTTTTTTTTTTAAAGACAGGATTTCTCTGTTTAGCCCTGGCTGTTCTGGAACTCACTCTGTAGACCAGTCTGGCCTTAAACTCAGAGGTCTGCCTGCCTCTGCCCCCCAAGGCCTAGGATTAAAGGTGTGCATCATCACTGCCAGACTTCCTTAGTCAGTTTCTATATACATGGCACTGCCTGTTCTGGAACCTTCATATAGATGGAATCACATACTGCCTGTTCTTTTGGGACTGACTTCTCTTACTTAGCGCAGTGTTCGCAGTTAGCCCACGATCTCCATGTTGTAGTTGAATTTGGACTTCACTCTTTACTTATTTTTGAAATAGTCTTTCATACAACCCAGCTCAGCTTCAAACTTAACATGTCGTTGAGGATGACCTTGAACTTCTGATCCTCCTGCTTCTATCTGTACCACCATGACAAACTAGGGATCGACCTCAGGGCTTCACGCAGAGTAGACAGGTACTCCACCAACCACGGGCCACATCCCCAGCTCCTCCGTTTTATGGCTGAGTGATGTGCGGATCTGCTATTAGTTACAGCCTGGGAGCATTTATTCCTAGGGCTGTATTGCTGAGCCTAGCGAATGTCCTAGTTTCCTCTCTGTTGCTAGGATAAAACGTTGCCTAGAAGGCACTTAGGGGAGGGAAGGCTTATCTGACAGGTTCACATCTTAGTCCATCAACAAGGGAAGTCAGGGCAGGAACTCAAAGCAGGAACCTGGAGGCAGGAACTGAAGCAGAGGTCATGGAGGAGCCCGCTTACTGCCTTGCTTTCCTATATGGCCCAGGTCCACCTGCCCAGGACCGGTACCACCCCATAGTGGGCTAGGCTCTCCCCCATCAATTAGGGATTGGACACGCCCACAGGATGGAGGCAGTTTCTCAATTGAGGCTCCCTCTTCCTAAGTGACTCTGGTTTGTGTCAAGTCGACAGCGACCGATGGGGAAGTCTTTGTGTGGGCATCCTCAGTTCTCCTGGGAACTTTGAACCTGGCGCCTCATGCTGCCTGAGGACTCTCCATTGAGCTGCATTACCTCTTAGGGAACTGAAGAGATGTAAGGTAACTCTGTGTTTAAGTTTTGGGGGACCTGCCAAACCGTTTTCCACAGCAACCACAAACCCCATGTTCCTGCCTGCCATCGTAAGAAGTTCTGGCTTTTCCTCATGACTCACACATGATACTGTTTTGTACTTTTGTTGAGGTTCTACACATCCTTTGTTGATTTATTCTTTTTAAATTATTATTATTATTATTATTATTATTATTATTATTATTATTATTATTATTATTATTATTATTATTTTGTTTTTTCGAGACAGGGTTTCTCTGTCCTTGCTTATCCAAGATGCTTTGTAGACCAGGCTGGCCTGGAACTCATAGTGATCCGCCTGCCTCTGCCTCCCAAGTGCTGGGATTGAAGGCGTGAGCCACCACCGCCCAGCTTGTTGATTTATTTATTTATGTATTTATTTTCTCTCCCCCCTACCCCCGAGACAGGGTTTTTCTGTGTAGCCTTGGTTGTACTGGAGTTGCTTTGTAGACCAGGCTGGTCTTGAACTCACAGAGATCCACCTGCCTCTGCCTCCTGAATGCTGAGATTAAAGGCCTGAGCCACCATGCCCGGCATTGATTTATTCTTAAGAAAGTTTTTTTCCCCTCTTGCAAATGTTTCTACCTTTTCTACCCTTTTCTTTCTCTTTCTTACTTTCTCCTCCTCCTTCTCCTCCTCCTCTATCTCTCTGTGTCTCTGTCTGTCTGTCTGTCTGTCTGTCTGTCTGTCTCTCGTCTTACTATGTAGCCATGTAGCCTTGGCTGTCCTGGAACTCATCGTTCAGACAAGGCTGGCCTCGAACTAACACAGACATATCTGCCTGCCTCTGCCTCCTGAGTGCTGGGGTGAAGTGCATGGACCACCATGCCTAGGTTTCTGTTTCTGTAACTCTTTGATTCTTGCTACATTGGATGGAGCCTAGGTAGATGCTCCATACTGAGACACAACTCTGACCTCTCTCTTTCTTTCTAAGGGTTCCTTTAAAAGACTTATTATCTTCTTGCTGTAGGTAGTTTATTGTATATATGTGTGTAATAATATAAATGTATATGTAAAAAAAGAAAAATAATTAACAGAATAAATAAAGACTTATTATTATCTCTATTTATCTGTATTATTTCTATTATGTGTATGTCTGTAGAGTGGCGTGATCTCAGAGGCCAGAAGAGGGCATCAGATCTCTCAGAGCTGGAGCTACAGGCTGTTGTGAAACTGTCCACCTCTCATTCTGGGAACTGAACTAGGCTCTTCTGCAAGAACAGCAAGTGCAGGCCTGGCAGTGCTGGCACACACTTTTAATCCCAGCACTTGGGAGGCAGAGGCAGGCAGATCTCTGAGTTCGAGGCCAGCCTGGTCTACAAAGTGAGTCCAGGACAGCCAAGGCTACACAGAGAAACCCTGTCTCGAAAAAACAAAAACAAACAAACAAACAAACAAAAGTCACCTAACTCCCTTTCCCCCGTCCTCTGGCAGCCCCCTCACCTCCACGGTCCCTAGAGTCTTCTCTCTTCCAGGTGCTATGAGCTGGCATGATAATAACTTGCGATGACTTGAAAGCAGATGTTTCACTTAATTTGGGTCCTCCGAGGCTTGTCATAGCTCAGTAGCCCCTCTCTCCCGTTTCCTCTCTTCTGCCTCCCTTCTCTCTCTTTTCCCCTCCTGTTTTTAACACAAGGTCTCACTACATAGTACAGGCTGGCTTAGATCTCCTTAACCTTCCTGCTCTACTTCCCAAGTGCTGGGTTTACAGGTGTCCATCACTGCACCTGGCTCCTTCCTGACTGCTCATTTCTTTCTTTCTTTTTTTTTGGGGGGGGGCAGTATCTCATTGCTCTCCAACTCCCTATGTAGCCAAGGCTGGCCTTGGACTCCTGATCCTCTTTCCTTCACCCTCCACCTCCCAATGCTGCGAGTATCACCAAGCCTGGCTGACTGGCTCCATTTTTTAGCACTGGAATGAATAATGTCCCGTTGTCTGGAGACACTCTGGTTTATCCACTCATCTACTGAAGGACACCGTGCTCTCGCCTCCAAGCGTTAGCAATGATGAGTGAGACTGAAAGCCGCAAGTGGGCAGAATTTTGTGTGGATGTTTTCATCCTGGGTGAGCATCAGAGTGCATGACTGCTGCATGGTATGGTGAGAGAACATTCCTTTTCACTGGAAGTTAAGTTGGCCTGAGTGCGGTGGCACTCTCCTTTCATGCCAGCAGCACCTGGGTGGTGGAGGCAGGAGGATCTCCATGAACTCAAGGCCAGCTTGATCTACATAGTGAGTTCTTGAATAGCCAGGGCTATGTAGAGAGACCCTGTCTAATGATGGTGATGATGATGATAAACTCGGTGAAGTGTCACATGCCTATCTGGCTCTTGCCTTAAGTTCAAGGCCTGTGTGGGGGGACTACATAGCCAGTAGTCAGTCATCCAGAGTCATCCTGCTCAAAACACTACAAAAGCCCCAAAACAAATCACTTAAGAAAGAACCAAAAATGAAGCCCAGAACACACCCGTTCCCAAACTATCTCATGAAATCATCCTCCCAAGTAACTAACTGTCCCGTGTTTTCGCCAGAAATGACACCGTTTCCTGTCATTCCTCGTTTGATGACTGGGATTCTAGCTTTTTTGTTTGTTTGTTTTGTTTTTTTTGTTTTCTGAGACAGGGTTTCTCTGTGTAAACAGCTCTGGCTGTCCTGGAACTTGCTTTGTAGTCCAGGCTAGCCTTGAACTCACTAAGATCCGCCTGCCTCTGCCTCCCAAGTGCTGGGATTAAAGGCATGCACCATCACCACCTGCCTGGATTCTGTTTTTTTTTTTTTAAAGAAGGTTTTATTTATTTTTACTTATGTCCATATGGGCTCATGTACACTAGCTGCACGCAGGTGCCCAGCAGGGCCAGAGTGTGTCAGCACCCTCAGAACTGGTGTTACAGAGAGTTGTCAGTGTTGGGAACCAAACCCAACAACTCTGCAAGACCACAGCTGGTCTTAACCCCTGACCTCTTTCTCCAGCCCCAATTCTGGATTTTGTGGGTTCTTTTGCTTTTTTGGTTTTGTCTTTTGTTTTGTTTTCTAAGGCAGGGTTTCTCTGTGTAGCCTTTGCCTGTCCTGAACTTACTTTGTAGACCAAGCTGGCCTCAAATCCAGAGAGATCCACCTGCCTCTATCTCCCAGAGTGCTTGGATTAGAGGCCTGCGCCACCATGCCAGCTAGACTTTGTGTTTGAGACAGGATCTCATTGTGTGGCTGTGGCTGGCCTTAAACTCACTATGGGGATCAAACTGGCTTCTAACTCACAGATATCTACAGGCCTCTGCCTCCTAAATTCTGAGACAAAGGTGTGCATCCTCACACTTAGCATGAAGTTCCATATTTAGAGCTGTCTCTCTGTCAGTCTCTTGTCACTATCAAGTATTTTTTTGTTTTTGTTTTTGTTTTCCAAAAAAGCTTGTACATAGTCCTATTAATACTCTTATTAAAATTATGTTGTTGCTGGGCATGGTGGTACATGCCTTTAATTCCAGCACTCAGGAGGCAGAGGCAGATGGATCTCTGAGTTCAAGGTCAGCAAGTCCAGAACAGTCAAGGCCATCACACAGAGAGACCTTGTCTTTAAAAAATAGTTATTATTCTATGTGTATGGTGTTTTGCCTGTGTGTATGCTTGTATCCACGGAGTCCAGAAGAGGGCATTGGATCACCCGAGAGTTGAGTGACAGGCAGTTGTGAGCTCTGGGAATCAAACAGTTTTGTGTTTTGGGAACCAAACTGAGTTCCTCTGGAAGAACAGCCAGTGCTTTAAACAACTGAGCCATCTCTCCAGCTCCCCCTATTATTGCTTTTAATTTAATAATCCAAAAACCACTTCAACATGGTCAAAAAGATATAAAGTAAAGCAGAATTAAATCTGCAAGATGTCCTTTGGACCCACACTATCTATTTTTTTTTTTTTTTCTGAGACAGGATCTCTCTGTGTAGCCTTGGCTGTCCTGAACTTGCTCTGTAGACCAGGCTGGCCTCAAACTCACAGTGATCCACCTGCCTCTGCCTCCCAAGTGCTGGAATTAAAGGCGTGCACCACCACTGTCGGGGCACACTATCTATTGTATCTGGTGTCACTCAATGTTTGATCTTTCTTACACATGGTGGTGGTGGTGGCAGTGGCAGCGGCGGTGTGTGTGTGTGTGTGTGTGTGTGTGTGTGTGTGTGTGTGTGTGTGTGAAATTTCAAACACCTGATCTTACTTCTGTCTTAGTTACTTTCCCCTCTTGCTATGATAAAATACCTTAAAAGAGCAACTTGAGCAGGGCATGGTGGTGCATGCCTTTAATCCCAGCACTTGGAAGGCAGATCGCTGTGAGTTCGAGGCCAGCCTGGTCTGTAAAGCGAATTTAGGACAGTCAAGGCTACACAGCGAAAACCCTGTCTCAAAAAACAAAAACAAACAAACAACAAAAATAAGAGCGACCTGAAGGAAGGAAGGAAGGAAGGAAGGAAGGAAGGAAGGAAGGAAGGAAGGAAGGAAAGGCAACTTTACCTTGGCCCACAGTTTGAATGTTAACAGTCCATCATGTTTGGGAAAGCCCTGATGTCCCTAGCTTGAAGCAGCTGGTCACATGGCATCCATAGTGAGGGAAAAAAGAGACAAATGCCTGTTTCCTCCTTCTCATGCAGTCATCCACAGTCAGGGAAAAGAGAGACAAATGCCTGTTTCCTCCTTCTCATGCAGCCATCCACAGTCAGGGAAAAGGGAGACAAATGCCTGTTTCCTCCTTCTCATGCAGCCCAGATCCTTTGCTCTGGGAGAAGCATCACCCTCCTTAGGGTAGTCTTCCCACCTCATCCCACCTCAGTTTTGCTAATCCTTCATGGGTGTGCCCAGAGGCTGAAGTAATGTAGACTAGTCACTACAGGTGTGCCTAGGGCCTGTTTCCCAGGTGATTCCTGAGCCTCTCTGGTTGGTCAGCATCATTACCCATCATAACCCATAGAAGCCAAGGCAGGAAGAAAACACACTCACCACCAACCTGGGCTGCACAGCCAGGTTTTATTTCTTTTTCTCTCCCCCCACCCCTCTCTCTGGTTTTTTGAGACAGGGTTTCTCTATGTAGCCTTGGCTGTCTTGGACTGGCTTTGTAGACCAGGCTGGCCTTGAACTCACAGTGATCGGCCTGCCTCTGCTTCACTGAGAGCTGGGATTACAGGTGCTTGCTACTGCTCCAAGTCTTATTTCAAAGAAAAACAAAACAAAACAAAACAAAAAAACTCCCCAGGTATTGGTGGGATGGCAACTGGTGCTCACACACTGCTGGTGGGAGGGCCAAATAGCACAAGGATGTCACAACACAGATTGGTAGAACATAAGCCTGCCCTAGTGACTAAGTGGTCCTGTCTGCTTTTGGTGAAGGCAGACAGCAGTCTTTGCCTCTGGCTACCTAGGAAACATATGTGAGTTAGAGGTATTTTTTGAGTCTCCGGGCAGGACTGGCCCAGGTAACACATAAGATCTTAGACAGCAATGAGAATGGCTGTTCTGCAAATGCACACCCTTTGAGGGGAAATCTCACCTCCTGACTATAGCAAAAGATCACACACACACACACACACACACACACACACACACACACACACACACACACACACGGCACTCAGTGCATTCACAGGAAGAAGAAAACAGGTGGCACGGGTCCTTGGAGAGAAGGCAAATTCTCTAGGGGTCAACCTGGCTGGGGGGTGGAGTCATGTATGAAGCTGTTGGAAGTCACCGGAAACTGGAAACCTTGCTATAAGCACAGGTAAACTTCCCAGAGTTGTATAAATACACCCTTAAGATCTGTGGAGCGTACTGACTGGTTCCTGCCTCAGGCTGTAGCTCAGGGTGGCGAGATCCTCCTACCTCAGCCTCCCAAGTGCTGGATGACAGGTTGGGGCTACCACTTCAGGCCATGTGTGTTTTACATTTATCATTGTGTGCGTGTGCGTCTGTGTGTATCCGTGTGTGCGTGCATGTGCATGTGTGTGTATTTTGGGAGTTGGTTCTTTCCTTTTGTTGTTGTGATTCCTGAGGATTGAAGTCAGATCATTAGGCTTGGTGACAAGAGCCTTTACCTGCTGGGACATCTCATTGGTTCATTTACAGTGTTTTATAGCTAAATAAAAGGGAAGAGGAAAAGCTCTCAGATAGAAAAGCACCCTCTCCCCAAAGCAGCCCTGGAAGCCAGCATCAGAGTGTCTTTGGCTGACTCTGGTCCTGTTCTTTATCTCCCTCAGTGGAATGAGTTTCCAAAACAGACCTAGTGTCTTGACCCTCCATCCCTCTAGGACTCTCCTCTCTACCTACATCAGTGGTTCTCAACCTTCCTACCACTGCGACCCTTTAATACAGCTTCTCGTGTTGTGGTGACACCCAACCATACAATTATTCTTTTTCTTTTTTCTTTTGGTTTTTCGAGACAGGGTTTCCCTATGTTATGTTGGCTGTCCCTGCACTCGCTTTGTAGACCAGGCTGGTCTCGAACTCACAGCGATCCACCTGCCTATGCCTCCCGAGTGCTGGGATTAAAGGCATGCGCCACCACGCCCACCTGCATACAATTATTTTTGTTGCTGCTTCATAACAGCAGTGAATCATAATGTGAATATCTGATATGCAATGCCAACGGCGTCACAACCCACAGGTTGAGGGCACCTTGGACACTCTGTTTTCCCCACCCCCAGGCCCAGGCTCCCTTGTGACTGTTGTGAGCCACATTGTGGAAGTGACACTGGCTGACTTCCAAGGGTAGCTCACGAAAGGGGTGGCTTCCTCTGGGTGTCTCTGACATACGTTTTTGAAACCGTGATATAGGAAGCTGATGGTCCTGGTGCCACCATTACCATGGGGATGAAGAAGCAAGGCCTCAGAATGAGCAGCCCCAGATGTCCCAACCAGTGACCCTCTACGGCTCACCAACCTGCCAGGACCTACGTCACACACAGACTCCTGAGTGCTCCTTCTTGCCTCAGGCTGTTCCATCCTAGGCTGGGCTGCTGCACAGAGATATTTAACAGAAGCACCTGGCTGCCTTCTTCCTCAGGTCCTGTCAGCTCCACCCTGCCAGGCACACAAGTGTGCTCACTTCCCCATTGCAGAAATGCCTCCCTTCCGGGCTGTGCCAGTTGGCTCATTCTTCCAGGCCAGATGTTGTTACCTCCTCCGGGAAGCCTTCAACTTGCAGTGCCTAGCAAGTGGCAGGGGCAGATCATGACTAGGTTCAAATCTCAGGCGACCCACTTCCCAGTTGGGTACTTGGGCAGAGTACGTGACCCAGCCTCAGATTCCTAGCTACAGTCTGGGTAGTCACAGTGGATGTTTCACACGGAGACTAAAAGGATCGCATTACGGGAAATACTCAAACTGTCCCAGCCACAAGAGCCCTCTGGAATGTTGGCAGTTATTCTTGTCCCAGGTCTCCGGGGCTTGTCCTCTGATCTCCAGAGTTCCATTCACTGGTAACTTAATGATGTTATCCATTCATGTATTCATTCCCCCCTCCCCACCCAGACAGGGTTTCTCTGTGTAGCTGAGGCTGTCCTGCACTGGCTTTTGTAGACCAGGCTGGTCTCGAACTCACAGAGATCCACCTGTCTCTGTCTCCCCAAGTTCTGGGATTACAGGTGTGCACCACTGAGCCTGGCTTGTTTATTCTTTCTTTCTTTTTTTTTTTTTTTTAATTTTTAAATTTATTATTTATACAGTATTCTGCCTACACGTGTGCCTACACACCAGAAGAGGGCACCAGATCTCATTACAGATGGTTATAAGCCACCATGTGGTTGCTGGGAATTGAACTCAGGACCTTTGGAGGAACAGCCAGTGCCCTTAACCTCTGAGCCCCTCATTATTTTTATACATGGTGAGCTGGGCTCGATCAGAGGCCAGCAGGAGTCCACCACATTCATTCATCTGCCTACTAGTCCATTGGCATCGCCTACATACCTGGGGACTAGCTGCATGCCTGGTACTGAGCCCCACTGCAGGGAAGTAGTGATGGGGAAGGTGGGTCTCATCTTGGCTGTCAGAGGCTTACATTTTCTGAGCAAAGTGTCAGATGCATACAGAAAAGCCAACAGGCTTTGAGGAGAGCACCGAAGAGGAAATAGAAGTGCAAATGGAGAAATAATTGAGTATCCCCCCTCCTTTCTAATGGGTGGAGGGGACAGATTGCAAAGAGAACTGAGGAGGGATGCATGGGAGCCAGAGATGAGGAAGGGGTGGGAGGAACATGGCAGAAGTCAGAGTGGCTGGAGGGTTCTGCAGGCTGGGGGAGGGGCAGGGGTGGGGTGTGGAAGGATGGATGAGTAAAGCCTGGGGCCATTTGCATTGCCAGGGTCCCTTGGTGGTCTCAGCAGGTAGGGACTTGGAGGTTACAACACCACCACGCAGCGAGCTTTTCCTATCTCCGGGTTCTAATCCATGAATTCAATTGACCTCAGATTGGAGATATTTAGCGGGTGGGGGGGTTTGGGGGGTAGGGGGGGGGGGGGAAGTCCCCAAACCAAAACCTCTGGGCATCATGGTACATACATTTAATCTCAGCATTTGGGAGGCTGAGGCAGGAGAATTGCAGTAACTTTAAGGGTAGCCTTGTCTCCAAGTCATACCCTTCCCCCCCAGGCCCCCAACCCCAACCCCAAACCAAAACAAAGGGCTGGAGAGGTGATTCACTGTTTAAGAGCACTGGCTGCTATTGCAGAGGACCCAGGCTCCGTTCCCAGCTCCTGAATTGGGTAGCTCACCATTGCCTATAGCTGCAGGTCCAGGCAGGGAAGATGAGATCACAAAAGGGGAAGTAATGCCATCCCCCCCAACTCCCCCCCCCCCCCAGCCCCAGTCCAGGAACACACATAGGGCTGAAAGGGGGTCTGAATCTAGCCTTTCTCTTCCAGGTAGAGAATGCTCGGTCTCCCAGGAGCCTGTTGCAGTGAAGCTTGGGCCCTGACTGGGAGAGTGGCTCTGTCCCAGGCTTATTACTTACCTGGACCAGTACCAGGCCTGCCTCCAGGGCCCTAAGATAGAGAATTCTGGCTCAGGGTCAGCGGCTCTACCCATCTGTATCAGTCACACAACCTCAAGCGACTTTCCCTGTGAACAGCAGGGGAGCTTATTCATCAGCCTTCCTGGCAGGGGTGGCTCTCTCAGCTCCTCATCTCTTTCAGGGGCAGGGGATGGTGGAAAGCAAGCAGGAAGCCTGGTCCTCTGGGAGGCATTAGGTGAGAACTCAGGACTTTGCACTGGCTGGTTCCTTCCGCCTGCTCCACCCTTCCCTGGCACCTCCCTCCTCAGCTGGCCTTTCTGACATCCCTGGTGAGGGGTTTCTGCAGCAGTGGCTGAAGAGGAAGGCCTTTCTCTCAGGGTCTTCGAATGGGGTAGGGCCACAGACAGGTGAGACAGGAGGAGAGGTCAGAGCCACACACTAACAACTCAAACACCCTGTGCATGCGACATCAGGAAACCTGTGCCTTCTCAGCAAGGGACAGGAGGTCCTCCTCTGGTGGTTTGTGCTTGTCACTGGTTTTGCGCTAAGCACTACCTCAGAGTCACCAGACACATGCATTGTTGTCTATTGTTCGGCCCCAGGTCACAAGGTGGCTGTGGTGGGGGGCTGGGATTTAAATCCAGGCCTTAGTGAGATACCAGGTGGGGCAGGCAACACCAGGAACCCTGCCAGCCCCTGGGGGCAGTGACTCAAGAGGCAGGTCCCCACATCCTTTCTCCCACCCCTCCCTTTTCAGCTGACTCAGCCAGACAGTCCAGGGCCTTTCTCTGGAATTCTGGCCCCTAGGCAGCGTTCTTCGCCACCTCCTCTTGTAGGCAGGGCACACCCTCCCTAGAGATGCTACTCTGGGCGGCCTCGGGTCTTCAGGCTTCTCTCTGCTGCAGGTTTGCTGGACTGAGCATCATTGAACCTCTCTTCCAACCACCCTGGGAGAAGAGGAGGCACACATAAGACCCCTGAGGAAGTTGGGTGGTACAGCCTATGGAAGGGATGGCTAGCCCAGCCTCAGTGTCTTTCTCTTCACAGCTCTCTATCTATTCTTTCTGGCCTTATTCCATTCTCTGATTTGTTCCTTTTTTCCAGCTCAGCCTTACCTCTGGTCTCACGCCCCACCCAGGGCCAGGTGGGCACAGATTTTTGTCATTGGCCGAAACTAGGATGAGTCACTATTTCTGTTTCCTGCTGCCAAGCTGCTGGGGATGGCCAACTAGGGGGAGGGGGGGGGCTGCTGGTTGGGATGGAGTCACCTCACACACACCCTCACCCCTCCTTCCGTCTGTCTGTCTGTCTGTCTCTTTCTCTCTTATGACTGTCCCCAGCTCCCCAGGTGACTCAAATTCCTGGGATGCCATTAGAGGTCTTCTGAAAGGAAGAGAAGGTGCTGGGACCCAGGCAGCACTGAAAGGTGGGGAGGAAAAGGGGGAGTCCTAGCCTCTGTACACTCTGTGGCTGGCCTGGGAAGCGGCTGACCACAGCTTCACTCCTCACAAAAGTAAAGGTTGACCTGCTCCTGGTGCCTGTGCTCTGTCCCTGACTCTTCTCCCCTCTGACTTCCTCTCCCTTCTGTCCCATTCCTCATCCTTGAATTTGGAGCATTCTAGCTCACTCCTACTAGCAGGTGAGCAGGGCAGTTCAAGGGAGATGGGGGTGCAGAGAGAGCAACAGGGTGGCAAGGGAGGTAGAACAGAGTCTTTGCCTGCCAGAAGGTGACCTTTGATCTCAGCTCTGTATAGCACAAGGAAGACAGAGGCTAAGAACAGAGGGACACACAAGGGAAAAGTCTAGAAGTGGAGGCAGCTGAGGGCCAGTGGGTGAGTCAGGCCCCGTGGGGAGCATGCGCAGCTGGCAGTCTCAGGCATTTGCATCTTCTGTTTTTGTTTTGTTTGTTTTTGTTTTGTTTTTTTTGAAAAACTGGGAAGGCTTAAACCTGAACAAAGTCTGTTTGGAAATGATCTCTCAAGGATGCTATGAGTTTGTAATCCCAGCTACTTGGGTTGCCGAGGCAGGAAGATTTCTTGAGCCAGGGAATTCAAGGCTAGTGTGAGCATTCTAGTGAGATTTCCTCTGAGCAACAAAAGAGGAAAAAAAAAAAAAAAAAAAAAAAAAAAAAACCCAAACCAAATCAAACCAAAACAAACCAAAACAAACACCCCTCTGGCTGCTCAGTAAAGACCCTGTAACTTGGGGCTGGAGAGATGGCTCAGAGGTTAAGAGCACTATCTGCTCTTCCAAAGGTCCCGAGTTCAATTCCCAGCACCCACATGGTGGCTTACAACCACCTATAATGAGATCTAGTGCCTTCTTGTGGTGGGCAGGTACATGTATGGACAGAATACTGTATAAATAATAAATAAATCTTTAAAAAAAAAAAAAAAGAAAGACCCTGTAATTCAGAGTAGGGGAGTAGAGGTGATGGGACACGGAGGGGTTTAAACCTGGGGGTGTTCTTGATGAGTTGAAAAGAGAAATGACTTTGAAGATGGAGGCTCCTCTGCTCACACGGGCCATACATGCCCCCACAGGAAGGGCGCATGTCATTCCATTCATCCATTTCTCCAAGGGAGGGCCTTTGTCCAAGAGGACAGTGCCAGTCCCCAGGGTACCAGGTGTGCTCTTCCCCTGTCCTCCCTGAGTGTGGCTGGCACTGCTTATCTCTTGTCATCTGCAGACAGGGAAATGGAGCCTCAGGGAGGAGCAGGAGCTCAGCCCCTGTCCCCTGCAAAAGCTTTGCTTTCTTGGCTTGGTGACGGGAGGAGAGTAATGGAGCAGAAGCCACAGGAAGACAGGATTGGAAGAGATGCTTAATGATACTATCCCATGCTGGGGACACCTGGGGACAGCAGGCTGAGCGGGGCATCTGCTGACTATGGAGATATGGGTGTGGTGCTGAGCGCCTGCTTCAGGGCTCCATACCCACACAGTTGTGTGTGTGAGTGTGTATGCAATTGTGTGCAACTGGAGTGTCTATGTGATTGTGTGCATATGATTACACATAACCATATATTCATGTGTGTCTGTATAACTGTGTGTATATCTGTTAGGGGTGTGTATTTGTAAAACTGTGCTTGCACTTCGAGTGTGCCTGTGTGACCATGTGTGTCCACACGAGTGTGTCGTCGTAAATGCAGGTGCATGTGTGTGTAGCCCTGTGTATGCATGTTGGTGTGTCTGTGAATAATGAATGTATCTGTGTCCACGTGAGTGTGTCTGTGAACCCAAGTGTGTGCCAGTGAGTGTGTATGTGGCCGTGTGTGTGCACATGTGAGGTGTTTTGGGACCTCTCCGGCTTCTTTAGGACCAGGCTTTGGGGCCTGCTTGGACGCAGTGACCCCCGTATCCTGCCCCCCCATCCTATCGCCCTGACAGTTTACAAGCAGACTCCTTGTTTCAGTGCCTAATCCCTGACCCTGTTTTTGCCTCTGATGAGAGAATAATTAACTGAAGACTCATTTTCCAAGGCTTCCTTCCCATTATCCCCGCCAAGTGAAAATGCTTTCTGGCTGCTGTGGGGGAGGAGCCACTCCTTGAAGAGGGAGCAGCTCTCACTGTGAGAGTCATAAAGTCACGGTGGCCATGGACAGCCGAGGAGAGGCACTCCTTGAGAGGGAGTCTAGTGTGAACCTGGGCGCTGAGCCTGGGGAGGAAAGCGGGACCAGGGCTGGATCCAGCACTACCTCACTGTGTGGCAAGTTCTTGCCCTCTCTGGGCTTCTGTTTCCTCCTTTGTTAATGGATTGGTTTGCACTAGAATTCAGTCCTTTCCATGGGGTTTCTTCTGCAGGTGAACAGGTGATACCCTAAGCAACTCAGGCAGCAACAGTTTGTGGTTCCTTAAGGCTGGGGAAGGGACTAGGTTCTGTAAGTAAACTAGTGTCTCTCCTTAAGGACTGTTTGTGGTTGAACCTTGTTTCCTTGGGCGAGTGATGCCCCTAATTCGGAAGGTATGGGTGGCTTTGGGGACCCACACATCTTCGCAGATCCTTTCATGTCCTCTTAACTCAACTCTCCCCACCCTGAGGATACTTTCTAGTGCCTAGAGAGCTGACAGAGCTTATTGTGGGAGCCAGCACTAGGCTCCAAGGTGGAGGGGAGTTTTGATGCTGCTTTTCTTAAATGTAATTGACTTTAACCACAAAAGGAGCAGCCATTCAGAAATGCAAGCATCCCGGTTCCTAAGTGCTATCAACTTCACCCATGAAGGGAGGTGCAGTCTGGTGTCTGAAAGGACTGACTCCCTTCATTGGAAAAGTGCCCATGACCCCTCCCTTTTGCTGCCCACACAGGCTGTCCTCCTGAGCTTGGTGGAAGATTCAAGCTCTTGGCAGTGTGTTTGGGAACACTGAGACTGGGGAGGGGCAAGCCCTTGTCCAGGTCACTGGCAGATAAGAGGCTTAGTTGGGAACAGGATGCAGTAATTACAACACTGAGCCACAGAGGATCACAGCAGACTTGGGTCTTCCAAGTGCTTGCACACAGGGTGTTTGGGGAGGGAGAGGCATCTGAGAGGTGGGGTGTAAGACCTGCCCAACACTGTAAAGCTATTATCCAAGAAGATGGACACGTGTGTGAGTTCTGCCGGTTTCTGAGGCGCTGTCCCACACTTTACAGCTATTTCCTGAAAGATGGACATGGGTTATGCCCAAGTATGTGGCTCTGGGCAAAATGTGTGTACTATTCAGGTTAAAGTGGGTGTGGTGAGGGTCTGTCTGTGTGTGAGGTTCGAGCCCAGAGCCGGCTGAGTTGGTGTGACTTGTTTGCTGCAGGGCATGTGTGGCTAACGCAGCGGACACTTGTCGCATCTGGGACTCAGGGTAGCAGGCTGCACCTTGTGGTGGGTGCAGGTAGCTGTTGCGCTCGTGGCCAGGGCAAGGTGTGCTGCGGCGGCGCGCGTGGCAGCCCCGCCCCGTCGGGGGGCCGGGCAGGTGTGGGCGGGCCGTGCGGACCCCGCCAGGACAGGCCGGGAGAGCCGGCGGGAAACAGGAAGCGGGGGTGGGGGAGTGGGGAGGCGCGGCCGGCCCGGGAGAGCCGCCGGGAGGACGGCCCGGAGCGCGGCGGGGCGCAGGCGATGTGGGGAGGCCGGGGCAGCCGCGGGGCTGGAGGCGGAGCCAATGACCTCGAGGGCACCGCCCCGTCCCGCCGCCGAAGCCGTCGGCAGAGCACGGAGCAGGGAGCCCAGGGCGGTTGCAGCGCCCGTGGTAAGTGCGGTCTGAAGGACAAGGGCCGGACGGAGCGTGGATACAGAGGGACACGGACACGGGAAGGGCACTGTGGGAACCCGAAAGCACGTTTCTGAGACAGCTTGGGACCCGGGATGACTTGGGCGGGACCGCGCGGAGATCTGGGAAGGTGCAGACAGAACAGCCTGGAGACACGGGAGGACCGAGCTTGATAGCGCCGGGACCCGCGGGCGACGCCCAGGTGCGATGGCCGCGGCTCCGTGCCCACCGTGCCTGTCGCCTGCAGACTCCGAGGACGGGGCCATGCAGGGCCGGGCGGACGCGGGCGAGGCCGACGAGGAGGCTGCGGCCGGTTCGGGGTCGGAGGCCGAAGAGGACGCTCTGTGGGAGCGGATCGAGGGCGTCCGCCACCGGCTGACGCGTGCCCTGAACCCGGCCAAGCTCACGCCGTATCTGCGCCAGTGCCGTGTCCTAGACGAACAGGACGAGGAGGAGGTGCTCAGCACCTACCGTTTCCCGTGCCGAGCTAACCGCACCGGTGAGCCCGCAGTCGCTATCGCCAGGGTTCTTGCTAGGCCCTCTCTGGAGCAGACAGCTGGATGTGGTTGCTGGTGCCTATGGCGAGCCCTGTGGGATCTTTCCTGCGATCTTTGACCTCTCTGGTTCTCTCTGTCCCGTTTGTGAGGCAGCGAAACCACTTAGAGAATCAGTTTTTTTTAAGGCAGGGGTCTTAAGCCAAAGAGAGTATTTTGCTTGGGATAAGGCACAGGTGTGTGTGTGTGTGTGTGTGTGTGTGTGTGTGTGTGTGTGTGTGTGTGTGTATGTATGTATGTATGTATAGGGGTTGCTGTGGACCTGCTGCAGTGCAGGTGCTGTGGGAAGGGTCTGGTGTTCCTAGCCAGGACAGACTGAGCTTTGCTCACTGATGTGTTGGGACAGGCCCCTGTGTGTGTCACAGCCCAAAAATCTGGGGAACGTGCGTCCTGGAGCACAGTGGGGGTGGAGAGCAGGGGCACTGGGGAAGCCCTCAATCTGACCCCTGCTGCAACCTTTACCCTCAGGGCGACTCATAGATATTTTGCGTTGCCGAGGCAAGAGGGGCTTCGAGGCCTTCCTGGAAGCGCTGGAATTCTACTACCCAGAACACTTCACACTGCTCACCGGCCAAGAGCCCGCCCAACGCTGCTCCATGATCCTGGGTGAGCAATCTCAGTGGGTGCCCCGGCCTCACCGCCAGGGCAGAGGTTTCTTACCCTAGCCGCCCACCAGAGACCGTCTCTCATTATACCTGTTGGACAGATAAACCGAGGCACAGACCACAGAAGTTTACCCAGAGCCCCACCGCAGGTGGAGGGTAGGCTGGGTCCAGAGTTCAGAGTCCACGTGCTTAGCCTCACTCTTTCTCCTGAAGAATCTTTTCGAATTGTAGTATGGCTGCTCTCGCAGTTTAGAGTGCCTCATGTAAACAAGCAAGAATCGGGGAGATGGCTCCGTGGCTAGCTTGCCCACCCGAGTTTGATCCCCCCAGGACCCACACAGTAGAAGGCCAGAACCCACTACTGAAAGTTGTGCTTTGTCGTCCACATACAAACAAGCTCTCCACCCCCCACCCCCAAATAAAACAGATGTAATAAGACATCCAAGCCCAGTGTGTGGTGTTCACCTGTAACAACACTCAGGAGGCAGAAGCAGGACCAAATTTAAGGCCAGCCTAGGTTACGTAGTGAGCTGCAAGCCGGCTTTGATGACACCTCTAGACCTTGTGTCTTTTTCGTTTTTTTCTGGGACAGTTGGCAAGGCTCCTTGTCTGAGCGGTTACTTGGGACCTTGCTTCCCAATTGTTTGAAGTGACAGCATAAGACCTGGGTCTGAGTGATGCTGTGACATTGCTCGTTTGTGGAATCCCTCGGTGGTGGACAACTTGGTTGTTTCTGGTTCTGTAACGTTTTCTCCTCCTATGGGCAGCCCTGTGCAGTTCTACTCCGAGCTGGGGAGAGTTTATGGAGTGGAGTTTCTAAAAAAATGTATGACTTTTAAGTGTTTTATGACCATAGCGTCCCCCCACCCCCAAGCAGAGTGTGAGGGTCCTCTTTGCTGTACCTTTATAAATCCTGAACATGATTTTGAAACTTTTTTTTTTTTGCCAGACAGTTAAGTGCTGGGAGGCAGAGGCAGGTGGATCTCTGTGAGTTCGAAGCCAGCCTGGTCTACAGAGTGAGTTTTAGGATGGCCAGGGCTGCACAGAGAAACCCTGTCTCAAAAAAATAAAATAAAATAAAATAAAAAACCAACAACAACAAAAACAAAAACATAGAAGATACAAACCTGAAAGCCAGGTTTGTATTTTCTTAAGTGATGTAGTTCATCGTTTACTATTTCATGAACAGTAGTTAAACAAGATGGGCAGAGCAGTGGTATTTATTTTTTATAGTGCAGTACAGTTAAATAAGTTGATACACTGTGTAGTATAAAGAATGAAGCTAGCCGGGCATGGTGGCGCACGCCTTTAATCCCAGCACTTGGGAGGCAGAGGCAGGTGGATCGCTGTGAGTTCGAGGCCAACTTGGTCGACAAAGGGTGTCCAGGACAGCCAAGGCCATATAGAGAAACCCAGTCTCAAAAAACCAGAAAGGAAAAAAAAAAAAAAAACCAAAAACAAAACACCCAAAACAAAACAAAACAAAAGATAAAAAAATTTAAAAAAAGAAAAGAAAAAAAGAGAAGGAAGCTAATAAATTGATGCCACTGTTACTACTGGTGGATTGAAACTGGTTTAGTTTTGTTGTTGTTGTTATGTTTTTATTTAGTTTGCTTCACTTGTTGTTTTGTAGGAACTCTATGTATTATGGGTTTGAGTCCCACTAGAGTCTTTTCTTTCTTTTTCTTTTTGGCTTATTCTTTAACATTGTTATCTCTTTCACTTTTCAGAGTTGTGTTTTGGTTTTGGAGTTTTGAGATAAGAGTTATTTGTGTAGCCCTGGCTGTCCTAGAACTCTGTTGACTAGGCTGGCCTTGAACTTGGAGACCCACCTGCCTCTGCTTTAGCAGTTCTGGGTTTAAAGGTGTGTACCACTGCTACCTAGCCAGAGGGGTTTTGTTTTGTTTGTTTTGTTTTTTAACTTTATTTTAATACAGATTTGTTCACTTTTTATCCTCTCATAACTCCTGGATTTTATGCCTTGTTTGGGAAGACCTTTCCTATCCAACAATAGCAAAGATATCTTCCAGAATTTTCCTCTAGAGATTTTATGGTTAGACTCTTTCTGTGAAGTCCAGCATCTCCCTGGATTTTATTTGACCCTCCTGAGTATTCTTTTCCTCCCCCTGTTCTGGCAGACGAGGAAGGGCCTGAGGGCCTGACTCAGTTCTTGATGACTGAGGTACGGAGGCTTCGCGAAGCTCGGAAGAGCCAGTTGCACCGAGAACAGCAACTGCAGGCCCGAGGCCGGGCGCTGGAGGAGGAGCGGGCAGGGCTGGAGCAGCGGCTGCGGGAGCAGCAGGCGGCACAGGAGCGCTGCCAGCGGCTGCGGGAGGACTGGGAGGCGGGCAGCCTGGAGCTGCTGAGACTCAAGGATGAGAACTACATGATTGCCATGCGCCTGGCTCAACTCAGCGAGGAGAAGAACTCAGCTGTGCTGCGTAGCCGAGACCTGCAGCTTGCAGTAAGCCATCGGGAGACAGTGGGGTAGGGTGGAGGAGATGGGGGAGAGAGGAGAGAGAGAGGGGGAGAGGGGGCGGGCAGTGGGGCAACATGGTCATCAGTACAAATTTCAGAGTCATCACCCACCTGATTTTGACTGAGCATCAGTCCTGGACCACTCTGTGTTCACACTGTACTGCGTACGTTGTACGTTATGACTGGTTCTGTACTCAGACACCCACGCAAAGCACATGACTGTTAGTGACAGGTTTGTTTGCTCCCCCCCCACCCCCCCCCCCCCCCCCCGCCCAAAAAGACAGGGGTTCTCTGTATAGCCCTTGTTGCCCTGGACTTGCTTTGTAGAGCAAGGCTGGCCTTGAACTCATAGAGATCCGCTAGACTTTGCCTCCCAAATGCTTAGATTAAAGGCGTGCACCACACTGTGCCTTGCATTAGTGGTAGTTCTAAAAATGCGTGTTGCAGAATAACATTATGCCTACACATAATGCCATTCTGGGAATAGTTTTATTTTGTTATTATTATTATTATTATTATTTTAAGACGGAGTCTGAAGTATCCCCAGTTGGCCTTAAGCTAGAGATGTAACTGAGGATAGCCTTGAACTTCTGACCCACCTCCCAAATGCTGGAGTTCTTGGAGTCTTGTTTATGTAGTGCTAGGAACTCCAGGGCTTTGTGCGTGCTAGGCTAGTACTGTACCGAGGCATACCCCTACCCTCTGGGAATAGTTTTGGTTATCACAACTAGGACGATGACATTAGCACTTAGTAAGTAGAGGACAAGGATGCCGCCACATGCCCTACCATGCTAAGGATAGCCCCACCACAGATTTACAAAGCTCTGAATGTCAGTAGTGCCAAAGTGATGAAACTCTGGCCTGTAAGGAATCAGTGAGGTCAGGGCTCGGAATGTCAGGTGCAGAGCGTTGGGCAGAGGCCGTGCTCTGAGCCTGTATTCTTTCAGCCATGACAGTTACCCAGCGCAGGTTTCTCGAGTGGCCTTATTTCATCCTCACCAATGCAGGCACATTGTTCAGGTCCATTCCCCAGAACAGATGCAGGGGTCCACACTGGTAAAGAGGCTTGTTACAGGTCTCAGAGCCTACGTATGAACTGCACCTGCCCGGTACCCAAACAGGCCTCCTCCTGGCATGCCTTTCTGCTTGTTCCTGGCTCATGAACTCCCGCTGATGCCTCTCCCAACAGATCCCCAGGTTGCTTTTCAAGGACTGAGGGTCTCTCAAAGGCTGAGGGATGGAACTGGTCTCTCACTCTCCTTCATTTTCCTTGGAACTCCAAATGGAGTTTCTGCCATGTTTGATGACCACTGTGTGTTGTTCCAAGTACCGAGAAGCTATGTGGGTCAGAGGTCTTGTGCCAGCAGCACCCAGCAGGCCCCCCTCTAGGAAAGAGCTCACTGTGGGTTCTGACCTTGGTATTTGGAGTCTTCCCTGATAAGCCTGGCTTTAGTGTTGGTGGTGATGACACAGGTATTGGGGGTCATGGATAGCTTATGGGTCTTTTAAAAAAATTTAAAAAAATTAATTTATTCATATTACATCTCAAGCTTATGGGTCTTTGGGGCACTGTTGTCTGGGTTTGTTTGTGTTGGCTGGCCCAGTGTTTTGGGGGTAGAGGGGGGACTCAGATTGCTGACATCCCACTTGAGGTGCTGGTAGTGTGTTAGCAGTCAAGAGTTTATTGACCATCCTTTGTGTGAATATCTGCTTCGTGTTTGGTGCTAAGTGGAGATTCAGATTGCTCTCAGTTGCAGTGTTAACATAGGGACAGGCCTCATCCTCGGTGCCTCAGTTTCCTCATCCTTAAAGTAACAAGTCACTATGAGGACGGTTTGACATTGTGAAGTGCCCCCGAGTTCTAGGCTCCGTCCTGAGTGTTTGCTCTATGCACACTTTTCACTTCCCCATTGGGGTTGGATGCTGTTGTGGCTTTCATTGCCAGAGGAGGAAACTGAGGCACAGAAAGGTTGTTTAGTGCTCTTTCCTAACATCCGGAGGTTGAAGAGGCTTTGCTGCCTGCCTTGCTGAGGGGCGACGGGACTCGGGGGGCGGTGTCTTCTTTCTTCCCCAGAGCTATTCCTCTTTTTTCTGAAACTGGCATGGGGGCTTTGTCAGGCTTTCCCTGAAGGGGTCCCCCTGCACCTCAGAGAAGGCAGCCTGATGGTCACTGTCCCAGCTGGGCTGCCAGAGGCTGTGTGCTGGCATCCTCTTTGTGAATTGGATCTGCGCACGTGTGACTGGGAGATGTCCTGTGTGTGTCTGGTCATTGGGGGTGGGGAGCTGCTGGGGTTCCGGAATGCCTGGGGGCTGAAGAAGATGCAGGGGAAGGTTTCTTTGCCATCTGTGGTGCGCATGGATGGGAGCATCGGCTTCCGTGGCTGCGCTTGCCTTTAATGGGTAGAGAGTGAGGAGATCAGATGAGCAGAGAAACCCCCACATCCACCTGCACATCTTGGAGCTTTTCCTGTCTTCAAGTTTAAAGAGGCCTTGCAGGTGGAAGCGCCCAGCACAGCCAATGGGGCCAGCCTCAGCAGCTTGGTTTCCTCCCACCGTGGACAGGTGTCTGTGGTGGCTGATTTAATACTGTGTTTTATAGGGTGCAAAGTTAATGAGCTGTTATTTCTAAGCAACATAAATTTAAGGAGCGAACACTGTAATTTCGTGCTCAGGAGTTTGTACACTGGGATTAAAGGCATCGCAGTTTCCTGGGGCTTGCCTGGGGACCTGCCTTCTGCCCGCACCGCACGCACATTGGGGAAGCTGGCTGGCCTGAGGGTCGGGCAGGAACCTGGGTGTGCAGCTGCGGTTTGCTGTGAAGGGTGTGGCCAGACTGGCCCTTGAAACCAGCTGTCTTTCTCCGATGGGTCACAAAGCATGTTTTGTTGAGTGGAAAGGAATGCGGGGGTGGGGGGGGTGGTCAAGACTTTCTGAGTCTTTGTGGAGGAGGAGTGGACTGTTAATTTGCGGAGCTGCTGACCCAGCTTCAGACCCGGGTGTGTATGTGGGCTCTGATCTGGGAGCTGGAGGACCGGCATTTGTTCTTTAGCCCAGGACAGTCTTAGAACACCAGAGGTTGTTGTGGTCTGTCCCTCACAGTGACCTCACTGATGGCCTGCACCTGTTGCTCCTCTTCCCTCAGCCTGGCCACCCCAGATCCCACATGCATTTGGCTAACACCCCTGGCCAAGAACACTGTTCTCCAGCAAACTGACCATGCGTGTCGGACTTTGGGCCAAGTTGCTATCACCAGCTGCCTCATCCCCACCCCAGTTCCCAGGTCGGGCTCTGGCTTCCCACACTGAGCTGGTGACAGGCCAGGGCTCTGGGCTTTCTTTAAAGCTCCACAGTGGCTGTATCTCACTGGTGGTTGCCTCACAGCCTGCTTTGTCCTGTCATTGTCTTCTTCAGTTCTTAAGAGCTCTGGGAGGCAGGGGGAGGGGACAGGCCGCTGGGGTTGATGATAAAACTGAGGCTGAGAGGAGATGAGGTGCTTGTTTAGGGTGGTGGGATAACAGGCAGAAGGTAAGTACTGAAGCCTAAACCTAGATGGGGGGTGGGCAGGCGCGGGGGTATTGCACACAAGCCAGCAAGGCAATTCTCTGGAGAAAACCTCCATAAGGATTTTCTTTTCTCATCCATTTGCTTAAAGACAGGCTCTCACTATTTAGCCCAGGCTGGCCTTGATTTTTTGCCAGGCCTCCTGTTTCAGCCTCCTGAGTGCTGAGATTATGGGCGTAGTTCCTTTGTGAGCTACTACTGGGCTGGAGGGGCAGTCCTCGGCTAATGGTTGGATGAGGCAGTCAGGCCCATCACTTCTCTCTCCTCCTTTTGGTCTAGATAAGGACCTCCAGAGAGGCATGGCCAGGGGCATGCCATGCTCAAGGCCTCCCTCAGCTCAGCAGAGCTGGGCCCATGCCTATTCTCTAGTAGCCTTCCTCTCTGTCATATTGACATTGGCCTAATTGTGCGTTATATGTAGGGCGTCTTGTCGTGTCTGTCCCTGGGAGGCTAGCCTTGGCTTTGCTCTTTTCTCTCTTCCCTATTACTTGCATATTTGACCAGCCTGGCTCCTCTTCAGAGAAACCCCTGCTTGGGCTGTCCAGGGACCTGGGGACACCTTGAGGTGGCTTCTAATGGGTCCTTGAGGTAGCTTCTAATGGGTACCATCCAGGCTGACGCCTGTGTCTTGGACCTCAGGTGGATCAGCTCAAGCTCAAAGTCAGCCGGCTGGAGGAAGAGTGTGCGCTGCTGCGGAGGGCCCGGGGGCCGCTGCTGCCTGGGGCCGAAGAGAAGGAGAAGGAGCCCGATGGTGCGGATCTTCTCTCTGAGCTTCGGGCAGAGAACCAGCGGCTGATGGCTTCACTGCAGGAGCTCCAGGAAGGTCTGCAGCAGGTAGGACCCTGGTGCTGGGGATGCGGGAGCTCCAGGAAGGTCTGCAGCACCAGAGGCTGACACAAGCGGGGGCCCACTTCTCACCTGAAGCTCTCAGTGGAGGGCCCTTAGCATCCTGTTTTTCCTGGGGGTTCAGTCTGGGATCTGAAGCCAACCTCCAGAAGTCTCTGAACCCTATAAAACCGCACCCCCGAGTGTATGTGGGCATTTTCCTGGAGAAAGGGTCCTGATACCTCCTAAAATGAGGTGTTAGAGATCAAGCCCAGGGCCCTGACTTACATACACCCCAGCCCTGGTTTCCCCTGTTGTGGTCGTTTTGTTTGCACCTGGGCTCACTGTAGTCCTGGCTGATCTAGAACTGGTTATGTAGACAGACTGGCCTCAGATCTGTGGTAGTCCTCCTGCCTCTACCTCCCAAGTGCTAGAATTACAGGTGTGAGCCACTGTGCTTGGTAGACTTAGGTTTTTTTGAGACGGGTCTCAGTATATAGCCCAGACTGGCCTTGAACTCCTCCATCCTCCTGTCCCCATCTCCCGAGTGCTGTCCCTGTCTCCTGGGTCACCACTCCTGGTTTTTCTGGAATTTGTGAAGAAAGTTTCTGACCCTGAAATGGTTGAGGGACCCCTAGGTCTGTCTTGGTGGCTCTAGGACTTTCTTGGTGACCTCTCTTAAGTCAATGGCAGTGTGGACTTGCTGTTGTGGAAGGAACAACGTTGTTTATTTTGTGGGGTCTGGGGTGCTTGATGAGATGTGGGCCCAGTGGCTGAATCCTGTAGTTGGAGGTGTGGGGGTAGGTCTTGGGAAGAGTGCTGGGTGTGTGGCCAGAGCAAGTGGGAGTGGGCTAGGGTTTTGTTCACCACCATGGTCCTGGCTGAGCTCAGAGCACACCTTCCTCCACTTCCTCCCTGAGCTGCATCTGTTTTGTAGAGGGCACTCTCCAAGTAGGGAGACTGAGGCCCAGGTACCGAGCCTGGGATTAGAGACATTTGGCTGATTTCGAGAATTGAGAGCTATATGTCTCCCTTTCTCCATGTGCCCAAGGTGGGTTGGAGGGCTAGGGGTTGAGGTGGCCTCCCACTTTACCCTGCAGGAGATGAGCCGGCCAGGGTCTGCAGGATCTGAACGCATCCTATTGGACATCCTGGAGCATGACTGGAGGGAGGCGCAGGACAGCAGGCAGGAGCTGTGTCAGAAGCTGCACGCTGTGCAGGGCGAGCTACAGTGGGCTGAGGAACTGCGGGACAAGGTAGGGGCCACTGCTTGTCTTCCCCCCACCCCCATTCCAATCCACCGACTTCTGCTAAATGCAGGAGGGGGATACTGCCAGGCATTGCCGGTGTACCCCAACAGCCTTCCATTGGTGTCTTCAGCAGGCACTCGGTTCATTCATCCTTGTTTGTCAGTGGGCCTATTTGGGCATTGCAGATTTGTTAATAAACATGTCTAAGAATCCATAAAAGGAAAAGCCAAAACAAACAACCCGCAGGGTTTGGGGATTTAGCTTGGTGGTAGAGTGCTTGCCTAGTATGCAGAAGGACCTGGGTTCAGACCCAAGCTCAGTTCTGCGCACCCATGTCAGGTTTCTCCCAGGGGCTGGTAGGTCCATGTCAGTTGCCCCCATCTGTTATCTGCACTCATGTGCACATACCCCCTACCAACACACACCAAACACACACACACACCACACACACACACACACACACACACACACACACACGTATATACATCCTTAACACTAAATTACAAAAATAAGTCTTCAACTCCAAGGCTTCCACTCCTGGAGAGGGTGTTTCTAGCAGGTGGGCACACAGGGTGCACATCAATGCAGTTCACACAGCTGTAGGCCATGGTGCTGAGAAGGAGTGGAGAAAAGAAAGGGGACTCCGGGCTGGAGAGATGGCTCAGAGGTTAAGGGCACGAACTGCTGCTCCAGAGGTCCTGAGTTCAATTCCCAGCAACCATATGGTGGTTCCCAACCATCTATAATATGATCTGATGCCCTCTTCTAGCCTGCATGTGTATAAGCAGGCAGAGCACCGTATTCATAATAAATAAATAAATAAATAAATAAATAAATAAATAAATATTTAAGAAAGGGGACTCCAGGCTGAAGTTTCCATGGGAGACCAATGTCAGCATGGAGGATGCTGTTGGAGCAATCAAGCCCATTTTACGACTTAGGCAGTTGAGCTCAGTGGGACAAAGATAATGGTTGAGGAAATCCTACTGGGAGAGGTGGGCACTTGTTCCTGGGTTTTTAGTGTTCTGAGGCTGGCCCACCTGCCCTGCCCACAGTACCTGCAAGAGATGGAAGATCTGCGGCTCAAACATCGGACGCTGCTGAAGGACTGTGACCTCTATAAGCACCGCATGGCCACTGTGCTGGCCCAGCTGGAGGAGATTGAGAAGGAGCGAGACCAGGTGAGCTGCAGCCTGCTGCCTGGCAACCCCTCATCCCATCACAGATGTAGGATTGGGAGACTTTAAAAGTGCACTGGTGAGGGCTGGAGAGATGGCTCAGTGGTTAAGAGCACTTCCTGCTCTTTAAAAGGACCCGGGTTCAATTCCCAGCACCTATATGGCAGCTCATAGCTGTCTATAACTCCAAGATCTGACACCCTCACACCAATGCACATAAATTAAAATTAAATAAAAAAATATATGAAAAAGTGCGCTGGTGAGTTGAGATGAGGCTGGGGGGCTAGGGAGACGGGTAAGTGTTTCACGTATACTCAGGCAAGCCTGCGGGTGTGCTGGCTTGTGAAATACGGGCCTCAGTTGCCCACTGGTCCAAGATGACTCTCAGTCTCCCAGAGACTCTGCTCTGATCCTTTCATTGCACAGGGCCCAGAGAGCGTCAGCCTTGCTGATGGCTGCACAGGCAAGCAGGCAGCATTGCAGCAGGGCCCAGACCCTTGGTAAAGCACACAGCAGTCCTCAGATTGCAATCAGGCGCTCTGCCTTTTTCTTTGAGTACTTCAGAGTTCCGATTTAGGTCTGAGCTCCCCTGCCCTCATCCCATCCTCCCGCATCCCAGTTCTCAGCGTGCCAGAGGGACCTGCTGAAGGAGAAATTCTCAACAGTTTTGGCCTGTGTTCTTGGCGTCACAGGCCTGTCTCCTGGGAGGGCTGCAGCGTGGCTGAGGACCTCAGACCAGTTCCTTTATGTTCCTGTCCACTCGGGTCAGCAGGGCAGGAGGCTGTGTTCCTACCACACATGTTGGAATGGCCCTCTGGATCCCCTGGGGGCCTTTAGAATGTAGCTTTCGGGTGCCATCTCAGGCATTGTGATTCTGGTGCTGTGGGGCCACCAGACTACTCCCAGCCCCCAGGCCTTTGATCCTAGCTCCCATAGATGCAGTGTGGGCAAGCCTGGACCTGGGCCTAGCTCTCAGGGACTTCATCTTCACGGGAGTAAAGAGCATCGGCTGCTCCGGGCTGGGTTGGACTCCTGGTGCCTGTAGGGACCCAATTATTGTGATTAAAGTTAGGTGCACAGCCGGTCTCCTGAAAGTGGCTTTTTGTTTGTTTTTGTGACAGGGTTTCTCTGTGTAGCCCTGGCTGTCCTGGAACTCATCCTATAGACCAGGCTGGCCTCGAACTCAGAGCTCTGGCTGCCTCTGCTTCCTGAGTGCTGGGGTTTAAAGGCATGCGCCACCATGCCCAGCTAGAAAGCATCTTAAGTTTAGGGTGTAGTGTTCTTGGACTCTGGCCTTTCTGGCCAGGGCAACCTGTAGCCCTAGTGGTGTTGCTTTTCCACATGCAGGTGAGGCCAGTGGTCAGTCTTCTTCTTTGTTCAGTGGCTCTTAGCCTTCCTAACATTGCAACCCTTTATTATACAGTCCCTCATACTGTGGTGAGCCTGCCCCAGCCATACACTTATTTTCACTGGTACTTCATAACTGTAATTTTTGTTACTGTTATGAATCATAATGTAAGTATTTTTTGGAGATAGAGGTTTGACAAGGGGGTTACAACCCCACAGGTTGAGAAACACAGTCCTGGTCTATGTAGGGATGAAATGAGCTGATGACAGACCCAGGGTCCTCATAAAGGAAGCACCCCACAGGCGACAGCACCATCCTTGTTCCATCCAGCTCACTGAGCCAGCATGACTCCCTCAGAGCCTGGCTACCCTGCTCTCTCCAGGCAATCCAGAGCCGAGACCGGATCCAGTTGCAGTACTCCCAGAGCCTCATTGAGAAAGATCAGTACCGCAAGCAGGTGCGGGGACTAGAGGCAGAGCGTGACAAGCTGCTTACCACAGTCACCAGCTTGGAGGGGACCAAGGCCATGCTGGAGGCACAGCTGCAGAGGACGCAAGGGGGCTCCTGTCTCAAGGTGAGTGGGGCCAGAAGTATAGCACCCTGGGACTGCGGTGCTGGGGACTTGGGGAACCTTGCTTTGTGGGGAAAAAAATATGCTGGGTTTAAGGCTGGGCTTCCGCTGTGAGCTTTCAGCCAGGCTGGGAACATGTGGGCCTTACTGAGGCACCTCAGCTGGGCGGGAACGTGGTCAGATTGCAGCTGAGAGGTTGTAGGGTGGCCTCTGGGTTTCTGTGATTGATTGCTTTGGCATGCAGGATGGTTTGATCTGACTGTAGACAACTCTGCAAGCCTGGATGCCAAGGACTCTCAGAGGCCGCTAGTCTAGTCTAGTCTAGGCCTCGAAGTCCCACAAGAGAACAGTTGGTCCTGTCCTTTCATAGTGAGGGAGCCCAGAGGGGGTCAGGGGGCTGCTGGAGGTCACACATTCGGGCGGTACTGGTGCAGAGCCTGGAGCCCTGCTAAATCAGACCAGTGGTCCTTGGGCTCTGTCGGGAGCTCTGCTGTTCCCTGTTTTTGATCACTTGTGATGAACTTGTGGAGGAGTAGGAGGAAGAGGCATGAGTGTGTGATCACTTATGTGTCAGAACCTCGTTGGCTTTTGCTCTGACGTAAAGACAGACCAATTCTGCCCCACCCGGGCCTAGTAGGGTCTCTCCACCCACTTAGCCTGGTTCTGTGGGTTTCAGTATTGCAAATCCTAAACTCTGTTGTGGTCCTGCCTCAGGACCTTTGTATGTGCATCTGCCCAGATCTTCCTTCCCAACTGTACCTACTTAGTACCCCGGAGTCTACTGTTCAAGTCCCACTTTGCCTGGAAAGCACTGAAGTGCCAGGCAGGGTGGGGCCTCAGTTGTGCTCTGTGCCCAGAACACATTCTTTCTGCTGTCCTCACCTTTGGGGTGATTTTGTTCCTCTGCTGGCTTGTAGTCTGTGCCCCTCTGAGGCGTGGGCTCTGTGAAGGCCCAGATCTGGCACCCTCTGCCTGGCACATGGCAGGTATGCAGAACTGCCTGTGGCCAGCCTGGGTTCTGCCTGCTCACCCCTCCTCCCTCTCCTCACCCTCTGGCAGGCCTGTGCCTCCTCCCATTCCCTGTGCTCCAACCTCAGCAGCACCTGGAGCCTCAGCGAGTTTCCGTCCCCACTGGGAGGCCCGGAAGCTACAGGAGAAGCTGGGGGATCTGAGCCCCACACCTCGGTAAGACATCACCTATGCCAAACACAGGGAACCCTGGGACTTTCCTGTGTTGCCAGCGTGTCATTTGCTCATTTTGCCAGCCATTGCACGTCGCAGACAAGCTCAGTGAGGCCCAGGGAGGTTGAGAATCTTTTTTTCCCTCCCAATGTGTGTTTGTATGTGCAGGTGTTTCTGCATGTTCATATGTGTGCTGGTACACATGTGTATGCATGTGGAGACCAGAGGTCAGCCTTAGGTGTCATTCTTCAGGAGCAGTCCACCTAGTTTTTTTTTTTTCTTTAAATTATTATTTTTTACATTTTTTTTTCAGGTAGGGTTTCTCTGTGTAGCCTTGGTTGTCCTGGACTCACTTTGTAGACCAGGCTGTTGTCAAATTCACAGAGATCCACCTGCCTCTGCCTCCCTGAGTGCTGGGATTACAGCAGTGTGTTATCATGCCTGGCTATTAATTTTATTTTTAATTATACATATGTGTGCTCATCTGTGTGTGGGTGTGTGTGGGTGTGTGCACATGAGCGTGGGTACCCTCAGAAGCCAGAGATGTCTGGTCCTCTTGGAGCTAGAATTAGAGGTAGTTGTGAGCGCCTGATGTCGGGGCCAGGAGTAGAACTTGTGTCCTCTGAGAACAATACAAGATCTTAGTGAGGCAATCTCTTTGGCCCTTACTTCGTCTCTTTTTGAGACAGAATCTCTCGCTGGCACCTGAAGCTCTTGGGTAGGCCATGCTGACTGGCGAACAACCCACAGGGATGCTTCTGTCTCTGCCTCCCTATCGCTTCTCACTGGGATTACAGTGCGTACCACCATGCCCGGCTTTTTTGTGTGGGAGCTGGGGATCCATACTTGCTCAGCAGGCACTTCACTGGCTAAGCGTCTCCCAGGGCCCGCAGGTGTGGGGAGCCCTTGTACAACTGTAGGCTTGTATACCTTTCCTTTTTCCTGGGCCTCAGGTCCTGTCTGTGAGCTGAGGGCTGGGGTGGGTGAGTTTGATACGACAGCGCCTTATCCTGGGGGTTACAGGAGGAAGCCACAGACAGTGAGAAGGAGATCAACCGGCTTTCCATTCTGCCCTTTCCACCCAGTGCCGGCTCCATTCTCCGCCGGCAGCGTGAGGACGACCCAGAGCCCCCTAAGAGGTAACCTGCTGGTGGGGGTGGGCAACAGGAGCTCCTCAGTGACGGTCCCCAGTTAGCTGCCAGAATCAGGCAGGACCAGCAGTCCCCTCGCCTGGCTGCCCTGAAGCTGTCAGAGCCCTAGAAATAGTGAGGTCCAAAGAGGAACCAAGTCGGGTCAGGCTAAGGCCAAAGGGCAGAGTGGGCACAGTTGGAGTCCAGCACTCGGGTGGGAAAGTCACAGGAGGCAGCCTGAGATATCAAATTCTCAACCCCAGAAGCCTGGTTTGTCTCAGGTTGGGGATACAGAGAAAGTTTCCAGGGGCAGGGTACCCAAGGCAAGAAAGCCAGGCCCCAGGTTCAGTCAGCAGCAGCAGGCAGGTCAGAAACCCAGCCACATCCGTAATGGCCAGAGCAGGATGTGGGATTTCCTGTCTCCTGGTCCCTTCCCATTATTGCCTTCCCCCTCTGAGTGGCCTCCTGATGGGAGGCTGGGCTGGAGGAAGCTGCGGTGCCCACAGGCTCGCTGTGAAGTGATGTGCTCTTAGAGGGGTGAGGAGGGTGGTCTAGCTCCGGAAGTACAAGAAGGAGCCAAGGAGCGAGAGATCAGGGGAGGTGGCATCGAAGGACAAGCCAGTTGTGGATCAAGGCACTTAACTCCTCGCCTTGTGGCTTTAGGGGGCTGGGTGTCTTGGGTGTCCTGGGCCTGGGTCCTGGTCATTGATTGCTGGAGGACTGAGGCAGGAGGTGGGGCAAAGGGCCACAGGTCTCATCTGCTACCCCTGTCTCCTCTCCGTTTAGGTCTTTTAGCAGCATGTCGGATATCACAGGTAATTGCCAGGGCTCTGGGGGAGGCCCACTTTGGGGGATCTTCTTGCATCTGACCTAGATCCTGTGTGCTGTCTGGTTTTTTTTTTTGCGACAGGGTGGGGAGTGGGGTTTGAGACAAACTGATTTTGTAGACCAGGCTGGCCTCGAACTCACATTGATCCACCTGCCTCTGCCTCCCAAGTTCTGGGATTAGAGGTGTGCGCCACCATGCCTGGCTGTGCTGTCTGCTCTTCTGGCCTGTCTTCCCTTCCCTGTGGCTTGTCTGTGCCCCTGAGCAGTCTGGAAGGCTGCACTGGAGGCTCGTGAGAAACAGGGTCCTGCTTTCACACCTGCTCTTGGGTATGCCACGTGGGGCCCCTCAGTTCCTGCCCACCTCTTCCTCCTTTAGGAAACTGGAGCCTCACCCCGTGGCCCTGGCCCTAGCCTGCCAAACCCCCTTTCATCGCCTTCAGCTGTCGCTGTCCCTGTTTTCTAAACTCCTGACCTCCTCTTCCTCCCCAGGGAGCGTGACCCTTAAGCCCTGGTCCCCTGGCCTCTCTTCATCATCATCCTCTGACAGCGTGTGGCCTTTGGGAAAGCCGGAAGGCCTCCTGGCCCGGGGCTGTGGCCTGGACCTCCTCAATAGGTATGCAGTTCTCCAGGATGGTGGGGTAGGGTTTGGGTGTCACCTGCGTCTGTGTAGGGTCGAGGGCTCAGCTGGGAGGCGGCGGACCACACTTCTGTTCCAGGCATCTGTGAACCTTAAGATCTTCAGACAGTGGCAGCCCCTGGATTCAAACCCTGTTACCATTGTCTGTGCTATGTGAGCTCTGGCTGCTTCCAGCTCCTGGGGTCTCAGTTTCCTCACAGGCTAAAGGCAACAGTGATTTTTTTTTCATGTGGGTGTCTAGAAATTTCTGGCTCGGGTGAACAAAGCGTCCAGCTCTACCAGGCCCAGTATTAGCTGCTTCTGCTGCCCTCGTTCCAGCTTCCTTTCTGCTAGTCTTCTCTGCTCCAAGCTCTTTGTGGGCAGGACCTGAGCCACTGACTATGGCAAGGGCCACCACAAGAGCCCCTGTAGCTGTTGTGGCCACAAACCCCAAACAGAAGTTACAAAAATTGGAGCAGGATGCCCTGAAAATGACCCACTCTGTTCATGGGGTGGGGTTGGGGGTGGTGGTGGTGGGGTGGGTGAGAAAGATAGCTTCCCTGCCCCACTGCCCCCACATGACCTCTGAACTCTGAGCTGCTTTAGAAAGGAAAGGTTGGCCGGGAAACGGCCTGGAGTCCGTGAGGAGGGAAGAAGGAGAGATGGAACATGACAGTTGAGGTCATACGAGTCCCAGTGGGCTCTGTGACTCGGACGAGGACACGTGGCTTTTGGCTTGTGCGAATTAGATGGCTGGGAGGATGCTGCTGCCGTTCTACGCCAGGGCAGTCACTAGCTGGTTAACTCCTGGGACCAGGCGTTGTTTTCACTGTCCCTATTTCATAAATTACAAAACACTAATGAATTTGCTTAAGGCACCCAGCTGAGAGGTACCAGGACTGTCTTCAGGGGCCAGGTCACACTTAGGAAGCACTGAGTGCTAGCCACTGTGTGATGGGGTTGGGGTAGGGGATTGTCATGTCAAACAGAGCAGGACCCAGAGGCCTCCTACTTCCTAGAGGCAGCTTGGCCAGGCCTCCAGCACCCCACCCACCCACCCACCCTCCACCCTCCGCTCCTGTTGCAATCCCAGTGTCGGCAGTGGGCCCAGGGTGACATTGTCTCTGCCTCTGCAGGACGTGCTGATGGGGGAAGGGGCGGAGGTGCCTCCCTTCCTGCCTGCCGTGGCCCTTCCTCCAGCCTGGCTTGCAGCAGGGTGCTGGCTTCCTTCCAGGGGGCGCCAGGATGCAGTTCTGGGAACGAATGCCTGGCCCAGCCCTCCTGGGCTTGGGCTGTGATCACCATGGCCGCCTCTGCTGCTGTTCTGGGGAAGAGGGCATTGGAGGAAGAATACAGACCAGGCTGGGCTCTGGTGGCTGAGGGAGAAAGGGACAGGCTCTTACTTAACTGCCGGTCAGGGAGACCCACTGGGGTCCCAGGATGGGACTGTGGCAAGATAGGAAGAAGTATCCATTGTCTTAAGTTCAAATCTTGCTGTTCATTGCTACCCTGGAGGCTTGGGAAGGCCAGTGTATTTCCCAGTGCCTCAGTGTCCCCTGCTGTGTGATGTCGGTCTATGACAATGTCTGTCTCTGGGATCTTTTTTATTTTTATTTTTAATTTTTATTTTTTCTTCAGGGTTTCTGAATTAAGCAGTACCTGGCTCATTCTTGGGTATTCTAGCTACTACAGTGGCTGTACAGAATCCATATGGGTGTGTGTATGTGTGTGTGTGTGTGTGCAAGCAAACATGGTCAATGTAGTAGACCATGGGAGTGTATGCATGCACAGGTGTGCTGGCCCATGTCTGCAGGTGTGCCGGTATGTGTGTGCAGCTGTGCCAGCAGGTATGTGCAGGTGTGCTGGCATGTGTGTACAGGTGTGGAGGCCAGAGTTGAGGTTAGTGACTTCTTGTTGTATGATTGTTGATCTTAATTCCCTGCATGGTGTGTGTACGTATGTGTGTGTTAGGGGACAGGGCTGAGCAGGGACAATGGGCAGTCAGGCACTGGGTGGGTATAGTAGAGCTAGAAGATGACTGGACATATGACTGTGTGGGGGAGATGATGAGGGAGTCCAAGAATGATGTGAGGCACTGGGTCTAGAGAGAGTTAGAAAATCAGCAGGGCCCTGCACCTGTCTTTCAGGACCTTACATGGTCTTAGAGATCTCTAGAATCTTCTGACTATACATAGAGAAAGTTCTAACAGTCTTTGTCCAGGTCTCCAACACACTGGTTGTGTCACCCTTGGCAAACGATAACTACTTCTTTTTTCCTCCTCCTTCTCTTCCTTCTTCTTCTTTTTCTCCTCCTCATCATCCTCTTTTTTTTTTTTTTTTTTTTTCTGAGACAGGGTTTCTCTGTGTAGCCTTGGCTGTTCTGAACTCACTCTGTAGACCAAGCTGGCCTTATACTCACAGTGATCCACCTGCCTCTGCCTCCCAGAGTGCTGGGATTAAAAGCGTGTGCTGCCACTACACCTGGCACGATAACTTCTTTGTACCTCAGTTTCCCATATTACCAACACGATAGCATCATTACCAGAAGCATTAATGCTCCTAGTCTGTGCAGCTGGTCCCTAGCTGATACAAATCAGTCCCATGTACACCCTGGAGACCATCCCACAGTGCCCTGGGACAAGGACACTCCCCGGCTACAGAGCCATCATCACTCACTGCTGGTAGAAGTAAGTGGCAGGTTCTCTGACATGGCAGAGGAGGGGCTAGGAGCCCCTCTCAGAGTTGGAGAGCCCCTGTCTTTCTCAGGCCCCAGTGCCCTAGTCTCACACAGGGTCAGGATCAGCTAGTGTGCCCTACTCTCCCCGTTCCTCTGAATCTGCTGAGGTCCCAAACTAGGGGATCTCTGCACACTATTTGCACCCAGCCCCAGGCTGGTCCCAGACACTGACAAGTGCTTAGGGTGGGCTGCTTGTGAGGCTCAGGGAAGTCACAGTGTCCTTTGGGGACCCTGGGAGGGGTGGTTGTCCTCAATGTTCCAGAGGAGGTGTGCCAGAACTGAGTCCTTAGGTTGTGGGGTCGGCAGAGGTGTGGGAGGAAACTGAGAGCAGCTGTCTGGAGCACTTAGGGATGATGACCACGGTCTGTGGGTTTGCAACAGTTGGGGAACCTGGACCAATGGGATTGTCCTCAGTCCTACATGACAACAGGAAATTGCCAGAGTGGTGGCTTTTTTTTTCAATTATATTTTGTTTATTTAATGTGGGTATGGGTGTGAGTGTGTGGCATGTGCGCCATAGAGTAAGTATGGAGGTCAGAGGACAATGTGTGGGATTTTGCTCTCCTTTTCGATCATGTGTAACTCTGGCCACCAGGCTTGAGGCATTTACCTGCTGAGCAATCTCACTGGCCTGGCCAGAGGGTCTCGAGCACCTCCCTTGAGGGCATAGTGCCACATTTCCACTCACATCTAGACGGCTTGGGACGAGCCGGGCCTGAGGGGTGGGACACGGGCCTCAGTGGTTAGTCAGGCCATGATGCTGTTTCCCTCTATGGCACTCTGCTCTCTCCGCTTTTCTGACCTCACATCTAGGTAAGAAAAACCTGGAAGATCCTGAAACCAAAGGCTCCTGAGACAAAGGTCCAGGCTTGGGGATGTGGCTCAGTTGACAAAGAGTACTTGCTTAGAGTACACAGAGCCCAGTACTGTGTGAACCCGACATGCTGATGCACACTTGTAATCCCAGCACTTGGGAGGCAGAGGCATCAGAAGTTCAAGGTCATCCTCAGCTACATAGAGAGCCAGCCTGGGGTACCTGAGAGCCTGCCTAAGAGATGGAGTGTGGTCCAGTTTACTGGAGAGGAATCATGATTGCATTTTTGTTGTTGTTGATGTTGGGTTTTTTTGTTTTGTTTTTGTGTTTTGAGACAGGGTTTCTCTGTGTAGCCTTTGCTGTCCTGGACTCACTTTGTAGACCAGGCTGGCCTCGAACTCACAGAGCTATGCCTGCCTCTGCCTCCCGAGTGCTGGAATTAAAGGTGTGCGCCACAAGATTGCATTTTGTATCCTATTCTGGTGAGAAGAGAATTAGTCAGGGCCCTGGTGGCATTCCACGGCCACCTACCTGCTCACCACTGTCATTTGACCCTCCCACTCACAGGGGCAGAGGGTTGCTGTTGTCACCCTCATTTTATGGACAGGCAGCCAGTTTGTGAGTCCAGGGCATGCTTTAGATAGAGTTTAGTGCAGGTGAGTCCAGACTACAACATTTCAACATGAGGTTGTTATCTGCATAGTTTATATTTTGTGCAACTGAGTTACCGGAAAAAAAAAAAAAAAAAAAAGGCAAAAAATAAAAATCTCATAATGTTTAAAGTAACTTAAGATCTTGTGATTGGACTCCACTGATTGTTATCCAGGGTGGCCTGTGTGCCATGGGTTGGACATGCGCGTGCGGCACCTGGTGTTTCTTGCTGCTTTTGTTGCCACTGTTAGTATCGAACCTTCTTTAAATCTGTACTTTGTGCCACAAGCTTCCTATCACCCCTGAGGCCCCGCCCACTGTCACAAAGTACCTTTGTTCCCTATGGTGAGGTGGCCCAGGGCCATCTTCCCTACCCTCTGCTCTTAGCCCCATCCAGGTCAGAGTCTAAGGGATCCCCCCCCCCCCAGGGCCTGTGAGCTAGACAGGCTGTAGTTCTTCCTCAGTGTGCTAGACACTGGTTTTGATGTTGGGGCTACAGGCTGGATTTTACAGATGTGGGGCCCTGAAGGGCTTTGAAATGGGCAGAACCGAAGAGGAAATACAAAACGTGGCACAGGAGGTGCTGCTGGGGTAGGGGTGGGGACAAGGGGGTGGAAGAGGCTGTGTCTGGCTTGAGTTTTGAAGCAGCGGCAGTGTGACCAGACAGGGGAGCGGGTAGTGCGGACAAGGGTACTTCCAGGTCCCTGGCCCTGGATGAGACCGAAGGCAGCAGAGTCACGGGTGCTCTCCATGTTCATCGCCACAGTGCTGACTCCCATCTCCCTCCTCTTTTTCTCAGGTCTCTGGCCATCCGAGTGTCTGGCTGGAGTCCTCCTGGGGGCCTGGAGCCTCAGGATAAGAGTCCGGATAGCCTGCCTGGGCTTGGGGACAGATGGTCTGGGGCCGTGGTACGAAGGGTGCTGTCTGGGCCTGGGTCAGCCAGGACAGAACAGAAGGAGGTGAGACCACCCCTCCCACTCCCCACCCTTACCCCACCCCCATCTCAGGATAAAGAGTTCTGCTTTAACAAGGGTGGACATCAGTTGGGGTGTGGTGGTGGGGGCAGCATCTGTGGGTGGGGCTTTTGGTGGGGGAGTGGGGTGGCGATTGGTTGAAGTAGAAGTCGCTCTGACCTGAGCCTGCAGTGAATAACATCTTGATTTGGTAGAGTGGGAGGTAGGGCAGGATGACAGAGCTACATCCCTAAAATCTTTCATTGTCTGCCTGGGTTAACTCAGCCAAGGGCAGAAGGCAGTGGCCTGGAGGGGGCCGGCTTGGAAGCTGAGGCTCAGCAGAGGACCTTGCCCTGGAACCATGGCTCTACATGTCCCTTCCTGCTGGACTCAAAGGGTGAGAGTCTGGCCTACGGGAGAACCTGTAGAACTCAAGAGACCCAGCCAGTCAGGGCTCCTTTCTGCTTTGGACATGGGTAGGAATAGAAGGGCCCAGAAGCAGATGTAGAAGCCCATGTCCCAGTGCCCTGCAGGGCTGTGGCCTCATTTTTGTGGGTGCATGCGTCCTCTTTCTGCATTTAGTAATGGCTAGTTGTGAAAGGAACATTGTATTAGGAACCCAGAGAGCTGGCTTTGACTCCTGGCGCTGTTTGTTAGTGACTAGGGAGCTTCAAGCAAATCCCGACCTCTTCTGTACCTCACTTGAAGAAGGTCCTTGCAGCCCAGGCCTATAGAGGGTCCCTTGAAGCTGATCCCTGGCCTCATTAGCCTCCTGTGTCCTCCTTACCGTGCCAAACCCAGCCTGTCAGTCCTTCCATGAGGCCCTGGATGCCTGGGCAAAAGGGCCGGGTGCCGAGCCCTTCTACATCCGAGCCAACCTCTCCCTCCCCGAGCGGGCGGATCCCCACGCCCTTTGTGTGAAAGCCCAAGAGATCCTACGGCTAGTGGACCCAGCATACAAGCGGAGGCAGGAATGGTTCTGCACACGAGTCGACCCCCTCACCTTACGGGACCTGGACCGGGGCACTGTGCCCAATTATCAGAGGTGATGCTGGAAGCCGGGGGGCGGGGGGGCTCCCTGTGGGTAGCTCTCTTTCTCCCGGATTCCCTCGCTGCCTTCTGTGACACCTTGAGTCGGAGGGGAAGAGATTCGGGCTTGCTTTTTTTCTTCCAAGTGTGTGACCCATCTTCTTCCCACAGAGCTCAGCAGCTCCTAGAAGTCCAGGAAAAATGGCTGCCATCTGGCAGGCACCGAAGTCCTCGAAGCAATGTAAGTAGGGGTGGCGGGAAAGGAATGGCATCAGAGACAGACCAATGGGCTGGTGTCCAGGCAGAGGGGCGGGCTGAGTATTTTGTCATCCTTGAGGAAAGAGAAGAGGGGTCCTACTTTACAATGTGTGTAGATTTAATGGATTTACTGCGTGCCTAGGAGACAGAGCGTGAGCTTTCCTGGGCAGGATGGTTGAGAGATGGAATGGGATGGGATGGGCCTTGTGCTCAGGAATATGCGCCAGAGAACAGCAAGATTCTCTTTTTCAGACCCTGGGCTGGGTCACCACTGTAAAGTGGTAAAGTGAGGTTCCCTGATAAGGTCCCTGGGAGACCCCATTGCTGGAGAGTTGCCAGCGAGTGTGTGTTCCAGGCATATTACCATGAGCTTGCAGCCATGTGGCTGTGCTTGCGTCTCTGCTGCTACTGGAAGTTGTTCTCCTGCCTTCTGGACAGCAAGCAGCTTCTATGAGTCCATGCATGTCTGGGGCCTAGTGCTCGCCCCCTGTGTTTGCATTGTAGGAGTCAGGCTTGGGCTACTCAAGATTTTGATGCTAGTTCATTGCCTGTGGGTGGGCTGGGCTGGGGAGGGATAGGTGGGGGATGGGTTGGGGTGGGTGAGCTATATGTAGACATGTTGAGCTTGGACGGCAGCAATGGCAGGATACTCCCTGGGCTGGATGGGTTGTGCTTAGCGGATCTTCCGTCCTTGTGTTCCCAGCTGAAGAAGCGAGCCCTGGGGCTGGTGAGGCCCAAGCCTGCAGGGGGCACTGCAGGAGACTCAGCGGACCAGCCACCTGCAGAGCTCTGTTCAGGTGAATCTGAGGGCAGGGGAGCCGCCCCACTGCTCAGGTGCCCAGTGTACCTCTTGAGTGGCCGCTGGTTTGGCAGTGGGAACAGTCTGGACTGACAAGGCTCCCTGAGGGTGGGATGGATGGAAGATAGCCCTTTGGCAGGTGACGGTGCGTGTATGTGTGTATGAGGGTTGACATCGGCACCAGCCACCACACCAAGGAGAGGAAGGGGCTGGGGAGGAGCCAGATGAGGAAGTGGCACTTCTGAGGGGTACCGTGCATGTAGAGGTTAGGGAAGGTTTCGGGAGAGAGGCCCCTTTCAACTGGGGCCCCCAAAGAGGAAGAGGAGCCTACTGACAGGAGGCGTGGTTCATGTACAGTCACAGGAACGTGGTGTGGGTGGTGACTTTGGAGGGCAGTGGGTGTGGAGAGACGGTCTGAAGTCCAGGACACTCAGCAACCCCTTGCTCAGGGGCTTCCTCTCTAGTAGTGAGACAATGTAGTTAGAGTGAGGTGCCGTGTAGCATGTGCTAGGGACCTAGGAAGGTGTGACTTGAGCTTGGGATGGCTAGTGGAAGTTACCTGGGCTGACAGATGCGGATGCATGGCTTTGAGCTGCAGGCAGAAGCCCTCACAAGGCAGGCAGCTTAAAGCAGGAGCACAGTCAGAGGCTGTATTCTCACCTCTGGGAGGCTGTGGCCTTTGCCCTGGGATGTTGGGAAGTCAGTGGTACATTGAAAGCAGCGAATCACATGATCTGGTAGATCATTGGAAGCCTCTCCCTAAGTGCTATGTGGGGGAGTGACCTGTAGGGGGCAGAGCCGAGACAGGATCAGAAAGATGCCTTCTGCCAAGAGTCCCTGCTCTTTTCTGGTCGTGTGTGAGTGCCTGTGGGTGAGAGAGAGAAGGGGGAGGGAGGAGAGAGAGAGAGAGAGAGAGAGAAAGGGAGAGGGAGAGGGAGAGGGAGAGAGAGAGGGGGAGGGGGAGAAGAAGAAGGAGGAGGAGGAGGAGGAGGTGTTGGCTTTAAGTGCCTTTTCCGTACCCTCTCCTCTGTAGAGTTAGAGCGAAGCCTCAAGCCCTACAGCTTGGTGCGACCACTATTGGTATCTGCCCTGCGGCCCGTGGTCCTCCTGCCTGAGTGCCTGGCTCCTCGGCTCATCCGCAACCTGCTGGATCTGCCCAGCTCCAGGCTGGACTTCCAAGTGTGCTCTGCAGGTGAGCCTGCCATCTAGATGGGTGAGTGGATTGGCTGGGAGGTAAGGGGTAAGGGGTGTGCATGTTGGTGGCACTGGGTAGCCAAGCCTGTGGCCCTGAGTCCTGCATGTCCACAGAAAGCCTCTCTGGAGAGGAACAGTGCACACCCTCAGCTCCTGGAGCCCCAAAGGCCTGGCCTGCCACTCCTGGGCTGGGCAGCAGGATCCGTGCCATCCAGGAATCTGTTGGGAAGGTAGGTGCCATTTGGGACCCAGAGGCAGCATCTGGGTGTCCTGCTGGGCTTCTCATCACCTCCCTGGGGTAGTTGGGTCAGGACCATAAAATAACTCTTGGGAATCACCTGAGGAGTGGGCTGGTATTTCTTCTTCTTCTTCTTCTTCTTCTTCTTCTTCTTCTTCTTCTTCTTCTTCTTCTTCTTCTTCTTCTTCTTCTTCTTCTTCTTCTTCCTCTTCTCCTCCTCTTCCTCTTCCTCCTCCTCCTCCTCCTCCTTCTTGTTTTTCAAGACAGAGTTTCTCTGTGTAGCCTTGGCTGTCCTGAACTCACTTTGTAGACCAGGATGGCCTCGAACTTACAGAGATCCACCTACCTCTGCCTCCCGAGTGCTGGGATTAAAGGGGTGCACCACTATGCCCGGCTTGGGCTGGTATTTCTTACCTGAGCATCCTCATTTCTGAACTTCTGTTATCCTGCTTGCTGGCTAGAGCCACAGGGAGGTGGCTGGTGGGGAAGTTGGGATCTGATCTTCCTCCAGGTCATTCATGAGCCTGGGTCTCCAGTCTTTGGTTCTTTGCTCATGAAGCAGGACTTTTCCTGTGGGAGGTGGTGACAGGATGGGCGCAGCGGGGGAGGTGGGCCCAGGAGTAAGCTGTCTGTCTATCCCTCCGAGAAGAAGCACTGTCTGTTGGAGCTGGGTGCACGGGGCGTGCGGGAGTTGGTGCACAGTGAGGTCTACCCCATAGTCATCCACGTGGAGGTGACAGAAAAGAACGTCCGTGAGATCAGGTGAGTGGTGGCCATGTGTGGGCGCCCCCTGGGGAAGCCTCTGTCTCTGCATCTGCTGCCTGTCTGTGTGTTTGTATTGTGTGTATGAATTATGAGTTTGTATCTTTAGAGAGGGTTAGGTCCATATTTTGTATATCATGTGTATGTATGTATCATAGGCATTTATACTATGTGTCTCATAGATATGCATGTATCAAACATGTGTTTGTATGTCATGCACTGTAAGTGTATCTTGTCTCTGTTATGCATGTCAGGCATGCCTCATACAATACATATTATGTATTATATATGTATCATGTTTCATATATATATCGTGCTTTTGTTGTATCATGTGTTGTATGTGTGTATTGTATATCAGTATGTTTTGGTGTGTGTTACATGTATTGTATATCAGTATGTATTGGTGTGTGTTATGTGTATTGTCTGTCATGTATGTCTATACATACAATGTGTATCATGTGCTTCTTCCTCTCCAGGGGCCTGCTGGGCCGGCCAGGCTGGCGGGATTCAGAGCTGCTCCGTCAGTGCCGGAGCTCAGAACAGTGGCTCTGGGGACTGCCGTGTTCCTGGGTGCAAGTGCCTGCCCATGCATGGGGCCATGCAGAAGAGCTGGCCAAGGTGGTGCGTGGCCGTATCTTGCAGGAACAGGCTCGCCTTGTGTGGGTGGAGCGAGGCAGCAGCCGAGGAGGCAGTGGCAGCAGCAGTGAGGCCTGAGGACCCCTCCTGTACCTAGGCCTTTTCCAGCCACTATCCAGACCTCCTCCATCAGATGCTTGGCCTCCTCCATCAGATGCCTGGCCTCCTCCATCAGATGCCTGGCCTCCTCCATCAGATGCCTGGCCTCCTCCATCAGATGCCTTGCTTCCTCCATCAGATGCCTGGCCTCCTACATCAGATGCCTGGCCTCCTCCATCAGATGCTTGGCCTCCTCCATCAGATGCCTGGCCTCCTCCATCAGATGCCTGGCCTCCTCCATCAGATGCCTGGCCTCCTCCATCAGATGCCTGGCCTCCTCCATCAGATGCCTTGCTTCCTCCATCAGATGCCTGGCTTCCTCTATCAGATGCCTGGCTTCCTCCATCAGATGCCTGGACACTCCGTTTATGCCTTGGCTGCCACCTATGCTGGAGAGGGTGCCAACTGACAAGACCCTCTGTCTATAGTGGAGTCAGGCCTTCCGTGGTTGGGACCTTTTTTGTCCCTCATGGACACTCCAATGTGGGACCTCGGTTCTGGGCTCTCACCAGAGTCTGTCATTGGCTCTGCACAGACTTGCGGGAGCCCCCGGGGCAGATCTTGCACCTGTCCCCGACTTGCTGCTCTGGGTTTCCTCACTAGCTCCCATGCCCCCATGTTTCTGTTTGTGGTTCTTACGTGTGCGTCTGGGCCCTCTCCTTACACACTCACCCTGGAATAGAGTTCTCACACCGCTGTTCAACTTTGCACACTCTTATCCCCATGGAGCTCCGGTTCTGTCCCTCCACCTGGGTGCACAAGGTCTCTGGGGTCCTCAGCCTGCTCTGCCCAGCACCATGTGACCTCCCACAGTTCACTGGCATTTCTCATGTGTGCTATCATGCAGATAGCGTGGCTGCCCTGGTCAGCTTGCACCCTTGTGGCTCCTCAGGTGTATCATCTCTCCTGTGTAAACATCACACCATCGTTGTGACACTGGGCACTAACACATAGGAGCTCTGCCCAGTGTACTGGGACAAGTTCTCTTGGCTGGCTTTCTGTTCCCCACCTGCCTCTAGGAGGCAGAGTGGCGGTGCTGCTAGGCCATCCGAATGGTGGGCTTGTGGGTAACTAACTCCCAGGCCCCTTCACTCATGCTGCCTATAATGAGTCATTAAAGTTTGTCGTAGAAGTTGGTGGCCTTATGTATGCCTGCTTCCATCCCTGGCCTGGGGCCCCTGCTCCACAACTCTCCTCTGTCCCCATCCCCAGCACTGGCGGATTCCACCTTCCAGGTGTCTGCCAGCTTGCTCAGTTCGTAGGGGACAGGGTCACATTTCCCTTGTCTCCTCCCAGAGATGCCTGCCATCTGTGCTGGCATCACCTTACTTGCCCCAGTGCCAGGTGGGGGCCCCTCAGCCCTGCCTTCCCCATCAACAGAGTGCCCTCAGGTGCAGGTCGCTGAAGCCAGCAGGACGTGAGTGACTCAAGGAGTGACCTAGAGCAAATTGTGGGTATGTGGATATCCCTGAGAGTTCCCCTGCCCTCCAAGTGAGGATGGTCACCTCCAGGGCTGGGGCACTCCTGACAGACTGGATGAGGTGCCCTTTGACAATGAGGATTTTACTTACAAAAACGTTTATTGTGTGTGCGCATGGGAGCAAGAATGCACAGCCTGTGTGTATAACTCAGGAATTGGTTCTCTCCGTCCGTTGTGTGGGTCCGGGGGAATCGAACTTGGCCTGTCAGCTTGTTAGCAAGGTATCTGCTGAGCCTTCTCACCTGCCCTGAGATCCTTTTCTTTAAGGAGTTTGCTGTGGTGACCCACATCTGTGGAGGTCAGAGGACAACTTGCAAGGAGTGGGCATCAACCTGGGAGTTGAGCTTGGGTCCTCAGGCATGATGGCAAGCACCCTTACCTGCCGAACCACCTCGCAAGTCTTCCGCATCCTTTAATAAGATGATAGTGGTACCTTGACCTAATACCACTCAGCCAGGGAGTGACCCTGTCTGGGGTCTGAACCCAGCACCAACCCTTGGCTTTACCCTGGTGGCACTGTTCTGAGGAGGTGGGCTGTGAGAGGGTTGTGGTGGGGCTGATGCCTCATAGTCCTAGTGCATCATGGGTCTTAGCAGGCCTAGATCCATCCACAGCCACCAAGCACTTCCCTGTGGTTAATTAGCATAATTAACAAGTATTGATGGAGTGTCTAGTATGTGCCAGCCACCGTACTGGGCTCTGGATAGTCGACAAGAGAGAAGAAACCCCGCCCCCCCTCCCCCGCCCCGGTAGTGTCACTAGTAAGACAATAAATATGTAAAACTACACTGTGCAGCTGGATGACAGAAAGTTGAGAGGGGTCCAGGCTTGGGGGGCTAGAAAGGAGGGCTGTTTAAATAAAGTGGACAGGGAAAACCTTGTGGTGGAAATAATATTTGTATAAAGATGGAAAGAAAGCAAGAAGCGATCTCTAGGGAGTGTGGTACGGTGGGCATGGTCCTGTGGTAGGTATAGGACTGAGGGATGGTGGGTGGTGGGGAGGGCAAGCAGGAGGGAAAATGAGCCAGGACCCAAGGCTTGGTCGACCAGGACTCTGTGAAATAATGGGTTTTGTAAGAGCCAGAGCCAGGGCTGTGACGCCTAGGAAGGCTGGAGCGGCTTCTTGCCTCATGGAGGGTTTGTGTGGCTTCAGCAGCTGGCAGGGCCCGGTGCCCCTTCTGTGGGTGGCTCCCTGCTGCTGCCTCTGGGGCTTCCCAGGCCTAGCCCCGCCCCTCGGGCTGAGGCAGGGGCGGGGTCAGGAGCTAAGCGGCCCAGCCTGGAAGGAGGGCTGAGGAGCAGGTGGCAGGCTGGTGGCCTCTGCCGGCTGGCGGGACTATAGTGGCTCAGCCTTTGGGTCTAGAGACCCAGCTCCCTTCTTTCTGGTCAGTGCCTGTCCCCGATGCCTGCTAGACTTTTGCCTATAACAGGGCCCCCGTCTGACCAGCCTCCTAACCCCAGACTGATTGGGGAGTTGGGGGCTGAACTCTCTGGGGGTTCCCGGTACCAATGTACTGCCGGGCCTTTAGGGGCCTGGCAGGAGCCCTCTTTACCCTCCTGTGCGTGGGGCTCCTGTCTCTAAGATACCAGTCAAGCTCGCTGCGGATGATGCTGGGCACGCTGAGGCTGAACCAACCGAACCCAGGGCCCCTGGAGCTGCAGCTGAGGGACATCTTCATTGCAATCAAGACTACCTGGGCTTTCCACCGCTCCCGCCTGGACCTGCTACTTGACACGTGGGTCTCCAGGACCAGGCAACAGGTGACAGGCGGGCCACTTTGAGGCCTGAGAGAGCTTCTGACTGAGGGACTCACGGGGGGCGGGGGTCTTCCTAGTGGTCTGGGGAGAAGCCTTCTGGGGGTCTCACCACTCCTCCCTCCTCTCTGCCCATGCTCCAGGGTTTCCTCAGACTCACAGGTCTACATCTGTTGGGTTTAGTGTGGGGGCCCTCAGGGTCATAGTGTTAAGAGTTGGGAGGAAGCTCTAGCTGAGAGGCACCAGCCCTAAGTAGTTGGCTACCTCAGCTGTGAGCATGGATGAGGCTGTGTGAGGCAGGGGTGTGGTGTGGATGCTGGGGAGACATTGAGGTGGGGCCTGATGGAGGTGGGGGGGGCTTCCTCTCAGTTCCTGCTCCACTGTGCTGCCCAGGATGTGAGGGCAGTGTCTAGCCTCCCGGTTTCCTGTGCTGCCATTGGGAGGCAGTGGGCGAGGCTGAGTGGGCAGGAGGTCCCGAGGGGGAGATCTGCCAGGCATATGGAATACCTGTGTGTGTGTGTGTGTGTGTGTGTGTGTGTGTGTGTGTGTGTGTGTGTATGTGTGTACCTGTGCTCACACACGGAGCTAGGTATGCTGAACACAATAATAAAAAAGCGTGGCTACTAAGTGTGGTTCCTGAAAGAAGAGCCTTTCTCCCCCCATAGTCAAGACCCTATCAACCAAAGCCATGGATGGAGGGCATTGGGGACCACCTCAGGAGGCAGAAGGGATTGCATGCACTTGTGAGCACGCATACTCTGTCCTTGATGTGGCTGCTGGCTCTGTGGGCGGAAGTGACTGAGCCCTTGGAGGGGAGGCCAAGGAGAGGTGGCACTACCTGAAGAGGATGTTTGGCTCCACCCCCACCCCCGTTTCCTGGTACAATATCCGGCACAGACACAAGTTCTTTCCCAATAGAGATCCCTGCACCCTCACAGCCCCCTCAAACCCATATAGTTATTATTTTGTTTTGTTTTTGTCTTGAAGAGAGCATAGTTCCTCTTCGGAAGCCAGCAGGGCCAGACCTCCGCACAGACCTTCCTGTTTATGGAGCTGCATCTGTGTGTACCAGGGAGCAAGACCTCACGTGGTCCCTGGCGCTTTCCTGTCTTGCTCACAGTGATAGTACCCTTACCCTGAATGAGGAAACCAAGGCCAGAAAGGCTGGCCAGTGCCTGTGGGGCAAAACACAGGGGCGGGGAATCCCTTCTGCTTCTCAACTGGGCCCCTATCTTTTGTGCCATGTCCCCAAATCAGATATGTCTGGGTTACTGGAGTGCCCTTCGTCCTAGGCCACCAGGCGAGGTGTTGGTGCCTGGCAAAGCAAGGTTGGCAGGAGAGGCCAGTGAGTTCTCCTGATCTCACTCAGGTCAAGGGGCTACCGGCAGCTTCTCTAAGGGGCTGAAGTCAGGCATCCAGCCGCTTAACCCTGCCAACCACCTGTGTGGTAGGTACTGACTTCCCATCCACAGCGAGGCAAGATGGAGATAGCAGTGGCGTTGGAACCCCAGCCAAGGAAAAAGTTCTGGAAGGATGATCAGGCGCAGAGGGAAGGAGGGAGGCAGGGAGATCCCTTCCTTACTCCTGGGCTCCTTTCTTTCCATGACCTTGTCTATGGGCTCTCAGTTTCCACATCTGCACAATACAAGTGTGTCTGGAAACAGCCCTAGCTGGTTAACTGTAGCGCTAGGCACCCGGCTGGTTAAAGGTGATGGGGTGACAGGTGGCCTTGGCTTAGTGTGCTGGGATAGACTCATGTAAGGCCTTTGTCTGGCAGAAGGGGTGGGCGGGGAAGGCTGTTTTGTGTGCTTTGAGCTTGAAGGGGCCTTTTCCCCTCTAGTCTCCTCCTGGGTGGGGGAGGCTGAGCCGGGGGAGCCGGCCTCTGCACACTCTCCCCTTCACCACAGTAGCAGAGATGGTTCCCCAGCCACTCCCTTCCCTGCCCTAGCAGGCTGGCGCTCTCTTTGTTTCCCAGTGTCTGAAGCTGTAACTATTGTCTGGGTCTCTTGCCTAAGTAAATCAAATGCAGCCTGCTGTTTGTACCCACCCTGCGCTCCCAAGAGCTAAAACCATAGGGCTTATGGTTTTAGGGCTGCTCCACCTCCCACCCCACTTCAGCGACATCCTCATTAGTCTGTCCCCTGCTCTGGACCTGAGTGACTTCTGCTACCCCACGGCCATTTGGTGGCAAAGAATTGCCAGGCAGTCAGGCAAGAAAGGCCTGACTTCTTGGCTAGCTCCCTCCGGGAGCCATGTAGCAAATAGGCAAGTAGGGTGAGAGCAGAATGGAGCACGAGGCAACGGCAGACAGCCTGGGGACCCAGGAGAAGGCTTGGGCCAGCACTGGCCTCTGGAGCAGAGAAAGACAGAGGCCAGGAGAGTGTGGAGGGTGGACAGACCACATGGAATGCAAGGGAAAGAAGAGAGACATGGTGACGCCAAGGCTCGGACCCAGCAAGCGGGAGGAGGGCACAGCTGTGTGGAAGAGGGAGGGTAGGGGCCTCACATTTTTGAAGTTGTTCATGGAATTTAGGGCCTCACATGGGCAAGAGCAGGTGCTCTATCAGTGAGCTCTGGCTCTGCCTTTTTTGGGGGGTGGTCTTTCTGCCTATGCCAGGGTTTGAGATTGAACTTATGGGCTGGGCATGCTGGGTAAGTGCTATGCCACAGGCCAGATGCTGGCCCTTGCTTGTATTTTTAGGGGCTTAGTCTTAATGCTCCTGGTTCCCTGAGTGGGGGTCAGGAGTTATGGTGACAGGGATTCGAGAGGCTGGGGACTAGCAGGAGGCCCAGCAGCAGGTGAGGAGAGGGGCTCCAGGCTCCAGGTGGTAATGCCTTGTGTGTGTGGGAGGGGTAGAGAGGAAGACACCAGGCAGAGGCCACTTGCTCCTCCCTAGAACATCCAGGGCTTGCTACTTCAGTGTGACTAACAGAAATAGACCCCAGGAAGAGGGCTCAGAAGAAATACACTGCCCACTTTCCCTGAGAGAACCAGGTGCTGGGACACTGGGGACAGATAGGATGCTATCTGATGGTGGGAGGGCCTGAGGAGAAAGTGGAATGCAAGAAGAGCACTGGAGCCCTCTGGAGTGGCTGACAAGTGTCAGGGAAGGTGCTAGAGTTGGCAATTTGAGGTTTAAAGAGCTCAGTGTATGCAGAGGGTATATCTAATGTGTTGAGGTAACTGAAAGAAATCTGAGTAGAGATGCCTCAGGGGTGGGGCAGGGAGGGCTGAGTTACAGTCACATCTGGTGACAAGGGTCAGATGTTTCTTCCTTGACCACACTTAACCTTTTTTAAAAATGTGTTTATGTGTATGGGTGTTTTTGCGGGACTGTATATCTGTGTGCTATGTGCATGCAATACCCATGGAGGCCAGAAGAGGGCATTATATTCTCCCTGGGATTGGAGTTGCCAAAGCTGTGAGTCACCATGTGGGCGCTGGCAACTGAACATGGGTCCTCTGGATGAGCAGCCAGTACTCTTTAATTGCGAATCCATCTCTCCAGTCCAGACCACACTTATCCTAAGGGAGATAGGGATGATGTTAACGAGTGGGCACAGGTGCTCTCTATCTACCTGGTCCTGAGAGAAGAGTAGGTCCGAAGGCCAAGGCAGAGTCTTGTAACAATCTATGGGAGAAACGACAGTGAGGTCTGGTCCCTTCATGCCCCACCACTGGCTTCTGGCCTCCTATACCTTGGTTCCCAGTGAGATGTAAGTATAACCTGCTATATCCTCTGTTTTGCTTTTGTTTTTGTTTTGTTTGTTTTTTGTTTTTTTTTTTTAGACAGGGTCTCTCTGTGTTAGCCTTGCCTGTCCCAGACTCACTTTGTAGACCAGGCTGGCCTCGAACTCACAGCGATCCACCTGCCTCTGCTTCCCGAGTGCTGGGATTAAAGGCGTGCGCCACCATGCCCGGCTCCCCTATATATTCTTTCTTCCCTGTCAACCCTTCCTTTCGGTCCTCTCTTCCTTACCTTATGTGAAAATCATTTTACTTATATAGCTGTTGCTCTCTCCTACTTTACAGATGGGTAAACTGAGGCTCAGGTCGAGCTGTTTTGGTCTGGGAGGGCTGGCTAGCTTGTAGTGTGAAGACATTGTGGATGAGCAAGGATCAGTGTGGCTGAAACCGTGGTCTTGGAAGGACCACAGAAGAGTTCACACAGGTGTGGGTCCAGTGGGGGATGGGGTTTCCAGAGGCCTTCAGCACGGGGGACATTGTCTCCTCAGCCCTCCCTTAGAAGTGGTTCAAAATGGTTCCAAAGGATGGCAGAGCAGCCCAATGGTCAGGGACACTACCAAGATGTTCTGGGAACACCTTTGAGATGTATGCCGTTTCAGCTGTGTCTTAGGGTTTTATTGCTGTGGAGACACCACATGACCAAACGAAGAGAACATGCCCAAGGCAGCTCTTATAAAGAAAAACATTTAATTGGGGCTGGCTTATAGTTTCAGAGGTTGAGTCCATTATCGTCATGGTGGGGAGCACAGCAGTGTGCAGGCAGACATGGTGCTGGAGGAGCTGAGAGTTCTGCATCTTGATCCACAGGCAGCAGCAGGAGACTGCATGTCACACTGGGCATGGCTTGAGCACCCTCCCACCTCCACAGTGACACACTTCCTCCAATAAGGCTACACCTCCTAATAGTGCCTCTCCCTAAGGGTCAAACATTTAAAGACATGAATCTATGGGGGCTGTTTCTATTCAAACCACCACAGGCATTTGGGGAGTTCTGCATGTCCTGTGCTAGCTCTGGGTTGGGGGGGTGACATGTTGCCTTCCTGCTGTGACTCTCTCTTGCCCACAGCCAGATTCTGGAGGGTTTGAAGCTGCCTGGTTTGGAGTTGGTATTTGGATGATTAAGAGGTTGATCCTTATCCACCTGGGAGTGGCAAGAAAGGTCCCAGTCAAGCCAGGTCACACCTATAATCCCAACACACAAAAATCCAATGCAGGGGAGTTGCCACCAGTTCCAGGCCAGTTTGGGGTTCCAGGCTAGCTTGATCTATAGTGTGAGACCTTGTTTCAGCAAATAAAATAAGAAACAGCCCAGGTTTGTGCATTGGAATCCCAGCTCAGCCCCATCTTTAGAAAGTCAGTGGGGGCTGGGCATGGAGGTGCACACCTGTAATCCCAGCACTCCGGAGGCAAAGGCAGGTAGAGCTTGTGAGTTTGAGGCCAGCCCCATCTACAAAGCAAGTGCAGGATAGCCAGTGCTACACAGAGAAACCCTGTCTCAAAAAAAAAAAAAAAAAAAAAAAAAGAAAGAAAGAAAGCCAGGCATGGTGGCACACGCCTTTAATCTCAGCACTCAGGAGGCAGCAGCAGGCAGATCAAGGCCTGCCTGAGTTCGCGGCCTGCCTGGTCTACAAAGCGAGTCTAGGACAGCCAAGACTACACAGAAAAACATGGTCTCGAAACAACAACGACAACAAAACAAACAAACAAAAAACAAAAGACAAAAGAAGAAAGAAAGAAAGAAAGTCAGTGGGGAAAAGGTGTAAGTGACCCTTCTGCACATGCTCAATCTGAGAAAACAGGATTATGCTGGTGTGGGAGGTTTCTGAGGTGCTTAGGGGCTTCTGCGGTTGTATAAGGGTTTGGTGTGGCAGCTGAGGGTTTGGGTCGGGGAAGGCCTACAGTTTGTACACTCCTATGGATTAGAGTTGGAGGGTCTTTGCTTTCTATGCTACAGTGAACACAATGACCAAGAGCAATGTGGGAGAAAAGGGTTGATTTTAGCTTGCAGTTTACAGTCCTTCATGAAGGAAGTCAGGGCAGGAACTCAGGACAGGGACCTGGAAGCCGGAGCTGAGGCAGAGGCCATGGAGGGGTGCTGCTCACTGCCTTGCTCCCAATGGCTTGCTCAGCCTGTTTTCTTATAACACCCAGGACCATCTGCCTAGAGGTGGCACCACTCACAGTGGGCTGGGCGCTCCCACATCAATTTCTTTTTGTTTGTTTTTGGAGACAGAGTTTCTCTGTGTAGCTATCCTAGACTCGCCCTGTAGATCAGGCTGGTCTTGAACTCACAGAGATCAGCCTGCCTCTGCCTCTTCAAGTACTGGGATTACAGGCATGTGTCACTGCACTGGGCCCCACATCAATTTTTTAAAAATTAAAAAAAAAGATTTATTTATTCATTCATTTTTAAAAACAGTATTCTGACTGCATGTATGCCAGAAGAGGGCACCAGATCCCAGTACAGATGGTTGTGAGCCACTATGTGGTTGCTGGGAATTGAACTCAGGACCTCTGGAAGAGCAGACAGTGCTCTTAACCACTGAGCCATCTCTCCAGGCCCTCAATTTTTACTAAATATATTCCTTATAATCTTGCCTACAGGCAATTCTGATGGAGGCATATTCTCATTTGAGGTTCCCTTAACCAGATGGCTCTAGCTTGCGTCAAGTTGACAAAAAGTAACCAGCATAGTGGCCAAGTGTGGCTGTGACATTGTGTGTGGAAGAGGGGTGATTCAGCTTAGAGTGTGCGGCCCCGGAACGCAGATGAGCTAGGCTCCTGCATCCTGGAGTTGTGTGTCCTTGAAAGCTTAGCTGTATGTGTTTATGAGGAGGGTGTGTCAGGACAGAAGTCCGCAGTGTCCATGTCCCCCTGTGTGTGGCTTAATCTGGGGCATGGCTTTGGTGGGCTGTGGATTGGGGGCTTCCCTCCGTCAACCTGTCTTGATGCCTCTTTCTCTCTCCACAGACATTTGTCTTTACTGACAGCCCAGATGAGAGCCTCCAGGAGAGACTAGGTAACTGCTTGGCTTGGCTGGGGTGGTGTTCCTCCACTGTTGGCAGGAAAAGCTGGGTTCCTGTGATGGGGCCTTTGGGTTCTCTGCCTTTGGCATTGGGACTACCTTGTGCCTAGGGACAGAGTAGGTGTGTAAGAGGTCACTGGATGAGGTCCTGAACACATGGGCCCCCATTCAATCTGCTGCCTCAGTTTCCTTGAGAGAGGGTAAGCTCTCCAGGCTCTCCGAGGGCTGGTCTCATGCTATGTTCCTAGGGGTTGGTGTTATGTGAGAGGAGCTGGGGCCGGTCCCCTGACTGCTTCTTACTTCCAGGCTCCCACCTTGTGGTCACCAACTGTTCCGCCGAACACAGCCATCCTGCTCTGTCCTGCAAGATGGCTGCAGAGTTCGATGCTTTCTTGGCCAGTGGGCTCAGGTGAGTGAGTGTTGTTATGTCACAGGGGCAGGAATGACTTTTGTCTCAGGTCATCTCTTTAACAACCGTCCCCTTCCCCCACCCCAGATGGGATCTTGTTATGTAGCTCCAAGTGCCCTGTTACTACTGCGTAGACCAGGCTAACCTTTAACTCACAGCGATCTGCCTGCCTCTGCCTCCCAAATGCTGGAACTAAAGGCACGAGACACCATGCCTGGCTTATTTTTAAAATTATACTTATTTATTTATGTGTCTGTATACATGTGTGGGTACATGTGTGCCTTGGCATTGGGTGAGGTTAGAAGACAACTTTTGGGAGTTAGTTCTATCTTTCCATTGTATTTCTGGCAGGGGCCCTTTGCCTCCTGAGTTATCTCGATTGCTTTGAATTGAAGGTTGGGCCAAAAAGTGGAGTGGTGGGCCTGAGGATATGGGTCAGTGGGTAAGATACTAGCTATGAAAACCCAAGGACCTGAGTTCAATACCCAACACCTACTCCAAAGCCATGTGCCCATGCGTGTAGCCCCAGGGCTAGGAGGTGGAGACAGGCAGGTTCCTGGGGCTTGCTGGCTAGCTAATATCCTACGCCGATGGTCCCAGTGAGAGACCCTGTCTCAGAAAGCAAGGTGGATGGACCACCCAGAGTTGGCCTCTGGCCTCTGCATGCACGCACACATATCTGTACCTAAAATACATAGACATGCATATCCCAGTACCCCTTGCCCCGACAAAAGGGAGGGACCTGGGCCCAGTGAGGGGATTCTAGGCCCCTCCTAGGGACTCACCTGTTCCCAGGCAGGGAGGTATACTACCTGAAGTCAAATCCTGTCGCTCCCTGGCTGTGTGGCTTTGAAGTCTTTGTCTTTGTATGTTCAGTAGATATCTCTTCCCTCGAGGGTACATAGTATCCTGCCTGGCCCTAAACATAGGGTTTACATTGTAGCTGCCCAGAGGAAGCACAGCTTAGAGCACAGGGTCTCAATCTGTGGATCTTGACCCCTTTACACACACCCCTTTCCCAAGGGTTGCCTATCAGATATCCTGCTTATCAGACATTTAAATAACCATTCATAACAGTCGCAACATTACAGCTATGAGGTCGCAACGAAAATAATTGTATGGCTGGGGGCAGGTCACCACAACACGCAGAGCTGTATTAAAGGGTCCCAGTATTAGGAAGTTTGAGAACCACTGGTTTAGAGTAAGCATTGGAGAAACCAGGATTGTCAGTCATGGGCGTTTATTTTCTTTAGGGGAAGGACACGCGGAATGCCAGCGAAAGTGGTCAGTTAACCAGGGGACCCTTTGCTGTTCTATTAGGAGCCAGGCTCCACCTGAATCCCCCAGTATTCTGAGCGTTGTTCAGGCTCTAGTGCCTGGGCTTTGCTTCTCAGTGACTAGAACCAATGCCTAGGAAAGAGAACCCACGTGATTTTTATCCTCCACCAATAGAATCCAGCCTTTCCGCTTATCCGGCTCCTTCCTCTAGGCTCTAGCCCAGAGCTCTGTTTATCAACCAATAGAATTCATCCTTACTGGGAAGCTTTGCCACCTTGCTAGGGAGTTTCTGCTTTGTTGTAATAATTGTCACATGGTAACCATGCTCCAATTAAAAAAAAATTTTTTTTTTTTTTTACTATGTTTCAATGTGTAAGAAGAATAAATCATGAAGTCAGTCTATGGAAGTTTTTGACCCAGTGCCTAAAAGATAGGACTGACTCCAAGTTTCGCTCTTCACGTGGGGTGGATCGCATCATTTCCCCGCAGGCCCTGAGGCTTGAGGGGGTGGGGTGGGGAAGTCCCCAACAGCTGCTACCTGACTCATAGCTTTTAGCTGTTGACTGTGGGGACCTAGGAACACAGCATTTCCACAAGTTCACTGTGGCCCCCGTCCCCACAGCTGGTTCTGCCATGTGGATGACGACAACTACGTCAACCCCAGGGCGCTGCTACAGCTTCTGAGAACATTCCCGCAGGATGGTGATGTCTACGTGGGCAAGCCCAGCCTGAACCGGCCCATCCACGCCTCTGAGGTGCTATCAAAAAACCGCACGGTCTGTCCCTTCCTCCTCTTTCAGCTGGCTGTTGGTCTCTGGGGGTGGGTGGGGGAAGGTGGGGGTGGGGTGGGCCAATACTAGGACTTACGGGAGGTGGGGGCCTCCGTCATCGAGGCTTAGCTTGGCAAGGAGGCCCTCTGGGCTTTCCTGACTCTATGACCAAACTCCCTGCCACCTGGTGTCAACTATAGATTTATACAGGATTTTTTTTTTTTTTTTTTTAAGATTTATATATTATGTACACAGTGCTCTGCCTGCATGTACACCTGCACACCAGAAGAGGGCACCAGATCTCATTATAGATGGTTGTGAACCACCATATAATTGCTGGGAATTGAATTCAGAACCTTTGGGAAAACAGACAGTGCTCTTAACCTCTGAGCCAACTCTCCAGCCCTGTACAGGATCTTAAAACATCACAGTTCTGGTATTGGGATGGAGTTCAGTCAGCAGAGTGCTTACCTAACATGTACAAAGCCCTAGGTTTGATCCCCAGCACTGCGGAACTCAGGCATTGTGGTGCATGCCTGTAATTCCACCACTTGGGGAGGTTGAGGCAGCTGGCCACTGGTTCAAAAGCAACCTGGATTACATCGTGGATTCCCAGGACAGCGTGAAAAATCCCGAAGTATTGCTGGGCCAGGAAATACATCGTAGTTGCTCAGGGCTGTAGACCAACCCTGGCATGTGGCTGTCTTCCTAATTTCTTCACTATGCAGCCACTGAAGTCTGGACACCCGGGGCTAGGGGCACCAGAACCAGCTTCACACAGACCCAAGACACAGTCATAGGATGGTCAGGCTAGAAAACCAATGGGGGAAAAAAAAAAAAGAAAACCAATGAAAGAACCTGGCTTGGTGGTACACACCTGTAATCCCAGCGCTTAGGGCATCAGAGGCAGGCAGATCTCTGTGAGTTTGAGGCTAACCTGGTCCAGGAGAATCCTTGTCTCGAAAAACCAAAAAACCAAGCCAAAAAAAAAAAAAAAGAAAACAAATAAAACCCAGGACAGCTGGGACGTGCCTCCATTAGACTTCAAATAAATAATGAGGGTTTGCCTGTGTCCCTCAAATTGCATGGTTCTTTCCTGCCCCCAACACTGCCTGTGTTCTGGAGCTTGGGTAGTAGCCCCCTAGGGCAGGGGAAGGCAGGGAGGGGGCCCTGCTGGGAGCAGGATCTGCTGCTTAAGGCCTCCCCTCCCTCCCCAGGCCACCATCTGCTACTCTGGGGAAATTGGATCCTTAATTATCAGCAGCTCGTCAGCCGCTGAGCCCTAATTAAATCCTCGTGGGCCCCAGGGTGTGTGTGCACATGCCACTCCAGGTGAGCTGAGGGGTGTCCTGGGCTTCCACCCTGACCTCCCGCCTAGCTTGGGCCACTCTGCCTCCATGCCCGAGGACTCCAATTTGGAACGTGACCCCTGGCGTTCATAGGCCAGTCCTGTCACTCCTGGCTTGGTGACCCTGATTGAAGTTAGTCAATCTCCCTGTGCCTCAGTGGGGCAGGTGATAACAGCCCTCACTCACAGGGTGATTGTGAGTGTAAGAATCAGGTGGGGTCATCTGCCAGAGTCCCTGGATGAATATTATGGGGTTCATTTCTTAGCCATGCCTTGGCTGGCCAGTTCAATGCCTGACTGGGTACATCCGGACCTTGTGCCCCACTGTCCTAGCTTGCTTTCAATTGCTGTCATAAACACCATGACCAAAATTGGCTTGGGGGAGGAAAGTTGTTGTTTGTTTGTTTGTTTGTTTTTTTGACTATGCATTCCAATCGCATTCCATCACTGAGGGAAGTCAAGGCAGGGACCCACGGAGGAGTGCTTCTTACTGGCTTGCTCCTCATAGCTTGCCTAGCTTTCTTCCTTATACAACCCAGGACCCATATACAACCCATAGTGGGCTGGTGGCCCACCCTGTGGGCTACGTGGCCCTCCCACATTAATCATCAATCAATAAGATGCCTCACACACTTGCTTACAAGCCAGCCTGATGGAAGCATTGTCTCAGTCCAGGGTCCCTCTTCCCAGGTGTCTCTAATGTGCTGTGTCAAACTGACAGAAATGAACCAGCTCACCCATTCACAACGATGCTGTCCTTGGCATGTATCACTAAAGGGATGTCCTTCACCCCCTATTCTGTCTTGGAAGTGTTCCGGAATCCCAGAGTGCCCAGGCCAGTGCAGAGCCTGGAGGCTCTCCAGGGTGGACAGCAAAGGCAAAAGATCCCTGGTGTAGCATCGGTTCCTGCTCTGCACTCTGAGGCAGGTGACTTCAGTCCATGCCTCGGTCAGCATGCTTGGGGTACAGCCCTTAGCACAGGGGCAGACACAGGGATTGCTTGCCCTTTAAGCCTGTGGTTACTGTAATTACACAGGCATGGAAGCCACATACTTGTTAAGCTTAATAAAGCGCAAACTTATTGAGCACTTCCTGAATGCTGGGGTCCTCAAGGGACATTCATTCTGCCTCTTGGAGCCCCGAACTTTCTCTAAAGGACATTTGTGGAAGTAAGTTAGAAAGGAGAGATGATGACAGAACTGGGGCATCTGTGCTCCCAGGCGTAACTTGTGGGCCCTGGAAGTGGCTCCCTCGAGGTCCCCCACTCAGGCAGTGGACCAGGATGGAGGCTTGGGTGTCCTCATTATCTGCTCAGGGGTCTTCCCACAGCAGCAGCATAGGGGAAAGCTCAGCCCAGTGCAATATGCTTTTATGAAGCACCGACTGAGGACTTGGGAGGAGGTATGGGGGTTAGTGTTAGGTCAAGAGATGGGATGGGAGAAGGAAAACATTCTCCAAAAGGCTTGGAGAACCCACAGGTGAATTCAGGGTCCTCCCAGGAGAGCCTGGAAGAGGCCTGGGCTGAAGTGATGGCGAATGATGGAAGGGGTGCTCCCCGTTACTGGGATGGCGATGTCAAGGGGCTGCCTGCCCACAAGGTGCTCCCAAGAGCATCCCCTTCTTTACTCCAGGGGTGGATTCGTGCTCCCCATCTGTAGAAAAGCTTTCAGCCTTAGGATTTGGGATGGGGAAAGCGAGAGCAGGAGGCGTGCTGTAGGAGGGATCAGGGAATACTGCTCTTCAGGCTGGTGACCCTGTGTAGAGGCTTCTCCTATACAGTCTATCTTGAGCACTCTAGGAAGGGCTCTGATTGGCTGGCTTAAGTCATGTGCCTATTTCTGGGTCAAGGGGCCTTGGAAGCCCTGGGCTTCATTCTACTGGACCACCTCTGTAACCTAGTGGAGCAGATGCCAGGTTCCCCCCTCAAAGGAAGAGGGTAAAATGGCACATGTCTCCCTACCACTACCACCCCTAAGATCCCTGTCCTGCAGGGGCCTACAGGGATGTCTCAGCCAAATACCTCCTCTTCAAGGAAGCCATACTCTGGCTGGGTTTAGGGCTCCCCTGTGGCCTCAGGACTCATAATTAGTGTGTGACTTAGGGCCTGGCTCCCTGTCTGTGAAGTGGGTCGGCTAAGTCCAGGCTTCAGCCTCCGGTGAGGTGTGAAGTACAGAGCGTCAGGGTCATGATGGCTGGGGCGTGAGGGGTGGTCTGGCTGGTGTCCTCTTAGTTCCCTGGGTTCACTCCACATCTCTGTCATCCTCTTTCTAGAGGCTGGTGCGGTTCTGGTTCGCCACAGGAGGTGCTGGCTTCTGCATCAATCGCCAACTGGCTTTGAAGATGGTGCCATGGGCCAGGTATGCAGAGGCCCAGGGGTGGGGGTGGGGGGGCATGGGGGGGTGCTGTGGTGATCGTGAGGAGCTGTGGTGAATGTGAAGGACATTTAAGGCAGGTGGGCAAGAGGGTACCCAGGGGAAACTGCATCTTTTTCAGTTATGTTAGGGCAGCCCGGGTCGGTGGGAAACATTTCTGTTGACTTTTAGGGAGTGTCATTCAGTACACTCTGCCTTAGTTTCCCCATCTGTAAGTAGAACCAAAATATAGTGGCCAAAGGCTTTGTAAGGGCTTAGTGGGAAAATGTCTGGGTATGGCAGGTGTCCTTGGCAGCCCTTTCCTCACCTTCTGATAGCTGATATCATGGGGGTCAAGCATAGGAACCCTTGGAGATGGGGAGAGGGGCTATTGACCGGGGACAGGAAGGAAGGCTTCCTGGAAGAGGTGTCCTTTTTTGTCTGAGACATCCCTGTAGTTCCCCCCACTCTTACCCCAGGAGAAGGGTCTGGGAATGTGAGGGAGTGGATACTGCCATTCCGAAAGTGGCTGAGCCCTGCCCTTTACCAGGCTGGCTTCAGTGCCCAGGAGCTTGCATGGATCTTTGCCCTGAGTTAGGCTGCACTTCTCTAGGGGGACCGTAAGAGGAGGGAGGGCAGTGCCACTTCCAGAATCCTCGTGAGAGGTTGGCAAGCCGTAGGTTACCCAGGTTCAAGGTCACACAGCTGCTCGGCCACTATCCATGTCTGCCTTTCCTTGCCTGCGGAGGGAGAGTTTCTCAGAAGATTCAGAGTGTCAGAAGGCATGCTGTCCCTAGGGCCAGCCCAGAGCAGGCATGCACCTGTGACCAAAGGTCGTCTCTGTGGCTAGGTTGAGCCATGTGCTCTGTCCACCTCTGTGGTACCGTCCCCATCTACATGTGCTGCTGGGGAATCCCAGCCTGGATTTCTGTGCCCATCCTACCCATGGCCAGACACCCTGGGAAAGGAGATTGATGGCCCTGGGCAGTCAGGAGATGTTCCCAAGGACACTGGTTGATGCCACAGAAAGCCTGCTGCTGCCTCTGGGAAGTCCATCTTTTCTTTCCCCACCCCAAAACACGTGCTTTCCTCTCACTTGGCCTCAGTACCCCAATCTGTGTGGCAGGAAGGGAGGAAGTGCCTCTTTCTCATGTCTGGGTCCCTAATGAGGTACAAGTGGCCGGGGGTGTCAAGCTCAGCTGTGAGCCGATCAGTGAAAGAATGAGAGGAAGCCAGGTGGTAGTGGTGCACGCCTTTAATCCCAGCACTCAGGAGGCAGAGGCAGGAAGATCTCTGTAAGTTCGAGACCAGCCTGGTCTACAAAGTGAGTCCAAGACAGCCAAGGCTACACAGAGAAGTCCTGTCTTGAAAACTGCACCCCCCCCCCAAAAAAAGGAAAAAAGAATTAGAGGAAAGGGGGAGAAGAGAGGATGTATTTAGCAGGATTCCCCACCATTCCCGGGGGCGGGGGGGGGGGGGAGGGCGACCCTGGGGAGGCAGGGCTGTTGTTAGCCTATTTCTCAGAGGAGGAGTCTGAGACTTCCCAGGTTCTGGACTTGCCCAGTGTGCTGGCCTGCGTGCAGGCCCTGCTGGGAGGCGGGAGGGGGCGCAGGTGTGCAGGGCCTGGGTCAGTGGCCACCGCCCAGCTCTGTCTTTCAGCGGCTCCCATTTCATGGACACTTCAGCTCTCATCCGCCTCCCTGATGACTGCACGGTGGGCTACATCATTGAGTGCAAGCTGAGGGGCCGCCTGCAGTCCAGCCCCCTTTTCCACTCACACTTGGAGACCCTGCAGCTCCTGGGGGCTGCCCAGCTTCTGGAGCAGGTGAGCCAGGGACGGGAAAGAGAGTCCCTCCCAGAGGAAGGTTGGGGTACTTGAAATCAAACTGGGGAAACAGAGGCCCTGGGAGGCAGCATACCCCTCCCAGACAGTGGCTCCAGCCTCCTATGAGGACTTCCCAGGCATGGGTGCTGCCCCCAGGCTCCCCCTTCCTCCCTCCCTGTTTCTCTTTCTACCTTGAATCCTCCACCCTCCACACTGACCCCATGAGCAGCAGGCCGCTGGAAAAACCAAGTGGCTCTCCTGACTCCTGCCTGGAGTCCCCTCCAAGCCCTGCCTGACTAGAAGGTCTGAGAATCTTTTGCCCCGCAGAGTCAGAATTTGAGGTACACGTGACAGAAACTCATATGAAGCTGAGTAACGAGGAGAGACAGGGCCTGGTGTTCAGTAGGGTCTATCTCCTGTCCCAACTACACTGTTCTTTGCTGCCTTGTCCTCAGGTGACTCAGTCCTTGGGGAGACAGGATCGCAGCTTAGCATCTATCAACACTATGGAGAGAGGGTCCTCTGACCCTCCCAGCTGACCCTCAGATCCCATGGTCTGATGACCTAGTTTGGGTCAATGCCTGGAGTCAGTTGATTGGCTAGGCAGGGAACCAGCATGTGGGACCCACCCATTAGGAAGCCAGGAAAGGGGGGACACATTTGCAGTATCCCAAAGCAGGCACCTAACTGTCATAGCTTTTTAGACACACCTGGCAGCCTGAGGGGCCTTTCTCTCTTCGCTTTCTGTTTCTGCCAGTTGTCATATGGTAACCACATAGGCCTCCTTTGGTATCTACAGGGACTACTTCCAGAGCCCAGGGGATCCCCAAACCCTCAGCTGCAGTCCCTTATGTGAAGGGCCTCAGTGTTTGGCGTAGTCCATACCCCTCCTCCACACACATTAAATCAGCTCTGGGTTATTTTCCATTCCTAATAGGATAGAAAGAGCCAGTAAAATATCATGCTGTGTTGTTTAGGGAATAAATGAGAAAGGGGGAAAAAAGTGCACAGCACAGTTGCACTCACTGAGATATTTTCAACCCATGCTTGGCCAGATCCACAGCTATGGAAGCTGCAGATACAGAGGGCTGACTATAGGGCTGGGGTATAGCTTAGTAGGTAGAGCGCTTATGCAGTGTGTGCGTGAAGCCTCGAGTTTGATCCCTAGATCTTCAGAAACCAGGTCTGGTGGTGCAGACCTCTGATCCCAGCACTCTGGGATCAGCACTCTGAAGACTGAGTGCAAGTATTATCCCCATCCTATAGGTGGGAAAACTGAAACTCAGAAAACTAAGCTAATTGCAGCACACATCCTGTATAGCCAGAGTGTGATTTTGAGCCCTGGCGGTCACCAGGTCATCAGTCTTTAGGCATGGCATGTGTCTGCTTCTTAGCTGAAGTCTATATGCCATGTCTTCCTGACATGGTACAGTCCAGGCTCCAGGTAGAGGGACTAGCCAAGGCCTGCATGGGGCCATGGAAAGCTCCCAGCGAGTCCAGTGTCTTCTCTACTTGTCCCCTTGTGGACCTCCCTGGTAGGACATCCCCTAATACCCTCTCATCTTTCCGCAGGTCACCCTCAGCTATGGTGTATTTGAGGGGAAATTGAATGTTATCAAGCTACAGGGCCCCTTCTCCCATGAAGAGGACCCCTCCAGGTAGGTGTGGGGCCAAGACTGCAGGGTGGGGGTGGGGACTTAGCCCTGGTACCCCAAGATGGAGGAGCTTTGAGGGAGATTATTGCCACAGATCATGGTGGCCGAGCACACAGAGTGGGAGCAGAGAGAACAGGCTTAAGTTCCCATTGGGCTACTTCCTGTGTGACCTTAGGTAAGTGTCTTGTTCTCTCTGGGCTTCAGACTCTCTGTTGATAGCACTGGGGGCTCACGGCTTTCCCAAGAGCTCTAGGGCCAGGGATGTGGTAAGTGCAGCCCTGTTTCAAGGACTTAGAATTTGGCTTGGTGTAGGAAAGAAATGCAAAGTTCCTAGAGGAAAGGCACTACCTCTTAATGGAGTGAGCTGCCCGTCAGCGGAGGCATGCAAGCCATGGCCTCACTGTTAGTTGATGCCAGATTCTCTGTGAGCCTGAAGATTCCAGAACTCAGCCAGGGGACTCTCTGTGTCTCCTCTGGCTTTCAAGGCATCTCGAAGGAGAGGTTCTCAAACCAGGGGTGGTTTTGCCAACGACTTTCTGGAGACAGTTCTGATTGCTCCATCCTGGAGGTGCTAGCCACTGTCCTGCCAGGCATGGGATAGCTCTACATGACACAGTTACCTGGGCCGAGTGTTCACAGTGCCCGTGGGTCAGTGAGGTTGTGGTAACTGTCTCTCCTTGATGGTCTCTCTGCAGATTTCGCTCCCTCCATTGTCTCCTCTACCCGGACACGCCCTGGTGTCCACTGCTGATGGCACCATGAGCTCTGACCTTCCTCAGAGGTTGATGGATGCTTCTGCACCACCACTTCCTGACCTCCTAAGCAGTCCTGAGGGCTCCTGGTCCAGTGCCCACTGGCAGATGGTCCCTGGAAGGGCCTCCAGAGGACAGGAAAGGCCAGGATCTGGACAGTGGTTTGTGTTGAAGGTGTCTTGGGCCCAGAGACCTGGTCACACCACAGAGGCTTCGGGGACATTTGAGTTGGTGTCAGGAGAGGGGATCAGGGACCTCACCCTCCTGAGAGTGGCATGTGCCCTGACTGGGGTCTGGCCTCTGGCCTCAGTCATTCCTTGGGGACCAGGGCATTGGGACAAAATCAAGATCTGTGATCTTCAGCAGTGGAGCTGGTCTCAGCTGCTCCTGGCTCTTCTCCCCTGGCCAAGGGACCTAGACTTTGGAGGCTCAGCAGGCACAGATGGGTTGTGCTGGGTCCCTGCCGATTGCGACTGACCTTTGGTTCACTGACCCGGCCTTCTTTGTGGTGAGGAGCTACAACATGGCCCAGCGGGAACTGAGCAAAGCCAATAGAGAGGTTTCTGGTGTGTGTATGTTTCACAGTCCAAGACCCTGTCTTCCTACAGTGAACGTGGGGTGATGGCTGGATCTGGGGAAGCTACCTTGGCACCAGAAAAAAAGGTCAAGACAATCACCTGAAGGTGTTCTCTCTAACACCTGATCTGTAAGAAATTAAACCTTTATTTAAGTCTCTGTCTGGCCAGCTTCTTGCTATGGGTGGCCAGTGTTCCTGGCTGGAACGGGGTCTCTGATCCATGGTGATGGCCACATTTGGTGGTGGGATGTGGGGCACTGCTCAGGACCTGGTGTGGGGAGAGAGAGAGATGGCTTGGTGGATGAGGACTATGAGGGGTGTGTGTGTGTGTGTGTGTGTGTGTGTGTGTGTGTGTGTGTGTGTGTGTGAGAGAGAGAGAGAGAGATGCAGTGTAAGAATGTGCACGTATGATGGGGATGTATTTGTGGGTGTGACATACCCCTGTGTGGTTATGTGAATCACAGTGCTGGGATCCCTGTCTCCTTTCCCTGCCCCTAGGGGATGGATTGGGCACCCACTCGGTATCTAGGAAGTCAGCCTGTAACTCTGAGATGGGGATTTGCCTTGGGGGTCAAGTTAAAGGTGATAGAATCCATTGAGCAGCCAAGGTAGAGGCTAAGTGAAATACAATGGCCTTTGATGTCTCTAGGGAGGCCAGATGGGTAAATAAAGAGGACCAGAGTGGTAGGGGCCTTCAGGGAAGGGAGAACATGGGAGGCTAAGTGTGAGGGACTGGGGTTTCTTGCCCTGCACAGAGCCCAGTGAAGTGGGAAGTTGGGGCCAGACCTGGGCTCTGAGAGAAGAGAGGAGGGAGAAGCAGGCAGAGGGGCCTGTGGCTAGACCCGGGCTGCCAGGGCCCACAATTCCGTTGAACACGGCTTTTGCCCTTAAAGGACCAGAATGCTCCCAGTACGTCTGTTCTGGTAGAGACTACCAGATGCCTGGGTCTCAGTCTTTAAGGGGGCTCCCTGGTGCATAATCCAGCAGCTTGGAGTGGGTAGGTGGGGCTCCAAAGGCTGCTGTCCTGGCTGACATCACACAAGTGGGATGCTGGCAGAGGGAGGGAGGGCTCTGAGGCTCAGAGCCAGGTGTGATGAGAGGAGCAGCCCTGTCCACTGCCACTGACCCCTCTTCGAAGCTGCAGCAGGTTTTTGGGTTATTCTCAGAACCCAAGGGTTGGGTGGAAAGGAGAGAGCTTCCACCATCTGCTGCCTCCATTGTTCAAGAATAGCTAGGTAGGGAGAAGAGTCAGCAGGGCCTGCTGGGATGGAAGAAGTGGGGGGGGGTGGCTTAACCCTCTGGTATCTGTGGGGACAGTTCCCTAGCTCTTTGGCCCCAGGCCCCAGGGCTCCATTTGAGCCCAGAGGCAGGAACCAGGAACGGGCAAAGTGAGACAGCCCGTGGTAGCCTTGTTTGACCCTCAATTCCCCTCATCTATGGCTTGGTCTACTGAGCTAAGCCTGCACACTGTAGGTTGCTCATAGCTTGGGTGAGTTGAAGGCTATGAGTGGCAGTTGACCTTTGGGCTCGGCAGCCGAGGTGGTCCATGACAAGGGGGACAGGGGGAGCCCATGGTCTGAGGCAGTTTGGTGGCTAATCTTGGTTGTCAACTTGACACTTGGAAGAGGAAATGTCAGTTGAAGAATTGCCTTCATCAGACTGGCCTGTGGGCATGACTGAAGGGCACTTCCTGGATGGCTAATTGTTAGAGGTGCCTAGCTTCCTGTGGGCAGTGCCATCCTGGGCAGGTGGTCCTGGGCTGTATTAGGAAAGTGGGTGAGCAAGCCAGAGGAAGCAAGCCTGTCAACAGTGTTCCTCCGTGGTCTGCTTCAATTCCTGCCTCCACTTCCTGCACTGACTTCCCTCATGGAGTGTGATAAGAAAGTGTAAGCGGAAATAAGCTCTCTCCTTTACAAGTTGCTTTGAGTTTGGTTTGCATCAGAGAGCAAACCAAGACAGACGGTGCTAGACGGGGCCTGAGTTTCTCCAGCCAGCTCTCATTCCTTGCCAGGAGCCAGCAAGGGGCCAAGTGAGCCTGCACGCCTCCCACCCACTGTGTGTCAGCCCAGTGGAATGACCTGGACAGCATTCAGGAAGCTAGTGTCGGAGTGTCTCAGTGTTGTCCTATTGTGGATATAGAAGCCACCAGCTACACAAGCAGAGGCCATTGCGGGGGATGCTGTGAGCCAGGCTCTTATTTATTTATTATTATTTTTTTTCATTTTGTCTCATGTAGCACAGCCTCCTGCAAACTCACTATGCAGCTTGAACATTTGATCTTTCTGCTACTGCTGGGATTGCAGGAGTGTGCCTGTAATGTAAAGCTGCTGCTGTGTGTGTGTAGGGTGCCAAACCCAGGGCTTTTGTGCACGCTAGGCAAGTACTACCAACTCAGACACACCCCTAGTCCCGCCTGCAAGTTCTAAACATTTAACACGAACCAGGTTACTTCAAGTTCACCTGTTTGAGGCAGGGGCCATTGGTATTCCTATTAGGTTTGGAAACTGAGGCACGGAGGTGGGACTCAACCTTCTTGGTGTCAGAGCCCAGGTGTGAGGTAGCCTGGCCTGTGTCAGTCGTCACTATATGGGATGATTTTGGAGGGTGGAGGAGCCTCTGCAGGCCTGGGCCTCATCTTTTTGCCTTTCTTGGGTGCTGCGCATCGGGCAAGTGGCTCCCTCAGGTGACATGGCTGTTCCTAACACATGAGCTATGGAAGAGGCCCTGGGCAGAGAGCAGCATTGTGGCAGTTGCTCAGCAGGCATTTCTTCCTGTCCTCCCTGAGCTCATTCTCTCAGGAGTAAAGGCTGGGAGAAGACTGAGATGGCTGGTCCAGCCGTGGCTCTGTCCTTCCCCATAGGTCCCTAGTTCAGTAGCCCTGCCACTCTGAAGGTGCCTATCTTTTGTTACTGTCTCCTTCAGGGCGGCTCTGCTCCACCCCCCCCCCCGTATCCCTTCTGTCCCTACATAGGAAGGTCCCCCTGACCCCCAGTTAGATCTGTGTCTGCTTGCTGGGGGTCCCTCAGCTCCTGATGACTGTATCCTGTGTGTGCGTGCCTGTGTGTGCACATGCGTGTGTGTGTGTGTGAAGTGGGTGTCAGAGGACAACCTTGACTGTTTCTCCTCAGGTGCTGTTCGTGTTCGTGTGTGTGTGTGTGTGTGTCCTGGAAATCACTGAGCTGCCTAGACAGGCTGGCCACTAAAGAAAGCCCCAGGGATCTTCCTTGTCTCTGTATTCCCAGTACTGTGACGAAAAGTGACTGCTACCACTGATTTATTTATTTATTTATTATTTTTATGGGGGATCTAGTTTTGAACTCAGATCCTTGTCCTTGCAAGGTAAGTACTTAAGCATCTCCCCTGCCTCCTGCTGGCGCTGCCTCACTTCAGTGTTTGCTGAACTTTGACCTTAAGTGGTCCCAGCATTCCGGGGTCCTCTCAGCCCTGTTCCCTGCAGCTCACACCTCGGTAGATGCTTGGAAATATCTGGGGGATGGATAGAAAAAGGAAAGAGTGGGTTTCTCCGATCCCCCGAGGCTCTGATGGTCAGAACATGGGGATCCTATGAAAGGGTTGACATCAGTGCAGGCATGTGATGGGGTAGAGCTTTGTTTTGGATCAGGCTGGCCACACCAGAACACTCTGGTCATTTTTGCCATCATTCCAAGGCATGAGCAGGTAGGAGTCCTAGTGTTGTTCAGATGTCACTTACCTTGGCAGCTGGCCCTCTGTCAGGCCAGCCCTAGGCTAGCTCACAGGAACTTGGGCCAGTGCAGGAGGTTAAGTGAAATAATAAGTTCACCCCATCAAGTCCTTCACGGAGACAGTTGTACAGGAGGGAGGACCCGGCGCCTTCACCAAGGGAAACTGTAACCACCAGGGAGGAAGGAAGAGATGAAAGAAGCTGAGCCCTCGAAACTGATTTGATCTTGATTCAAATCAATGGGCCCTAAAAAGATGCTTTTGAGGAGAACGAGGAAACTTGAGCTGAGGACTAAGCATTAGATGGCATTAGCATCTCTACAAGAGACAGTGGTATTGAGAAGTTTTTTTTTTTTTTTTTTTTTTTTTTTGAGAAATGTTCTAATATGTGAGAGATACATTCTGAAATATTTATGGGTGGAATATGTCTGGAATTTTTGTTACAAAGAGGCCTGAAGGGAAGCATAAAATAAAGAATGGCAGAGTACAGGCGGGGCTGCCTTCATTATGACATCACCCGCCCCCCCCCATTTTGTTCCCATTTGAAACTTCCTACAATAAAAGGAATACTAAATAATAAAAGAACATCTATGGATATTCCATTTCCCAGCTGAGGTTCTCCCCACTCCCCTTCCTCCATGCCAAGCTCCCTTCCCCCTGCCCCACATTCAGGCCCAGAGAACATCTGTTTTCCCTGGGCATGGCTGCCCTGGCACTCACTGCTGGGGAGCTAGGCTTGCTGGGGCCAGCCCCTCCTGCTCTGCATCTGGCTCCTTTCCTGGTTTCCCCAAGGCTCACCCTGATTTCTTTTGGTTCTGAGCACTGGTCCCAGCTGCCTTGTAGCCTGGTGGCATTTTCCCTGGCACAGTCTGACCCCCCTCTCACTCCAGTCTCTCTCCACTACTCATCCACTCACACTATTTTACTGCTCACCTTCTGGGGCAGGCGGGCAGATGGAATCTGTGTTAGATCCGACCCAGGGGAGCCAGGTGCAAAGCCCTGCTCTGAGCACGGAGCTTCAGTTCTAAAGGGGGCAGCATGTGTTGGTGATGACATGGCATATCCTGCGAGTGGTAATAAAATGTAGCTGTGGTGGCATGGAGGAGGGGTGTGAGGGTTGCAGGAACCTAGACACCTGATGTAGGATACGGTGTCAGATCTGACACCAAGAGGAGGGCTGGAGGAGTGGGTGCATCCTACTGACAGGGCTATGGAGGGCCAGGGGAAGAGACAAGCATTAGCTGGCTACAGTCACTCCTTTTCTTGCACACATGCTAATTTTACCCAAGAGAAAGTAAGGCGGGTGTGCCTGGTGCTTATCCACACTCAACAGAAAGGCCCACCCTGCCCAGGTGCTGGCTGACTCTGTATACATCCTTCAGTGTCTCTCTGTGGCATAGTGCCAGGCTCATAGCTGGTGTGAAGACCAAGTGATTTCTGAAGCAGGTGGCCAAGTGCCAATTACAGGTGCCTGGTGAAGCGCTCCAGTGCCTGGGAGTGCCCAGTTGGTATTGTGCTTATCCCGAGTGCATGAGGCCCTCGGTTAGCTCTTCCACACTGAGTGCAGTCATATGTGGTGGTCCATGCCTGTCGTCCCAGGAAGTGGAGGCAGGAACATCAGATGTTCAAGATCATCCTTGCCAGCTTAGGAAGTTCAAGGCAGTCTGGGCTATGTGAGAGTCTGTCTTTAAAAAACAAAAAACAAAAACAAACAAACAAACAAACAAAAAACCCCCAGGGTTCATAGTGGATTCGCAGGAACCAAGCCTCCAGAAGATTCAGAAGAGACTAGAGAGCAAGGTAGGAGAGGCATTGATGAGTTCAGGACTATGGACAGAGCCCAGCCCCACCGCCTTCTTCACTGCCCTTTTCCAGACTCTGCTGCTTCTGGGGAAGCCCAAGTGTGCCTGAGGAACATTGATTGTCCAGCTTAACGAGGCCAGGCAGTGCCTGTTGTCCTGGTCCACCATGTGACTCCACCCTTGGCTCTGCTTCAGAAATGACTTTGAGAGAGGTCACCCGTCCTGCTGCAGGGATGGCTCTAACTCCACACAAGAAGGGGCCCTATTCTACAAGTCTTCCCTTGATAGCTCTTGTAACTTGTATGCAGCCCCATACTGGGCAAACAGAACAGCGAGATGCCAGAGTCTGTGTGAACAAATTAATCCCCCAGACATGGTTTGAACACCTATTGTGTTCAAGGACAGTAGTGGTAGCCGAGGGCCAGGGAGGGATGGGAGAGGTTTAGATGCTGCCTTGAGGAACCCTTGGTTCTTTTGGTTGCTAGAAAGGAGAGTCAGCAAGTGTGTGAAGGAGAGGCACCCTGGGGAAGGGAAGGCACGGGGTCTCTGTGGCAGGGCCTTTTGAGACTGAGGATCAGAGCCTGCCCTAATGGACCATGTGGCCTTGGGCATGCTACTTAGCATCAGGCCTCAGTCTCTTGAGGTGATGACATCCCTCCCTTGACCTTCATAGGGCACCGAAGAGGAAAGTGCCCACTCAGCTTAGTGCCTAGGACCCTGCAGGAGCCCTCTGCCTTCACCCATGGACCCCACATTTTCTGAAGGTCCGTACTTGAATAAGGGTGAATTTTACCTCGGAAGTATGGTAGATGTGGCCTTTTTCT